>NC_080746.1:31629987-32237405 GCF_020826845.1 Diceros bicornis minor | reverse complement strand
CTGGGGCTTTGGGGGAAAAAAAGGGAGGAGGATTGGCAATAGATGTTAGCTCAGAGCCAGGCTTCCTCAGCAAAAAGACGGGGATTAGCATGGATGTTAGCTCAGGGCTGATCTTCCTCACACACACACACACACACACACAAAAAATAGTAAAGCAGAGAATGGGAAGCATTAGGAGCCAATACTCTGCTTTCTGGAGTAGATATGACCACAAAGTATAAAACTGCACCAGCAACACTCCAAGAAGAGTGGCTGAGGAGAAGCGAGCCTTTCAGAGCACCTCTACTTTCTATATGCCGTGGACTGTATCATTCAGAAAAAGATTATGTTACTATTTTGCCTGATCCTTTAGGAATCAGTATGATACATAGAACAAGCTTGCCCCTTGCATGTGAGGGGACTCTAGACTTTTTGAGGCCACACACTGCAGGGGGAGTTCTAGGATCCTCCTCTGAGGAGGGAAGCACATTGTGACTCCCCATATGCCCCCAAGGGAGGGTCCTCATGAACTCTTGGAGATTCTCCCTGCAATGGCTTCTCCCCTTCTCTAGGCTTCTTGGCGGGCAACAGAGACCTGTCATGATCACAGGCTTTGGAATGGCTGTCTTTTCTAGGATGGAAGGGGTAATACTTTAAGGGTGGCTACAAAACCCTCACCAGCATGATGGTGCTATGAAAAGGACTGATTTCCCCTAAGAAAGTACTAATATGCCTATCATCATAAAGAGCAGCATAAATGAAAAGAGCCCTGAAGTAGGGCTCAGAAGACCCAATTACTGCTCTGCCACAAATGACTCCTGTGACCTGAAAGGATCTCTTTCCTTCTCTCTGCCTTACTTTACTGACCTGTAAAATGGGATTATATTGGCTTATTGTCTACTTCAGTGGTGTTTTCTCTGAGAATCATATAACAGAATACATGTGAGGAAAAGAAGCTGTTATAAATTCATTACGTTGTGCAAATGCAAGCAATTGCTTACATTTATTATAATTATAACTATGTATGTAAAAAGTGTAAGATAATGTGTGAAGCACAGTAGTGGCCCCTAGGCACCCATAGTAGTAAGTGTTGTTATTATTACAAATACAAAACACAAAGAACAATTGGTGTCTTACCTGTCTTTAAAGAACATCACTTCTCCCCGAATTGTAGTTATAGCATCAAAGGTCAGCTTATTATCACACACCTGTGGGGTCTGTGGGCCAGTTGGCTGGATGGGATTTTGGGAAGGTCCTAAAGCAAAGAGAGATGTGGAGTTAGTTCTGCCTGGCATTGGGAAACTACATAAGCAATGAAAGACAGCTTCTTAAAGGGTGCAGTTAATGGCTGTTTTAATAGCCCCTTATCCATAATGTCTTTCTTTATACTCACCATATATGGCCTGGATGCCATTGATGTCATCCTGAGCTAGCTGAACATCACCACTGAAGGTGTAGCTGGGGTACATCAAAGCCCCAATATCAGTAGAATGAGCGAGTCCAAGGGAATGGCCCAATTCATGAGCCGCAACGCGATACAGGTTGTAATCTAAGAGGGCCAATAAATGCGTTTGCAATTATTTGAAATGTTTTCAGCTTTGAGATATTTAATTAAGAAGTAATCTACAACTCTACAAGGACTAATGCTCACATGTTCTCGATAGCTTTGTAAAATATATATAAAACTTTTTTCCAAAGGTGGGAGGAAGGCATTTATTAATAGTGAAGAGAGAGAGGTCAAAGCCTAAACTCTATGATGACACTGATACAATTAAAAAGCAAACTCAGCCGATTGAGAGTCTAGCACAGATTAGTCAATCTTGTCAATGGTTAGATGGAATATGTGATATCACAGAGAAGCAATAGAGTTCTATTCACGTAATTTTTTTTCCTGTTTGCAAACTGATACTTGCCTAATGCTGGAAATTTTGGAAAACATGTACAGCCTCTCCTCCCTTAATTTCCACATAATCTTACTAACACTGCTAAATTTTGGTGTGTCTCTAGTAAAAAAAGATTCTATGGGGCCAGCCCGTGGCTTAGCGGTTAAGTGCGTGTGCTCCGCTGCTGGCGGCCCGGGTTCAGATCCCGGGCGAGCACCGACGCGCCGCTTCTCCGGCCATGCTGAGGCCACGTCCCACGTACAGCAACTAGAAGGATGTGCAGCTACGACATACAGCTATCTACTGGGGCTTTGGGGAAAAAAAAAAGGAGGACTGGCAATAGATGTTAGCTCAGAGCCAGTCTTCCTCAGCAAAAAGAGGAGGATTATCATGGATGTTAGCTCAGGGCTGATCTTCCTCACCAAAAAAAAAAAAGATTCTATGTAGGTTCCCACAAGGAAAATATTGAGATTTTCAACATTTTCTTAATAGAAATTTTAGAGTGACCTATTTGTAGCCACTAAGATGTTGTTACTAACAGAAATATCCTTCTCTTACAGTTTTCTAGATGTATCATCAAATTTCTAAGTGGTAATAGAAGAATATATACTTCTATTAATGCATTCTTTCAGTTAAATCAACCAATATTACAATGAACCAAGAAGAGGGTAGGGGAATTGAGAGAGACAAGATTAATTGACTTACTTCTGAAATTGCTGGTCCACGTTTCATCGTCATCAAAATGAGCATCCCCTCCAAGACCTGGGCCTGGTTGAAAAGCATGAGCAAGGTTTCCTCCAGGTCCATCAAAGGGAGAATTGTCACCGTGATCTACAAGAGACAGAATTCAACAAATGTCCCTCTTGGTTCTTCTTAAGGCTAACCAATGAGGGATAGCATTAGCTTTGCTTAGAGGCAAACAGACTGCCATCAAATGTGATACAGTTTCACTCCTTAAGCACATAAAATTAACACTCCTCTTAAACAAGGAATTCTAGCTGCAAAGCTGAAGCGATTTAAAGGCAAAGTGAAGTTAAGGTGAGAATACTTTCATGCCACAAGAAGAGCTTACCTCCCCTGACAAAGGATATCATTATGTCCGCTTGACCCTCAAAGACCTTGCTGAAGGTCAGGGGTGAGACATTACTCCAGAGTTGAAAGGCTTTTTCGATGGCCTGGTCCACATCTGCTCTTGATAAATCTGGTGTGTAATTTTCAATCCTTAAAATGAAATAAAAAACAGACACATCAGAGCTCATTTCTTATGACTCTGATGGGACATAGCGTTCTCACTCTGATGCTCAGTCTGGTTACCTGTAGGTCAGGTGTGTGTTCTTCCATCGAGGGTTCCCTTCAGTGATGGCAAACTGAGCCACATCGGGCACCCCACATCTGGGCTGCTTCATCACCTTCAGGGTTTCAGCATCTGGCTTCCCAGACACTTTCAGCCCAAAGAATTCCTGCATTTGCTTCAGTTTTTCCACCACTGGGTTGCTACCGTGTCTCTTCTTTTCAATTTGCTTGCCATCACTCTTCAGGTTGTAGTAGTTTTCCAGGTATTTCTGATGAAAGATAAAATTACTCAAACACTAGATGGGAAATCTTTCTCATTTTTCTAAACATTGACAGTATGAAATTTTAGCTGAAACAGAGAACTACTTTTAAAGATTGCATTCAGATTCCATGGTTCTTATTATCCTTATTATTGGTGGAAACTGTAATTTCAGAGTAGAAATCTCCTTACCATTAGTTACTATGAAGTCAGAATTACAATTTGTAGAGCCAAAGTTGCATATTGTTCCTTTAGCCAGCCTATGCCTGGCTAGGTGCATCTTTCGGGAGAGTGCCCTCTCTGACAAAAATTTCTCTCTGTAGGAAATCCAGCTTTAAATAAACTCCATTATACTATTACTACTCCATTATACTGTGGAAAAATGCAAATGAAGGCTTTTGCATTTCTGGCATGTGAAATTCAGCATTTACCTGGACAATCTCTGCATCTTGCTCTTCTGTTTCTGAAGGCACTGCTGGGAAGCCGTGAGACCCCACGCCCCAGAGTAGCAGCAGCAGCAGAGGAAGGCTGGGCATGCTGGCTTCTGTCTTCCTTCTTGGCGAAAGGAATCTGATGCCTCCCTACCTCCTGCAGCTCCAATACCTCAACTAGGAAGCTCCCTCTTTATATATAGAGCCCTTGCACTTCCAGAAAGCTAGAGGCTGTCTGACTCACATTTCATAACATCCTCTTGATTAGCAATGAACAACCTAAGCAATCATCAGAAATGATGACTCCAAGCAGATTATTTGGATACGCTTGGTGTTGTAATCTTATGATTAATATCAAACAGGACGTGCATGAAGGAGACACACTTCACTGTGTAAACTGTTGTTTTCCCCAATTCATTTCTATCCTATTTGAGAAAGGCCTTACTATAGACAGAGATCACAGAGTGCTCCATGAACTTTCTAAAAAATAGGTTTTGCTACTTGATTCTGCTGGTCGTAAAATGCTCTGGGTTGTACACACACCTTGCTCCAGGGCAGAGGGCAGAATTACTGACACCGTATGCTCTATGGCTGTTCTGCACTTGTACTGACTGAAGTTTAGCTCTGCAGGCACTCACTTTGGGATGACTCTTCTGGGTTCAGTGCTGTTCCCTTCGGCCTTTGCTAAACTCCGTGGTACACTATTTCCATTCACCACGGTTCCCTTAATCTTCATTCAGGCCCAGAGTTTCAGAACTTGAGGAGAAGACCCCTGTTCACAGGTGGGGTTTGAGAGAACTCCTCACCCTGTGTAGACACTGCCCATCGGCATCATGGGACAAATGGGATCCTTCTCTGAAACCTGTCAGAATGTACCAGATGAGGCAGGGGCTGGCAAAAGACCATGTGTGAGTCTGGCATCTTATTTTTAATCATCCTTGTTCCCTTCAATGTGAGCACATCTTTGCTCCTTGGGGCTCAGGAGCAATTATTTATTCTTTCATATAAGCATTCATTCATGTATTTACGCATTCATTCATTCATTCATTCAAAAGATCTTATTTAGTATCTTCTGTGCATCAATTACTATGGGAGGGGGCTAATTAGTGAATATACGTCTTATGGGACACCTTAAGATGGCTTTAATGGAAGTCTGTATAAAGTTGTACAAAGTTTTACCAGAAAATGTTGAAGTAGAAGAGACTCTGGAGCTGGTCAAGTCCTGTTTCCTGACCTTCCTTAGATTCTCCTACTTCCATCATGATTTTTGCCAAATCTTAATGCTACCTCTAGTATTGCTTTTGTATTTTTCTTTAAATTTATTTTAAATGTTTTGCCTCTTTATAGGCTATCATATCTGTAAAACCATAGTTCAATGGATTATTGTTTTTGTATGCACGTTAAAATAAATACATGGCTATGTAATGAAAAATGAACATTTATGTATTCATGTTCCACATTAAAGTGTCTTGGGGGCCACCAGTGGTATCCGTTTCACTCTTGGTGAGAAAAGCTGATCTAAATCTGTAACTTCCTCTACTCATGCCGCACGCTCCTTCCTTGCAAGTGTTTAAATGAGACATAAAGTTGAGAAACACTTGCCTATATTCTTCCACTCCAGCATCTGGTGGTTCTCCCACCTTTCCAACCATGTCAGATTTGCTTTCTCACCTTACTGATTTCCGTTTTCCTTGTCACACTAAGAACAACATCTTACGCATAAATATTGTTTCGATATATGTTGGATTGATGTGAAAGAGCTTATTTCCTCTCCAATCATTTGACCGCAACTTCCTCATCTAAGTGAAGGAATATGTGAGTTTGAGATGGTAAGAGGAATAGGAGGAAGCTCTCAGGAAGATGAAATCCTCTGCTCACAGGCATCAGATGGAGGGTGGGGTGAAGACCAAAGAACACAGCAATTGAAGTGACTCCAGCATAGACAAGGAAAATACTGAAGGGAGCTCTTTATATTAGAGGTTGAACAGACTGCATTTTCAAAGTCAAGGGGTGGCAGACACACCCTTATATTGGGGAATCTGGTCAGTGTGAATAGGTTGCCCCCAGCTCCACTGGGGCCTGGGAAACAAGGGTCCCAGGGTTAACTCAGAATACTGTTATGACCACCTGGAATTGGGCAAAAAATCATGTAAGATATCACCCTGGAAGAATTTCATGAAATGTTCCATCTGGCAAGAGTCTATATATCCTACAGTCTAGAAATTTTCAAACTTTTGTAAACAAAATCCCTTTGGGAAAATCAATTTGCAAACTGGATGAAAGCAGAAGTGCTCTGTTGGAAGCAGGGGATGGCTACTGGGAGTCCCACCTACATCACTCTCAGTTTGTCCCCCTACCCTCTTCTCTAGCAAAGTCCCCATTTTCTATGGAATGATAAGGATTCGGTGCAGTGAAGCTCAAAAACCACGGCTCTAGTCCAGCATCCTGATTTTCCAAATGAAGAAACTAAAGGACAGAGAGGTTGCCCACAGGCCCAGGGTCACACCTCTTTGGGGATAGGAGGACAGGGGTGGGAGAAAAGAGCGAATAGAGCTTGGACTAACATCTTTTTCTCCTGGTCTGCGTCCAGAGCTCTTGACCTAAAAGCTCTAAGTGTGTCGTCCCAACTTTGAGGATGCTGACGTGGATTGGAAACTGGCTGCTTAAAATAGATTTACATTAAACTTCTTCCTAAAATAACAAAGAATTTTAAATTAAGTGTTGGTTAAGTGGCAAGCCTCAAAGATTCACGGGGTCCTGAATCCTGAAATTTCCAGTTAGGTATTCATAGCAGAGCATATGTAACTTCTGGGCTAGTGCTAGTGTGTGATCTATTTGAGAGTGAAAAAGAAAACATAAAAATCTAGAACATAAAGTTGGGGATTAAATCCTACTAAAATCCTAGCAATGCCTGGACATTGCGTAGTTTCCAAGAAGCTCGAGACGTGTTAAAGTTTCAATGTTCTTCACATTTGGATATTTTTTCTCTGGGAGATTTTTCTTTCCCCATAATCACTTTTGAATGTAATTTTGTGAAAATTATCCCTCTACCCTTTATCCCCTGGGAGAATGACAGGCTTAAGAGGGTTCTCATGAGTATGGCTGTGTCAACTGACTCCTGACTCTTTCCAAATAGGCGAATTATTTCCATGGTTTTCCTGGTCGCTTCGTGCTGGCTGCTCTGTGGAAGGACTCAAATATGTTTGTACTTTTCCATATTAAATTCAATCTTGGAATTTCACTCTTGCTTCATATTTGTTTATGCTTGGAAATTCAACCTTCTTAATTTTATACTTCAATTTGAGTGTCAGAAATATTTTCTATTTTTTTTGGCTCTACAAGTCTTGTAGGACCTCTTTTTAGCCCAGAAATCTTAAATATTTAAAGCTATTTTTGATTTTGGAGTAACATGAGGGAAAGATTTGTCCCACCCCATATATTCTCCCTACACATGGCCACGTGGTAGATTTGTGGACAACCACTGTGTGCCAGACACTCAACAGACACTTTGCACCTACTGGTTACTTCAGTCCTCCTGGTTACCCTCCAGGTAGAAATGATTGAAGTATCAACCCTAAGTCACTCATTGACATGCATCTGTGCAACTCCAGTCCACCTCCTAGCAGTCTTTGTGGTACTCCGATCACCTGACATGACACTCTGGATATAGAAATTTTGCCTCCCTAACAGACAGAAAATGTTGTGAGACACTAGGCTGGTTACATTAATTCCATCATGTCTACAATAATGTCTCCATGCCACCACCCTGTCCCTCAGGCCTGAAAGAACCTTCTCCTTCAAGCTACCACTCAATCACCCTTATTTCCTTTACCAAAACTCATGAAATTGCAGTTTGTAGTTACTAACTCAACTTAGTAGCTCTTTACAAATGATTGTTGAATGAACTAATGAATGAATAAATCACTGAATAAATAGATACCAAGTGACACAAATAAAAGGGCCACATCTCATTGGGCTAAGTTGTCTGCAAAAAGTCTCGTAGATATGGTTAGATTTTTACTTCTTTTACTCTCCTGAGATTAAAATTATTTAAACTATCAGGAAAAATTTGGATATATCCGTTGAGTGGAGATTTTGAATGAAGCACTGCATATTTACTTTTGCCTATTTGCGCACCATCTTATAACCATGCAGTCTCTGATTATTTTGAGCATTTTATTAACTTGTTTGCCAATAATATTTCCTCTTCTGGATAATTTAGTAGACACTCTGGAAAATGCTTATAGGAAGCACATCCCTGAAACCAGCCTACAGACTTTCGCAGCTGTAGCTCTCCTTAAAGGATCAAACCAAAGGCCCTGGTGGGGATAAGCTGCTTGTACCATGGCTCAGCTCAGACAAGTTGGAACCATTCTCTCGCAGCCCTCATGTCTGTGATATGGATTTGAGATATGTGAGGAAGCTCAGGACTTCCTTATGAGATTTTTATTATGCGGCAATGCCCAGACTATGACTTGCTTGTTTGAGAGTCTCTGATATATATCTGTGCCGTCTTCAGAACTTTTTTCTATGATTCAGGTCTCAAATTATGTTCTACTGCTGCAGAATTTTTCCGTGTTTTAGACAAAGTGGAATGTTCACTAAGCCTACTAACCTTTTACCTAGTTCTTAATTTCTCTCAACTACTCATGCCCCAGCTATAATTCATTGCAATGACAGCTGGGCTGGTCAGCTGGTTTTCCGAATCAGTCAACGTTTTCGAGTGTTGGGTAAAAGAAATAGCATTTAACGTTTACTGGGCCCTCGATAAATTTAACATATATGACTATTTTGTCCTCACAATAATCCGGTGGAATAGTTAGGAATAGTTGTCCCACTAGCAAGTGGTAGAGATAGAAACTTGAAATGAGGTCTTTGGTTACAAAATCGGGTGACTCAGTTCTTAATACAAAACATTAAACAATGCAGACATCTTTATATACGTGATGTTGGGATGTGTTTTTTAGTTCTAGTAGAAAATTATTGTTGAAACAACCAATGAGATGGTACAGTCTCTTTTTGCTTAAGCTGATGTCTCCTCCTGTGATTTCAACCCTCTCTCTTCCGTATAAGTGTTTTCTTTGATACAGATTTTTTCTCTCTCCTGTAAACATGTATGCCCTGTAAAATAGATTGAAGACCACAATGATAACTATTATTCCAACCCACTACACCTTGAGCATCTCTCTTCTTTTTGCCATCAATCTTATTACTTAAGCTTAACCTTGACTTTAACTCCTAGCACTGCACTCTCCATGGTTACTACTGACTCCCACCACAAAGTCAAATGGCTTTTCCTCAGTTCAGGTTTTCATTGATTCCTTTTGGCATTTGCTGCTCAGACTTGGGAATGCTTCTTTCCTTGGCTTGGGAGTTTCTGCATTTTGTTTTTTTCCCTGTACCTTTCTGATTACTTCCTTTCCTTTGCTGACATCTCTCCCTTCTCGCTCCTCCTAAATCTAGCCATTCACCACGGTCCTGCTCTGAGTGTCCTCATCTTTAATCTCTCACCACTTTTTTCCAGGACAGTCTCATCTACTCCTATAACTTCAGCCAACATCCTCACAAAAATTGTACCTTAAACTCTGGCCCGAATTTTTTCCTAAACTCCTATCTCAGTTTCAACTGCCACGGGGACATCTCCACCTGGATATGTCTGGTATCATTTCTTTTTAAACAAACACTCTTATTCTTCACCTTCCTACTTCTCATCTAGCACAGAACTTCCTAAACCACAGACTTGGGTTCAAATACCAGCTCTACCAATTACTAACTAAATGACCTATTACTCGATACTTTTATGTCTTGATTTTGTCATCTGAAACATGGAAATAATAATAGCATCTGCCTAAGATGGTTTTTTTGAGACTGAAATAAGATAATACATGTACAATATGTTAGCACAATGACTGGAACACAGTGAGCACACCTAAAAAATGTTTGTAACTATTTTTATGAATCAAATCCTTCACTGGTTTCCCCTATCTACCAAAGCAAATAGCAACCAATTGTAGCACTCAAGACCTGCCATGCTCAGGTTGAAAAACAGCTTCCGAGTTCCACTTCCCACTCTTCCAGACAAACTGACTTACACTGTTCCCTAAATGTGCTCGCACCATGTCCCCTACCTTGTCATACTTTCTATTCCCCTCTCTTTCTACTTATTACAATTCTACCCATTCTTCAAGGTCCAGTTTAAATGTTACTTCATTCACAAAGTTTTCCCTTTCCTCCTTCTGTGAGATAGTTCTACTCTGAATTTTCATAGGACACTACACTTTCTTAAAGCACTTTTCATATTTTCCTCACCTTGCCTTCACTCTCCTAACGGAAGGTAATTTGTTGAAAGGGGGCTGGTGTTTTATTTGCGTCTGTGGCCCTGTCCACGTCCCAGGGCTCACAGGCTTCGCACAAATTTGCTCGACTTGGACAATGTTAGGTTAAATTCACTAGAATAAAAAACACGGCACATCAACACTTTTGAGGGTAACTGTCTCTTCTTTCAGAAAGAGTTCTTTCAATTGGCAAGCCCAAGAGGAAGCACAGTCACTATGAGGGCTGAAATAGTTAAACCCAAAGAATCATACTGAACTCCCAAAGAAATTATGATTATCAGGTTGCCATATTATATGTGGACAAGAACACATTAGTTAACTATTCCTTTAAATTTTTTTTTTTTTTTTTTTTTTGTGAGGAGATCAGCCCTGAGCTAACATCCGCCAATCCTCCTCCTTTTTTGCTGAGAAAGACGGCCCTGGGCTAACATCGGTGCCTATCTTCCTCCACTTTATATGGGACGCCGCCACAGCATGGCTTACCAAGCAGTGCGTCGGTGCGCGCCCGGGATCCGAACCAGCGAACCCCGGGCCGCCGCAGCGGAGCGCGCGCACCCAACCGCTTGCGCCACCGGGCCGGCCCCCCTTAAATTTTTTATAGAAAATTGAATGCCTATAGACTTAACTCACTCCCGTTTATTAAATAGGTACGATATATGAGGCATCAGGTACGTGCTAGGAATTGCAAAAATAATCGAACACCAATTTTGCTCTCAGAAGTCAGTTCTCTCATGAAATGGATGCAGCCTGATTATTGTATAAACTGTCATTTCTTCAAGTAGCTGCTAAAATCTTAGGTGTAATTTATATTATACCAATAAATATTTATGTAGGCACATATCTCCAAAATTATTATGGAAGATGACAGGAAAAATAAGATTCAAAGTGCAAGTGTGTACTTTCTAGCCAATTTATCCAGAAATCTATTAATGTCCAAAGCAAATTTAATCAAAGCCTCTTTTTGCTACTCGTGTAAGCATGTCTCTTTTAGTTCTGCTACTTCTTAGTACTGGTAACAGATGTTGTCATATCGGCATAATTAACATCAGTTATGCATTCTTGGAGAGGTAACCGGAGAGGGACTTAAAGGAGCTGTATGGTTAGATAGTCGTCTGGACTGTCTTTCAATAAGCCCTCCTTGGAGGGTCTTCTTTCGGGTCCTGAAGAGTTGATGAAAGTGAAGGGCTCTCAAGCCATTCTGTACACCGAAAACACGAGTAAGTATTAGTTGGGGTTTGGCATTATGGTAAGGACATCCTTCGAGATCAATTGAAGAGGAAACCACTTCCGTTTCCCTATTGCATATTAGTGGTCTTTGAAGTTTGGGTAATAAAATATTATTTTCCAAATAAATCACATACAATTAGAACAGTTTCTGGCACAGAATAACTGAGTACATGCTAAAGAAGAGTTAGCTTTGTTATTTTTATTATTATTTCTCCTCTACCAACTAAATTCAATGTAAGCTAAGGTACAGAGATAGCCATAGCCTGTCACTTCCAACCAGATTCCGTGGGAGCCTGGATCCAGCATGGCTTTTGTAGAGAAGCTCCCAAAAGACAGTGCCCTCCATGGTTCTATGAAAAGAAATGAGGTTCACAGGCCATACAGCTTTCAAAAGAAGCGGGAGAATGTGTACAGATAGAATGAATGGGGCATAAGGATTTTTAGAGAAATCTTCTGCAAGGATAAGAGCCAGAACCCCCTGGAAGAATTCATCCTAAAAGCTACACAACTAGAGCATCAGGCTGTGTTCTTCCCTGGCCTTGGCTCTCAGTCTGAGGTCACAGAGCCCCCTCAAATCCCCCAGAGTCCTCTATTTCTCATCTCTCCCAGGGCCCTGCTGTCAAGATTGTAAGAGCAAATCTACAGACTCATTTACACTGAGGGGTTAGCACAGTCTCTGTATAAAAAGAGACCAGTGTGTATTACATATTATATATAATATATTCATGACTCAATTTCACTAAATATGTATACCTATATAACTATACATACATAAATATACTTAACACAGTGCCTGCAAAAGAATGTATACATATAATTCTATCGGGAGTACATAATAGGATAATATATTGAGATGTAAAATTGTATTTTTTGCTCCATAATTTCCCCTCATCTTGCCAAGAACTCTGTGTTCCCTAGTCTCTGAGATATCTTCAGGACTACAGTCAAAAGCTACTTGATTGAAGGCAATATCTCTTTCCAACTTTTGAAAAAACCCAAGATCATTTGAGGAGGTTATGGTAGGTGTCTTCACTAAGAGGGGAAAGGAAAAAGGTTTGAGGGAAGCATAAGAGAGAGGAGCAGTTTCCTTAAACCGGGAAGTGGAACATTTGGGCATTTTCCCACCAGGCATAAAGACCCATGCTCCACTTCCGGCTCCTTGGAAGATCCTGAGGTGGCTGTGAGGTGGGCCTAGGGAGGCTGGGTCCCCTAGAACTGGATCCTTCCACAATATAGGTGAGGAAAAATTGAAAGGCAGACATTATCTTCTGCAAAGCACCAGTAGATGGCAGAATGAGATTTAAGCCCGGGGCTGTTTGTTTCCAAAGCCAATGCACATTCCAGTATCAGTGCTTTGTGCGCAAAATAGTGGCTTTCTAATTGCAGTGAGTGAGGATAGTTACCTTGTACATGGGTAGGGGATGTATAAGACAGTCTTCTTTCAAGTGCCCTCCAAAAGACGTGGTAGAAAAAGCAGAGAATTTTGAATCAAATGACGTACGTTTGAATCACAGGTGAGCAATCTTGGGTGTTATCATCCACAAAAAGGAAATGATAATGCCTAGCCCACTTGTTTATGATATAATTGAACTGACAGGTACTTTGTAAATTGAATGACTACATGTCACAATTGCCGTTACCTCTTGGCCGTTAAGACTGTCCCCGTGATCACGTACTACATAGCAATACAGGATAAACAGAAGTTCACAGACGTGAAACCCATTTTCTGGGTCTATAGTTAGTACTTTCTTGAAGTAAAAAGATAAATTTATCCCTAGAATATTAACCAACATTCTATACTTGCATTATAAATTCAATATATTCCCATTGATTGATACTCCAGGTAGCTTGGTTGCAAATGTATAATTATTACATGTACACAGAAACAGAATATTGAACCAGAAATAACATTCTGATGTGAAAGAAATCTAATTTTTGTGTAAGGCAGATTTGGATTCAAAACTCGATTTTGCAACTTTTTAGATCTATAACCTTAGGCATGTTAACCTCTCTGATACTTCATTTTCTCTTATATAAAATGGAAATAATAATATTAAGATCTGCCATGACAGTTTTGGGGGTAATTAATTCCCCAAATGCAACATACAGCATGCTTGTCTTAGCTGCATAAATCACGGCCAGGAAGTCATGTATCATACGCACTCACCTTTAGTTTTATCTTGGGAAAGTGAAACTCATTTTCCTGTTAATCATGCTGAGGAGATTTTATTGATAAATATAGTTATGTTAAGAATCAGCTGTTATTCTATGCCCTGTCACTTACCAGGACCATACCCCAGGGTGGCATTTTCCCCCAAAGCAGCTTTTTTCTATTGACCAACAGGAATTAAATGACTGATGTGGATCCTCTAGCACCTGTTCGGTAAATCCAGGGTGCTTATCCCCCCATATGCTTTGCCCCTCACTGGGGCACTTTTAATCCACTTTAGAGATGCTTAAGAAGTTTACTTTATGTGCAGGAGACAATGCTTGTTAGGTGAGTAAGTTAATAGTTTAATTTATTGTTTATAGCCTGACTACTTCCAAAATGGATTTACTGCTGAATTATTCACTGACTGAATAAATTAATTAATATGATTTGGGGAGTATTTTCTCAGTTGTTACATTTATTAAATGAAATTTAATGTTCTCAATTGTATAATTAGGGAGTTGAATACTTAATATTCTTCCCTCTACAAAATGACTCAGAAAAAAACCATCTTTTCTTCGCTGTAGTCGAACCAACTCTTTGTGATTCCCGAAATACGGTTTGTTCATATCTTCATGCCATTGCATGTGCTATTCTCTTCCTCTCCATGCTTGACCTGATGGACTCCCACTGGTTCTTCACGTCTAGAATCAAGCATTGCTTCCTTCCCAGACTTATTCATTCATTTATTCATTTAAAGAAGCTTAATAAACAATGACTAAGTGTCAGACACGGTGCTGGGCACTGAGGACAGCCCAGTGTGGGACATAATTGAGAGGACAGTTAGAGCACACTGTGTATTAGTGGGTGCACAGAAGAGGAAGATTGAACACAGCCAGAAGGCAGGGTGATAAGGTCAAAGAATGTCCCAGAGAAGGTAATTCCTGAGCTAGGTCTTCAAGAGCCAGTCAGCTGGCAGACTAGCAGGTTTATTTCCATCAGGAACCATTTGATTGGAAAGAATGACAAACTGAATTAAACGGAAGTTTATTTTAAAGAATTAGAAGAATCTCCTGGAATCCAATAATGAGAAGTGGTTTGAAGGGATAGGTCGGGCAAGTAGAGTGAGATTCCTCCAACCTCTCCACCAGCTTTTCTCTGCTGTCTCCATTCCATTTTTCACGACTCAGAGAACACTACCATCTCTGTCAGCACCCAGGAGAGCAGAACACTGAACTATTGCAGTTCAGCCAGGGGCGTGATTAATTTCCCAACACGTGTTCATAGTCTGAATGTGAATAACAGGCTCTAAGGGCTTCTGCCAACAGAGTTAATTACTGGTTTCCTTTATTTTCAGTAAGGAAACCTGGACTGTAACATGTCCCTTTCCTTGTAGACTTTAGATGACAAGAAGTAACCAACAACTTCAGACACCTTTACTTTTCATCCCAAGACCCTAAAACTTTGCCCTCAGGGAGCACATGGCTTGAGTTTGGGGAGACAGTTTAACACAGATAGCAGTTGAACCAGCTGCTTTTTCTCCTCCCCTAACTTGCTGGCTTCACCTTGACATGGCATTCTCCTCCGCCCTGCTGGGACCCCACAGCCAATTCCATAGATTCTCTGAAGGTCTGTGGCTTGCCAATCCACCCCCAACTTACGTCTAAGCCAAGAGTCATTTTGTTGGGAGGTTAATTACAGTGGATTTATGATATGGAACTTGGGGAAGCTCATGGAATCCAATCTCAGGACAGCCTTCCTGAGGAATGGGGAGATTACAGGCTCTCTGTGTCTCTGGCTGTTCTTCTCAGGCTCTCTCTCTCTCTCATATTCTCAGCCTTAGCCTGGATGTTCGTTGTTCTCTCTCCTTCTGTAGACCAGCTTTGCTTTGAGGATGATGCTCCCACATAACATCAGCCTGTGCAGGACTTGGACATCCTGTGGTTTTAATTCTGGTTCCAGCCCCAGATGATCTTATAGATCCTGTCCCCAACATGGTCTAACCGTGCGTCCTGGGTCTGTTGTTTCTAATTCTGGGAGACAGCACGGGATAGGCTCTATTTTATTTTATTCTAACGTCCCTCTCTAATTCAATCAGCCGTGGGCCAACTGTGGGATTGCTGGTACAGACACGGTTGCTTAGGCCTGTCACATCCCCTGAGACTTTGGAAGGATACGCCCAGAGAAGGGAAAGCAAACTGGGCAGGCTTACCACATATGTCATCTGCAGTATGCCAGGCAGTGGATAGAGTGAGCAGAAGGGCTGGAGGAAGCAGAGAGCTTAGCATGTATAGGGAACGTCACGTGGTTCAGTATGGCTAGAGTGTAGCATTTAGAGTGGGACATAAAGAAGAGACATAAAGAGAAATGACACAAAGAAGCAAACAGGGCTGAAGTTATGAAGGGCCACGACGCCATGCTAAGGAGTTGATGGAGATGAAAAGCCAAGCTATCTCCCTTTCAGGCTTTTACACGTGGTGTACCTCCTCTCTGTGAGGGACACCATCCCTCCTCTCCTTTACTCACCAAGTATTTGCCCTGGGGGTTTCAGCTTAAATGTACCTCCTCTGAAATCCTTTCCTGAGCTCCCAAAGCTGGGTTAGTTAGTCACTGTGTGTTTCCCCAGCTCTGTGCGCTTGCTCTGAGCAGTGCTCATAGCCCAGTCTTTATTCTGATCGCCTGTTCACTCTTCTGTCTCTTTTGCTAGAATATAAGCAGGAACTCTGTCTAAATGTATCTTTATCTTTGTTGCCAGCACAGTGCCTGGCAATCTTAGACATTCAGTAAATATCTGTTTAAGGAATGAATAACTCAATGAATGAATGAGATGGAGGTAAGTCAAGTCACAGCAGCACCTTTCCTTGCTTAAAGGTCAAGTCTGGTTTTGCTTCTTAGGTAGACCAGCTGGAGCTCTCTTGGCCCCTAGCCCCTGAGGAATGAAAGCCCTCCTGCAGGTTCTCTGGTCTCAACCCTGGGACTCTAGATAAAAATTCTCTCCAGATACCTCTCTCCTTGTTCCCTATCCACTTTCCACATGACTAATCTAGATTACTTTTCTAATGTGATTCTATATTTTGTCATCTTAATCCTTTCCCTTCTTCACTCGCTTCTCCCTGATTTCCTCCCTCAACCTGCCGAAACACCCCTCCACTCATCATCTGCTCATCATTGGATCATCTTTCAGGGTCCACACTTCCTGTCCCAAACTGTCCATGCCACCAGCACATCACATCCTCTTTTCTATGTCAGACACACGTATATAAATATAATAATTCACATCCTTGACTCACAAATAGCAAGAAGAGGCAATATATAATTATAGATTATGATACACCTGTTATCCAACTTTATTTCATTAATGGCTGTGATGCTTCAATTCAGTGTTGCAGAAGAGTGGTTAAATATATATTTATTGTGCACACATTCTATAACTCAATATTGGAGTGCCCTGGGGCTTGGTCTTGGGGCCATTTCCCTTATATTCTCTTATATTCTTACTCTATTATTAAACTCATCCAATTTCAAGACTTTAAAACCATCTATGTGCTGATGACTCCCAAATTTGTATCTCCAATCCAGATCTTCTCCTTAAAATCCAGACTCATATATCCGACATCTCTACCTGGATGTCGAATAAAGATCTTAAAGACACCACATGTCCAAAACTGAACTTCTGATCTTTACACCAAAGCCTGCTCCACACACAGCCCTCAAACCTCAGATAATGGCAGCTTGGAAGCTTCATCCATCCAGTTGCTCCGTCCCAAAGACTTGAAGTCATTCTAAACTCTTTTTTTTTTTTCCTCACACTTCACAGCCCATCCATCACTAAATCCTGTTGGTTCTACTTTCAGATGTACCCAGAATAACTTTCCTCCACCTCTGCTGCTACCAGCCTGGTCGGAGCCACCATCCTTTCTTGCCTGGGATACTGCAATAGCCTCCTAACAGGTCTCTGTGCTTCTGCCCTTGCTCCCTTACAATCTAATCTAACAGAGCATCCAGAGGCTCTTCTGATCCATACCCTCCAATGGCTCCTCCAGCTCACTCATACCAAAAACCAAAGTTTTACATTGGCCCATACAACCCCTCATGATTTGCTCCCCACCTCAACCCTTGTCTCTCTGATTTTATCTTCTGGTACTCCCCGCCCCCCAACTTACTTCATTGCTGTAAGCAGTCCTCTTGCTATTCTTTGAACGTACTGAGCACATGCCACCTCAGGATTTTTCGCTCTAGCTGTTCTCTCTGCCTGGACTTCTTTTCCCCCAGATTCACTTGGCCTGGCTTCACTCTCTTGCCTCCTTCATCTTTGTTCAGATGTCACCTTCTCAGTGAGGCTCACTCTGACCAAAATATTTATACTGCAACCCATCCCAGCGCAATTCCAGCCCTCTTCATGTGCAACCCCTTTACCTCACTCTACTTTTTTTCTTTTTTTCCGTAGCACTTATCTCCTTCTAATATACGATATAATGTATCTGTTGTGTATAATTCTAGCTTCTTGTCTGCTTCCCTTGTGAATATAAACTCTAAGAAGGCAAAAATCTTTGTCTTTTCTGTGCACTGCTTTATCCAAGCTCGTAGCACTCCGCTTGGCATATGTGAGTCCTTAGTAAATATTGCCAAAAGAGTGAATGAATGAAGAAATCAATGAATATCTCCTACCCTGTCTGCCATTTATGTTTATCTCCATATCAGTGGTATTATCCCCAAATTGTGAGCCCCAAAAGGGTAGGAAGCATTTCTGTCCTTTCTTAGCGGAGCAGAATTTTGACCTAAATTTCTTCAAACTGTAGTCTGTGGTTGTGGCTCTCCTCATAAATTTATCACTCACTCAGAAGGATGTAACTTGAATCTGATTAATCACAAGACTGATGTGGGCTGAGAGCATCGAGAAAAGACTCTTCCATTTGCCTCAGAGTCAAATGGTATCATATTAGGACTTCGTGGGAAAAAAAATTCAAAACAAGTTAACATACAGAAAAATTTCTGGATTAAATTGTCATTTTCAGATGTAGAATTGTCAGGGATGTTGATTAGATGTTCTGTAATTGATCTATAAAATAGTTTTTTGTCTTTAAAAATCTAGCTGTGGTCTCAGGTGTCACATGTTTTCCCAGGAGTGGGGAGGCCCTCCACAATGTTCTTTTATGAGCTCCTCATGCCCTTTCCTGTGGCATCAGATGTTCCAGTGATTTCTTAATGGGTTAATCCCCACCAACAAATCATCAGATATTCTCGAATTATAACATGTCTACTTTATTTGTTAATAACAGATCATATTCTTATACAATTAGATGTACATAAAATATTTTATTACGTGACTTAATATTTCTTACCTAAATGGAAAAATAATATAAAGCAGCACTTACAGGAACTTCTCAAGTTATTAGCCTTTGACTTTTGAACGTCTGTATCATACATTCATTCCTAGGTCACTCCAACCTACCTCTTTTGACTTAACCTGTTACAAAGAGCTGACCCCTTCCTCTATTTCTTTTCCAACTCTTGCCCTATTACCTGTCAGTCTTTTCTTCGCTTTATCCCTTTTGCCGTTAATCACATTTATTGATCAATTCATATCAACACTAAGAGTAGGGAGGCAGCAGAGTGGATCAAACATAAGGCTGGTGTCAGATAAGGTGGATTAGATTCCTGGTTCTCCTATTTATTATCTGCATGACCTTGAGGATATGGTTTAACCTTTCTGAGCAACAGCAATCTTTATATTTGTATAATTGGTTTAATAATATCTACTTCATCAATGAGAATTACATGAGATAATATATGTAAAATATTTGTTTCCTCTCTGCATTAAAATAAGACAAATAATATATGTCAGCCTTTCAACTGGATTTATAAATGTCTGAGGGCAGATTTCTTTGCATGCCTATTAATACAGATTTACTTGTATTACAATTAATATTCAATTTATTAAAGACAAATCTTAAATTTTCTGGACACTTTAAATTCAACTTTCTAGTCTTGTTTTTCTGTTTATTAATTTAGTAAATATGTATAAAGATAAGTACAATCACTTTCACTAGCTCCTTGATTAATATTTAATTGATTCATATAGTAAAATATTGAATTATCCTTGAACATTTAACACTATTTGCATTCATAAATAATATTTTCATCAACACTTCAAATTATAATTATGATTGTAATATAGCTAATTCTGTAAAACAATCCAAATCTATTGTGCAGCAGACTTAAAATCCAACAAGCAGGGTATTTCTAAACATTTAAGTAACTCTTATTAATATAATAAAGCAAAGAATTAAATGCCTTAAATAAAGTTCTCATACACTTTTCAAACACGAAAAAACAGAAAAATCATATGCAAAACAGTAGGATGACTACAAAGCACATCATAGCATAGTAACAGTATGTAAATCAAAGTCTCAATATTGTATTCATTATTATCATCTCTATACATATTCATATACCCTTCTTCCAGAAGTGCCTTATTTGCTCCCCAACCAAAGGGAAGATAATTACTACCTCAAGTCTACTACAGCCACTGAAGTTACACATACTGATTACGACTAGTGATTGTAAATCAAGGCAAAGGATGTTTCTACTGCTTCCAGGATGATTCTACTCAAATCCCAGGGTAGCAAGCTGAATACTTTCTTATAATTAAACCCTGCCAACTTCTTCAATTTTACAGAAAACTGTTTTCACAAATTACAGATTGTAGATTCAGCATTCTCTTCCCACTGTTTCTCTTCACAATGGAATCAAAACGAATCTCCATGTGGCTTGATTTTTGGTGATGGGCTTCTTAAACACTTCCGAAATCATAACCCATCTGTTCACTGACTGGTGAAATTCTACTTTCTTTATTTTTTATTTTCTCATCTGTGTTAGATCCACCATTTTGTTGGTTTATCGCCAAATTCCAACCTGATTCCCAGCTTCTGCTTTCCTTCCCTGTCCCCCTAATCTAGTGTCACTGGATCACTTCCTGTAAATACAAACATACTCCAAATTTCCAAGGCAAGAGGAATTGAACCAGTTCTTGAACATCAATCTGGGATCCAGCAGCATACCACCATTAGGGCTGGACTAGTCTTGACGCGGGCTGCAAGTCTGGTCTTCTGGTGTTTGGCCTCTGGTTGGTGTCAGTAACACAGGTGAATGGCTTGTCAGCACACAAGTGCACTCCAGTCCTCCTGGAACAAGATTGCTTGGGGAAATTTACAGAGGGGAACAGTAACAGGTACGAGGTTCCTCATTTTCTGTTATAATTTGGGATAGCACAGGGGAATTTAGAGAGGCCGGGTGTCAGATGCAGATAGAAGAACCCTAGCCCTAGGCCTGTGGGGATTTTAAATTGCAGGATTGAGGAAGAATCAACCCTCTCCCTTTGTGGTCACGCAGTATGATATAGCAGAACATCTAGTTCAGAACGTAGTCAAAACTAGATAAGATAAAGCCATCCAGGCTGATTTATTGTGTGTTATCCTCAACAAAATAAGAACATGATCTTTGAAATCAGAAAAATGTGAAATTAGATCCCGACTATGCTATGTACTACGTGACCATGGCAAAGTTACTGAATGACTCTGAACTATGTTTCTGCACTATGGAAACAAACCATCAACACAATAGTCATTATGAGGACTAAATGAGCAGTACACAGCAAGCCTCGAGTGCAGCGCCTGGAAAAAAACAGGTATTCAGTATATAAAAAGTTGTTTGATTCCTTTTCCCCCTCAAGCAAAGGCATGCAAGAGAACTATGAATCAGATCTGACAGTACAAAGGAAAAATACGTTTTGCTTCATTCCCAGCCCAACTTCTCCTAAGAATTATCTGCATCTATTATTTCCATCTGCTTACTGCCCAAATTCTTTTTGTGGTGGATGGACAGAGATTGCTGCCTCAATATCTTTTCCCCCACCCCACCATGTAACAGCACCATGGCTGGGGTGAAATTGACCCATCCTCCTTGCCACAGTAATTATAGTAGGACGACCACATGATTAGAGATGGTCTAAACAGGAGCCGCTCAGAGTGTGGTTTGAGGAGTGGGAGTGGTGCTTTATGGAGGCATGATGGCTGGAACTACCATAGAACTACCATATGCTGCCATGAGGTAAGCCAGCCTGACGCTAGAACTGACATGGAGGACAGAGTCAAGACAAGAGTGGAGGGAAGGAGCCAGAACCCTGATCACACTGAAACTGAAACCTGCCTGACTGCTGTACTTTTAAATAATGTGAATCAATAAACTCCTTTATTTTTATTTTTTTACTTTTTAAAAACTTTTTTCCAGCTTTATTGAAGTATTATTGACAAATAAAAATTGTATATATTTAAGGCGTACAACATGATGTTTTGATATATATATTCATTGTTAAATGATTACCACAATCAAGCTAATTAACACATCCGTCACCTCACATAGTTACCTTTTTTTTTTTGGTGAGAACATTTAAGATCTACCTTCAGCAAATTTCAAGTATACAATACACTGTTATTTTTTTAGTTGTGTTTTTTTTCCTACCAAGTCTTGCGTTGAGAGGGCTGACTTATAATAGATCGCAGGGAGGGAGCTGCTCTGCTACATAGGAAACCCTGACTCAGAGGCAGGTCGTCTGTGAATGGTTTAGCACCAGGTTCCCCACGAATCTGTGTTGCGTGATAGGCAAGGAGAGGGCCGCCTTTCTGGCTGGCCCCATTTCCCAGAAGATGGGCTCTCACACCAGACCCAGTCCCAACCCTTGGCCGGGCTCATCGCAACATGTGGGGTGCAAGGTGGCCCTCCAGTGGGCATGGCAGGGGACTGGCTATCCAAGGCCATCTGAGGACAACCTAGGCTCTGGCCACAGCACTGCCGTATCATTCCGCCTGGGCTGGATTCTGATTTAGAGGCATTTAGTCATAATCCTACAGATGGTAGCTTCACCCATTGGCAAAAATTACCTTTTCATTGCATAATGTGTTTTACCTTTTGAATATGTGTTTTGGCTATGTAGTACCTACCTAAAAAAATAAACCAAATAAATTTGGGTAATTTTTAAAATAAAGAAATGCTCAATTCCTGGCAAAATATTGCTATTTACTAGAATTCCATCTTAAAATATCCCCTATGGTCTCTTTCATACTCATGGTTTTAAGAACAATCTAAATGAGAAAAATCCCACATATTTATAGCTTCGCTTTTTTTTTCTAAATTGAGATATAATTGACATATAACACTCTATTTGTTTTAGGTGTATGACACAATGATTTGGTATATGTATATATTGCAAAATGATTACCACAATAAGTTTAGTTAATATCCATCACCACGCCTAGTTACTATATCTTCTCTTTTGAGTTCCAGACTCATTTACCTCATAACCAACTTGGATATCTCGCAGACATTTCAAAAATTGGCAAAACTAAACAATTCTTCCTAACTCTTACCCTTTCCTCATGAAACTGCTTCTCTCCAAGCCTACTTGGAGTAATGCTGTCACCATCAACATTTATGCTTAAGGAAGCTATCTGGAAATTATTCTGACCACTTCCCTCTCTCTTAAACTCCATATCTAATCCATCATCGAGTCTTATTGTCTACCATGTATATATAATATATATATTCTTGTCGTTGACTTTCCACTGTCACCACTTTACTCCAAGCCATCATCTTCTCCCCTAGTTCCCACGTCTCTGCTCAAAAACCTTGTCTAGTGCCATTCCCTCAAAAGTTCTTCTAAAACCACCTAATCCAAAGTAGATCCTTTTATCATTCTATTAAAGAAGTCTAGTTTTTCCTTTATAACTCCTATTAAATTTACAATTGCATGTACATGTTTATTGTTATTTGCTTATATTCTTCCTTGCTGGATTATAATCTCAGCAAGGGTGGGGGCTGTGTCCATTTTCTCAGGCTCCTATGACTACAACCTAGCACAATGCTGGCACATGGACTCTGATTAATAACTTATTCTCAAACGAATGAATAAGTAAAGGGTGAACGATCTCTTACTGTGTAGTGGATACTGTGCTAGACACATTACTTAGGGGCGATATATCTGTCTTAGGATAAGCATTTGCTCATGAACTTCCAGCATGGCAAACACAAAATGAGTGCAAGAGGATATTGTCATATGTGAATAGGGTGGATATGAGCGCATTTGTTTGCTAGGGCAGGGAAAGGGGCTCTACTGAGGAAATATATAAGAAAAAGGAAAAGAAGAAGAACAGGCTTGATTTCTCCACCGGAAAAACGAGGTGTGTGAGCTAGGTGATCTGCTATAATCGTAAGATTCTGTTTCACATTTTTTTCCAGAGCCTGTCCTACAAGGTGACAGCTTTCCTAGATCTTTCTCCTAGGGTATGTCAGAAACACATATAATGTCTGGGTGGTGGAAATAAGCATCCGGTTTTTAGGGTACCCGAGAAGGGCAAGTAGTAGATTGTCTTCTGTTCTAGAAGAGACCATTGTGAGGCCCCAGCCAAAGAGATCCTGATCCTAACAGCACTGCCTGAGGATCTCAGGCTATCTTCTGCTCAGTCTATAATGTGCCCAAGATTGTGAGGATGACTTGTTCTTGAAACATACAAACACACAAAACAATAAAATAAAATAACTGACAACCTTCTTTATTAAATAACAAGCAAATAGTCTATATACAGTCACTTGTCTGTGGCACATGAGTGTTTTCCCTCCTCCTATGGAAGGCTACTCCATGTGACCAAAGTGCAAGGTCAGCAGCCCATCTGAATGCCCTGCAATATGTGAAGCTGATTGGCAAAGCACACAGCTCACACTCACGTTCTCAAGTCACTGCACACGCAGGAGAAAAGGAACTTTCAATTCACAAAGACTTAGGTGCAGAATTATTAGCTTCGTTTAAAATGCCCATATTGTGCCTGCTAAGCATCTCTCCTAACAATTAAACCAACTGTTACTCTTCAAAACATGTGTCACTTTCTTTGCATTTGGGTCAAACTCGAACTGTGAAGATCCACTGAAGAAATAGAAAAACCCTGCAAATACAGACAAGGGAATTAGTGAGATATTTTTTCAAACAAATAAATTTGCAACATACCAAACTCAGAATAGTAGATAACTAAAAATAGAAAATGTTTGCAGAAATTTACTATGCACCAGGGACTATGTTAAGCATTGTACATGACTTTTGTTTTCATTTATTTCTGCAACAATCCTATGAGGTAAATATATCTACTCCATTTTACAGATGAGCAAGTTGAGTTTCAGACAAATTTAGATGCTTGCCCAAGGTCACTCAACAAGGAAAGGACAGAGACAGCACTCCATACCAGTTCTGTCTGACAGCAAAGCCAGGCTCCAAGTTAATAGGTTATTCTGCTTCCAATCAGGTAAAATTCTCTGCTTCTTTGGAAACTACAATCTCTTTATTTTCTGTCTTCCACATTCCTCCTCTCCTTTCCCCATATTGCAGCCTGAGGGACGTTTCTGGTCCCAGAGATGCACAGTAACTCTTGCAGAACACCAGACGACCGTCTATGGCTCTGCCATCATGGTGCTCAGGTTACCTTTCACTAAAGATCATTGGCCTCCAGCCACAGGATGTTTTTTTTTAAACTTTGGCCACATGGAAAGGTAAGTATTTGCAGCTGACCGAGGCGGGCAATGACTGACTCCTGAGGAAAGACAGAGAAATCTCCCTGGGCATTAGTAGCAGCAATAGGATGGAGTGGAGGAGGAAGCCAGCCAGCCAGTATTAAACTTGGCCACACTACTTGAGGGGATTTTTATACTGACACAGTAATCTGAAAGGTAACAACTCTAAATGTAAGGAAGTGACTCTTGAGCACTTCAGTTTTATTTGCATGTGTAAAATAGAGTAGAGAAATTTGTGTTAATTACCTTTATGATCAAAACTTATATGAAGTAGTCATGTAATTGGTACAAAACTGGTAAGTTGAAATTCAGGGGAGGGAGGAGGAAACTGGTTAAAGGAAACCTGTTGTTAAAAATTACTTCAATTCTCCTCTTGCCCCTGATTCCATAGAATGTTTCAAGTGCCCGGTTGCCAACAAAATGAGTATCCTCTTACCAAATGATTCAAAAACAGCATCAACCTTTGAGTCAACCCCTGGAAAGTCTTCTGCTATTTGCTTGGGATAGCCTGGCTCCATGGACTGTCTCCTTTCATCAAATCTGCACCGAGTAAAAGAAGTACAGCTCAGCATCGCATAGAGTCCATGTTACCAAAATTCGTAAATCATGTTAGGTTTAACGTGGAATTCTAGAAAGCTTTCCAAGTACTGCAAATAAATGTCAAACACATGTAGCACTACAGAAATATGTGATTTTAGCGGTACTGCAAATTTAGCTTTTAAAACTGTATCTCCTCCAAGAACAGAGGCAACATCCTGATTTAGCAGATGCCGTTTGTTATCATACTTCTTAAGCCTGGACAGAAAGGATTTTAATCATCTTTCTATCACAAAATCATTAGGAGTGAACAGATACATAAAGTGAATTGAATCATTCATCTCAAATAAATACAAATTTCAAGTTCTCTACCATCATGGGCTCATAAATGCCCTCCCCACCCTGCACATCTGGAATTCCTATGGCAGCCTCCTAGGAAAAAGAATTGAGATGAGAAGCAAGGCACAGTAAGTGTGTTTTGGACTTGTTGTCTGGACCTTGGTTGGTCTGCCCAGATGTCTCAGAGTCTGGGCAGATGGCCCAGGAATCAGTCTTTCTGGGAGTTCTGGGTTCTATCCATGAAACTGGACTGTTATTGCTCATCATCCTCTTAAACAGGCAGAGGTAATGAACGCGTGAGGGAAAGGGAAGGCTTTGAGAATCATATAGTAAAGTTGGGAAGACAAGACAAACACCCAGTGAGACAATGAGTAGACCTATAAGGCAGTGGGAAAGGAATGCTAGAGTGTGGCCTGGATGCTGAGGGCTTTTTTCAAAAAATAAAAGCTCAGTTGGGTTTGGAGCCCAGCAGGGAAAGCTTCACGGAAGTGGTGGGACTTGAGCCAGGACTTGAAGGATGGGTGGAATTTGGGTAGGTGGAGGGAAAAACAGGGCACTCCAGGCAGGCGGGGCAATAACACAGAGGGAAGCTCTAGCCTATTGCACAAAACAGGAGCACTTAAGAAACACTTGTTATCCGGCGCAGCTGTATTTGGTGGTAAGCACATTCCCACAGTTGTCTAAATACCTCCAGTATTTGTCCTCTACGAAGAAGTATGTTTTCTTCTTTTCCTTATCAGAAATGGCTGCATCTATTTTCCTTACTGTTGGAGGAAAACCCAGGGAGTGGATGCTTCTTGGGTAATCTGCTTTCTCCTCACTTCCTCTGATGGCCCAGAACTTGTCTCCTGTTAAAAAAAAATAATAATTCAGAGTCACATTGAATTTATAACAGTTAAGCCTTTGGGTTTAGGAATACGTTTTAGCACAGTTGATTTTCATCATAAAGAGGAAGGCAGAATTTTAGATATAGTCACCAGCTCAATGTAGGCATTTAACAAAAATTTGCAGAGTGAATGAATAAACACAGATCGAATGAGGGAATTTACAACTTTGAGCAATTTATATTCCTGTTTTCACTTCTATCATGTGTAAAATATAAAGAAAATAATACCAGTCCTAGTTATTTTTGCATTACTTTAGAGTAACAAAGTAGACAAAATTTGTGATTGTAGAGAAAATTAAAATCTTATTTAATTTTCCTGTGAGAGGGTTTATTTCAACAACTTAAAGAAATTATTATACAATAATTACCTTTAAAAATGAAAACAGTATCTTTGCTAGTAACTTCGTATGCAGCATCTATGTCTGAAGGAAGAGATGGCCAAAACGAAGAGATTGGATGAAATTCAGGTACAGATGTCCTGAAGGTTTTGCGCCAAAAATATCTGAAATATATGTAAAAAAAAAATGAAAATTGAAAAACAGTCTTTCACCTCTAGCATATTTTCCTCATCGCCCTTCCTTACCCGTCTTCTCCCATTCCCTCATCCTCTAGGCTCAATGACAGACAGAAATCAGGTATATTGCCACTGCGAAAACATCTTCCCTTTTTTTTTTGGAAGACTGCCCCAGATCTCCTGCAATCGGATTCCAGAGCAACTGCTATGAAGTTATCCTACCATGCTAATTAATTAGCCAAGTGTAAGCTTTACAAACCTACAAGTGATGCAAAACAGTGTATATGTCATACCATTGTTTACGTTTTCAGAAAGACAGGCAGATGTGTGTGTAAGTATACGCACTACATAAGTATACTTTTATATGTGCAAGGAAGAATTCTGGAAGGATATACAAGAGTCCCTGGCTCTAGATGAATCTGTGGAGAACTGGGGAACTAAGAGTCAATGATTTGAGGGAGACTTGCTTTTAACTTTCTCTCCATTTGTGCAGTTTGAATGTTTTATGTCGTGCATATTTATCCAGCAGTGAGTAAATTAATTGATTAAATGTAATGTTATCCTGGTGTCATTTTTAAAGGAGGTAAAGATAAAATTCTGATTCTAAAGCTCTACATGTGCCCTTTGAAAAGCAACCATGACTTATAACACTTGGGAACAACAATTCAAGGACAAGAATCAAATCATCCTAAGTCTTTGGAAATGAACTTGAAAATTTTAGGAAAATGTGGAAAGTATAGCACCAGAATGATTTCATGTTCAGAGAAGACATTTTTTTGTTTTAAATATTTAAAAATCTCTATCAAATTTCAGTTTGTTTTCCTTTCTAAGCATTGTACATTACAAGAATAGATAGGAAAATATAATTTTCTGGTCTGACCTGTCTTTAAAGAACAGGATTTCTCCCCTCAGAGTGCTGATTGCATCAAAGGACAAAGCAGGATCGCACATGGCTAGCGTTCCAGGTCCTGGAGGCACCGATTCCGTGGGCACCACGGGGTCATCAGGGGAGGCAGGAGGAGGTCCTAAAGGAAACAGTGCAGGGATGCAAACATTGGGAGAAATTAGGTGATTTCTCCTAATGAAGTGTTAGGTGATGCTTCTGTCAACTTTTATGCTTTCCAAACATTCTAAAGTGCTTTGAGTTGAACTGCAAATGCTTTATGTAGCATTTTAAAGCTTTCCTGAAGACCTTTATTGAAAAGCTACAATGCCTAATTTTTCCAGCATCACTCACCATAGAGGGACTGAATGCCAGTCACATCATCTTGAGAAAGGCGGAACAGGGCTAAGTCTTTTCTGTAGATTGGGTACATCAAAGCTTTAGTGTTGGTGGAGTGATCGAGACCCAGGGAATGTCCAAGTTCATGAGCAGCAACGAGGAATAAATTGATCCCTATTTAAGAAATCAAAAATAGTAGTTGCTTATTCCTTAAATACATGTACATTACATCTGTTAGCAGTGTATTATATTTATTTACTTCCTGGAAGAACACAGGGCTTTTTTTGTGTTGTTTTTGAGTAATTGATTTAACTACATACTTAATGGAAAGCCAAGTGTTTTTCAAGGCTCATTCTTGAAATCAATCTTTGAGACAAAGTGTCCAGCCATATCCAACTACTCCCCTGTCCAACCTCGGAAGCCTATTAATGTCATGAGAGCTTGATCCCTTTTCTTGTTCTCTGGAATGGAATGAACCCACTTGTTTAGCACATCAATAAATATTTTTCTTTATTTGTCAATGGAAAGCTAAACACTGTTTGCATGTATTAACATTTGCTGGTTACAGGCTCAGTTAAATGAATCACAGCTTATTCATCTCAATTCTGAAATCCTTAAACAATCCTAGTCCCGTTATTTTCCATTGGAATATTGCCTGCATAATTTTTCAGCCTCATGATCATTATTAAGTACATATAAGGTCCAAAAATATTAATAATAATAGATGTCATAGAATTTGCAAGATTAGTTTAAAACATAATATGCCCAATCATGTCTAGTGTTTGTCACGAAAGAGATTTTGGCCACATAACCACTAGCTGTATTCAGATTTTTTTCTTCACATTGTTAAAAAAAACCCATAATGCTGAAATTGGAAGGCATTGGGTAATTATAATTGATATAAAAAGTAAGTCAACTTTACTTATGCAGTTGTTATTTGTGTAACTTGTGATCCTAGCAAAGTTTTCATTTGAGACTTTGCAGAAAGATGTTGTTAATCCAATCAAACCAAGAATTTTATCTAGCACTAACCTCACATTTATACTCTCTACAGAGATTGTTTGCATTTTGATTATAAATCCCAATTAAATTTCAGAGATAGTATTATTTGTTTCAGCCAATTGTTTGAAAACTTTGTAAGCCATTCCTTAAAGTATACAGTTGTGAACTGAGTAACATTCTTCTACGTAAGCAGTTTGGACATGGTATTTGGGGGTTAGTCCTTTCTTTCAGAACAAGTCTGTAAAAACTCTTCTTCACCTAGAGAGGGTAAAATGTTGATTTAACCAGAAAAACCTAAATGGGAACCTCAGTTTCTAGAATTTAATTCTCATTTCTATTTTGAAGAGTAAAGAAGTAATTGGGGGAAATTTCCACCTATTTGGTATAAGCAATATCCAGAGTTCATGTTAGTGTGAAGTCAATGCTATACACTCTCCCTTAGATATTAGCAATCTGACATAATGAGAAATTTTTCTTAATTGTGGTGCTAAGATGACACAAGAACAACAATCATCAAAGAAATACTTAATGATGCTTCCTATATCATGCTCGCCAAGACTGAGAATAAACTTTTTAGACATCTGAAAATGTTTTCAATAATAATTAAAACAAAAATACATTCTGCTGATCCTTGACCCAGTGGGAAATCCAGAACATCCCATTTCTTGAATATTCTTAGTTATTAAGAATTTTCCAAGTAAAAAAAGTCAACACCAAAATCTTTCTGAGAGATGTGTAACTAACCTGATGTATCCTTTGTCCAACGTTCATCATCATCAAAGTGAGCATCTCCCTTTATGCCCCACCCAGGTGGAAAGGCATGAGCCAAAACTTTTCCAGGTCCATCAAAAGCATAAAAGTCTCCATGCTCTAATAGAGAAAATGTTTTTTATTGAGAAGATAGGTAATTAGAATCTCTTTGGAAGATTTTCCAATAAAACAACACCAGATAAATGGATGCATATCATGGTTTTTTTACCTCGAACTGCAAAAGTAATCATTATGTCAGCCTCTCCTTCATAAATCCTGGAGAATGTAAGTGGAGTCACATCTGCCCAGACTTTCAGAGCTTTCTCAATGTCAGAATCAACAGCATCTCTTGGCAAATCCTGGGTATAATTCACAATCCTGCATGAGAAAAATTGAAGAAGATAATATTTTCTCCTGTGAAAGTAATTGATAAAATCTCAATATTACATCAAAACCTCTGGACCCATTACCTATAAGTAAGATGGGTTTTCCCCCACTTTGGCGTGCCAGGAAAGGTACTGAACTGACCAACATCAGGAACTCCACATCTGGGTTTGAGCATCACCTCCACAGTGTCGGAGTCCAGCTTCCCTGTCACCTCCAACCCCAGGAACTTCTGCATTTCTTGAATTTTTTTAACAATAGGACCACTGTCCTTTCTTCTAACAAACTGTTTCGTTTCTTTTCCAAGGTTGTAGTAGTTTTCTAGGTATTCCTAATAGAATAATAAGTATAGTTTTTAGGTCATTCTTATGATTTTTTAGCCTTTTATAGTAAGTTTGTGTAGTTACTCTACTTAATCTATTTGAGGTATTTCTCTAGTTTGCTGAAATCAAAGTAAATGTCAAATGTGTTTAATTCTTCGATCACAGACTCTTCCTCACTTTTGTTTTTTCTTTGTAATTAATTAATCTCTGCAGGTTAGTTTACTACCAAAGCAATGAGAAGGAAGTGGAAAATTGTGATATATAGCCAGTGATCTTAAAAAAGAAAAACAAAACAATTAAACTTCTTTGGGCATAATTGTATATTTCAGGCACATTATTCAATTCTCTCAATTTTCTACTTCATGCTTCTCACAAGGACCTGGCTTAAGAAAAAAATTGGACAAACCCCTGTATCTAAACATGACACTAGCAATATAAATATCTGGCTAAACTTACATTGGATTAAAATACCTGAAGAAGTTCCAATGCAAATGTTTTATATATTCTTCACTTGTTATTAATGCATCTCAAGCCCCAGTGCTGCTGCTACTACGGTGTTGTGTGATCTTGGGAAAACAGCTCATATTTCTGGTCTTTGTTTCTTCCTCCATGTAGGAGGAATCTGAATAGTGTGATACTGGGATGCTGTCCACATCTAGCACTTTATAACTCTCTGTCCGCGAACTATTCCTACCCAGTAAGCTCAAACCCTTCCGTATGAGTTTTACAAACGGAAAGCAGAGATGGTTTCCCCACTTGGCCCTATCAATGAGTGAGGGCTGTATCCATTAATTACCTGAGCAAGGTCCATGTTGTCCTCCTCATCCCCTGCAGCTCTGTCCAATGGATAGGCTGAGCACGCTGCCACGCACAGCAACAATAGAACTGGAAGAGTCTTCATTTCCGCGGCCTTTATTTAGCTCTATGTTGCCTTAACGCCTTGCTCTTTGCCTACCTTCTTCTAGGTCTACCCTCTGGAGCTCAACTTTTATAGTGTGACAGTGTTTGTTTAGATCACCCACTGCTTGACTCATGATTACTTTCATCCAAGTGGCAGCGGGACTGTTGCCAAAAATCCAAGTCCAAAGTAGGATGATACAGCTTACTACTAACTTCTCTCAACTTTTACAATTTTGCAAGTCAAAACCGTGATTAATCTTCAGGAAATGCTTCCTGTCTTGGTAAGGAGAAAACTAGGGCGTTTTTTTTCCTCTGGCTGAAGTAGGTTGACTGGGCAAAAAGTCAGAATTGTGCAGAACTTTTAAATGAAGTTTTATTTTAAGAAGAACATATTTAAAATCAAATATAACAACATGCAAGTAAATGAAAAGCTGTGCATTTATAGCTATAGTTTATACTATTAGATTCTGTAGTACAGAATAATAACAAATAAAATTGGAAGGTAGAATTCATTTTTTGAGTCTTTGATTTGAAATCCCTACTATAGTTTTCTGATTGGATTTGTTAGTCCTTGAGGAGGAAAATCTCACAGGAGGGATAGAACAAAGATTGTGAAGAAGGATGTGTATTCATTCTCTTTTGGTTGGTCTTAGTTCTGTACCCAATTTGTTAATAGGTGACAGATCTGTAATATCTGCTTCATAAATACTAGTAAAATTGAAATGATTACATTTTTCACTGGACCGAAATACTCCTCTGTCTTTATCGTCTACACCTTACTTATTTTTCAATCTCTTTCCCTCTTCCCTAAATTCAAATTAGTAGATACTTTGAAGCTAAAAAAAAGCCACCCTTGGGGCTGGCCCGGAGCTGCAAGCAGTTAAGTGCGTGTGCTCCACTGCGGCGGCCCGGGGTTCACCGGTTCGGATCCCAGGCGCGCACCGACACACAGCTTGGCAAGCCATGCTGTGGTGGCGTCCTATATAAAGTGGAGGAAGATGGGCGCAGATGTTAGCCCAGGGCCAGTCTTCCTCAGCAAAAAAGAGGAGGACTGGCAGATGTTAGCACAGGGCTGATCTCCTCACACACACACACACAAAAAGCCACCTTAAATTCTCTCTTTATTCTGCTCATCTTTTTTCTCTTCTCTTTCCTTCCCTTTTCCTTTTGTTTCCTTTTCTTTGTCAAGTAGAGTACTGCTCACATTAATCGTGTATAGTAAATGCTTGTAGGGAAGACCCTAAACATTCCTAGAAGAAACTTTGTTAAATTTTTTACCATCCTCTCCACACCTACCACCCACCCATCTCCCCAATTAACCTCACCTCCCTACCCTTACAAAAATAAAGCAAAAAAAGAAAATGCAAAAGGGATGCAAATCAGAGGGAGCAAAACTTACACTTATTAAATGTTCACTAAGTGTACCACGTTTTTATTTATCACCACACTTTGTTTTTTCTTGGTTTGCTTGCTTGTTTATTTGTTTACTAAAGAGTGGAACATCTTGGGAGTGAGAATTAAGTAAAATGATGAATAGAAATGTGCAGTTAGTGAAGGTTTAATCAGTTTTGCTCCCTCCCATTTGCATCTCTTTTGCATTTCCCTTATTTTTCCCTTTGTTTCTTGTATGTTTCTTAATAAATATTGGAGAGATTTCACCCAATGTGTATAAAAGATGTAACCAGATTCCTCAGTGGTAGTAAGATCCCTGTAACTGGAGGTATCCAGATGCCTGATGCCACTTTGCAGGGGGCCATACATCAGATTTAAGCATCCATTTTCAGACTAGATTCTGTCTAAAGGCACTTCAAAACTAGTGTTCTATATTCCTTTGGGGGAAACAATCTGTGTCTTGTCTTGGTTGAAATAAGGGGAAAATATTTGTCTACACTGACATCAGAATAGCTAAGGGGGTTGAGATGGTAGCAGGGCCTGTACCTGATGGGTTCCAGGAAGGAACAAGGGAGTCAGACAGAAAAGGTGGTGAGAGATTAAAAGCAGAAGAGTTGTAGCATCGACAGTTGTCGATTCCGTCTAGATTAAGGCTTTTCCTTCATAGGTTTTCTCTGGTATCATAATTTACAAAACATATTTAAAGTTTAGAGGATAGCCTGACATATCATGTTTATTTTCCCAACTGTTCAAATGTAATTGACAAAATGGATCACAATGTTCCCAAAATAAATACAAAATTCTGCCAATGCAGAACTTTTTCATCTTTTTAAACAGCTTCAGAGCCTTCTCTGAGAGGTCTTCCTTGAGTGCCAGGAAGAGTGCATTACTTATTTCTTAACGGTATCTTATACCTGCTTCTGTTGCTGATTTTTCACATTGAACTGTAATGTAATGGTTTACCTATCTGCCTCCCCAGATCACTGTAAGTATTTGAGGGTAGGGACTGTGTCTCACTTATTTCTGTACTCCTAATACTTAGCATGGTGCCTTGCATATAGCAGATACCCTAAAATTGCTTAGGGAATTAATTACCATATTAATTATGAATGAAAGGCTCACAGCAAAGGTCAAACAGCTGAATGAAAAGTCAAAAAATTCACAAATGATGAAGATCTAAATTCCCAGATCTTGCATGTCAAATTTACCAAATACCATAATAACTGAATTTTTTAAAAGTTTTATTTTCATAGAAAAAGATTCAAACTATCATCTTAAGTCTCTCTAATAAGAGAATAAATTAAAGACTTATATACTCAAAATCCTCTTTCCTCTACCTGTTGAACACCTAAACTAAGATTGTAGAATCAGGGAGTTTTCTGACAATGCATGAGATAGTCAATTTGTATTTTGTAGATTAAATTTTGAAAGGCAATGCATTAATGAGAAGGAATAGGTAAATTAAAGAGGAAATGAATGGAAGATGGAAGGGAGGAAAGGAAGAGAGTGGGGAGGGAGAGAGAGAAGGTTAAAGGAAGAGCAGAAAGAGGAAGAGAGAGTAAACACACCAAATGTAGAGGGAACAGTGAACACTAAAAAAAATTGTTTTTTTTAAGCACAGAAATGAAAATGACTGTTCCACAGAATAATCATTTGCTGTATGCCTAAATATATACAAGGGTCAGATAATGGCTGGTTTTATAAATCTGACCTCCAGGGATCAGAGGCCTGGAAGTAAACTTAAATTCATTCTGATTCAAACTTGGATTCAAAGGTGGCAGTTAGTTCAACATTCTATCTGATAACTTTTCACATTTGTCTTCCTATTTACCATGTTTCTCTATGACCAATCAGACAAGATAATACAGGATCCTTGCTACCTCCAGCTGATAGAATCATTCTTTCAGCTACCCATTCATTCATCAAGTGTCTAAGTCTTAAATGCTTCAGAGAACCCAAACTAAGGGTGTAGATTTGGAGATAACATTTAAAAGAGAAATTTAAAGGGAAAGTGACTAAATTAGCTATTTAAAAATGAGAAGAAGAAAGGAAGGCTGAAACAAAGGAATGAAGGAAGCATATATAATCTAAAAGTAGAGAAGGTGATCGCTGCCTAATGAATTCTACAAGGAATAAAGAAAAAAGTTGTACAGGAATTACACAGAAGGAAAGGTGTTTACTTTAAAAAAATGCCACAGATAAAACCACAAATGAATGGAGACTGAAGTGATTTGGATATGGAGGAAAGTCCAGGAACAGAATACACGACTATGCAGAGTCAAGAAAGTTTAGAGTCTATACGGAAAATGACAAAGAGTTAATTTTTTATTGAAGTAAAAAGCGTGTGAAGGGTAGTCGTGAAAAATGAAAAATAAAGTTGTGAGCAGATAGGTTGGAGCCCGTGTGTGGAAGGCCATTAGTCTGTAGCTAAGATATTTAGTTTATTCTGCTGGTGATGGAAAGCCATGTTTCTACAAAATATTTTAGATAAAAATTTTTCATATTTCAATAAAGTTTTCTATTTTTATTATAGAAAATTTAGAATACAGAAAAAACATAGAAAGAAGAAAATAACTCATTTGCAGTTGTGCCACAAGGAGAAAAACACTATTAACACTTAACTGTAGTTTCTTCTAATTTTTTAATACCTGTATATTCTTTTTTACATCACACTGATCGTGGGAAATTTATAAAATTTTACATATTTTTTCCACAGTTCTGAATCTTACCGGCCAGAAAGAAGTACCAATAAGGCAATATATTCTCTTTGAATTATAGGATAAAACATGTTACTTACAGGTTTTCTTTTTTTTTTTTAAAGATTTTATTTATTTATTTTTCCCCCAAAGCCCCGGTAGATAGTTGTATGTCGTAGTTGCACATCCATTCTAGTTGCTGTATGTGGGACGCGGCCTCAGCATGGCCGGAGAAGCGGTGCGTCGATGCTCGCCCGGGATCCGAACCCGGGCCGCCAGCAGCGGAGCGCGCGCACTTAACCGCTAAGCCACGGGGCCGGCCCCTACAGGTTTTCTTAATGTATGTTTTTCATAGTTGAAATCAGACCATATATGCTAATCTTTATGCCTATTTGCCACAAAAACTTTCAAGCATTTTAGTTGGAAGGTGAACCAGAGTTGAAAAGGGAATTAGGAGCAGATAACATTTGCACGTGGATGGCTCAGTCTTTTTCTTATTTATAAAAGCATAGTGACTCAGATCACTCAGCATGAATGGTAAAAATGTGGAAAGCCATCATTCAAATTCCTTGGCAACGACAATGGCCCTTATGTGGCTCCAGGCAACTCTGATTTTATGGAAAGAAGGAAAGCATTTTGCAATATTCTTGGCATAAATATTTCAATTGTGCAAACAGAAAAACATAAATTAAGCTTTTAGTGGTACTTCAACAGACAGTAGATTCCATCTGATTGTAGTGTAAAAAGTGTTTCTCATGTGAGGATTAGTGTGGAAGCAGAAGGAGAGCAGGTATGAGAACCAGCACGGACCAAGCATAACCCTGTACTGCCAAATCCAGCTGACAGGCCATCTTGCAGTTAAAAAACTGACGTTGTCAAACAAACTGAGGAAAGGCAGCTCTGTTAAGCTTTTTATAACCTGACCTACAAGTTCTGGAATGGTTCATTTTGAATCGGTTGGCAGTTGTATGTCATCATGCAATTCTTTTCCAAGGGTGGTTCAGAAGAAGTTTACTAATCTAGCATATCTGGGCATCTATTTTGTTAACTCCTCCTAGAGGCGATATCTTGGATGGGTATAAAACAATTTCTTTTCTCTTTTCCAAAATCAACACTCATCCAATAGAGATATAGCTTCAATGTTTTCTAGCTTGTAGAAAAGTAAATGTCCTGCTTCCTGAGCTGGCTGTGTGGAGAAAAATATTTTTCTAGTTCTTTCAGATGACCACAAGTTCCTGAGATTTCATAAGACAAACGTAGATAGGCCTCCAAATCATTTTTTCCCCAATATAACTTTACTGTCCCTATAAACAGTGGAAAAATTCATTCTAAAACAGGCAACTTTGTTGTCAATGTTATAACTTTTTTTCTTTTTCATTTTATGTGCTGTAGCGCAAGTTTGGGAAAGACTGTTCAGTGGCTGCTAGCCAGTGTCTTCTTTTTAAAAAAAATACTTATTTTACTTTTTTTAGGTCTGTGATCCATTTTGAATTACTTTTTTGCAAAGGGTGTAGGGTTTGTGTCTCAATTCACTGTTTTTGCCTGTGGACATCCAGGTATTCCAGCACCACTTGTTGAAAATACCATCTTTGCTCCATTGTATTACCTTTACTCCTTTGTCAAAGATCAGTTGACTATATTTATGTGGATCTATTTCTGGGCTCTCTATTCTGTTCCATAGATCTATTGTCTCTTCTTTCACCAGTACTACACTGACTTGATTACTGTAGCTTTATAGTAAGTTTTGAAGTTGGATAGTGTCAGTTCTCCAACTTTGTTCTTCTCCTTCAATATTGTGTTAGGTCTTCTGGATCTTTTGCTTGTTTGTATAAACTTTAGAATCAGTTTGTTGATATCCATAAAATAACTTGCTGGGATTTTGACTGAGGCCAGTTGTCTTCTTAGACTGAAAATTTTCCCATTTAATGTTTTTGGTCAGATGAGTGACAATATCAGAACTATGCTTCCATGAGATTTATCTGGTAGCAGTGATTGAGGTAGATTAGAATGTGAAAAAACGTGAAGTTGACTGGTTTAGGGACTATCATAATCATCCAAGTGAGCTGTAAGGGGCACCTGAAGGGCTGCAGACATAAGTAAAAATAATCGAGAAAGGAAAGAGATGATACAGACAGAAAAAGGAAAGGCAGGATGAAACAGGCATGGCATGGCATTAAGTTTTATAAATTGGGAAAAATTGAAACTAGCTAATCTGCAGTTAAGGTTGAGTTCCTTTCTTTGTGACTTGGCAGATCTTTGCCAAGTGTGAAAATAAACAAAGACCAACCAAATGAGAACAAGCAATGGCTATTTATTCAGAGCTTGCTATAGCAGGGGAGTCAGTGACTATCACTTGTGTTTTGACAGAGACTCAACAGTAGACAGAGGAGTGGGAAATTTTATAGTGGAAAAAAGGGAAAGCTTCATGTATATCCTTATTGGAGGCTGTTGGCACGGGGAAGCTGTAGGTGGGCTAACTAGAAGTGGGGCATCCTGTGCTATTGATTAGGGGTACATATTTGACTTTTTCTGATTGGTCTTCAGTTGGAAACAGGGACAAAAATTAGAGAAGCTGTCAGTTACTAATCAAGTCTTGGTTATTTTAGACTGAACTGTCACAGAAGTTATTGTTTAGCTTCCTGGATTGTCACTAGAGATAACAATCTGGTTTCCTGTAAGTCTGACTTATAGCAGGCTGGCTTTCTGGGTTGTTTATTGTAGATAAGAGGATTGGTTGCTGTAGATTGTGGGTCAAAGTTCTATTTTTATCTATGGTCTGGCCATTGTCCATTTGTATATTCAGTCTCTCACTAGAAAAGTTGTCTCTACTCCACGGCTTATGCACCCCTGTAATAGATGAAAGTTTTGGGTATTTACCCTTAGCTGAATGACCCTTTTTTTTTTTTGTTATTCACATATTCGTTGCTTAAACTCTGGAATTGATAAGTGCTTTATTCTGAGGCTTAGGTCAAATAGTTGTAACCAGTAATGCTCATTGCCCTGACAAATCTGTGGTAATGGTCCTAGGCACTGCTTTGCCACAGCTCTGAGACACCTCATCTTCTTTCGAGTCATGATTTGTTAATGTTGACACATCTTTTCGATGGTCACATTATGTAAGAATGACAGAATGGAATTTTGTGTTGTAGTAACAGCTAAAACTACAGTTGGATTTATACCAAGGCAGAGCTAACTCATACAACCTCTGTGGGGCTGTATGAGTTGTAAGTGTTGGTGTGCCAGCTTATTCCATGAAAACTATACTGTGAGAAGAATAGAGCCAGGGTTCTGAACTTTCATTATTTTATATAGTTTTAGGTAATTAATGTCTCTGACTCTTCTCAGAGTGTGTAATATGGTAAGACAAACAGATGTATATTCAGACCTGTTCCTTTAAGAAAGGAAAAAAAACACTGTATATTGATAATCTACTATGTGCTCATGTTACATGTCTAACCTTTACACCCACATTGTAAAGATCTGTATTTCACAGATGAAAAAATTCAAGTCCAGAAAAGCTAAAACTTCTGTTCAAGTCCACGTACCCAGTGAGTAGCAGAGATGATGCAAATGTTGTCCAGTGAAACCCAAACAAACAGAACAAGAGTTTGCAGCATCTGTGGACGAATTCCAATCTCTGCATCTCATCTGTTTATGACACCCTCTTAGCCTGGACTTAACTCTTCCTACAAATTTTCTCTCTCAATTTTTCATATTCCTGAAAACTGAATCCTGGATATGTTTCTTACCCCTGTGTCTGCCTGATAATTACTCTTCAGTTTGGGGGGCACCTCTCATCAATTTCTGACCTTCTGACTTCCTTCTCCCCTTTCTAAGCCCAGTCTTTCCTGCCCGTTATCCTTCACTCGTGCTGCCCAGATGTGACCCAGTTAGGTCACATGTCTATGAGCAGTCACTGTGTGTCATTAAGATTCAAAAATCCTGAAGCCTCCTCATGCACCAAGGTTGGTCAATGTTCCAATTCCTGAAAAAATCAGCAAAATCTTGCCATGAATTCCTAAGTGCTTGTCAAAAAAATCCAACACTAAGGTTCTGAGTGTAAAAACACAATTTGGTATCTTTGTGACCCAAAACACATTTCACAATCCTTGTTTCTTTTGAAAGTTACATTTTATTCGATTATAAGATGGGAACATGCTGTTCCAAGTCAGGAATTTAGAGCATAAGTGGAAAAAGTTCTCCTCAAACCTCACTTATATTCACATCTCCTTTAAGATTTTATTGTCAACTTGACTGCTCCGAAAAAGTACAGAATAGGAGTAGGATTTTTGTTGTTGTTGATAATTAATTAACCATTTTATCTTGTCCCTAATAATGAGCTAAACAGTATCAGATTATGCTGCTTGTTAGTTAAAAGGTTATCAGCCAGAAGAATCAAAGTGGTATAGTAGAAAGAACATGAGTTTTGGGTTAAATAGCCCTCAATTAGAATCTTAGTTTCTGCACTCATTAGCTCTGTGACACCGAACAAATTGCTTATCTTCTCTATTCCCTTTTTTCTTCATTCTTAAAATGACAATAAAAGTGTCTGTCCTATGAGCTTGATATATGTAATAGAAAATAATTATAAATTTCTAGGCACATAATATTATTACTTAGAACAATTAGATATTTAAAGTGATGGTAAAAATTGTACTGTATTTCTAACTTTGGTTGGTCTTTAGTAGTTGGAAATGAGGGAAATTTGGAGAAAATGGAAGAAATGCCCCATTGGCTCTCTACCTTCCTTGCAAGTCAGAGTGGTTATTGGAGTGTGAACATACCTGTTTCTGGGGAAAGCAGCAAAACTGGGGAATTCTGGCTCAAGGGGAAGTTGAAATGGGAAAATCAAGCTTCAGTTGAGTACCTACTAAGGGCCAGGGGCTTCCCCTATGTTAATCCTGAGAACAAACCTAAGAGGCAGATACTATTTTCCCTGAGATTTAGAGGTCAACTAACTTGCCTAAGATCACACAGTGAGTCAGAGTGCAGATTTTCTAACTTATCAATATCATAGACTTTGTACAACCAGTCACTGCCCATAAGTCTGCCTTCCGAGATATTTGAATCAGATCAAGAGATAAGCCACACCTTTACTTCCTACAGTATAGCAGATAATGTATCACAAAGGGTCCTTTCACAGTAAAAACAACTACAGTCTTAATAAAACCTACTTTTCAATACCTTTCTGGGTTTTTAGGAGATAACGGAAATCTCCAAGTCTTCCCTAGTCCCTCTACGTACACACATGCACACACACATACAGTGAGTTGAAGCTAGATTAAAGATTATTGAGCAGCTGTTGAAGAACAATGGGAAAAAAATGAGGGCAAAGAAAGGATATTCCCCACAGTCAAATGCTGATATCAGAAGGACCTTAAGGATACTAAACTATGAGCAATCTGCAAGGTGGAGAAACCGCGTCTAAGGTTCCTGCCACAAATCCTAGAAAGAGACCAACATAGTTCCAGATGAGAAAAAATCCTCTTGCTTCCTAATAGAAATAATCATCAATATTCATAAGAAAATGCATACCCTCTTTAGACCCTCTAGATTGCTGCAAATTAAGATTTTAAAAAATTGAGCTCACAATCAAAGTTCATTTAATATACAAGGAAGCAAACTCTAGGAGTAAAAGTCAATAGAAAAAGCAAATAACAGATTTAGACCCACAAGGTCTTTGGATATTTAAATTATCAAATCCAGACTATAAAATGACAAGGAATTTAAGGTATAAAGAAATAAAAGATGGAATTACAAAAATGAGCAAGCAACAAGAAACTAAGAAATGACCAGTCAGATTTGAAAATGAATCAAATGGAAATTTTAGAAATGAAAAACTTATTTGTCAAATGTAAAACTTGATGGATGGGTTAGAGTTGATTACAGTTGAAGAGAAAATTATTAAACTGGAAAATAGATATGAATAAATTACCTAGAGGGCAGCAGAGTAAGATGAGAAAAACACATCTGAAAGAGTAGTTAAGAGATTCAGGGATTAGAATGAGAAGAACTAACAGATTTTTAATCAGAGTCCCAGAAGAAAGAAATAAAAATAATTAAGAGAAACACTGCTAGAGTGATAATGGCTGAACATTTTTCAAAATGGAAGAAAGACTGAGTCCACATGTATGGGAAGCAAGATAAATTAAAGAGAAACTTCCAAACATTAGCCAGCAAGAAAAAAGAAGTCATTTACAAATGTGTTAGACTTCTTAAAAGTAAAAATGGAAGACTGAAGACAGTTCATAACATCTTCAAAGGCCTGAGAATATTTATGTTAACCAAGAACATATACTCAGCAAAAATGATTTTTCAAAAATGAGTGGTAAATAAATACATTTTCAAATAAACAAAAATGTAGAACGTCATGACCAATAGACATCCATTAAAGGAACTTTTTGAGAAATTTAAAATTTTTTGGTCTGTGGACCCCTCTACACCCTTAAAAGTCATTGAGGACTCCAAAGAGCTTTTGTTTATTGGGTTATACATACCAACATTTGTCATATTAGAAATTAAATTTTAGAAATGAAAAAATTATTTTATTTATTAATTCTCCTAAAAACAGTAATAAACTATAAAACTTTAACATAAATAACATATTTTACAAGAAACAACTATATTTTTCCAAAAATACTTGTGAAAAGAGTGGCATTGATTTACATTTTTAAATCTCTAATGTCTGGCTTAACAGAAAACTACATTATCGTATCTGCTTCTGCAGTCAATATGTTGTGATATGTTGTTCTGGTTGAAATATACGAAGAAAATTCAGCCTTACATAAAAATGTCTTTAAAAACATGAAAAGTATTTTAATAGCCTTTTCAGATAATAAAGTCTTTTCTTCTTCAATATTACACAAAAAACTCAACAAATGGTAGTTTCTTTTAGTTGCTGTGAGAAAGAGGAATTGTGAGAGAATAAAAATGAGAAAAGCAAATAACTTCTTAGTATTAATTATTATTATTATTATTATTGTTATTATTTAGGTGAGGAAGATTAGCCCTGAGCTAACATCCATTGCCGATCCTCCTCTTTTTGTTGAGGAAGATTGGCCCTGGGCTAACATCTGTGCCCATCTTCCTCTACTTTATATGTGGGACACCTGCCATAGCATGGCTTGACAAGCAGTGCATAGGTCTGTGCCCGGGATCTGAACCTGCAAACCCCAGGCCACGGGAGCAGAGCACACAAACTTAACCACTACACCACCAGGCTGGCCCTTCTTAGCATTATTAAGAAAAAGTTTTGACCTTGCAGAATCTCTGACAGGGTCAAGAGAACCCCCCGGGGTCTCCTAATCACACTTTGAGAACCACTGCTCTAATGGATGTTCCTTAGGAAAAAGAAAAATTACTCCAGAAAGAAGATATGAGATTCAGAATGGAATGGAAAGGGGAGGAAAACATGAAGATAAATCTAAATACTGTATATAATAATAATAATAATGTTGTAATTTGTGGGGGTGGTTAAAAAAGAATTATAATTCTTGACAACAACACGATGTAAGTCAAGAATGGTACTTGGATTTAAAATATTTCAAGACCTTTATCCTGTTCAGGAGGGAGGATAACATACTTTAGACTGTGTTAGGTAGGCATTGTGAAATTTTAAAGATTATTACTAAAAAGAGAGAAATGCAGCTAAAATCTTGTAAACCAGAATTGTGAAATAGAGTAAGAAAACTAATGTCCAGAAAATTTAGTCTATCAAAAAAAAAAAAAAAGATAAAAATGCATAGACATAAAAGTAAGCACAGAACAAAAAGACTGTAGAAACAAGTCCAAACATGTCAAGAATCACAATAAATTAACTGCACTAAACTCACCAATTATGAGATAGAAAGACTGCTAGGTTATATTTTAGAAAGAAAGATATAAAGAGAATCAGCCATTTACTCTTTAACTACAATTTAATCTAAAACTTAAAAGACATGTAAAAATTGAAAGAAAGAGATATACCAGGCAAACATTTACCAAAAGGAAGCTAAGGTAGCTAGTTTAATGGAGACAAAATATACTTGAAGCAGAAAAAAATAATTATAGGGACAGAGAGAATATTTCATAATGATAAAATGTTCAATTCATGATGACAATATAAAATTTCTGAACTTGTTTTTTCCTTATAAGTTTACTTTAAAAAAAATAAAGTTTTATCCAAAAATTGATAAAACTATAGGAAGAAAGAAATTCACTAAGTGGCAAATTTCAACACACATTTCTCAATTACCGATAGAACAGAAAATAAAATATATAGTAAAAAAAATAGATAAGATTAGGGCAACACAATTAACAAGTTTAATATCATACATGAATGTAGAACTCTGCACTCACAGTTAAGAATCCTGATTAACTAAAGCACACATGGTACATTTATAAAAATTTGCCACACACTAGGGCTTTTAAAAAGTTTCAAATAATTGTTGTCATTTCTCTAACTCAATGCAATTAAGTAAGAAATAAATAACAAAAGGATAAATGTTAAAAACCTAATATATTTAGAAAATTTTTGTCACACTTTTAAGCAGAAGCTGCTGTATACCATTGCACACATTGCATACTGCACAAGGAGGCTCTATATAAAAGATGCTGTTCGCATAATAGACATTGTATATTTGCATATTTGTTAATTTTCCATCAAGTAGAATAAATATAATTTTCCATCAAAAGGGCCTTTACAAAGAGAGGTCTTTTTCTAATTCAGACAAAGATGCCATGTAAGCTAGTGGCATCTCTGCTTTTAAATAACACCTGTATCAAAAAATATATATTATTATATCATTCATTCAAAAGACACTAAAAATACTACGTATCAAAACTCATGGGCCTCAATGAAAGAGTAATTTAAGTGAAATGTATAGCTTAGAGGTCAATATTGAAAAAAGAAAAACTGAATAGTAATGAACTTTGCATCTAACTTTAGAATTTAGAAAAATATCATTATACTAAATCCAAGGAAAGTAGAAAGAAGGAGATAATATATATGAGTGAAAATAGTGACATAGAAATAAGAGATACAAAAAACTGATTAACAAATTCTAGATTTGGTTTTGTAAAAATAGTAATAAAAAGGAAAATCTGGTGATATTGATCAAGAAAAAGGGGAGAAAACATAAATATTATCAAGAATGAATAAACAGACATAACTAAAGATACAGCAGATATTTAAAAACCAACACTAAATTTTTTAAGAGAAAAATATACAAGACGATTCTTATGATTTGTGATAGGAAAGGACTTCTTAAACATGGCATTTGCTGATTAACTTGCCTACATTAAAATTAAGAATTTTAAGAGTGATGTCAGTTGGAATGTGGAAGTAAAGATTTCCAAAATATCCTCTTCCATAAAAACAATAAGAACACTGGAAAAAATTTCAACTTCAAAAAATCAAAGTCAACATTTTCATAACTCTGGTAATTAAGCAAAGCTTGCAACAATCTAGTGAGCGTTTATTCAAGAAAAACGGCTGAATCTCACTAAGAGTAGTTCCATAGTAGCCTTGAAACCTAACAGCCCACAATAACAGTAAAAACAAGCAACATAGCAGCCACTAGAATCGGAACAGTATTTGAGCTCTATCAAAGCCCTAGTTCCAGAGAATTATCATTTGACTTGCCTGAAATTCCCTAGAAAATGCCACTCACAGGGCTTGCTTTTATTTAATCTGACTCAGAGCACACACAATCAATCTTTTTCTCGGGTCACTTGTCAAAAATAATCATTAGCAATTGCATGATATCACAGCTGCCTGAGTGGTTAAACATTTAAAAATTCCAAAACCCCATCATTTCATAACAAGAAACATATCTTAGAGAAAGTCTTGTACATGTGCGCCATGAGACACGGACAAGATTCTGCAGCCCCCATTGTTAATAGCAAAAAACCAGAACTAATCCAAATAATCATTGATGGTAGAAAGGATAAGTTGCAGTATATTTATACAATGCTTTATAATTTTATTAAGCATCTATATATATATATATATATATATATATATATATATATGCTACAACTACCGTCTGGTACTATCAAATGTTACAAAAATTTTTGAAGAGAGGCATCACTATGTACATAAGAACCAAAATATGAGATATAAAAAGTCTATCAGAGACAATGAAGACAGTGAAAGCTGGACTTTCTAGTGGTAAAAGGGTATTAGGATTTGTGTAGGAGACTGAAAGTAGAGCATTTTTGAAGAGATAGCAGGAACAAAAATGCAGGCAGGAAATTGGTGTGACATGGGAGAATCAGTAAGAATGCATCAAATCATTGCCTAACTCTAACAGCAACATTTATTGATCACTGCTTATGTGCCAGAGATATAGTTACATATATTATATGTAGTCTTTAACATTTGATAGCCACATTTCATAGATGTGCAAACCAAAATTCAGCATGATTAAATAATCTTTACAAGATTATGTGACCAGGTAAGTAATAGTACTGGAATCTAAATCCAACTTAGGTTATCTTGTTTGGTCTTTTTAATAAATTTACCCTTTTGTTGTTATAAAATGTCCCTCTATATCAGTTGCTCTCAAACTGGAACATGACTCGGAGTCTCCTGGAGAGTTTGATAAAACGTGGATTTCTGGGCTTCATCCCTAGAGTTTCTGATTCAGTAGGTCTGGGATGGGACCTGAGATTTGCATTTCTAATAAATATCTAACAGATGATATTGATGCTCCTGGTCCAGGCACCACACCTGGAGAATGAGAGCTCTATATATCTGGTAATATCCCTTGTTCTGCAGTCTGATTTATCTGCTACGAGTATGCTAAGTGCTTCAGCTTTCTTATGATTACTGTTTGCATAGTATATCTTTATCCTTCCTTTTACTTCTAACATATCAGTGTCTTTAAATTTAAACTGAGTCTCTTATAGACAGGAAATAGTTTCAGTCTGACAATATCTTTCAATTGAAGTGTTTGGATAATTTATAATTATTAATATGATTGGACTTAGGTCTAACATCTTGCTATTTGTTTTCTATTTGCCTCATCTGTTCTTTGTTCCTTTTCCCACATTTCATATCTTCTTTTGAATGAATAGAGTAATTTTTAGTATTGCAGTATTGATTTATTAGCTGTACACCTTTGTCTATTTTTTAGTGGCTTTTCTTAGGATTACAATCTTCATCTTAACCTATCAAAGTTTGCCTTCAAATAGTATTATACCCTTCCACATATAAGAACCTTAGAGCTATGTTTCCTCACATCCTTTGTATTATTGTTGTCATACATTTTACTTATACATCAACTCCATAACACATTTTTATTTCTTTGCTTCAAATAGTGAATTGTTTTTAAAATACTTAAAAACAGAAAACTGAGTCTTTTATATTTACCCATATATTTAACAATTCTGGTGCTCTTCATTTCTTTGTATTGGTGTAAGTTACAATTTGGTATCATTTTCCTTCCACCTGAAGAACTTCCTTCAACATTTCCTATAGTGCTTGTCTTCTGACAACGAATTCTCACAGCTATTGTTTGTCTGAACAAGTCTGCACTGTTTTTTCATTTTTGAAAGTTAGTTTCACTAGGTATAGAATTCTAGATTGATAATATCTTTTTTTTCCTTTCAACAGATTAAATACACCATCTCATTGTCTTCCAATTACATTGTTTCTCACAAGAATTCTGCAGTCATACTTCATTCTGCTGTATGTATTGTCTTTTTTCCTCTGGCTGTTTTTATGATTTTTCACTTTATAATGGGTTTCCAGCTATTTGATTGTGATGTGCTCTCATGCGATTTTCTGTGTGTTCATCCTGCTTGAGATAGTTGAGCTTCTTGGGTTTATGGTTTTCATCAAATTTAGAAAAATTCTTATTATTTTTTCAAAATTTTTTGCCCCTCTCCCTTTTTGGATATCAGATGTGTTAGACTGTCTGAGATTGTTCCACATGTCACTGAAACTGTATGTATATATTTATATATATATTTATAATTTCACTGATTTTTTACTTCTGTAGTGTTTAATTTGGTATTAAGCCCAGTCAGCTTATTTTTTATTTCAGATATTGTATTTTTCAGCTCTAATTCCATTTGCTTCTTTTTCTTCTTTCATTTCTCTCCATATTGTGTCCATACTTTCCATTAAATCCTTGAAAATATTTATAACTGTTTTCATAGCCCTTTTTCTGCTAATTTTACCATCTTTGTGATTCCTGCATCTGTTTCTATTGACTAATTATTCTCCTTATTATGGATCACATTTTCCTACTTCTTTACATATTCAGTAAATTTTTATTGGATGCTGGATGTTGTGAATGTTTTATTGTTAGATGTTTAGGTTATTTTTTTTTCTTTAAAAAGTGTTTAATTTTGTTTTGGCAGACAGTGAAATAGTTTTCAGATAAGCTGGATTGTCTCAAGGTATGATTTTAAGCTTTTTTAGAGTGAGTCTAGTGTAGCCTTTACTCTAGGGCTAATTTAGCCTGCCTATTAAGAGAACTTGACTGATTGCCCCAAGTGTTCAATGATGTTTTGCCTCTCTGGCTGGATGGAGCTCAAACTTCTTCCAGCCCTGTGTAATCTTTGGGAATTGTTCAGTCTACAGCTCCTTGGTGGTGCATATGCAGCTTAGTATTCATCAACAGACTCAAGGGTACGCCTCTCAATTTCTGGAATGCTTTTTCTATGAGCTCCTTCCTCTTTCTTACTCTTCTCTGCAAATGATAGCCACCTTCACCTCCTTTAACTATAATCTCTGTCTCCTCTACTCAGTGAGACCACAGTATTCTGTTGGGTTCCCTTCCCTTGTGCTGTGTTCTGGAAATAGCCTTAAGATAGAAAGCATGGAAGATATTTGGGCTCGCATCATTTGTTTCCTTGCTCTCTGGATTACACTACCTGGTGCCCAATGAATGGAATCAGCTGTTTCATACATTTCACCCAGTTTTTAATTAACCACAGAAGGGAGGAAAATCCAGGCTTAGTTACTCCAATATTGCCAGAAACAAAAGTGATCCTTGGCTGTTATATTTGTATACTAACACATAAAAATATAAAAGCTTTAGATTTTAATCCCCACCAGCTGGGAATTTTCTCACATGAGTAAGCACAATCTTTTTCCTGTGGTACATTATAATCTTGTTCAAACATTTTGATATGCTAATAAAAATGCTATAATCTAGAAAATCACCCCTAGGGATGACACATACAAGAAAGACTATTACTAATGCTCCTCCGGAGATATTCCATTAACTTTTAAGTTGTTATCTTTTGCCTATGCACTAAAGAATCCAATATGTTAATTTCTGGTCCAGACCTCTTTACTGGGGTTTGATCTCATCCCATTACCTACAGGACATCCCCACCTGGATGTCTCAAAGCTCCCCAGACTCAGCAGATTCAATTATCCCCATTCCATCAACCACACCACCACCTCCTCCACAACCTGCTTTTCCTACTCTATTCCCCATTCAAGACCACTTCTTAAACCAGATCTTTAAATATCATCCTATATTATTCCTTTTCAGTCATACTTCACACACAGTCATCAAACCCTATTAATTCTCCCTTCTCACTGTTATAATGTCCTCCCCACTATAATGTCACTTCCATCTTCCTCATGACTATAATTCATAAGTGCAGCATTTCTTGCATGTACTCTCCTATTTTAAAGCCCTTCAATAAAGCCATATCACTTATGAGATAAAAGTCAAACTCATGGCAGTAGAGGTCCTTCATGATCTACTATCTTATCTCCTGCCATTCCTTCCTTAATATTTTATGCTACAATTTTACAAAAACTGCTCTTTGTATATAGTGGGTCTTTGAAGAGGATTATTCTTCTGCCTAGAATCCCTTTAGCTCACTTTTCCATGTAACGAATCCCTCTCATGTTTTTATTTGGTGAGGAAGATTAGCCCTGAGCTAACATCTGTTGCCAATCCTCCTCTTTTTGCTGAGGATAATTGGCCCTGGGCTAACAGCTGCACCCATCTTGCTCTACTTTATATGTGGGATGCCTGCCACATATATCAAGCCACGTGTAGGTCTGTGCCCGAGATCCGGGCCTGTGAAACCCCAGGCTGCCGAAGCCAATCACGTGAAGTTAACCTCTATGCAACTGGGTGGGCCCCCTCTCATGTTTTAAAACACACCTCAAGTATTGTTTTCCACTATAAGTATTCTGTGGTCCCTGAACCCTTCTGCAAGGATTGACTCACTCTTCAACCTTGTACACACTTCTAGTAGACTACCTACTTCATTGCATAATGATTTGCTGTTTACGTGCCTTTTTTATGTTTTTACTATATTTTGTGGCTTTGAGGGCAGAGATTGTTGTAGTCATCTTTGGATCCCTCATACCTATCACAGAGTCTAAAATCTAGCAGATTCTCAATAAATACTTTTGAATGAATGAACAAAGTCAAAAAAGTGAACCTCGGAAATTATATGCCACCCAGATGCATCATATCTTTTTCTTTCTTTTGTAAAAGGATAGTGTCCCTCACTACACTTTAGAGGGTCAGGAGGTAGATGAGATTGGGAAAACTAGATTCTAGTTCTTTCAGGCTTGAGGAGTTGCCTACTACTATGTGGTCTTCTCCACCTGGTACTCCAAAAGATGGGCAGGCCTGTGCTCTTCCCTGTTGGATAACTAGTGCTAACATAGAGTTTTCAAAAAAGATTTTCATGTAAATATAAAATGAACATGTTAAAGATATTATTCAACTCACTAACTAATGAGGGAATTAGTTCAAAGAAGGATCTGAAGAACAGATATATATTCAGTAACAAATGCTAAAGTAAATTTTCTAATGGCATAAATGCATTAATATCTTATAGGGCAATAAAACATAGTGTTTGAAGTTGTCTATTCTACCAGGCAGAAATCAGTTGTATCTCTAATGGTGGCATTTATTTGCATTGCTATAGAAAAGAACCATTTGCATTATTATTAGTTTTCTATTATTTCTCTCCTTGTAGAGTTACAAAATAGCCTGGTTGATGGAAAGTCAAAGATGCACACCCTCATAAAATCAGCTGCTTTCCAGAAGATCTGCTAGACAATATCCAGCGCTCCATTGTAAAGAGACTTTTAATTTCCAAGTCTTGGATGTTTTATTCCCGATATTAGCAAGATAACACTACTACCTTTTCCAAGGCAAAGTGATATTCCCCAAACTGAACGCACAAAGAATTCTTAAGACATTTTAAAGAACTTTTACGGGCCTGCCCTGTGGCTTAGTGGTTGAGTGCGCGTGCTCCACTACTGGTGGCCTGGGTTCGGATCCCGGGAGCGCACCGACGCACCACTTCTCCGGCCACGCTGAGGCCGCATCCCACATGCAGCAACTAGAACGATGTGCAGTTATGACATACAACTATCTACTGGGGCTTTGGGGGAGAAAAAGGAGGAGGATTGGCAATAGATGTTAGCGCAGAGCCAGTCTTCCTCAGCAAAAAGAGGAGGATTAGCATGATGTTAGCTGAGGGCTGATCTTCCTCACAAAAAAAATAATAAAAAAAATAAATAAATAAATACCTTTTAATTGAAAGGTCAAGTAAAAGTACAAAGCGGTATAGAGTGGAGTGCCAGGAGGTTTTACTTTGTTGGATTTTTTTCCACTTTATAAATTTGAAAGGCAGAATTTTGTGATGGTTAATAAATAGATTCTGAAATCAAATTGCCTGCCTTTAATTGTAGCTCCAAGGCTATGCGACCTTGGCCAAGTTAGTTTGCCTCTCAGGGCCTCAGTTTCCTCATCTGAAAAATGATAATGATAGTATTTATCTCATGTTTGTAATGAGGATTAAATGAGCTATTTGTGTAGGTGTGTGTGTGTGTTCAGCACTTAGAACAGTGCCTAGCACATCATTAACATTGTAAGAATTTGTTAATCAAAATTTGAAAATATAACAAATGTAGAGGGAGGAAGTGTTCACTTTTTATTATTTGAAGTCACTTCTCATGAGCACTCATGGGACTGAAAGGGTTGTACCCTGGGCTTTTATTTTAATGCAGTCATCATTTAAGAGAAATTGCTTCCTCCTGAATTACCTAAGGCCAAAGACAACTCAACCCAGATATCAGTAATTTTTCTTTTGGTGCTAATCATGTGGGGAAATTTCTTCTTTTGAAGGAAGTCCAGCATCTAGTTTTCTGTGGGGAAATAACATTTATTCTAAGAAGGACTTGACCCTACTCCTTGTAAAGACAACTCTGGGATTATTATACTGAAGGAGCACATACTTGAGGGTGGATCTAAACTATGAAGGACTGAGAGCTCCTTCACCATCTAGATTCTTTCTGATACTCATATTTCCCATGATCTCAGTTCATTCCACTACTCAAAACAGATCATCTGAGCTGAAATGGACTTGACCATTTCTTGGATCTTGAGTACATCAATCAGCAATAGTCTGCAAATAAATTGAAAGCTGCACGCATTCCACAAACCTTAAGATATTAGTGGGATCTTTAATATGTGTACAATCCAGAAAATAGGGAGAAAGTATGTCAAGTTAGTAAAGAAAACTGATACAAGGCAGGCCAAGCTACCAGCATGGTGTGTTCACATGGTGAGCATACATGGTGTGTGTATGATGCATCATTTTTTTCACAATAAATCTATGAGGTGGGTACCACTAATATTTACTCCTAAATTTGAGGAAGCTTAGATTTAATCTCTCGTCAAGGTCACACAGCAGTTACATAGCCCATTCTGAGACTTGAGCTGCAATAGAAATTTTACCAGAATGGGAAGTCCCCATTTCATCCCATGTCCTCTCCAGGCTTGTGGTCATACACTGTAGGTGCTGATGGGGGTTGTATGCAATCTGGAGAATGCTTTCTTGACTTGAGACTAAGGGTTCAGGTGGCCTTAGACAAGTGGTCCAAGCAAATATAACCTTTTCCTTTTCCCAGTTGCTATATTTCTATTCACCCCTTGGTACAGGCACATAGAGACTTGATTTATTTAGCAGTAGGTCCAGGATTATTTTCAAAATACGTATTCTGTTTTTTAAGAAAGAAATTTTAAAAACCAAATACTTTCTTTCAAAGTTTTTATTTGAGCAAAAAAATATATATATACTTTATATACGATATTAGAAAAGTCAACACTGACAAAAGAATAAAATTAGATTACCACCATAATTGTATAATTTACTTATATATTACTTACATTAATTGTCGTTTTTAAAATTTAAGGTATAGTATATTTTTATTCTAAAAGGATTAAAATGATGCTCTTGCTGAAATATTTAATGGTCATTAGAACTAATATTTCTTTCTTTTTTTTTTTTTTTGTCAGGAAGACCAGCCCTGAGCTAGCATCCAATGCCAAGCCTCCTCTTTTTGCTGAGGAAGATTAGCCCTGGGCTAACATCTGTGCCCAACTTCCTCTACTTTATATGGGACGCTGCCACAGCATGGCTTGACAAGCAGTGCGTCGGTGCGTCCCTGCGATCTGAACCTGCAAACCCTGGGCCACCAAAGCAGAGCGCACACACTTAACCACTACGCCACCAGGCCGGCCCCAAAACTAATATTTCTCAATTTTATTTAAGCCAGAGAAATAATTATAATTTCTCAGTTCAAGGACGTTAGGAACCAAGATTCTCTTGGCCTTTAAAGGTGTCTATTTTCAAACTTAATGGTAGAGTCAAGTAGAAATTGACAATGAGGATTTTCAAAATCAAAAAATCTTATGTATTTTGTAGAATTACTTAACTGTATAATCATTTATCTATCACCTATAGATTTTACCTTATTTTATGATACATATCACTATATGATGGTACACTGGGCACATAGCAAGTATGCAATAAATACTTATTAAACTGAAATGAATTGACAAACACTATTAATTATACCATTCCTAACAACCAAACTCAGTATTGCTTTTCAGCATTTTGGTGACACGATTGTATACGACATCATATTCAAGCATGTAGGATCCTTGGAAGAAATAGTAGTGTCCTAAAAATGAAAACAAATTGCATAGTTTAATTCTTTGCTTGTATTTCTTTAAAAAAAATAACATAGACCTATGTTTTTATAGATGATCTAGATTAGACACGGTCTGATTTGAGGATATAAATGTTAGATCTCTTGGCTGGGTATCCTGCCCCCAGATATCTGCCTACTGCCAGTCATTTCACCATTAAATATGTTCATTAATTTTATTGAGAAGGTGGTTTGGTCTTACAGGCTGACTACTAGGATACAAATGCTTTTGAAAGACACACTCCAGGTGGAGAACTCAGAGTGGGAGAGAGAAGATTGGGCCCAGGTAGAGCACACAAAAGCCTTGATGGAGGAAGTAAAAAAGACACAGGGGTGGAAATAAAAAACAAAATATCTTGGCCCAGTCAACAGTTTTGCTTAGGTTGACCTGGCTTGAAGATATTCACAAACAGAAACTTAAGATTCTCTAGTCCCACCCTCAGCCTCATCCGTAAGAGCCTATGAAGGTTAGAAGGGGCAGAAAAGAAAGTAAAAAATGCAAGATATAAAAAGTATAAAACACTCCAGCTTGCCTGAATCTTGGCTGCCATATGCTCACTCACATATAATGTGCAGCTCGATGTGACTGGAAATTCCAGAGACTCAGACACATGGAAGTGACAGCAATCACACTCCCCTGCCCGCTAGATCACCCTAGGAACACACCATTGCTTCTTCTTTGATCATTCTTCTACTCCACCTATTCTGAGCCAAGCACACTGTGAATTTTCCCTCTGCGGCTGTATGGAGAACTGCAGAGTCCTGTTCTTTTCCAATTTGGAGCCCCATTCTTTGAGCTTGAAGGCTTTATAATCAGTTCAGTGTTTCAAAAAGGGATTTCCCATATCTTCATGGTTTCCTAATCTACTTACTGTTATAATAGAAGACGGCATCAATTTTAGGTCCAATTCCCTGAAAGTATGTGGTAGTATATTTGGGATAACCAGGGTCCATGAATTGTCTCCTCTCGTCATACCTGAACAAAGAAATAATAAGGAGGAACTCAATCAGCAAATGGATTCCATAGCATAAAGCTTGGCATTTCATGACACGAACCACAAGACCCACCTTATTTTCTCCTGAAAGACTCTTTCTGCAAGGGTTTAAACTGCACCAATAAACAGTTCACTGATTTACTCTTTGTCCCTAAATGACTCAAACCCTAGAGTTCCTGACTTCTTGTCAAGCACTTTTTGCACTCCTCCACAATTCTTCCACCAGTGCTCTGTCCTGCTTTATAGAGCCTGACTATCTATTCCTGTTAGTGAAGACCTTGCAGGATCTGCTGTCATTCAGAGAATGGTTTCCTCATTTTGTCTTCTTGGCTCCAATGGTTATAGAAAGGAATCTGAAAATCCATACACCCTCCAAACTGACTATAAATAAGAGGTCTCGTATATCTATACCACTATTTTCCAATGGACTTCCACTATGATTAATAACACGACATTTTATTTAGTGTTCCTCTTTAAAAACACATTATTGTTATCTTACATCAGTAAGTACAGAGAAAAGAACTAGGTTGAAAATAACTATTCCAGTCCTACATTCTCTTGGTCTCTCTCCCAGGAAGGTCAAGGATCTTTGGAAATTTGCATAGAAAAACTACCTTCTGGAAAACCACATTCCCTGCCTGTTTCACAAATCTTAGGGGTCAAATTACCAGCCATTACAGCTCACCTCCAATATTGGTTATCTACAAAGAAGTAGGTCTTATAGAGAAGTGGGTTAAAAACAGCTGCATCAATTTTTTTCACAGAGTAGGGGAAGCCCAAAGAATGTATGCTCCTGGGATAGTCTGACTGTGGTCTTAAGTTGCTGATCAACCAATACTTATCATCTGTGAAGACAAAGAGAAAGGATACATTGGAATCATACAGAAAGAGTAATAGAAATACTGACTCACCAAAAACAGCATCATTCTTTTCCCATCTTTTCCCCCTAACATGTGTTTCTCCTTGTTCTTAAACATGTTCAATCTCCTATGGTTCTGTATGTTTTTTCCACAAGTACTAACATCTCACATTTTACAAACTTTTCCAACAAGTTTTGTGTAGTACCTAAGTATTTAAGCTATTTTAGGTTATAGTTCAGTGTCACCATTAAAAAAATATAGAGTGCTTTTTGGGTCTATGTTTATAAAAAGTAGTAGTATTTCCTTAAGTTGTTCTCTTTCTTGGAAGTAGACTCAACAGCAAAACGAAACATTGGAATTACCTTTAAAAAGAAAAACATCATTTCTGGCTCCAATTTCATAAGCAGCTTGAATGCCAGAAGGTAAGGTTGGCCATAAAGAAGAAATTAAACTAACACTGATCTCTGGATTCTCAGGAAGCTTCCACCAGAAGAACCTGACATGAAAAAAATTTAAAACGTTAAAAAATTGTTGGAGAATCAAGAACCATGAAATGTGTGTGGGAAGGACTTATGAAACGACCTAATGTTTCTTTCCATTATCTTCACATTCTGTTCCACAGATGTTTGTGTAGGAGCACCACAAGGAAACGAACTTAATCAACTCTTTGATAATAACAATGATCTTAACAGGCAAACTAGTATATGGAAATACCCTCCAGTTTGGAAGCAAGGGATCTAGTTTCTATCTAGTCTGACCCCATAATCCATTCACCAGTTTTGTAATCTAAAGAAAGTCACTTAACCTCAAGTGGTTCAGTTTTATAATCTCAAAAATAAAGAATAGTTGTCTTACCTACCAAATACTAATCTTCTCCACTCTCCCACCCCTCCAACATCTGCTTCAATCTGTGTTCTAAGACAGAAACCATAAGCCATCCTGGAATTTTTTCTCTATTATCAAGAACCGAGCCTTTTAAATAGGTACTCTGTCACAGCTTTAATTCTAGACTTCACCGTTTTTACCTATGATTATAATCGTCTGGCTTCTCTGCTTTCTGTCTTATCTTTCCCTAACCCAGATTCCTTCTGTAAATCTATTTTTTACAAGCCAGCTTTCTAGTTAAAACAAATATAATCACACCACTCTCCTGCTTCAAAATCAAGATCTCTTCGCTGCCTACAGAATCAAGTCGAAGTCCCTACTCACAAGTTTCATCTACTTCATTTCCCACTATTCTCTGATAAAAAATTCTAAGGACTGAGCCATTAATATTGGTTAGATATGAAAATGATCCTACCTGTCTTTAAAGTAAAAGATTTTATCTCCCACTGTAGTGATAGCATCAAAACTCATATTGGGATCACAGATAGTTGGGTCTCTATTGTCGGGATTTGATGAGGGTTGACGCTTTTCTGGACGTCCTGAAAATACATTTCAAGAAGCATCAGAAAAAAAAATCTGCATTTTAGTTCACAAGAGGAAGAAATAATCTGTTTCAAACATTCGATTTTCTTGATGAAAAATGCATAAAAAGCAATTTAAGCTTTCTATAACATTCACAGGAAGCATACAATAAGGATTTTTTTTCCCCAAGCGGTTGCAACATCATGGAGGAGAAAATTCTGATCACCCTGGTTTTCCTGTTCTGATTAGATTATTTCTCTGTGCATCTTCTTCAATAGACAATGGTATGTTGGATAGAAAGAACAGACTTGAGGCCAGAAGATTCAGGTCCTGCCTCTGGCTCTGGCATTAACATACTAGGTCTCTTGTGCTCACCTGTAAAATGAAGCTAATATCTGTGCTACCTACCTCACAGAGTTTTTATGGGGTTCAAAAGAGTACATGTTAAAGTTTCATCCAAATGCAGATATTATGAGACTATTCATAAGAGTGAATATCTTTATAAGGCAAAATGATAATGAAACTCAACTCACCGTAGAGATACTGAATGCCACGTGTATCATCAGCAGAGAGGTGAAATGTGTTGGGGTCAACATAACTGTAGGTGGGGAACATTATGGCGCTTGGGTCATTAGAATGGTCAAGACCCAAGGAATGGCCAAGCTCATGAACAGCAACTAGAAACAAGTTTGTGCCTAAGAGGAAACAAATCAAAAAGAGGAAAGAGCAGTGAAATATATTGGCGTCTAGAGAACAATGACACAACATCTGACACAATGAGAAGGGACACATTTGGGAATCTTTTACTTATTTCTCCTCCTTCTTGCATAAAATTTTTCAGCCTCAGCACTATTGACATTATAGGCCAGATAATTCTTTGTTGTCGGGGCTGTTCAGTGCATTACAGATGTTTAGAAATCTCTGGTGTTACGGATAAATTCAAGTAGCAAACCTCCCTCTAGATTTAACAACAAAAAAGTGTCTCCACACATTGCCAAATGTCCTCTTGGGGACAAAATTGCCTCTGATTAAGAACCACTGCACTAACAGACAAGCGAAATATGTTCTGTTGTGAAAATTTCTAGAATAACTCACAGCTGTATTCATTACTGCTAAATCATTCCCAGCTCCCATGACCCTGTTCTGCTTTCACTCTTGATTAGCCTTCAGCGGATATAGAAAAGTCTTCAGTTGTCATCCTCTACTAAACCCAAATATAAGGCCATATTAAGTTCCAGGTACTATGAGTCACTGAAAAATATACCACATTATGTCTAATCCTCATGCAACTGAAAGGAAGGCACAAGGCTCTCTATTTACAAACGAGCACACAGTGTCAGTAAGATTAATTGACCAAATTAAGTGCTTGAGCCAAGATTCACATCCACATTTCTTGCCTCATCTTTTTACTATATATGATTCCAAATGAAATCAAAGAGACTATGCTTACAATTTAGACATATTGACAGTACCAAGTTATAGTCGTGCCTGTTCTTTTTTTTTTTTCTGTATATTCTAGAGAATCCACCTTTATAGGTAAGAGAGAGGAGTGTGTCCTTTCTCTCAAATTTCTCAATTCTCGTGAGATATGAATAACAACTATTATTTTTTTTTAATCTGTGTTCTAGTCTAATGACTTCATTTTTGTCTTTCTTTTTCTATGGCAAAATTAAAGCTCAGAAGAACTGACTTCCCAGAGTCACACAACACTTAGCTGCAGGGCCTGACCTTAACATACTCTCTAGTACCCAAATGTGAACATAGAGTCCATGCACACCTCTCTGTTGGGGGCGGGTATCTAGGAACACAGATCCTCCAAGCATTCCCTATAACATAGGGCTATGGCAACTAACTTATACATGCTTTCCCCTCTTTTCTCAAATAATGAGAAAGAAGAAGCAAAGACTCATTCTCTCCACTCTGCATAAGACTGGGATGGGTAAACAAAGCCTTTTACAATTTGGCCTAAACCTCATTTTATCCTATTCCCAATTCCTATAACACTTTGTACGAAAGACCACCATTGGTCCTCATCTCAAAATAATGGATTTCTCTTTGTGTTCTGTTTCCCAATAGATCATGGGCTTCTCAAGGTCAGGACTGTGCCCTCTTCATCTCTGTATCCAAACACCCCTATAACCTAACACTGTAATAGAAACTCAGTAAGCATTGTGTGAATTGTTCATTTAATTTATTGGGTCTAAAAATTAGGCTGAGGATGAGCATTTTAAGTTAAAATTTTCAGAAATAATTTAGCTTTTTGAAAATTTACCTTTAGAATTGAGCCAATTAAAAATAAGGCAACATGGACAAGTGGAAAGTATACACCGGGCTAAGAAAACTGCTGGGAAATGCATGCCCTGGCCCCAGCTTTACCACAGGCTAGCCACTAACCTTTTCTTGGTCTCAATTTTTTCTATCTGTAAAGATCTGTATTAAATGATTTTTCTAAGGTTCTTTAGAATTTTAAAACATTTTGCGAGGCTAACTGGCACAAGTCTCCCATATCGGGTGAAAAGATTATAAACCCCAAATAACCTTGGATACAGTTTAGACAAATTTAACATGTTTAGCTGAGGATTTGCAGGTAAGTGAAGACCTAATCCTATATCTGTCATCTTTTGACAATGCAAAAGTCATCTTCTCTGTTAAGAATTTTATAAGCTTTAGGCCATGTGTCAGACCAAAACAAACAACCTCTCTGGTCTATAAAAATATTGCCATCCAATGTATGCAATATCAGCCAGAGAGAGGGGGATGTACAGCATTTTCTTGATGACTTTCTCTCCATTTACTTTCCTCATGAGTCAGTCACATAATCTAGAATTTCCAATAGAAAGATTAGGAAGGCTTCTGAAATGATGGCTTGAATTTTCCAATGGATAACAATTCCTCCAAATACCAGGGGAGACTAGTTATGTCCCTCCCACAACTGTCTGAGAGGGATGGTGAGTTGCAGCCCCTCTGTAATGCACACGAGGTATTGTTAAGTGACCAGTTGGGCATTCTGAAATTTTTATCCCAGAACCACAAAAGACTACATGACCACAGAATCTTGTGTTTCTCTATAGGGATCTCTAAATTCTCTATGATGTAACTTCATCTTTCTGTGTCACTATGAATCTAAGAAACTGTCAGTATATAATGGATCGTGCAGATGACCACCCTATCCTAGGATAATTGGCATACACAGAATTAGTATCTGTGTTTACTGGAGTTTATGAATTGCACTGTCAAAAACCGATCACCTAAATAACAGCTTTTGTCTTTCCATACTATGGTTCTTAAGGTTCCCGAGTTTATACTAACAAACTAGCTCATCCTCATGGATTCTTAGAACTGATTTGGAAGATAATATAGTCCAATATCCTCAATTTATTGAGGGTGAAATTGAGACAAAGTGTTAAATTTTGTTGAGTTTCTAAATTATAATCAGAACAAGTTTTCCCATTCTACAATCCATTCTCAGACTGTAACCTTTCAAAATCAGCATGTAACTTAGAATTTGTTAGAGTTTTCCTGTGGTTTTGTTTTGCCTACCTTTATAGCTTTTAGTCCAGATTTCAGCCTCATCAAAATGTGTGTCTCCTCCAATACCAGGTCCAGGTCCAAAAGCATGGGCTAGAATTCCATTTCTACCATCAAAAGGACTGTAGTCTCCATGAGCTTTTTAACAAGGAAAGAAAATTAGTCCATCTCTATATGCTATAGGTCATGCCAAATGATACAGATGAAGTAAGTCCAAGTTCTCTACCTCCATATGCAAATTGTATCATAATGTCAGCCTCGCCTGCGTTAATCTTTTTGAACTTCAGTGGAGTCACATCACTCCACACTTGAAAAGCTTTCTGGATGGCATAGTCAACATCCTCAGGCCTCATGTCTGGAGTATAATTGTTGATTCTTCACCGGCAAAACAAAAGAGAGGAAAAATATGGAAACCATGTGTTAATTTTATCCTATTACAATACTTCATTTATGCTAGCATGATGGGAGAATAAATTGTTTCATAAATTAATAGTCTAGATAACAAAAATTTGCTTCATTAACTACAGGAACATTTATCCTTGGGCAATTTCTTTCTTCAACGGACTCTAACTTGATTTCTACTCATTTATGTTTTATAGGTCATCAATGTGAAGGATTTACATTCAGAGAAGCCCATGCCTTTTGCCCCTGCTCCCGGATGTCTGTATTTATTCATCTTGACTAGTATATAAAACTTTCTCCTGCCTCATATTTATTGTAGATCTGGCTTCATTCTCTTTTTGTGTGCAGGCTTCCTACTCTGCTTTGGACTGGCAAGCCAAACAACTCTTTCTTGAGTGAACAATCCTTCCTTCTAGAGATAATGAATTTTAACACAGGGGTAGTATTAGCAATTGAGGGAAGCTTCTTATCTACTTCCAGATTTAGAGCTATATCTAAACGGTTCAGGTTTCTAGAAGTCAGACCTACGGGAAAGTAGAAAAATGTATAGCTACAATGTTACCTGTAGGTGAGAAAACGTTTCTTCCATACTGGCCTCCCTTGCATTACCCTGAAATTACGAACATCGGGCACTCCACATCGAGGTCTGTGCATCATGTCAAGAGTAGATGGGTCCAATTTCCCAGTCACTTTTAGCCCCAAGAACTGCTGCATTTCCTGAATTTTATCCTCCATGAAGTTCCTATTGACCTTCATTTTTGCAGTTGGAATTGTCTCCATTTCAAGGCCATAAAAGTCTACCAAGTACCTCTGGAAAAAAACACATCATGTGATACATTATTGCACACAGACAGGTTTCTGCTGGAGCTCTGTATGACTCAACTGCACATTGATGTTTTGGAACCAGGCATTGGACAATGAATTATAATGAGAAAAAATTCTTAATTTTCTGTGCTGTCAAAGATGTGTCATAAACTATTAGCAAGATTAATTCCTGGAAGCCCACTGAAAACACTTTTATGTCTCCACCTGTTAGAATTTGTTTCTACTCTTTAAAACCTATTTCAGCATCTAGTATATCATGGCAGTTAGAAGGTAGCAAAACTTTTATTGTCAGGATGTGTAAATTATTAATTTAAGTTGGGATAAAATTTTCTTGCTTAAAAATCCAAAGCTCAACACAATTGACAACTATGACAAATTCCAAGTTAAAAGCCTTAGAAAATGGAGCAATCTTCCAAACTTATATAATTAGGGAAAAGAAATGAATTGGGAAAAAAAATTTATTTTTAAAAAATGCTCATGAAGAAATATCTGGGATGAGTGAAAGTAAACAGTATTCTTGAATTATCATGGCAGCCTCAAGTGGCTAACAAATTAATCAAGCCGTTGTTCAAATCTCAGGTTATTAACTGGTATTAAATGATTAATCTAAAATACCATAACAGAAGTAGAACTCCAATTATTTTGAACTAAAACTCCTTGGCCAAATCTTTGTGTAGAAGGGACAAATTCACTCACCAATTTTATAACACTCTTTCAAAACCAATATCTTTTTTTATATTCCTCTTTGACAAAGAAAAATTCAATACTAGAAGCAAATAGTCTCCTAACCCAGTTTTCTACTAGACACTTTTCAAAATAAATCTTAAAGACAAAAATCAGGCTAGATAAATACTAGAGTGTCAATACTCACTTGCGCAAACACCACATCACTTTCGCCTGGGCCAGTGTTGTTAGTCAGGGGAACAGCTCCGGAGACAGCCGCCTGCAGGACCAGTAACAGAAGAAACTTCATTCTAAACTTCTCCTGAAAGGTTGAACCCAATTCACTCTGTTCCTTTTCCGTACAAGTTCCTTGAATGTCCCTCTTTATATAGCCCTTAGGCCGGGCTCGGTGAATACAAAATCTTTTGAGTGACTCACAGTTGATATCATCCTTTGATTTACCTCAAAAACATGCAAACACAGCACAAAGTTTTTCTAGGACCAACAATGGGTCAATTAGCATCTAACTCGTCACCCACTTAGATAACCCAGAGTATATTTCCTCAAAATGATGAATAAGCCCTACTTCTACCCACCCTACAAAATAAACCATTATACGAGAAATACTAAGCACATAAAATATAAAGATAACTTAGAAATGCATTTTTAGAAAGCTCAGTATTCTCAATTTTCCCTCTAATACTTTCCTTATGTTCATTATAGGTGAAATAATCTTAAAAAAAAACTAAATAAAAGAGGTTAGATAAATATAATCCTTTTGCTAGAATAGAGGAATCCTCTCCAAGCTGAATGTAGCGCTCTAGAGAATTGGGATATAGAGATTTCATGTTTAGCAAGGAAAATTTCATAATATCATGATGATTTGACGTTTGCTCTGTGTGTGGTACAGGCTTAGATCCTGTTTCTATAATTTGAGATCTTCAGCCGTCTGAGCTGAGTCCCAATCCCAACTGCGTAGTTGGGTAGACAGATTGCAGAGGCAAAATTCCCTGCCTCCCAAATTGTCTAGAGTTGGCAGTGTGAGGATCAACGCTTCAATTTTGGGAGTTAGGAAAGGTTTGCCTCTGGACTCTGTCTCCCTATCAGCTCAGCTTCCTTCCTCCTTTACCCAATTGTCCATTAACACAGAATCTGCCTTTCAGTCAAGAGAATGTTTGAAGAGTGAAAATATTTAAGAATCAAGGAATAAGACTCCAAAGGTAGATGCGCAAGCAGTTTGGCTGCCTCCTGATTCCATGTGAAGAGCCTAGGGGAGTTGTCGGGCACAAGAAACAGTGCGTTATGATTCAGTCATTGCTCTGACCCTCCTCTCAGACCTGGGAAATGCTGGCTGCTGCCTGGCACTTCCCTGAGCCTGGGGCTACAGGAGAATGATTCCCTTCTCACTTGGGAAGGAAAGGAGGCCCTCTGCATTGTACCTGGCAGCTACCTCCAAACTGTGCGTTTTTTCAAGCTCTGTAATTTGACCTCTAGGACCTTCAAGGTATTTCATTTGAAAATGAGGATAATAACTTTGGCCTCCTTATGCTTTTGTGATGACTAAATGAGACAATGTATTATAAATACCAGCACTGGGCCGGCCCTGTGGCTTAGCGGTTAAGTGCGTGTGCTCCGCTGCTGGCGGCCCGGGTTCAGATCCCGGGCACCCACCGACGCACTGCTTCTCCGGCCATGCTGAGGCCGCGTCCCACATACAGCAACTAGAAGGATGTGCAACTACGACATACAACTATCTACTGGGGCTTTGGGGGAAAAAAAAAAGGAGGAGGATTGGCAATAGATGTTAGCTCAGAGCCAGTCTTCCTCAGCAAAAAGAAGAGGATTAGCATGGATGTTAGCTCAGGGCTGATCTTCCTCACAAATAAATAAATAAATAAATAAATAAATAAAACTGTTTTAAAAAAGCAAATACCAGCACAAACTATAGGTGCTCACTAATATTCATTCCCTTCCCTGAAAGGGAATATCCTGAAAGGAGAATATCATACATCTTAAGTTCGCAACCAGATGTGGCTCTAGGATTCAAGAAGAGGAAGAGTCCAGACAATTGTAAAGTAATCCTTTGAAATATTGAATTTAACTTAAGAATCATAAGAGGAACATGACAGTTTGGTTAGAAAGCAAGAAAAATAGAATTTATCAGAAAATATGAGAGGGACTTGTTCTCTACCAGCTTAATGTTGTTCCATGAGAGTGGTCTGTTTGTATTGTCCACCACTGTATTCCTCGTGCCTAAAACTACCTTGAAGTTAGTAGGTGCTCAATAAATATGTGTGAATGAATCTAGTTGTAGAATAAGACCTAAAGGACATCAGCAGTAAACTTCCTCTGGGGGAGCAATCATTTCACAGAGGATGTGTTCCAAAACCCCATTGAAAGCACACAAGAACTGGTCCTACCCACTGTAGGAAAGAATTCAGATTTTGAAGACTTGAAGGAAGACTAGAGAGTGTAGGATGTAAAAACTGCCCAAGCTACAAAGGAAGTAAAAGAATGTCCTCACTGGAAGGTTTCTAAAAATAGAAAAACTACACTCAGATTTTAATGGTTTCTGGGTCTTGGCTCACCAAATGCCCCAAATAGGTCAAGTATGAGGAGATAAGGGCCACTTGGGCAGCCATAGGACATTGCCGTGGTTGTAAGCTTAGGTTCTGGGGTCAGGTGACCTGCTTTAGAATCATTTTATGACCTTGGGCAATCACTTTAATCTCTTTAAGACTTAATTTCTCCATCTGTAGAATTGGAATAGTAATAGTAGCTACCTCAAGAATTGTTAGAAGGATTACATTAAATTATAGTGAAAAGCATTTAGCCTAATGTCTGACACACCTTAAGGGTTCAATGATTGCTGTCTTCCTTCCTTTATTACACTCTTTTGTAAAACATTTAAAAGAGGTCAGTAATGAGGATTAGAAGAGAGATCAACTGTGTGCCTAGACCTCTCTCCTGAGGCAGAAGGAGCTATAAAAAGATTATGATCTAGGCCCAGGCTGGAAGCAGAGGGTCCCAGCAGAGACAGGGCTTCCAAGGTAGATACTGAAGGAGTGAGAACCAAGGGGTCATTTACAGTGCTCTATGTGAAGGAGAGCGCATCTACGAATGTGCAGAGATCAGAGTTCCTCATAAGAGAAACTTGTGCTGATAAGAGTTTCCTTATTAAAAGGCATATTTTATAGCACAAAGCTTCCAAAACATCCAAGGTTTTATTATGTTGTTTCATTCCTGAGCCAGACACCAGGACATTCTAAGGCATATCCCTAATATGATCATCCTCAGCTAGTTGTGGTGTCATCCCCGAACATCCAGAGGCAACTGGAAGCATGGTCTTTCACAGATGGTCTGTTCATGCAGGGAGAAAGCTTCAGCTAGTTAACCCTCTCCTTTTATGGATAAAGAAATGGGAGTCCGGAAAAGGGAAGTGAATTGTTTAAGAAGACATTTGAGAGGTCTCCTGACTCTGTCCTGGCTTCTTGTGACAACACACATCATTTTGTCACGGATCACTTTGACTTTTCTTCAGATTTCTGTCTCCCTATGAGCATCTTACTACTGCAAACACTACAAAAATGATACTGTGATACCCCCAATCTTTTTAGTTAAAGCCAGGCAGTCCCTTTTGCTGTTGTGGGGGCCAGGAGTCAGCAGACAGTCCTGGGACCGTTGTAGGTGAATCTGGATCTCCAGGGAGGTGGCAGTACTAGTCTGCTCTTTGGAGAATCACTTTCTGTGCATCTCTTTCCTGTCTTGGCCTGGGGCAGTGCCCTGCTGCTAAGGCGCTTTGCTGCCAAGGCTCCCCAGGAATTGGCCCTGAGCACCTCTGAAGAGCACAATGTTTAGGGTCAAACTAGCCAGTTGTGTGAACTTAGACAAGTTAACTTTTCCATGCCTCATTTTCTTCATATGTAAACTAGGAATAGTATCAAGGTTTTGTAAAGAATAAATGACATAATCCATTAAAAGCACTTAGCTTCATATGATATGATCTTAATAAATGTTCATTCTTTGCCTTCTCTTTTTACCTCTGTCCCTGTATGTTGGTCACGCCATGGCTAGGTTAGACCAGCTAACTTTTTCCACATAGGAGAAAAGTCAACCTAAGTAACAGTTTTCAACCTTTCAACACCATTTCAACACTTTCAACCACGAGTGCATCTACATCCAGCAAGGAAACTCGGACAGTCTGGAGAAGAGCTGGCGTTGATGGTGGAGATGGTTCAGAGTCCCCTCTCACCTTCTTCAAGAATGAACTGGAACTTGACCCTACGTGGAGCTGGTACTTGGCTGTATGTAAGGCAGAGAATGTCAGAGTAACTGCTAGAAATCTGCTACCTTCCAAACTAGTGCTCAGCCCAAAATTGTATCAGTGAATTCCCTAACCCCAAGACATTCTTCCCAAGGGGCAAGTTGCAGAATGCTGGTGAAAAACCTAGAATGTGTAGAGTTTGGGAGTGACGATGATCACACTGAGTGTAGCCCAGAGAAAGGAAGTAGAGAGAGGAAGTAGGGGAGGTAAATGTCACTACGGTTTCTTTTTCTTATCCGTTTTCTTCCCCCAGCAAATGGATTTCCTTCAAACAACTATAAACTAAGTCACAAATGCAGCAGGAAGCAGATGTTCTATGTGTACATCACAAGGTAGAGACAATGTGATGACATACACATATGTATTGTCAGTCAATCATTTATTTTCCTGTTCTTGCTCTCCAGCAACAGGGTAAATTCCTGAGGGTAGAGATAATGACTCAGATATCTCTGCACTGATTTTGATTTTGATTTTGCAGCCTGGTTTAATGGGAAGAGCAAGTCTTTGGAAACAGACTTGGCCTCAAACCTCAGCTATGCTACCTATGAACTGTGCAGCTTTGGGCACGTTATTTAAGTTTTGTTTCCTCATCCATAAATGACTATTTTTGAGGATTAAATAAAATGATGCATGAAACTGCTCAGTACTATGCCTGGCACATTAACAGCCTGTCCATAAATGTTGATTCTCTTTCTTTTGTAACACCCAGAGCAGTTTCTCAATGTTTCTATTATTATTGCCCCCCATAAAGAGGCATTTTAGACATTCTCCCCGTGAAATTCTAATACCAGAGAGATATTATATATATATGTTTATGTACTATATGCATATATCTGTCCTTTATACATAAAAAAAAAGAATTTTTTTTTTGCCCCCAAGGACCAATTTTCACCCACTTAGGGATGATATTGCCTCCACTGAAAATGTCTGTCCTATGGTAGCATGTAGTCTACATCACTGGGTCCATAAATGACCCGTGACACCATTCTGCCTGGTCCAACATGGCATCTCACCAAGGGATTGGTAAAAGGCACAAGTTCTGGAAGATGTCCATAAGGCCAAGAGATCTGGATTTCAGGGACACTATTTAGATCACAGAAGGCAAGTCCGTTGAACCTTGTGCCAGTAAAAAGTAGTAGCAGTCTCACAAAGAATTGACCAGCTGTATTTGTGGGTTAGATCAACTCAGAGAGAAAACAAATGAATGGCTAGAGACGGGAGAGCAAGTCAGAGAGAATCTGCACAGTTCTCTTCAAGAGTGAGGCAAGATGCCTTTTAAATTATTAAATTATTTTGTCCTATCCTTCTCTCCTTTCCTTCAAGCTCCACTCAAGGAGCTAGACAACTCTGTTTCCTGCCTCAACATTTGTGACTCTGAACACATTATCCACATTCTGACTTCTTTCCAAGAGCCTAAATCCACTGAAGTGGATATGGTTTGAGAAGAGACGAATTTTTCCTACATTAAGCCAATATCGAGAGTGGTGGAGGAGTCTATGGGTTCTGGGTGCCATGAAGAACTGGGCCCCACTTCACAGCAGTGCTGCAAGGATGTGGTGAGACCACAGAAGGACTCATCATAGGATATGGCAGGAAAATGAGATCTTGGGCCTGGTGCTTCTAGCTTCTCTGAAGCAGGCAAGCCACAGAAGGAACAGTCAGCAGAACTGAAAGAATACACAGGCCAGGTGAATCAATATGGGGGAGATGGAACACCAGAATTATTCAATTTGAATTTCCTGTCAGCCCAATGAAATGGAAGCTCAGAATTAGAGTTAAACTTTTTTTAAGTGCATTATATCTGTCACAGCTGGACTGAGATTCATACATACTACATATACAGGCTACCTAACATGGTCCTTTCTACATAGTGGGTGTGCTATATTATCATTATTATTATTATTACTATTAATATATTTTAAGTATAATATTCTGAATGTTTTGTTTCATTTTTCCAGAAAGCATATAAATTTTATAAATTAGCAATCATCATGGACACTTTTTTGGTCTTCAAAGAACACAAAGGGACAACCAGGCAGTTAATAAATAAGTGTTTAACTTTAAATGAATTGAAATAAGAACACGGAGGTGACACCACTGGACCTAGCACAGATGTGTGCTCACATTTCTACAACAGGCAGTCTCTTTTCCATTCATGTATTCAAATCAGGAGTGATCTAAGGCAAATTTATGAAATATTTAAATGTCCCTCTACCCCAATTCCTCAGCCATTCCCATCCAAACAAATCAGAACCCCCAGAAGCCTCTCTTGCTTTCAGCTGCCTTTCAACACAGCCTTCCAGAGGGTATTATCTGATGGTTCCTTAAAGAGCTACCTATATCATGGGCATTTTCATTACCATAAAGAAGGAGACACAAAGACTTCATTGCCATAAAGAAAGACATAAAGGACTTCAAAATATTGAGGTAAAACTCTCTACTGGACAAATGTGGAGAGCCATGACTAGTTTCTATTGGAAGACTCTGAAACATCACAGCTAGCATGTGAAGGAGAGAGTTTTTGAGTGAGGGATCTTCTACTGGAATCCCTCCTATTATCCAAAGTTGGGATATGATGGGGTCTTGATCAAAAGTAAACCATGTGGGGTTCTGCTGAAGAATCACACATGTCCATACAGAAGACAAGAAGGAGAGCAATCCAGGGAAGGGAAGGCAAAATGGAGGAAACACACACACACACACACACAAACACACAGACGCGCACACACCCTTGGAGGAACAGAATGAAGCCACTTGGGCTTTGCTTTATAAAATCAGAAGTGGAATTCTCTCTGCTGCAGGGTGGTTAAATGGTTACCTAATGTATCTCAAAGACAAATACAGATCAAGAAGAGAGGCCCTTCCTTAGTACCAAGGAAATTCACGAGCTCAAGTTTCACATCTTAGTTTCACTATGAATAACAAAGCTCTTGGGCTTTTCCAACCCAAGTCGGCCTAAGAAGATCCACTCTGGAGACAGCAAGGAACTTCCTCCTTTCTAATACCAAGTTCATCAGATGATTAATAAACCCTGCAAAGAAGTGTGAATCATGCTTAGAATTCACTTTATAAATGCAAAATATCACACAGTGAGTGACAACAATGTCTAAACAACCGTGTTTCAGGCACAACTCAAAAAAGTTGAAGGAAGTCCTGCGTGTATTTAGTCATGTTCTTGTCTGCTTTGGGAAAGACTCTGATCCTGCTTTTTATTAATCCAGGTGCAGCCCGTCTTCCAGGGCCCAGTTCTGGTAACACAACTCCTGTAAAGACCCTTTCTTTGCTTCAAGCCCTATTCAAGCAGCTGCCAGGCTCTGTGTTTTTTGCTTCAGCATGTGACCCTGAGCAGCCTGTCCGCATTCTGATTTCCTTCCCAGAGCCTAAATCCACTGAAGGAAACCAGAATATGTCACCCTGAAACATGCCTCTTTGACATAAAAATTATTATGAGCTAAAGACAATTAAGAAGCAGCAAGTGCAGAAAAAGTTCCCCTTTTCTGCCTAAAGGCAAGATATAAATTCTCCTTTTGCTGGAGACTGATCTTAGCCCAGAGAATCACCACAGGAATCTGCAAACCAAACTTATTCCGTTTGTTTCCTTCCATATATTTACCTTCCCACAGTTTGCTGTCCTTGGAAGCCTAGAACTGTTTGCCTTTGTCTGGTCATTTCTCTACAAATTTATTGTTCTTTGTTAAAGATGCTATATAAGCTGGAGTTCTAAGCCGCCATTTTGAGTTACTTTTCATTTAAGTTTCGCTCTTGCGATGTGCACTGCGCGCGTTTAATAAACTGTCTTTCTCTTGTTAATCTGTCTTTTTGTTAAAGCGTTCCAGCTGAAAACTTAAAATGGGTAGAAGTAGAGTTGTGCCTCCCTACACCACTAAAGTGGATTTAGTGGGCCTCTTTCCTCTCAATTTCTAAGCCACTCCGTTGGTGCCACGCACGTTGACGCCTACCCACATGCCGTATCCTTGTTGAATCTGCCCAAATAAGGTGCATGATACAGAGACCACAATTTGTGTGCTTTCTATGTCTAATTTCTGAGGATAATTAATTTAATGGCTACTGGAATTATACACTGAGGATGAGAACTGCCACCTAAAATAAAAATAAGCAAATGTTTTTCTTTTTATCACAATGAAATTTTTAAAATTTTCTGATTATATAAATAATATATACCAATCATAAAATATTTGAACTCCAAAAGATATAAGGAAAAGAGTAAGGAATCAAGTTTGTAAAATATGAAGAATAGAATAAAATATAAATTAATATTCCACTAGTGAGATAACCACCATTAGGGTCAGCATTCTTCTATGCATCTGTTATGCATATATGCACATATAGCTAATTTTATATAAATGAGTTCATATCATGCATGCAGTTTTTATTATGGACGCCTTCCTTTTTCAGTACAGTGGATCTTTTCGTTGTTGTTGTTTGTTAATTTGTTAATTTGTTTTGCAGGCATTCCCCTTCTCTTTTTCTCTCTCCAGTGAATAACTCATCCCACCCTGCTCTCTGGTTCCTCCTTATTCTGATATATAGTCTTCTATATTTTTCCTCCTTGCTCATATTGTATATGTACACACACACACACACACATATGCACATATGTAAGGGGGAAGAAGGTTTTTCACGATTTGTTTTATAAAGTGGAATTATATTACATGCATTTCTGATTCTTGCTTTTCTCACTTAATGATCACATCATAGAAAAACCTCCAAATCATCCAATATAGATCAAACTTATTCTTCTTAAAAAATCCCTCTATTATATTCCATAGTTTAGAAATACCACAGTTTTCAAGGCTTTCCTTATTGTTGGGTAGATCCTCTGATTTGTTAAAGTGATTTTCTGTTTCTTCTTCTTTGAACCGCTAGTCTAGTGACTTGAATGGAGCAGTGGGTCAAAACCTTTTGGAGATTATGGGTCTCTTCAAAAATCTCACGCAAGTGATAAAACCTCTCCAGAAAAATATACTTAAAATTTTTAAAAATTGCTTATAATTTTAGTGGCCTTGGGTGCAGGTGAAGAATCTCTGAATTTGAGAGAAATTCTGCACAACAAAGAAGATTCTCTCATGGTTGTAATCATCTCCCAAATCTCCAGACCTCTTCCTCCTGGTGGTGACCTGTAACAGATTATGGACTCATAGCAGAGTAAAGGCAGGCCGCTGAGAAGGCACTGTTCGCATCCTTCTTTGTAGAAGTTCGGGGTACCTCAAGGCCACCAGACAAATGTTCTTGTATGTCCTGACTTGTGTGAGTTCGGGGGCTACTGTGGAGGTGATTTCTGTCTTCTGTGAAACGTTCATTAAGTGCTTATCGTTCACATTATCACTTTATTCTCATAAGCTTGTCATTTGTCATTGTTAATGTTGTCTTGGTTCCCATTCTTATAGAGATGATAGGTGTAATGATTCCTTAGACCCAGGTCTTTGAATGATGCATGCAATCTAAATTCCCTACACCTTTTATGCTTGCTTGTTGGCCAACATTTCAATGGCAGAAATCAGTCCCAAGCTCCAGCCGAGAGCTGCCTTCACTCCCTGTGCCCACGTCCACAGGATAGGAAGAGCAATTGTATTATATGCGCAGACTGATGGGTGAGGGACCAGAAGCATTTCTGAATGCCAACCCCAGTTTCTGTAGCAACAATAAAGAAAGCGGCTGGAGATGCTGAGGCTAGGGAATCTAACTCCAAGTGTCACCTCTCTTGTATCTGTTTCTACTTTCTCATGTGTCACTTAAAGTTTAGAGGCCAGTGCAAGGCCATAAGACATCTGCCAAGGGACAGACAAGGTCAGATGTTCTACCAAGCCAAGGCTGGAACCTTACTACCAACAACACATATGGTATCACATTTGGAGTATCTTTTGCATTTAAGGAATATGTAGTTTTAAATAGCACACTTCCTCTTGTTTAAGTGACAGGTAGATGGGATCATTACTTTACATTTAAGAAATACATAAAGAAGAAAATACAATCTGCATGGGTCTAAGGTGGCAATGGTATTCATGGAAACCACAACTTCCTCATCCCAAAGAGATGAGATATTAATGAGGGAACACTGAACCAATTATGTGTGATGAGAAAGGGATCCCTGAGATACTAAATAAGCCCATTGAGAGCAGCCTCAGGCTAGGGTTATCTGTGAAGTGAAGAAGGCACCAAAGAGCAGAGATGATTAAGGCCAGGGTAGGTCCCTAAAGCAAAGAGGTAGGAAGCAGGGGAAACTTTAGAGCTAATGACCGTGCAAATTCTATTGCTAGATGAACCTTGACTGGTTACCTTAGGTACCAAACATTAGGTGAGAATGGAAAACTCAGGGAAGACCAATTTAAGAAAAGCCAGTTAATGCCACATGCTGCTGACAGTAGAATATCTCAGTTGCCCAAGATCCTGTGTCATAAGATGGCACACAAGAAAATATCCATTGATTGGGTTTTAATGAGTCAACCAATCATTCCTGTAAGACTGGTACCAAAAAGTAAACCCAAATTCCCTGCTATAATCATTCCATGGGAAAATCCACTGTTTAGGTATTTCATATTACTGTCTGTTTGACTTACCCCTCTATTTTTCTGTGGGGAAAACCTGTGCAGTGAGCAAATACTGTAATTTCATTTTCAAGTTCCCTTGTTATCATTGGCACCTCAGCAGCAGTGTTTGGCTGAGTTTCCATTATGACAGGGATGCCTTCACATTTTCCTTGTTACTCAAGAGTACCAGGGCCTGGCTGGCTTTGGCTCCTCTTAGATCCTCTTCTGCTCTTCAGCCTTTGGCATGTCTGATCCAGTAGCATCTCCCATTGACTATTGGGAGCTCAAACCTAGGAAGCTTGTGAAAGCATAGAAGAGGGAAGTCATTATAGAAAATGACATTAATAACATTAACGAGGGCATTCTCTATGGCAAGCACCAAGCCAGATACTTTATACACATTATCTCATTCAAGCTCATAATGACTCTAAGATGTCAGTATTATTCCCATTTTGCAGATAAGGAACATGAAGCTCAGAGAGTTTTCATAATTTGCTTGTGGTCGACCAGCTGGTCAAGGAAATGGAATTTGAATGTGGTGTGTCCACAGTCACTAACTCCAGAGTTCAAGGCCTTGAAAGTGCTCCCCACAGTCTACCCTGATATCGTATCCTGATATTATGAATGCAGAAATCACCCTCCTTGTCAGACAGAACCAGAGAAGGATTTTCTTGTTCTGTTTTATTCTTGTTTATTAGAAGGAGCTATATTTGGAGCAATTTTGCTTTTAAATAAAATTTGTATTGATATGTAATATACATACAGAAAAGTGTACAAATTATAAATGTTGATCTCAAAGTAACACACTCATGTAAGCATAACCAAGCCATTTTATTTATTTAGTGTTTTTTCTTCAGGAGCTTTTTAAGTTTCCTGTGGCTTTTCTAGTTATTGACTATTAATGGAATTTTTTATTAGGGGATGTCTCTTTGGAGAGAAACTAATTCTCAATTTTCATCGAGAAGGAATTTGGCCCGTCCACATCTGGCACTAACCAAAAACCAGCCATTGCATAATTACGGGTTTTTACACCTCTCTCTGAGGCAACCGTCTTCTTTCTTCACTGGCCAAAAAGACCACAGCTCACTGCTATGTGATGGTCCTGAATATGCTTTATTACTATCATTACATACATATGTTTAGGGAATTAAAGGAATCCATGTCCTCTTTAAAAACTCTTTCAACAACTTTCTAACTTTCCTTGATTATCTCCCACTCCAAATTTGCCGGTTCCTCTCAATGGTACCACACCTCCCACCCCCAGAACTGAAACTAAGGAGGGCCAGGGTTTTTGTTTTGTTCACTGATGTAGCCCAGTAACTAAACCAGTACCTGGCATAGAGTAGATATCCAATAAATATTTGATGAAGGAAGATGAGAGAAGAATACTTCCATTTATCCAATCTCAAAACCTTTTCCTTATTTAACAAATATTTTATTAAACTTTAGGGTCATCTGACACTCTTCCTTTATTCTCTTCCCCACTCGCCATCACCTTAAATCAATTTGCGAGAGTGGTCATTTCATGTACTATTTGTCACAGTCATCTTAGTTCTTCTTTTTCTAGTCCTATCTCATCCCATCTAGTCCATACATTTATCATCTTATACTTAGAGTCTAAACCACCTTCTCATTAGTCTTTTAATTCCATTCTCTATGCAAGACACATTGTTGCCAGAAATTTTTTCCTACATTCTACTTTTTATATAATATCCCCTTTCTCAAAAATTCTTCTTAAACTAAAAAAGGTCATCTCAGAGTAGGAGGATTACAAATTATTTTTAATTCCTTCTTTGTATGTTTCTGTATTTTCCAAATTTTCTAGAATATATTTTTAATTCAAATTTCCAATACATATTATTTTTTTAAAAGATAATATTCTCTCAACCTCTAATTCCACAAGCATTTACTGACTGTGTGCCAGGCATGGTTTCAGGTTCTAGAGACATGTTTCTTGTTCTCAAGGAGTTCACAGTGTAATGGAGGAGACAGAGAAGTAAACAGATATTTAGGATCAACTGATAAAGATAAGTTCTGGGTGAGCTGCCCCTGAGGGCCTTACAGGAATCAAGCGATGACTACACATCCTTGGAGCCCAGGGGGTAAGTACACTTTTTCCTCTGAGTCAGGAAAGGCTTCCCTGAGAAAGTCTAAGAGGAGTCTTAAACTCTTAGTTAAAGTGAGAGTATAGAGCAGAAGCAGGCAGAGAATGTGCAAAGTCTAGAAGAATGTTTGGAGCAGAAGTTGTGTGTGTGTGTGCGTGCGTGCGTGTGTGTGTGTGTGTGTGAGTGTTGGGGAGGAAGGATGTCTCTAGAGTTGGGACTGCAGAGGAACGCAGGGGCCTGGACTATGCTAAGGAATTCCAATTCAATCCCGAGGGCACCAGGAGGCACTTCTCTTCCTCTTCTCCCCCTGATTTCTCCAAATCTTAACCTTCCTCCACCTGACAGATACTGCCAGCTGTTGTCCCATCTCCCTTCCTCCCTCTGTAGACCACACTCCTGGAAATTGTGACTTTGCTTCATACTTGCAGTTCCAGTTAGAGCTTCACACACGAATCAGAACTCAAGATATGTTTATTTCTATTGATGGTGATTTAAAAACATGACCCAGGCAGAGTTTTAATACCTTAATACCTGCCATGAGATGGATGTATCTACATGTGGTGGGTGTGGCTGGGATTGTGTAATTTCCTGTGGGGAAAGCTTCTTCTCCACCGAGGTAAATCCTGAAATTCTTCCTAGAGCGTCATTCCATTAGCTTACAAAAGTATACCCCCTCTTAAAAGCTAATTCCTTAATGTAAAACAAAGCTTTTTTCATTTATTTTTACTTCAGTATGAAACAATCTCAGATCCTTTTTTGGTGGTTTGGTAGATCCTTTTTTGGTGGTTTGGTAGATCCTTTTTTGGTGGTTTGGTAGATCCTTTTTTGGTGGTTTGATCCTTTTTTGTCCTAGCCAGAGAACAATGATGATGTGAGGCTGGGATGAAAAATCAAGAGTCTAGGATTGGAGAGAGAAGGCTGATTAAGGATGGAAGCCACCCAACTCAGAAGACAAATTTGCAGAACTACTTACTGGTGTAGGGCAGTAATGGAGCTAATCTGCCAGAGCACTGGTTCTCAAAGTGTGATCCCCGACCAGCAGCAGCAGCCTCTCCTGGCAATGTGTTAGAGATGCAAAATTTTGGCTCCTTTTCCAGACCTACTCAATCAGAAACTCTAGGGTGGGATCCAGCAATGGTGTTTTGGGGACCACTGCTTTAGAGTTTAAAGAGAGGATCCTCAAAGGATTTGCACTAAAATCTGAGTTTAGTTTCTTCTCTTTCTTCCCCCTTCCATGCTCGCTACCAACAGAGATAAAAACAGATAAAAATTAGACATTTCTGGGGCTGGCCCGGTGGCATAGTTGTTAGGTTCATGCACTTCTCTTCGGAGGCCCGGGGTTTGCACGTTTGGATCCCAGGCGTGGACCTACACACAGCTCATCAAGCCATGCTGTGGCAGTGTCCCACGTACAAAATAGAGGAGGATAAGCATGGACGGTAGCTCAGGGCTAATCTTCCTCAGCAAAAAGAGGAAAGATTGGTAACAGATGTGAGCTCAGGGCCAATCTTCCCCACAAAAAAACAAAGAAATTAGGCATTTCTGAGATCTATGTATGGGTAGGTTAAAAGAGATTCTATTTAAAGGCCCATTCAAAAAAAAAAAAGTTACTGAGCAACTATGATGTCTGAGCCACTGTCTGAGGCAGAGCAAATACAAAGATGAGTGACTATTCCCTCCTTAGAGGAGGCCTGCTCAAGCCTCTGTGTGTGTGTGTGTGTGTGTGTGTGTGTGTGTGTGTGTATGTGTGTCTGTGTTGGGAATGAGAGCTGAGTGGACAATGAGGAATACTTTTTGGAAATGATGAGTCAGTCGAAAGACTATGTCAAAAAGTGGGAAGGTGCACTGTAGGCAAAGGACCAGCCTAAGAAAGGCATAACAATTTATTTGTCAATATCTTTATCCTTAAAGTCACAGTGGAGCTTTGCAGGAGCCGCACTGAATAGCAGTTTGCTTTTTCTGCTTGGCTTCACTTTGATTTCACTCCTTGGATGAAAAGGGAACATTTGCCTCCTAGTTCCTCTCCATCTTAATCAAAGTGCAACATTACATCCAACTTCATTTTCTGGCTGTCCTTCCAGGATTTCTCTGGGACTGCTGTTCCCTCTGGGTTTTTCCTGAATGTCCCATCCACTTAAAGGACCAATCCCCTACCACGCACAGTTTCCTCAGGCCAGGCTAACTCTGGGCAAAACTGTTTCCCTAGTCAACATTTATTGTGTCTGCTTTTCCCCAAACAGTGATCTTGGTCTTTAGGAGGTTTCCAAACAAGTATAAGATACCTGCCCTCAGAAAACCTACAGCCTAGTTAAGGACATAGACTTTGACAAAAAATAACAGTATAGATTGCAAATGATTTATCAAAGAATTATATGAACCTTAAACACTGTAAGAGGACAGGGGTCGACAAGCTATGGGCCGCGTCAAATCCAGCCTGCTGCCTGTTTTTGTACGGTCTGTAAGCTAAGAACGTTTTTCCATTTTAAAATAGTCAAAAAATCAAAGGAAAAATAATACATCAAGATATGTGAAAATTATATGCAATTCAAATTTCAGTGTCATAAATAAAGTTTTATTGGAACACAGCCACTTTCCTTCATTTATATTTTGTCTACAGCTGATTTCTTGCTACAACGGCAGAGTTGAATAGCTGTGACAAAGACCAGATAGCCTACAAAGTCTAAGATATTTATTATCTGACTCTTCATAGATAAAGTTTTATGACCCCTGCTGTAGTACAGGGGTTTCCAAATTACTTTACAAGAAAAACAATATATAAAACAGAAAAGTAGACCTACTTGCTCAACCATCACCAGCATTTATCCCTCACTTTGCATTTTTCTCCAGCTTCCCAGGCACCTTCAAGAAACCCTAGGACTCCAAGTTGAAAAGCACTGCTATAGGAGTTAAGAGCAGGAAGAAATCTTCCGGGGCAGTTATGCAAATTTTCCTCAGAAAACATGACTATTGAGCTGGGCTCTGAAAATTGGGTAAAATTAAGAAAGGAGATTGTCAAAATGTAGTTTTCAAAAAGTTAAAAACATGACTCATATAAGGATTTATTCAATTCATTAATGAGAGCATCAGTAGGATGGTAAAACTGGTCCACCGACTATTTGAGAAACCAAGTGTGTATAGGCATTTGGAAAGAGAATGTTAAAATAAGTTTAGGTTAGGTACAAAACTGGTTAATACTCTTCAAGGCAACAAAACCATAACCACTGGGGCTATCTTTTCTACTGGACAGAAATCATTGATATTGCTGATAGCAAAAAACCTACAATTAACATGTAACTTCACAAACTCTAGACGTTTAATCAATAGTGAATAACAAGCCAAATAAAAAACACTCTTCTACGTGGTTAAATAATCCTTAGGTGGACTACTTGAACAACGCTCTGATAGGACATTGACAGGACACACTGTCTTCTTTTCACCTTTGTTACAAGTTTTGTCTTTAAGGTTTTGTTCCCAGCAAATATCGAGAGGCAAAGAATGCATATGGATTACTGGGTGTATTTTGGATGCAGGACATTGAAAAGCAGCAGCCAAAGATACCTGGGTTCTATCCTAGGAGTGGGAGTGGGAGTGAGAGGAAGGCATTGCATTAGTAGTTTTAAGCACAGCTGCCTGCTTTTTTGTCAGGTTTCTGACCTACACCATTTACTTGAAGGTCTCAACCAGCAGCCCTCAAGCTCCTAAAGGAAGTATTGTTTCAGTTTATCCTTTAAAACACATTTAAAGGGACTGTCCGAAAAGCCCCAAAGAACCAAAGAAATGAAAAAGTGAATTCATTTTTGCCAATCTTATTGAGACAATAATGGCATCTGATTATTGTTTTGATTTGTATTTTTCTAACTACTAGAGAGGTTCAGCATCTTTACATATGTGCTTTTCTTTGAATTTCCTGTTCATATCTTTAGCCCATTTTTCTATTGAGTTATTTTCTATCTTATCAATCTGTAAAAGCTCTTTCATATTTATAAAGGAAATGGACTCTTTGTCTATTATATTCACTGAAAATAGTTTCTCCCGGTTGCCATGTGGACTTTATTTATGTCATCTTTTGCCATTCCAAACATATTTTTTAAAGTTTTATTATCTAATAATATCAGTCCATCTTTTCTCTGTTAGCTTTTAGACTTCTTGTGTTTCCAAAGCTTGTCTCCCATACTCATACAGGTATATTCTTCTAAATTTTCTTCTAACATCTTTAATATTTTCTTTCATACATTTGAATCTGTAATTGATCCAGAATTTAATTTTATACCTGGTGTGAATAGAAAGCTCATGTTTTTCTTCTCATAGCCAATTATTCCAGTACTGTTTTTCAAATTAACCATTAAGTCTCCAATAGAAATAAAATATCACCTTTGTCGTGTATCAAGTTCTCTTATATACTTGGCTCTTCCTCTTACCTTTCATTCTTTTTCACAGATTAATTTCTAAACTCTTGTTGAAATCCCTGTTTTGATTACAGGCCAAAGTTTCTTCCGGTTCCTGTAACTGTGCATATGATTCAGCTACTCACAGCCGTCTAGACATGTTCACTGGAAAGAAGCTGTCGTGTTCCCCAAAGAGCCCGGGGAACTGCTGCATAGCTGTGCAGCTGCATCTCGGGACAATGCCAGTGTGGTTTTCGCTCTGTCATACGTCTTTAAGTGGGCTCTTTCTACAGGCGAATTCTTTCTAAACATGATTTAATTAACCAGAAAAATGTTTGAAGAATAGTAGACGAAACATCAAAGTCTGTCTTGTGACTACCAGAGGGTGCTATTTCCATATGGCAACTGAGCAAGCACGTGTTCATTAATACAACATTCGTTCAATATTAAGTACCTTGCAAATCAATGCGACAGGTACATTCTCGACACTGAGGATATAACAGTAAACAAAACAGCAAAAATCCTTACCCTTAAGAGGGCAAGTTGGAGGAGACAAGTAATAAACATTTTTTTTTAATTTTTCTTAAAAAATTTATTTTTAATTGGGGTATAACATGTACAGTAAAGTGTACAAATCTTAAGCATACAGCTCAATTAATTTTACATATATATACCTCTGTAACTACTGCCTAGGTCAAGATAGAATATTTCCACTTTCCTAAAAGGCTTCCTTATTCTCCCTCCCTCCAAAGGTAATAACCCTCCAAAGGTAACTACTGTTCTGATTACTATCAATATATATTAGTTTTGCCAGTTTTTGAACTTCATATAAATGGAATCACAATATGTACTGTCTTGCATCTGACTTCTTTCACTCAAAATTTTATCTGTGAGATTCACCATGTTGTTTCATGTAGCTGAAATTTATTCTTTATGTTGTGTGGTATCCCATATTGTGAATATACTATCATTTTTTAAATCCATTCTCCTGAATATTTCATTATTTCTGGTTTTCGGATATAGGGAATAAAGTTGGTGTGAACATTCATATACATGTGTATGGGTGATCATATTACTCATTAAATTTCTCTGAACTCAGGAGTGGATAGACTGGGTCAATTTACTATATATATTTTATATATAGTCTTTTGTATATTCTGGTTACTTTGACCACTCTGAACATTAAAAAAAAAATTTTATGTGATAGCATCCATCCGTCTTTTCTCTTTTGCTTTTTAGATTTCCTATGTTGTTCCCATATATATAATATATATATACATACATATGACAAAGAATTCATATACAAAATATAAAAAAATCCTACTGATCAATAACAAAATGATGGACAATTCAGGTTTGTCCTGAATTGTCGCAATAGAGATTTCTGTTGTGACACTTCACAATAGAGACTATTCAAATGGTCGATAAGCACATGAAAAGGTGCTAATCAGAAAATGTGCATTAAACCCACAGGGAAATACCACTACACCAAGCCACCAGAATGGCTAAGATTAAAATGACTGGACAGTTGCAAGGGTTGGCAATGATTTGGAGTAAGTTGAATCTCATGTATTGTTGGTAGCAGTATAAATTGGTACAACCATTTTGGAAAATTGGTCATATCTATTAAAGCTAAATATATCTTTCATCTGAGCAATAAATAAAATTTTTAAAATTTAAAAAATATAGTATGTTGGAGGCCTAAGTACTGTGAAGGAAAATAAAGCAGTGAAATAAAATAGAGAGAATTAGGAGAAGTTTTGCAATATATTTTCAGTTATTCAGCATTTGCTATGTGCCAGGTCTTGTGTAAGTAATTGGATATATAAAAGAGGAACAAGATGAGGCTTCTGCCCTGATAGAGTTTCCAAGAGAAGATGGTCATGTAACCAACGAGTTGTGGTAGCATAGGATGAGTGCTCTAGTTTCTACTAGGTATGTGCTATGAGAAGGTACGTTTGGAAGGATTGGAAAATTCTGACTAGGTCAGTGCAATCTCAACTCTGAAACTGAGCAGTGGAGCACATGTGGAAGAGGGCAGAGCTTTAGAAGGGAAACTGAAGGCATAAAGTCAGAGACAAAGTAGATGAGCCTATGTAACCATGAGGGGGAATACATCTTAGTGGTTAAGAGCTCAGACTGGATCCAGGATGCTTTAGTTCAAATCCTGGCTCTGTCACTTACTAGCTGTGTGACCGTTAAGTACCTCCCTCAACCTCTTGGTGCCTGTTTCCTCCTCTATAGAATATAGTTACCCTCTTCACGGGGTTGTTGTGAGGGGTAAATGAGTTAACATTGATAAGGCACACGGTACCTGGCAGGGAGGAAAGACATTATTACTACTGTGGGATGAGTTACACAGTATGCTCCTTATACAAATTCAGCTTTATAAATATTGGTCAATAGGCACATGATAGAGTTTTAAAAGGTGACAGAAATTCTGTATTAAACGGGATCACCAAAGCAGCAGGTATGCAGCAAGACCAGGGTGCTATCAACAAGAAAGCCATTTTGTTTTCAGTCTTCAGTAGTCTCTGTTAGCTTGATTCTTTTTTTTTTTTTTTTGGTGAGGAGATCAGCCCTGTGCTAACATCCGCCAATCCTCCTCTTTTTTTTTTTTTTTTTTTTTGCTGAGGAAGACGGCCCTGGGCTAACATCTGTGCCCATCTTCCTCCACTTTATATGGGACGCCGCCACAGCATGGCTTGCCAAGCAGTGCGTCGGTGCGCGCCCGGGATCCGAACCAGCGAACCCCAGGCCGCCGCAGCGGAGCGCGCGCACTTAACCGCTTGCGCCACTGGGCCGGCCCCTGTTAGCTTGATTCTTGATCAGTCAGTTCATGGGATTTCAATCTGATTTGTGCTTTTTCCTTCTTTATTGCCATCTAAAACTGTCTAGAAAGTGATCCAAGCAAAGGCCAGTGAAAAAGGGGAGCTGAAGATCAGATGGCTTGTTAGACACCAAGAGATTTGTTTTTTGAGCACCAGTTAAAAGATTTTAAGGGAATTATAATAATCCTACTGCAATGTGAAACCCCTTAGTTATGACAATAATATCTGGGAGCTCATAGAGATTCACTTCCAAAAAAAGTCTTATATTAGAAATTTATGCATAGACCTGGAGTGCTGAGATTGATTTAAAACAGTGGTTCTCAAGGCGTAGTCCCCAAACCAGCAACAATAGCATCATCTGACAATTGGTTAGAATGTTAATTCTTCAGTGGCCCTAGTTCTAAGCCTTCAGAAACTTTGGAGGTGAGGCCCAACTATCTGTGTTTTAACAAATCCTCTGGGTTATTCTGATGCAGGTTAAAGTTTGAGAACCATGGGGTACAAAATACTCCTTTCATTTTCCTATTGAGTCACGTTTCTGTCTGAATGAAATCTACTTCAGAAGAGAAAGCAACAGATCCCTGCTGTCTCCCGGGTACTGTTCTCTGTCTCTCTCCCTCATTCTTACCGCATCAATCCCTGCTCAGTTCTTCAACTCTACTGGAAATAAAGTGCCAAGTCCTTCTAGCTTTAGGTCCTTTTCAGATGAAGAATTTACAAAATAAAGAAAACACTGTTTTTTGCTAATTTTGACTTTATCTCAAGGCAGAACTGATATAATATTATGCTGTAAAAACAAACAACAAAAAAATCTGCCTTCCCCCAAGGGCGAAGAATGAAGAAGAAGGAAATCAGTACTGTCACAGAAGTTTATAGCTCAACAGCCCTAAATCATCTTCCAGTTTTTATAATGCAAAAGTGAGTTTCAATCTCCAGGTCTTGTTGAATCGTTGCAGAAATGCATTCTGAATCTTTGCTTATTTATGCAAAATTTGAGTTGCACAAGGCCTTCCAGAATTGAGTGAGTGAGGAGCCAAAGAGTAAGCCTTTGTGAGGCATGCTTCAAAGAAAGAGAGAAGAGGATTCCTAGGCTGATCTCAAAACCATACACTTTAGGAGCTACTTAAATTTGATCAAGTAATTTCCAGTCAAATGTGCATTACCCTGGAGCAATAAGCCAACTTTTAGTTCAAAAAGAAAACCCTTAGATTCACGGGGAAGGGGGAGCTTCAATGATATCTGTAATATTTTATTTCTATAATACGTATGTTAAATATTTATTATAGAAATAAATAAAATTATTATAAAAATAGTAAACATAAATTATTATAATATAAATTGAGTGTATATTTAACAATATATTATACATAATATACCTAGTGAATTATTGTGTTTTTTGTTTGTTTGTTTGTTTGTTTTGCTGAGGAAGATTCACCCTGAGCTAATATCTGTGCCAGTCTTCCTCTGTTTTGTACGTGGGTGGCTGCCGTAGCGTGGTCGCCGACAAGCAGTGAAGGTCCGCACCCGGGGAACCAAACCCAGACTGCTGAAGTGGAGCACCAGAAATTTAACCACTAGGCCACCAGGGCTGGCCCCGAATTATTGTTATTAAAAATAAACAAAATAACAACAACAGTTTGAAGTAAATATAACAAACCCAGAGTATCTAATAGCATACTCACTGCCGAGGCTTACAGGATATCAATTGGAGTTTGCCTTTTCTGACAGTGGATCATGGGTGAGAGGCAGAGGAGGGACAGGTCCCATGACTTGATAGTGATCGTGGTTGTAAGGCAAGCTAGGATGAGTAAGCCAAGAGAACAGAGCCAGAGGCTGGTGCCAGAAGCTACCTCCAAGATATTAGAACTAGAGGAGTGAGAGGAAACTGAAACACGAGACTGCTAGGGTCAGAATTGTGGAGAGGAAAGCAAATGGAGTAAGATATAAACTGAAGAGATGAGATTGCTCCACCAAGGTTCCACTCTAATGTGGCTCTTGTGCACCCAGTTGGCCAAAGAAAGATGGAGCTTTAAGAACATAAAAAGCAATGGCTATAAATATGTGACTAAAGAACACAACATTTATGAAAGGCATAGTTTATGTTAGGCACTGCAAGGCTCTATCAACCACTAAAAATGGAAATGAGTAATGTAATTAGATTTTGGGGGAAAAGTATAAAGTTTCAAAGAAACAGTCTAGTTGGCATTTCAAGTCTCTTGAAAATTAAGTAGAATCGACACAAATTATCAGTAATCAGCCAATTAAGATTAGAAATCTGATGAGAAATTATTATTGGGTAACTACACCCGCACAATGGAAAGCTGCCATTTGCTAAACTCTGATTAAGCTCATTTTACATGTGATGTAAGTATTATTATTATTATTCCTTTTTGCATATGGGTGTAATGAGCCTCAGATGTCTAAAACCATACAGCTCCTAGCTGGTAAAGTCAAGATTCAAAAACAGAATTTGACTCTACAGCCCAGTTTTTGTAACCGTTTTGACAGCGAATTGTCAAAGAAGAACATTTTATTTATTTCTTCAAAAAATATTACTGAATATATGTTTCAGACATTTTTTACACACTGAGAATGCAATGATGTATGTAGGATGAAACTTAATTTTTATTTAGAAATGGTGAGCCTTATATGATGACTTCTCCACCATATTAAAAAATGTACAGTCTGGTTGGAATCAATCTTGAGAATAAAGACAAAACAAACAAACAAACAGTAAAAGTAAGCACAGACTATATATCTGAAAATTTTATCCCTACAAAGCTATGTTCTAAATGGAATTTAATGGTATGTAAATTATTGGGTATTGAAGGGGAATATCTAGGGGTAGGTTAGGCCACACATTTGTTTGTTTAAAAAAAATTGTTGTTACATCAATTATTTTATTAATTTATTTTTGTCAGCTTTATTGAGGTATTAATTTACATACATAACTATATTGAGGTATAATTTGCATACAGTAAAATGTATATTCTGGTGATTTTTGGCAAATGTATAAAAACTGCCTTCACATCAAGATATAAACCATTTGAGAAGTGATGTTAGCAAGAATAGCAGAATAGAAAACTCCAGGTCTCCTTCCCCCCATAGAGACACTGAGTCAATAACAATACATGAACCAATTCTGTTTTTGAAAATCCAGAAACCAGTGAAGAGATTCCTGCATCCCAGGTAAGTGCAAAACTAGCTTCATCAAAGACAGTAGCAAAATTTGTGGCACTCACTCACTATAGTGCCTCCTCCTGTCTCAGCACAGTGGATAGGGAGAAAACTCCCAGATCCCTGCTTCTCCCTAAAGAGAAAAAGAGAAAACTAGACTCTACATCCAATGTTCAGACTTTTTAGGGAGATGCCCAAGGTTTCTGTCTTACCTGAATTTAAATGCTAACAGGAAAGAGCATCAGGTTGGGGGCCACTGAGAGCAAAGGCAATGGTTTGAGGCACTCACTTGCCTTACTCCCTCCCTCTATCTCAATGCAGAATGAGTGAGAGAAAAGCTCTAACTCCTGGCTTTTCCCTGGGGAGAGAAAATGTTGGAGCATATTCCCAGTCTTCCAGCTTTTCAGGGGACCACCTGAGGGACTGGTTTCTGTCTCATCTGTCTCAGGGTACTGATAGGACCCAGTAATGTAGATGCACGGGGGCCTCTGAAAACAAAAAAGATCTTGGCAGCATGCTGCTACCCCAGAAGACCTATGGTACAGCAAAGAGATGTTGATACAGTTTGACAGCCTCTGCATTTGTTGGGGATAGAGAAAAGTGGAGCATAAGTTTAACATTTCAGCTTTTTGTGGGACTAATTTATGTCTTGCCCAACTCAGTGCTTATGGGACTTGGCATACTTTAGAAGCCTGGGGACCACTGAAAACAAAAGAGAGCGAGGTGGCTTGAGGTAGCTCTAGAGAACCTGTATTACTGCAGACAGAAACCCGAGGAAACAAGAGATTATAAGCTCCTGGGGAAAAAAGCCAGCAAATCCATCTAATCTAGAATTTACATGCACAAGCCCAGAGAAGACACATCCACAGAAAACATATGAAAGGCCACGAGTATCTCTAGCTGGGCTGATTGCTGAAAGTTTTTCCCTGTACAAATCCAGTCCATAAATACTGGGAGAGGTAGCTATTTTTTGAAATGCGTGGATCCCAACACAAAGTTACAAGGCACATGAAGAAACAACAAAATGTGGCTCAATCAAAGGAACAAAATAAATCTCCAGAAACTGACCCTAAAGAAACAGAGGTATGTGAATTACCTGACAGAGAATTCAAAATAACTGTTGTAAAGATACTCAATGAGCTCAAGAAAACAATTTATGAACAAAATAAGAATATCAACAAAGAGACAGAAAATACAAAAAAGAATCAAACAGAAATTTTGGAGTTGAAGAATACAATAACTGAATTGAAAAATACATTAGAGGTGTTCAACATCAGACTTGATCAAGCAGAAAAAGAATCATTGAACTTGAAGACAGGTCATTTGAAGTTATCCAGTCAGAGAAACAATAAGAAAATAAATGAAAAAACATGAAGAATTTCTAAGGGACTTATGGGACATCATCATGAAGATCATTACACACATTATGGGAATTCCAGAAGGAGATGAGAGAGAAAGGGGCAGAAATCTTATTTGAAGGGAAAGAATAGCTGAAAACTTCATAAATCTGGGGAAGGAAATGGACATCCAGATTCAGGAAGCCTACATATTCCAACTAAGATGAACCAAAAGAATTCCATACCGAGACATGTTATAATCAAATTGTCAAAAGTCAAAGATAAAGAGAGAATTTTGAAAGCAGCTAGAGAAAAGTACCTCATCACATACAAGGGAACCTCCATAAGACAAATGGTGGATTTCTCAGCAGAAACATTGCAGACTTGAAGGAAATGGGATAATATAGTCAAAGTGCTGGAAGAGAAAAACTGCCAACCAAAAATACTATATCTCGCAAAACTAAACTTCGAAACTGGAAAAATAAAGACTTCGCTAGATAAATAAAAGCTGATGGAGTTCACCATCACTAGACCAGCCTTACAAGAAATGCTAAAGAGAATTCTTCAAGATGAAATGAAACAAAGCTAGACAGCAACACCAACGCATGTGAAAATATAAAGCTTACTGTTAAAGGCAAATATGTAGAAAAATACAGAATACTGTAATATTGTAAGAGCGGTGTGTAAATCGCTTTTTAATTCTGGTACAAAAGTTAAAAACAAAAATATAAAAATAACTATAACTGTAAAGATATATTAATGGATACACAAAATAGAAAGACATAATTTGTGACATCAATAACATAAAGTGGAGAGGAAGGTAAAAATGTAGTTTTTGTATGTAATTGAAGTTAAGTTGTTATCAGCTTAAAATAGGTTGTTATAACTATAAGATGTTTTATGTAAGCCCCCTGGTAAACACAAGGAAAGAACCTATGGAAGATACACAAAAGAAAAGGATAATAGGAGGCCAGCCCTGTGGCGTAGTTGTTAAGTGCGTGCACTCTGCTGCTGGTGGCCCGGGTTTTGATCCCAGACATGCACGGATGCACTGCTTGTCAGGTCATGCTGTGGCGGCGTCCCATATAAAGTAGAGGAAGATGGGCACAGATATTAGCCCAGGGCCAGTCTTCCTCAGCAAAAAGAGGAGGATTGGCACGGATGTTAGCTCAAGGCTGATCTTCCTCAAAAAAAAAAAAAAAAGAAAAGAAAAGGATAATAGAATCAAAACATGTCACTAAAAAATCAATGAAACTCAAAGAAAGACAGCAAGAGAGGAAAAAATGGACAAAAGAGCTACAAGACAATAGAAAACAATTAATAAAATGGCAATGGTAAGTCCTTCTCTATCAATAATTACTTTTAACACAAATAGGTTAAACTCCCTAATAAAAAGACATAGAGTGACTGAAAGGGTAGAAAAATAAGATCTAATTACATTCTGTCTACAAGAGACTCACTTTAGATTTAAGGATACACATAGGCTGAAAGTAAAAGGAAGAAAAAAGATATTCCATGTAAATGATAACCAAAAGAGAGCTGAGGTGGCCATACTTATATCAGAAAAAAAACAGACTTTAAGTAAAAAGGTGACACCAAAGACAAACAAGGGCATTATATAATGATAAAAGAGTCAATTCACCACGAAGATAAAATAATTATAAATATATATGGGCCCAACGTCAGAGCACCTAAATATATGAAGCAAATATTGACAAAAATGAAGGGAGAAATAAACAGTAACACAACAATCATAGGAGATTTCAATACCCCACTTTCAATAATGTGAAAACTGGATTTCCGTATGCAAAAGAATGAAATTGGACCCTTGTCTTACACTATACACAAAAATCTCAAAGTGGATTAGACTTAAAATTAATACTTGAAACTATAAAACACCTAGAAGAAAACATAGGAGTAAAGCTTCATAACATTGGTCTTGGCAATGATTTATTGCATATGAAACCAAAAGCATAGGCAACAAAAGCAAAAAGTAGACAGGAGGGATTATATCACATTAAAATGCTTCTGCATAGCAAAGGACACAATCAACAGAATGAAAGGCAACTTACACGATGGAAGAAAATGTTTGTAAATCATATATCTGATACGTGGTTGATATCCAAAGTGTATATATATATGTGTGGAACATATATATGTGTGTGTGTGTGTATGTGTGTGTATATGTGGAATTCCAACAACTCAGTATAAAAAAACTAATAACCCAATAAAAAAATGGGCAAAGGACTTGAATAGACATTTCTTCAAGGAAGATGTTCAAATGGCCAACAGATATATGAAAAAATGCTCACAACTCATAAATGAGTAATCAACATCACCAATCACCAGTGAAATGCAAATCAAAACTACATCAAGACATCACAGCACACCTGTTAGGATGACCATTATAAAAAAACAAAACAAAACAGGAAATAAGTGTTGGTGAGGATGTGGAGAAATTAGAAGACTTGTGCAGTGTTGGTGGGAATATAAAATGATGCATCTGCTATGGAAAACGGTATGAAGGTTCCTCAAAAAATTAAAAATAGAACTACCATGTGATCCAGCAATACCAATTCTGGATATTTATACAAAAGAATTGAAAACAGGATCTTGAAGAGATATTTTCTCTCCCATATTAATTGCAGCATTGTTCACAATAGTCACTGGGTGGAAACATCTTAAATGTCCATCAAAGAACAAATGAATAAAGAAAATGGGTATATACATACAATGGAGTATCATTTAGCCTTAAAAAGAAGAAAATCCTATCATACGCTACAACATAAATGAACCTGGAGGATGTTATGCTGTGTGAAATAAACCAGTCGCAGAAGGACAAATACTGCGTGAGGTATTCCACTTACGTGAGATATCTAAAATAATCAAACTCATAGAAGCGGAAAGTACGATGGTGGTTTCCAGGGGCCTGTGGGGAGGAAGAAATGAGGAGTAGCTGTTTAATGGGTGTAGAGTTTCAGTCATGCAAGATGAAAAAGTTCTAGAGATCTGCTGCACAGCAATGTGGTTATAGTTAACAATACTGTACTATACACTTAAAATTTTGTTAAAAGGATAGATTGCATGTTGTATGTTTTTTACTACAATAAAAAATGGGAAAAAATAGAACTTCCTTCCTTACTATGGGACATTTTTGTCTTTAGAAATATTAATTGCCACAACAATATTTTTTGTCTTTCCCTATGGGACAGAATCTATCCATTCTATCCAGAGTATTTCAATCTCTTACTCCTGCTATGAAATACAATCCAGATCCCAGTGTTGAAACTTTATGTGATAACCAAGCATTGCTTCATAATTGTGGGCCTTATTGTCCTCTAATAAATGTAATGTACTAGAAAAAGAAAGACAAACCATTTCCATTACCTCAAAAAATTCCCTTTCTCTTTTGTACCAGTCACCTTCTCCCACTCTCAGTCCCTGGCAAACGTTGATCTAATTTCTGTTTCTGTACTTTTGTCTTTTCTAGAATGTTATAGAAAGGAATCATGCAGTATGTATAATGTTTTATGTCTGCCTTCTTTCACTTAGTGTATTTTTAGGATTCATCTATTTTGTCACATATATCAGTGGTTTGAGTTTTTTTATTATTATTACTGAGTAGTTTTCCAATATGTCTTGTCTTTTTAAAGAATTTGGTTGCAAACCCACTTGTGCTAGTGTACCAAAGAGACCTGATACTGATGCTTCCCAAGAGCAAACTCAACACCTGGGTAACAGAAGTTGTATTGAATCACAAGGTTTGGAGGAAAGTAAATATCCAAAGTCAGGCGGACCTCCTTGCTGCATGATTCTGCACGCTCCTCTTTTAAAGCCTGCGGTGGATTAAGAAGGTTACTCTTGGAATCCAACTTTTCTCCTCCCAAAGCAGGAGGAGAATAAACAGAGTTGAGAATCGCACGTCTGAAACTCTCCTTGATTCTGAGAACTTGAATTCTCTACTGCGGACGAGGCTTAAGCTTCACTTTTTGTCTATTTCCTCCTCTTTTCCCAAGAAGAGACAAAGACAAATCATTTGGGAAGAAGCTTGTGACATCCACATTCACATTTTGTAGGACTGGTTGCAGGAAGCCAGGAACTGCAACTCTAAAGGGCAAGAATCCCTTATTCCCTAGATGTGGCCCTCACAGATTGGAGGCCAAAGAAGCTTCCCCCTACTCTCTCCCACCTCCACATCCTCCCATCCCAGCAGCCTGTAAGCCTGAATGGTAGTATGGGTCTACTGAAGCAGAGTGGAAGCTGGATTCTGGCCTGCTGCATCCAACGAGAAGGAAGGCCAGTAGGGAGCCAATGTCAGGCATGAAGAAAGACAGAGGCTAACTTACAGGTTTGCTTTTAGGCATAGCACAACACTCAAGTGGTAGAAACCACATAACAATAGGAGAAATGATTAGGTCTATGTGACTAAACTGCTGGACTGAAGTGTTTAGTGTTTGGGCCAGTTCAATGAATGGATTATAAAAGCTCTATAACTAACCTTCTATATAAATTATACAAAAATATTCACTAAAATTGCCCCCAGACTATTGTATAAAGAAAAGGAATTGACTTGTCTACATATAGACATAGCTTTTTTCCTTCCATTGTCTTAATTTTATGGTTACTATTACTGACCATTGTAGAGGAAATGAAACCATTCCCAGACACATGAGGCATTGCTGAAACCACAGTAAATTTACAGTGAAATAGCTGACCACATCTTCTCAATTATTTGAAAAGCTCTAAATCATGCACTGAAGTTTGGAAATTTCTTATTTTATCTTCCTCTTTTGCAGAAGAGTCAGAATAATTTAACTTAGACTCTCCCAAGTTTTCTTTTTTTTTTTAATTTTATTTATTTATTTTTTCCCCCAAAGCCCCAGTAGATAGTCGTATGTCATAGATGCACATTCTTCTAGTTGCTGTACGTGGGACACGGCCTCAGCATGGCCGGAGAAGCAGTGCGTCGGTGCGCGCCTGGGATCCGAACCCGGGCCACCAGCAGCAGAGCGCGCACACTCAACTGCTAAGCCACAGGCTGGCCCTCTCCCACGTTTTCTTAACTGGCGTGGTTTAGGTAGGAATGAGAGTAATTGCATAAGTTACTTTAAAAAAAATTAATACAAAAGTGGCATTCAACAACCAGGGTAGCTGTGTGAGATATAGGAAAGAGCATGTACTGGGCATGGAACTTTAAGTGCCTGCACTGTTCACAGCCTCTTCCAAGCCAATGCCCAGAGTGGTTTCCTCAGTCAAAAGTCACCATGCTTTTGTGGACAATGTGACCTGCCGTTGTGGCCACATATGATGAACTCAGAAAGGGATGCCTCACCCAATGCGCTCATGGGTTGGCAGGTGGTCTCTGCGACATGGGCATAAAAGGTCTGCCCAATAGAGGGGCTCCACAGAGCAGTGGCTGGCCAACCAATTGGACCCTCTCTCAGAGGGAGTTTGAATGTGAGCAGGTCCACTAGTCAGTAGAGGTGGAAGTAGAATCAATATGAACACACATTAAAAGTTGAGTCACTCCTTGAATAGAAAGTTAAAGCAGGAAGTAATGATGCCCACTTCCAAAGAGTCATTAGCACAAGAGCCTTTGACTATGAAGCAAGACTGTGTGCAGGGTTATCCCAAGCATTGGTAGGGGAGAAAAGGATTCAAGTGGAAACCCACTTAGGATATGTCTAAATATTTAGAAGTTATAAATCAAACCATGCCCATGGCTCAGTTCTTATTCCTACCCAACAACATGCAGTTTATTCCTCAGATGGAGCCCTCACAGACTGGAGGCCAAAGAAGCTGCCTCCTACCCTCTCCCACCTCCACTCTCTCCCATCTGCCAGGAGCCTGTAAGCCTGAATGGTAGTGTGGGTCTGCTGAGGCAGCGTGAAAGCTGGACTCTGGCCAGGACTCCTTGGCATGACTGGCCCTGTCCAAACCTAGGATGGGGACTCATCAGGTCAAGTGTCCTATACTACATAGGTACTCTCCCCAATGCCTCACTTTTCTGACTCAAGATTCGCAGGTAGTTCTAAGCACCTCTCCAAACTACATGACATCAACAAAGAGGAGCAAAGGAGAAAAGATATCCGGGGAGCTTCATCTGCAAAGACACCCACATCATGTGATTTTGGGGAGACACTCTTCTCATCCAACCCCCATCACTCACGTATATACACTGCCACACCCTCAGCCTTGCCTGTACTGACTTAGTACAGTACCAATTCAACTTGTGCATTCTTCTGCCACAATGCCATTCACTCAACGGGGTAGCAAAATTTCAAAAAACCTTCTTAGGATATCAAATAGAAAATAAAAAGGCTTTATATTTCAGCATTTTTGATATGCAAGGCATTCTAAAGTATGGGATCCAGTTTGGGGACCCTTCTTGCCCTGCTCAAAGAGTCACACCGGTTGTGTGTCTGCAGAACCTCTGCCTAACTTCCTCGTGTCTACAGGCATCCTCACCATGAACTCCCATTATTGGATGACCCAGGGTTTTCCTGTGCCTGGTACTCGAAAGAACCTAATTACAGGGCATGAGATCATGAGAAGTGATCAAATCACTTTACCTCTTTCCTGCTCAATTTGTCTATGTAGAAGATATACATGTGTGTGTATAGATAAGCTCATATATGTGTATATATACAAGCAAGATTTTCATTTCCCTGCCATACACTGAGCTTACAGTCTTAGTAGAGAATACAGAAAAGAAAATAGGCAATTATAATGCAAAAAAGAGGGTCATGCTCCTAACCCAGGCTTGGGGTCAGGGAAGGCTTCCAAATGAAGTGACATTTAAAATGAGATCTGAAGGTTGCAGAGGAAGTTAGGCCAGATGGGAAGAATGGTATATACTAAGGCCAGAAAGAGGAAAGAGCAGGGCATCTTCAAGGAAGTGGAAGAAGGATAATTGAAGCATAGAATACAATGGAAGAGGGGAAGCAGTGTGTGGGAATGATGGACCACAGAGTGAGATACTAGGCTAGAGTGGCAGGTGGGGGCATAGGGCCAGACCAGGTGATGTTTGCAATCCGCATTGAGGAGTTTGGAACCATTGATGGGTTTTAAGCAAGGAAATGACACATTGTCAAATAAGGAGGAAGTGACTGGACCCTTCTCTTTCTTCCCCAAACAAATGCCTACGCCTACTAGATGACTTTGGCCTCTGGCTTATGTTTTCACTCTTGACTAAGTTGGAACTAATTTGGAATTTTGCTTTTCTGGGAATATTAATAAAAGTAAGCAGTGGGTATGTCTTAAGTAGAGAGCGGAAGGAAGCAATATTTGGCCTTCTTTAGATCATGTTCTAAGTAAAATTAACTGATTAAAAATATCTCCAAGAAAACAAAAAGATTGTAAAATTCCATATTCTGATTTTTTTTCCTGTGTGTTTTGAGTCATCTATATAAATTTGTACTGGAAAACCTTATATATTTCTTTCTGATTTGTTCTTCAACCTAGAAGCTAAGTCTTTCCCATTCAAAGCTAGCCCTGGCTTTCACACGCTGGATGGGCATGGAGAAATAGTTTCTGTTAACTTTTGGTCAATCAGCAACTCCTATGTATACTGTAAACATGTGAGGTATACCTTCAGGGGTATTGGAGAAAGAAAAGATGCATCTCCTGATCTCAAAGATTATGATCTAATCAGGGGGAAGACCAGAAAAAGGAGAGAGAAGTCCAAGTCATGAAAGTAGCATTTGAGCAGGTATGAAATAACATTTCAAACAAACTGAGAATTGGAATTAGTGTGTCTCACTGTGTGGTCTGCTGACATCTACTGAGTCAGAATCTCCAGAGATGTGACCTAAAATCTGCATTTTTAATAAGACACATTTAAGACATGCTAAAGTGTAAAAGCTACTAATAACTGTTGAAAGAATGAAAAGAAAGGAATACAGATTTCATTTTCCTTTTGCTCAGAGAAAAGCCTGGAGACCGCATAGAAATTTAGTCAAGGTATGAGTTGGATTGAGTCACAATGGGGAGGAAACCACCGACTTCCATGGAACCAACTCCCTTCTCTTGGATTGTCATCTTTTCGAGATTTGGGGAGCCCTGCCACAGGGGATGCTCTCAGCTCAGGTTCTTTTGATGAGACACAAAAATGGGGTAAGAGCATGACTCTTTGTTGTGAAAGCCGGTACACAGGACATGGCCACCTGGATTCCTTAAAGTATTTGAATCCATTCATTTCAGATCAGTTTTGCCCATGATGTCTTCCTGCCCCTCACCTAAAATGCCCTCCATTTTAGCAATACAAGTGACTCATTTGAGATCTCCTTGAAGCAAACTTGTCCCTTCAGTGGACATGTCCAGCAGCAGCTTGAAAAGCCTGGTAGTTTCATTCTCTGGGGGGAGTCACATTCTAAAAATATGAGGATTGTCCAAATGAGGCAAGTTCACCTTCCCTCCAGCCCAACCGGCAGAGTCAAGGATAGTGGTGGAGAGCTCCACCAACTTCAACTTGCAAGATTAGGGGCAACCACAGAGTGCCTTAGTCTTTGTGTGAACTATGAATTTATTTACAACTTGTTGGATTTACTTACATTTCAATCTGTTCTGTGTGTTAGAGTTAAAATAACCATGTATTCTCTTTACACAGAACCTTTCAGCCTACAAAAAGTCCTCATAGAAAGTCTCATTTATTTTTCATAACCTGGGATGTCCCTTAGTTCATGGACACTGAAATTGGCTTTATCAGGCACTTTGGGGTTTTTCACATGAGGGTCATAATTTTTTTTCAGACTTTCTTTCCTCAGCCATTTCTCTATCACCATCCTACCCCTCAGCAGCTTTTCTCTAAGTCTTTTCCAGCTCTTTTAAGTCTTAGCATGAGCTGCTGTGTCCAGGACTGAATGAATTGTTAAAACATATTTTGTAAAAGCATGGAAAAATACTTTTAGTAAAAATATGCATCAATCATCTCATATACTGTAGAGTCAGTATATCAGAGTGGTTAAGAGTCTGAGCTTTGTGTCACACAGACCAAGGTTCAAGCCCTGATTCTATTTCTTACTGGCTGTGCCTTTAAGAAAGTTCTTAACCTCTTCAGGCCGTGGTTTTCTTGTCTGTAAAGTGAGCTTAATAATAGAACTACTGTATATGTTTGCTGAGAAAATCAGATGAGATAATGGACATAAGACACTCAGCACAGTGCAGAGCTCACTGTATGTGCTCAATAAATATTAGACATTAATATAATATTGTGATTATTAAAGGATCAAATAAAATTAATGAATAAACCCTGCCCTCAAAGGGAAAATGTATTACTTGTCCCCTTTAATATGGAGACAAAAAAACTGCAAATAATCATAAAATAGAGGAGGGTGTGTACTGTACATCTGGTTTTGTTTTGTTTTGTTTATTTCCCTGCACAATATCCTCTCCTCTTTCTTTTAGTAAAAAGTATCTCTCCTTTACTTTGAGGAACTCTCTCTCCCTGACCCATAGGATCACTGTGCTGTGGTACTGTATAAGTCCAGTTCAGGCCCAGTGCCACCCGTCCCTACCAAGGGTAGCCAAGGGTCTTATGCTGAGAGAACTCAACTCTCTCTTCCTGGAGATTGACTCCTGTGTGGAGTAACATAAGATGAAAGAAGTTGAGTAGAATCATTTCAATGGCACTGCCCGGAGAAAGTCTAGATTCCTCCTCCTGAGATATCAGGACTCTGTTGGAATCTATCCTTTCTGGTATCCAGGCATTTAGCCTTCCTTTCAATTCTGTGAACAATCCAGAATTGTTAGCCAGAGTCAAGTTTTGTATTGCTTGCACTCAAAGAGCCCCAAGAGACACAAAGTGGAATAAAAGCCAAAATGGAGTGGCTAAGTGTGGAGTTCAGAAGGCAGATCGAGAAGGTAGCATATCCAACAGGCATCCACCCAGATGGATCAGTCACTCTCTATCTCCATTTCCACTTCTATTCTTGCTATCAAAGAACTCCCTCTGTTTTCCTCCCTGCATAATGGTCTCTTCCCACTTGTAACTTTTCCTGCCTCATGTCTTCTGCCCAGTGCCTCTTCTCTGTTTCTCTACACTCTTTTCCACTCTAATGTCTGCATATTCTCTCAAATCTTGCATTTAAATTTCCCAGGAGAAAGTATCTGATTAGTCAATCAACTGTCATCCAGTATAGAATACCTATTAGACAAAGTTCTTTTGCCAGATTGACTTAAAGGCCATTGCCCAGACTGTAGATATCTGGCAGGATGCTTTGACCATTAGCGTGGGATCCCATGTCATGGACTATGGTGACCCCTGTGTATGGAACTGTGAGGAGAGGGCTGTGGACATGGTAGACATGAACAGTGCTGTGTCCAGCACAGGCTCCAGGGTAAGTCGTTTAGAATCATTTAATAGGCAATGAAAAACCACTGAAGATTTTGAACAGAGACAACTACTAGAACATTGTTTAGCATACCAGCTAGTAATTGTATGAAGAAAGGATTGCCAGTACAGGATGCAGGGAGAACACTGTGGAGTTACTGTAATCGTCCAGGTTAGAGGCTGTCCCTTCTTGACCTAGGGCTTAGGCAGGGCCTTATTTCCTTCTTGGGGAATGGAAATAAGAAGCTAATGAGGAAGTCGTTTAGAAAAATTAGGCAAATGGTTGGATGAAGGAGGAGAGAAAGAAGGAACTGTCAAAAATAACTCTGAAGTTTTGAATTTGTATGACAATACCAAAAATAGTCATAGAAATTTCAAACTGGCTTGGATGAATTCAGGATGAATCCTTCAGACAGGAAGGATGAATTCCTCTTTGGACATAGTCATAATTCAAGATGGAAGGGGCCTTACAATGATCAGAATCAGTAATTTCAAAACTTTATGTTTTTAATTTTAATGTGGATACCCTTCTTCAAATGAAATCTTCAGTGGAAGTCCAAATATCTAGCAAAACAAAAGTAAAACTATTCTCATTGGGGTAAAATTGGGTAGGAGGGTCCCAGAGCCTTCCCATTCAGGCCTCCTCTTATTACTTCCCCACTCTCAACACATGGGGAGAGGGCTCTTACATGGTGCATGGAAAATGGTTGGAAAAATAGTGCTTCATCCTTTACAAATGAGAAAACTGCTGTCCAAAGAGACAAAGTGAATAGCCCAAAGGCACACAACTGGTCAGTAACAGATCTAGAACAAAAACCCAGATTTCCCAATGCACAATTTATTAATGGAATCTCTAACATGTGCCTGGCCCTGTGTACGTGGTAAGTCTACAAAATGACAGAGATAGATTCAGTCTGTCTTCACAGAACCTGTAGTCTAAATAAACAAGTGATGCATTCAGAGTGATGAGCACTTTGGAGGAAGTAGAACAGACTGCTATGGGAGAGGGTAGCTGGACTGGGGCTGGTGAGAGTAAGAGCAAGCGGGAGCCAGCTGTATGAATAACCAGGAGAAGTGGGCTCCAGGAAGGAATAGCAATTGCAAAGGCCCTAAGGCAGAAATGAGCTCTATATCCTTAAAGAACGGAAAGACACCAGTGTGGCTGAAGGGCAATGAATAAATGAGGAGATAAATGATAAGAAGTGAATGATGTCAGAGAAGCAAACTGGAGCCAATCATGCATATTCTTGCTTTGTGAGGTTTGGTGTGTCAGCAAGATCTTTGAATGGAGAGGTCCAGCAGATGCTGGAAATTCGGATCAAGATCAGGCTAGAGATACATGTTTAAGAGGCTATATCTTCTCAAGGAAGAGCCATCTGAAACTCTGGATGTACCCATCAGGCAGCCAAAGGCAAGAGTGCAAGGAAAAAGGAAAAAGGGCTGATGAGAGAAACTTAGGGGACATTTATGGGAAAGAGGAAAAATATCACAGAACTAATAGAGCTACGAGAAATACCAGCTAAGTGCAACCCCACAGACGCCATGGATGCCATGACCTTCAAAAATGGGGAGAGAATCGACAGAGTCACATGCTGCTACTCCCACCTAACCAAAGTGAAAGACGTGAGGGATAAAGACTCTTGGCAACTCTTGGGCTTGGCAACTAGAAAAACGCAGCTGCCCAGGAGACCTGAGAGCACAGGCTTCATAGTATGGTGGTGCTTTTGGTTGAAGCCAAATAACAAGAATTTGAGGAGTGAATTACAGATCAGAACAACTCAGTGCCATTATAAATTATCCACTGTGCCCTTACATATGCTGTAGCAGCACATGGTTTTGGGGATAGAGAGACAAGTAAAGAATAATCAACCACAAGGGATAAGTAAACACATCCCTAACCTCAAGTAGCTTACTATCTGGAAAGAGGTAGGGAGAGGAAGAGCCTAGGACAGTGTGAGAATCTGTTAGACTTTCAAGTGTATTCACTGTTGATCACACCAGAAGTTTAATGTTAAATGTGGCAATGATGCAACTGCTCAGCATGCGATTTCTGTTACAGCATTCACTCATTTAGAAACTTTGTCACAATCATTGTGTTATGGAACCTGGGTGATGTGGATCCCCATAGTTCTACATCTGGGTCAGCTTTCAATTCAATTTGACTAACATTTATTCAGAACTTTCTATATATGAGTCAGAGCTCTAGGCACAAGGCACAATCCCAACCCTCAGTACTTAGACAAGCTGGTGGGAAATAGGAATACTGTAAGAAAAGTAAAAGTAATGTGCTTTGCAAGTTCACAAGAGGGAGGGCTGAATTCTAGCTGAACTCTAGCTGAATTCATTGAGTAGTAGAATTCATTGAGTAGTAGCATTTCAGCTGCATCTAGAAAATTGGGTAGGGCCTTTGCTAAGCTCTCCTTTTTTGTCTTTAAAACTGCAAGGGCACAACTTCATAATTGCTAACAGGCTGAGGGGTCCCGGCCTATCTTACTCATTCAGCTAGGCTTAAGGATGAACTAGGGGACTCTCAATTAATGTCTGCCCACTGAAATAGGAGCAGCATCTTGGAATGACACTACACTCGGGATATATATGCCACTTCATCATCTTCCTCTGAATTTTCTGGATCATATTACATTACCGGAACTGGAGCTTGACGGCAACAGATCTTCCAGGATAGTGAGTAAGTTACATATACCATCACAAGAAATGCTGTGAGTGGAGCAAGAACATTTGGGTTACGAATTAGGCATTTGTTTGTTTTAAAGCTCTTCTCTATAATAAAATTTACTTATAATATAATTTGTTTTCCTTTTGCCACGAATTAGTCATTTTAAAAACTACAAATGAAGCACAAGATCCAGCTTGTTCCAGAGCTGTATTCATTGTCAAATTTGTACTGGCTTAGCCATCATACAATAACAGAATTCTTCTAAATTTATTGGTACAACACCTAGGACATCCCAATTCAGAAGTCAATAGGCTTTAAAGAAATAGGTTTTAAAGGACTACAAAAACTAAAGGAAAGGACAAAATATTTCTCAGTATGGAAAATGTGAAAGATGCTTTTCTATATAATAAATCAGCTCTAAATGCAATGTGTGAACTTACTGTGCCTCCATTCTTTCCTATCGATTAGTTTTTTTCACTTGATGATTCCTTGGGTTTAAATGTGGGGAAGTATAAGCTAATTCATTCAGAGTGAGATAATTTAAACAATAATTCTCAGTGTTGGAAGCCAAACTCCCCAATGCAGAGAGGTTAGCCCTTAGAGATTGGTGAAGATTGTAGGAATGTTTGTACTCTTCCTGTGGCCCATGCTGCAGGAGAATAGGACTAGATGGTTACAGCATCTCCTCTCCTGAGTGCACACACACACGCACACTACAGGCAACATATTCCACTTCTATACTGCTTAATTTGTACCCTACTTTGGGAAGACCCTTTGGCACAGCAGTTTATAGCAAGATAAATAGCTAGTTGCAAAGGACATAGTCTTTCTCTTCTCCAAGGCCCCTCATTTCCTCCTATTTCCCCTTCCCTCTCTCCTTGCCCTTTGTAATTCCAGGATTCTGCGGGGCAAGCCTTTCTCTAGGCCAGTGAGTAGCATTTCATATACAAGGGTCTTTCTGAGTCAGACTAAAACAGTGAACCTGGGAAGCCTTTTTTGTTGTTGTTATTAAACTTATTTATTCAACATAAACCCTTCTGGATCAATTAATTGTTGAATAACAGAACTTGTAACTTTAAGGAAATCCCACACTGAGAAGCCAACAATATTTTGTTTCAAATGCACATTTTTTTATTTTAAACAAGTCACAGAACATTTCCCATGGTCACATGTAGAATGGCACAACTCTGAATTAAGCTCTTACCTTACCTAGTATCTTATTTTAGCAGATCCCCACACTAACTTGCAGGGTGATCTGTTTGGTGAGGACTCCATCTCTACACCCCTGTTTCTGAGAGCTGAACCTAAGACATGGTTCAACATGACTAGCTCTGAAGCAGAATGACTGATAGATTCATTCAAGGTCCTGGCCTGAAAGTGATGTCATCCACGCCCCTCCTCACCATAGCTAGGGCTACAAGAACCACCTGTAGGGACCACCACCTGTGGGGACCACCACCCATAGGAAGACACATTGAAGTTGCTGTTGTTTGTTGCAGGTAAAGATTGAAACTGATCAGTGCCACAAAGATAAAGCGAACACCTGTATTTACTTTTCTTAATTCAGTGATTGGAGGTTACAATAGAACTATATGACCCCAGAGAGCAACTACATAGGGAATCAATGGAACTTTTTACATTTTCATTGGGAGTGAGGAGGGAGACGTAACCAATCTCAGGGACTCATTATTTCCCAATCTACTGTGTGCCCGCCCACCAATTATGTTCCCAGTGGTCAGGGACCATGAGTATTTACCTACTGTGTCATGGAAGTTTAATCTTATTTGTAAAATTACATAGGACAAATAACTTGATATTTTGTAGCTGTAACCTGCAAATCAATTCACATGATTGCCTAAATATGTCCTGGCGCTTTTTACTTAAATATTTTGCTTGGGTGACTTGGACCAGTTTTACATGTAAACCTAATTTCAGTTCCTCCCTGAGAAATATACCAACAACCTCGTGAGCAAAATTAGTCTGCTATATATGCAGAATCACAATGTTTAGTGAATGAGGAAGTGATGAACAAAAACCTAAAGAGTTAAATTTTATTCTAAGAAATTTGGAAGATTTACAATGATAATTTACAGTCTTATCAATGGTAGCTTGCCAGTCTCTTTGGGAGATTCAACCATGACAATTAGTCTCGAGGGCATATACCGAGAGCCTTCTCAAGCTTGACTCAATTCTGATTGTCATGATTTCATGTTCAGTAACAGGCACTCAGCTGGCATAAAACCACACTTCCACAGGGTGTGTTTTTGCCCTCTGAGTCCAAAGTCTTAATTCTTCTTCACTAAGTAAAGAATCATCAATGATTATATCGCCAAAGGGAACACCTTAAACTTTCTTTTCCTGAGGAGAAGGAATTGGGAGTTGACAGCATCCACTGTCAGTTGGGGTTGGAGATGGGCAAAGAGGTAAGTCAGCACATCCTCCAGGTAGTGTGAGACACACTTGTAATGTTGTAACCTAAGGGGTGTGGCCGTGTCAGTGTGCTGTCTATAGAATGACTACATCCACTTCGTATGGTTTTAAAACAACAGATTTAGGCCCAAAGGATTTGGTATTTTCAGCGACGATATGAATGCTCAGAGTTGACTCAATTACTGATGCAGAAATAAAGTCAGGCACATGGTTGGAAAAAATGACTATTGTGCTTCAGCTGACTAGGACGTGTGACATGGTTGAGTTGTGTAAGTATGGGAAGAAACAGATTTGGGAAAGGGCTGGAAGTCAAGAATTTATATCCATGCCCATCCTGATGATCCAGCAGGATTTTGGTTTCAGATGGCTGTACCCCAGAGTGCAGTGACTTTGTCATCCCATCTAGTCCTCACCTTTCCTTAGGAGAAATCTCTGAAGACTGGCTAATCTTCCTTGCAATTTAGAAGCCACGGGGTCTTTCCCCCAGGCTTTATGTATACTCAGGAAATATACAGAAATTTTAAAACTAGCCTAAATAAGACATCTAGTAAAGAAAAACTAGTTCCTCCAGTGAGCTTTAAAATGTATTCCATGGACAAATAGTAACAAATCCTTATTAGGTACTCTTTCCTTTTTTCTAAACTACTGTATTCCCATGCTAATATCTGCTATGGATAGTACAATAGTTGACTAGATGGTCTTCACGAAGGGCAGAAAGGCCTTTTGATGCCACCACCACGTAGGAAGAACCCTCTGTTTGCCCAGAACCCAATGAAAGGAGGTAGGGCTTATGAGCTGTAAAGAAGTGGATGATTGATGTTTTTATTTTTAATTCCTCAAGAAGCACAGCAGATATACAAACACTTAGTCTTTGACTAAAGTGAAGAGAAGTGACCTTTAGGTTGTGTGAACAGAGGAAGTGCTTAAGGATTACATCTATAAACTTGAAAGAATAACTTCAGCTACCAGTTTTGAGGATGTGTTTCATGTCTCTGATTGAGTTATACCCATCACTCCATCCCTCTACCACCCATGACTCACCCCTACCGCCACCTTCAGCATTGTTGAAGTAGAAGCTACTATTGATTGAGCACTTGCTCTGTGCCCATGAGTCTACTAAGTGCTATACATGCATTATTTCTGTCTAGAGCATAGCTTCAGAGATGGACTATCTGGGTTCAAATCCCAGGCCTTCCACATACCAGCTGTGCGACTTAGGACAAGTCTCTTAACCTCTCTGTTCTTGGTTGTTCACTCATAAAATAGGGACAAAAATAGAACTTTTGTGACAATAAGTAAATTAATATATGTGAAGCACTTAAACAGCTCTGGCACATAGAAAAGTACAAATGTAAGAAACTATTACTACCAACCACACTATAGAGATGGGGTTTATAATTGAGACTTAGAGAAGCTGAGTCTCTCTGATGCTTTCACACCAGTATCCCAGGAGCAGGTTAAATACTGCCTTGAGGCACAATGTTTTATAGACAGTTATTTGTGCATATTATAATATTGGCCCCCATTTCTTCCCTGCAGCCTCCCAAAGTAGCCTCCCCATCATCAAACTAATCCTCCTGAGGGTGGAGACGACACATTTAGATGGCTGCAGTTTCCTCCAACAGCCCCCACCCCCCACATTCTGTACCTTGGAAGGAAATAAAAAAGGTTTAGTGGGCTGGAGTGATGAAAAGGACAAAGGACACAGGGAGCTGAGTGTTCTCAAGAGGTCTGGGTTAGATCTGAAATAGTCAAGACAAAAGGAGGCTAATTGAGAAGAAGTGAAGGCATCTGACAGTACGTGCCACACATTAGAGTGTCCGCTTTGCTCTCCTCAGGCCAAAGTCTTTGGTGCAGGGATGTGCACCTGTGTCCGCTCCTTTCCTGCTCTGTCCTTTTTTTTTTTTTTGGCTGAGGAAAATTCACCCTGAGCTAACATCTGCTGACAATCTTCCTCTTTTTTTGCTTGAGGAAGATTAGCCCTGAGCTAACGTCTGTGCCAATCTCCCTCCATTTTGTATGTGGGTTGCCGCCACAGCATGGCTGACAAATGGTGTATGTCCATGCCCAGGATTCAAACCCATGAACCCTGACTGCCGAAGCAGAGCGTGCCAAACTTAACCACTACACCATGGGCCTGGCCCCGTTGCTTTGTCCCTTTTGGTAGCCATTAGCCACAGGTGGCTACTGAGCACTGGAAAAGTGGCTAGTCAGAATTGAGATATGCTGTAAGAATAAAATACACACTGGAATTCAAAGACATCATATGAGAAACAGAATGTAAAATACCTCATTATTAATTTTTTAAAATATTAATTATATTTAAAATATGGTTATTTTGGATATACTGAGTTAAAATATATTGTTAAAGTTCATTTTACCTGGTTCTTTTTAATTTTTTTAATATGGCTACTAGAAAATTAAAACTTGCATATGTGAATTGTATTCCATTGGACAGGGCTGCTCTAGATCATGGGTCCCCTGAATTCTCTGCTGCCAACACCTGAATGACCTCTTCCACTCACCTGTTCTACCACGGGTGGACCCCTCAATGATGCGCATGCCCCTAGTGGTGGCCAAGGGGCTACTGGATACAGCGGGTGTGGATGGCTCTACAAGTTGGGGTGTCCATACCCACGTGTGTGAGGTCCCTTGCAGTGCCGAACAAAGCCAGGGACAAGAAGAGAACAAGAACCTGCTGGAAAGAGGGGCCTCACAAGTGTTAGTGACAGGCCTGGGCTCTGGGTAAAAGTGGTCTTGAGGAGGTCGAAGAACATGTATAGTTCTAGGAAATGCCAACGAGACTGCTGGGAGGAACAAAGGTTGTGATTAGCTTTTGTGCCGACCATGTTCAAAGTGGGGCTGCAGTGCTGTGGAGGGGCAGGTCTTTGTAGTTGATGGCAATTTTCTTTCTAAAGGAGCCAACTTGATGGCCGAGAGTGAGAGGAGAAGAAAAATTCAAAAAGTTTGGGATGGACCAAACAAAACTAAGATAGTCACTTGTATTTTTCTCAATATTTATGTCTTCACTGAAACAAAAGGCCAGCTCATCATCAATAAATAGTGGGATTCAGCCTCTGGGCTGAGGCAAGGACCAGAAGAACTTGAGCCCCTAAAGTCTGCCAAAAAGAAAGCAGTATCCACTGGGCACAGAGCTGTAAAAAGCAGGGCCTCTGGCAAAGGGAATAAAGGAGGGGTACGGGTTGTAGCAAAAGTAAGGACTCAATCTTGAGAAACACACAGAAATTGAGTTGTCAAAACTGGATGCAAAACCAAAGTTGTCCTGGCAAAGAAAATTTTTTTCTGAGTCCCAGACAGTTGAACTGGAGCTCAGCTCTCAGGAAAGGAGGGCCAGTAAAGGCTGAGAACCTGGTAGGGCCTGAGAATTATCGAAGACAACATAGACACACTGACTCATCTCCCCTCGTGCCATCAGATTACTGGTATCCTTCTGATAGAATTAAATGTATTTCATGACCTCTGATAAATAATGGATGTCTAAACATATAGTGTCCTGGCCTCTGGAAGGGAGTAAGGGAATTAACAAGCTGGAAGGAGAGAAGTGGGATGATTTCTATAGTCCAGTCTCCAACATTATTGTAGGATCTTGAGAGATCATTTCCTTTCTCTTGGCCTCAGTTTCTTATTTGTAAAAATGAAAGACTTGAATCAGATGATCTAATTGGTTCCTCTAATTTTTTTCACCTTAAGTGAACACAGGACATGCAATGTTGCCATATCCTTCCACTCTCTGAATTCGCCACATTGAAAGATTCCAGGAAATGTTTTGAACTGAACTGGAAATATTGAGCAGAAGCATATTACATATAGAGAGTATATAATGCAATTCTGATAAAATACCTCTGAGTTCTTAATTCATCCTCCAGCTAATCCCACATAATTTCTAGGTAATTTGTTGTCCAAGGACTCTGCTTCCATTAGCGCTACTGCAAAACGTTGCTCATGGCTCCACTTCCTCAACACCTTGCTTCCTTGACCTTTATTTTACCTTGCTGTTATTCAAACCATCAATCAGTATAGATGTTCCCTATAAAATTGAGAATACAGCTATTTAGGAGGTATCTTATTTATTTAGGAATAAAGCCTGATAAGTGGATTCAGAAAAGTGGGCCTGGCTGGAGGCACAGCAGGTACTGTGCTCAGCTCAAAATGATCCAATCCAGAGTTTGTCAGAAGCAGAGCCAGCATAAGCATACACACTGTACCCTATGTGCTCAGAGGTACTTAGAGCTCACAGAGCTCCTTTTTTCCTGGCGTTGCTTTGGAAGCACAGTCACAAGCCACTGGGCACTCATTCAACTGAGGCACAGGCTGGCTAAGGTGTACAAGCCAGAAAGGCCACACCTTTGACTGCAGAAAGCAACACTCCTTTTCAGATAGAATTGGAAGGCTCACATGAACTGTTTTGCTTGTGACCTGTACTGTGCTAGCTATTAGTGCCCAGGCTATTAAAGGAAAGGAAAGGTTGTCAAGAAAAGGAAGGTTATTGGTATACGTAAACATTAAAAAACAAATAAACCAAAACACACTTTTAGCTACTAATTTTAAATCTTTTTGGCACAGCAGATGAGGACATAGCTAAGGAGGTTTGGATGACATGTTTTAATTCAGCATAAAACTAAGAAAATGGAAACAGCAATTTCTTCCCTTGTAAAGACTTGTACAATAGAATAGGTCGATTTTGAATGATGAGAGTCCAGTTCCGTTACAACAAAGAATGAAGAGTCACAGATTCACTGGATATCGAGTAGTTGTAATCCTTCCTTGCTCAGTTGATGCGTGGTAACACTATTGAATGATTACTTTTAGAGTGGGTTATAATGAATTTTAAATATATGGAAGAGAATTTTCCTTCTTACAACATCTAATTTCCAGGCATAACTTTGACCACGTAAGTCAGATAAGATACCATAATAAACTCTTACAGAAATGGCCATGCTGTTGGCGTGAAGCAAGCACATCTTTGATTTTCCAGAGCTTCTTAATAGCTAGAGTCCAATTTGAGTGCCTGTAAGTAATGAAGTAGAAAAAAGCCAGGAAATCCTAAATCAGTATTTCATGTACTTTATAATATCAAGCAGGTGTAAAAGCCAAAAAAAAAAAAAAAAAAAAAATTAGAAAAACTAAACCAAGTGAGAAAGAAACTTTGGAAACATTAAGCATTCTCTTCCTCTAAACTTGACATTGTCCCCAGGTAATAGGCCTGGTAATTTGGGGTTTTCTTTCCTTTGCTGACAGCTAGTTTGGTTTCTCTTTGGAGTGCAATTCTGTTCTCTGTGTACTTTGTGTGTTTTGTGGTTCCCATTGGAGGTTGTCACCTGGGATGATGTGCAATCCCTAGCTCCAAGGGACCTGCTGCAGGTCTTGGTGGCTTGGCATGACACAACATAGTGACTCTCACCTCCACAAAGGAAGCTCTATAATTGAGGAGATAAGTGACAGGAACACATATATGACTCAGGAAACTGGAGCAAGCTGTTCTTGAGTTTCTTAGCTATCAACCTTATTTGAAAGTCAATGGCATAAAGTCAAGAATTAAACCATCATGGATTTGGTCAAGTTCCCCATCCCTATATTAAAGAACAAAGCACTGGTTTAAGTGACATTCAAATTATCTGAACATTTCATCATTTTCAAAAAAGCATTGCTGGTGCCACCTAGTGGAACTATTGTAAATCTCAAAGCCTCCTGATGAATCCTTAGAATCAAGGTATTTTCTGTGACCGGAACTTAAACTTGGCAGCTAGGTCTGATGGCTATCTTTCTGTGGGGGCTGCTATATACATTTTGGTGTTTTTATTCTGACATGAGGATATAGAGATCCAAACACTATTCTAATTTAATATGTTAGTTCTCCCAGGATAATTTCAGGGGCAAAATTTGTTACATCAGCATAGGATCTCATCAATTGCTCCTATTTCAAACACATGTGGACTATTGGTTCACTTTGAGGGATTTTTCAAACTTTTTACCCTCATTATCTGATAAAAAGGCTATTACTAGCTGCGATTCGACTTGAGTGCAGTGCATTTGCCCAGGACATTAGCTCTGGGAAATAACACTCCAACATTTGTAGACGTAGTATTACTTATAAGATGTTGGTTTGGTCTTCTCACGTCATTCATGAATACCTGTGTGAATGGGCTATCTGTATATTAACTGTAACATATTTCATAGCAGAACCGATGAGGACCAACTGCTTAACTCATAATGAGCTCTTTTAAGTACCACCCTCACCCCTAATGGTAAACTCCAAATAGACATTTGGTATAATTTGAATTCGATGTTCTGGCCACAGTAGAAGGACACTGATCTAGGTAACACCAATCAGATTGGGAATTTGGAATTGAGACTGGAGCAGAGACAGACGTCGGGAAATAATCCTGACTATATATCTATATCTATCCATCTATCTATCCATCCATGAGAGAGAGAGAGAGACTATGCAAGCAAATGATAAAGCAAATGAGAAAAAATTTTCTGAAATCAAGTTAAACATCTTTTTTAAAATGAGAGTAAAAGAAAGTAGATGATGTTCCATGTTCAGATATGTTTGGAAAAACCATGTTCAACAAAGTTAAACAGTATCTTTGCCAAGGACTACTTGCAGCCTTTAGTATGCTAGTATGCACCATGACTCTTCTGGAAGGGATCCAGAACACAGTGTTCCCCAAGATCTCACCAGGAAGCTTTGAGTCCCATTAACACCCATGTCACAAGGTGTCACAAGGAATACTTCTTTAGACATTTTCTGAGGGACTGTGGAAACTGAGGAACATGAAGTACTTGTTAAAACACAGATTTCTGGGTCCCAAGCCAGAGTTTTTCATGCATTAGGTCTGGGGTGGCACAGAATGTGCATTTCTAACAAGTTTCCAGGTGATGCCAATGCTGCTGGTCTGCAGAACACACTTTGAGAAGTACTGCTCTAAAGCAACCTTTCCCACACAGAGAGGAATAAGACACTATCCACTTGGAGGTTCCCTGAGAGCTAAGTCATCTGCTTGAGACTAGGTCTGGGGACAGTGCATGGCCTTTTACCACACCAGGACAATTCACTGGGCTCCAAGCCAAGAGAGAGGCCTTCACTGGGGAAACATCTCCCAGTGCTCTTACAGAGACAGCTGCTGAACTTCTCTCAGACTAATGTTGAAAAAAACACCCACATACTCCAAAAAGTTAATGTTTCCATCAACTGACTCAATTATCAAGAACTAGCTATTCACATGCCAATCCCTAGAATGATCTATGCTATTTTGTTGTTGTTGTTTCTTGATCCATTGATTTATATTTGGCATTGTGAAAGACAGGAGGAGCATGGTTTGATCTAGGGGCTTCCTGGGTACATTTTACCCACCCACACTCTGCCAAAATTATATAAAACACTCCTGAAACTCTCTACTAGGCTCTGGTGAATCCATTCCAGTCTGGAGGGATGAGCTTGGAGCCCTTTCCCTGATTCCCTCCACCGTCCCAGTTCACTCATTCTTGATGTTAGCTTGGGTATCTGTTCCATTGTGAAGCCTTTCTTGACCACACTCCTAGGCCCCTCCCCGCTATATACACAGTAAAAAAAGGTACCCTCTTAGTAGAGGCTCTCAGAACACCATTTTTCTTTTCTTTATCATAGTTGTAATTTACACTTATTTGATTAATATCTGTCTCCCCAATTAGACTGTGAGCTCTAAGAAAGCAATGAAGTTTTGCTCTTCATTGTATCCTCAGCATCTACTTAAGTTCCTGACACATGATAGGTGTTCAATTACTATTTATTGTGTAGGTGGATGGCTGGCTGGCTGGCTGAATAGATAGATGGATGAACTATGTTCCACTCCAACTGCAAACCTTAGAAATTAGGACTCATATTAAATTGTCAAGGAAGATGAAAAGTGCATAGACTGACATTGTGGGGTTACACTGGGAGGAAGAAATCAACAGTCCTCTCTGCACCCACAGCAAGTGGTCATTGCTCCCCTAAGAATAGCAGTTAATTTACTGAATTTTAATAGCTTTGTCTTCATAGTAGAATACAAATTCTTCAGGGGTAGGTGTCAAGTTTTTCTGGGTCATCTCAAAATCTTAGGTGCCTGACATGTAACAGACACTTATTAAAGGTTTGGGGATGGGCAGAACTTAAGAAAACAGAAGGGACCTAATGTCTTAAGCTCAGTGGACCCTGATGTTTCTAGGTAGATAGTGTTTGCCTGCCTCATTAGAGTTCTCTGCCTCCCCATATTTCTTCAGCTTTACCAAAGCTGCTAATCCTCTCATTTTAGACATCAGGAAAGTAAAGCCGAAAGAGATTAAATGACCTGCCCAAAGTCACCTGTAGCGTTCATGGCAGAGTCAGCATTAGCACTCAATCTTCCTAACTCCAGATCTATTGCTCTTTCCACTGCATTACCAAATAATACTCTTAGTAGGGAAGACTCTGAGGACCCTGTGGGATCAATCTAGGGAAGCTGGCACAAAAAGAAGGGCTCATCCGACCAGGCTAATCAAACGCTATCAGAACTTTAGTTATATGGCCTGGTACAATTAATTCTAAATTCTGAATTTAGTCTTCTTACAAACAAACAAAACAAAAACAGTGAGTGAGCTACATTCACCAAAAAACATTAGCAAGAAAAAGGAATAATTTAAGTGAACTCTCTTTTTATGAGGGAAACTTAAAATTACACCAAAAGACAAAATATACCATATGACACCATCCGTTGAAAATATCTTTTTTTATTATCAACAATATAAACACTTCCTAATACATTTTGCAAATAAAATACACTTTCTTTTCTTTGCCTGGGTTTTCATGAACAAGATCTCTCAGCACAATGGTTCTTCCCTCGATGGTCATTCATATACTCAATAAGTGCCCAGTTCCAGACACTGTGAAAAGTGCTGACGGATTAAAAAAGGAGAGAAAAAAGGCACCGTTCCACATCCTCAGGAAGACCATAATTTATCAAACTGCTTTCTTTACTTTGGATGTCTCTATTTCAATATATATGCTTGCAATTTATAAGATATATTTTAGTCTATATCTTCAAAAAATAGCCTATATATCCAAGGTACACTGGACAATTAAGACAACTATCTTGATAAAATAGGGTTAAAACACTACTTTTAGTCTTAAATAATCAGATGATTTATGAAAAAGTGATGCCATGGTCTTAGATCATTTCGATAGCAATTATAATTCATTGCTTTGATATTTTCGAAAGACCTGAAATATTTGAATACAAGGAGATTTTCTCTCTTTATTTTCTATAAATATGCAAAGAAATATTTATCTTCTCTGAGAGTAGCCCTTGAGTCATTGTCAAAAGTGAAAATTAAACAGAATCTGGAGGCCACGTCTACAGTCCTCAGCATTAGCCTGTCTCCTATCCTTAGTGACTTTGTATTTCCTTAGTGTCTGTATGAAGAGGGGCATGTACATGCAAGTATTTTCAATGCAAAACCAAAGTTATTTCTTTGGAAAGTTGTTTACAATGTATTTATTACAGACAGTTCCCTTTGGTTTATCTTTGCTTGAGTGTGGCTACCATATGCTCCCCCAAAATTCCATTTTTATAACTACTTTATACTTTTTAATAAAGATGACTCATTCATTATATAAATGTGATTTACTTTTATGCCTTTGCAAAGTTTCCTTATGAATATATTAAAAAATTATGCTAACTCTCTTTGACAGACCATATGTCCCATTTTTGATGCGGAAAATATTGTCAACTGCTGCTTTTGTATAGCACACAAGAATTAGTGATCCTTAGAGATCTCAAACTTCATCATTTTATTTTTTTATTTTTTATTTTTTTTTTTTTGTGAGGAGATCAGCCCTGAGCTAACATCCGCCAATCCTCCTCTTTTGCTGAGGAAGACGGCCCTGGGCTAACATCGGTGCCTATCATCATTTTAAAATTCAATGTGGTTCCAGCCACGCATAGCTGTATAGATACTACAAATTCAAAGATAACTTACTAAAGCTTGTTCACAGAACTAAGCTTTCCCATGATACCTCTTCTCCCCACACCACCCCACCCCATACCTCTGGAAGTATTATCCCAAATGCTTTCCATGATTTAAATAACAATATTAAAAAGACACTTAACACCACAACAGGGAATTTGTTGGCATGACGCGAACAATACGGTTACTCCAGATGCTGTATTCAAACTGTATGGGCCCATTGAAAAAATAGATATAACCTATAAGAAAAAGACCAAAAAGAAAATTTCAGAGTTTGAAAACAATAAAGGTTTACTCCAGCTAACTTTAAAAGTCCAATCCATTAGATCTCACTTTTTTTTAACATGTCAACATTTATCTTTATAAATCCTACTAAGGCTTTATTAATATATTGTTTATAGTTTAAGTGCGGAAAAAAGGTAGAAAGGTTCCCAGTTCTCCTAAATTGTCACTTCGAATCAGTTGTTGTCTTGCCATGAGTTCTCATTTTGGTGCTTGAATTATCGATATTAGTTATTTGTTGTAAGTTATGGATGATATCCTTTTTCATAATTAAAGCAAAAATCATTATATAGTTATGATAGTTATTGGTCTTTATATATAAATTACACCCCACCCTAACCCTGATTTGAATTACAGCAATGTTCTTTGCATCTCAGCATCTTTAATCATAATTTAAGGTAGTGTTTAAGGTTTGGCATCTTTTATTCATAAAATTAGCAATCATTAAGTAAAATTCTCATTTATTCTAAGCATGCTATTTATCTTGTGTAAGTAATCACATAAGAGTGATTAATTCCTTAACTGCCATATATTTATTAGTACATCTAAGTCCTGTATAAAAAATCCTTTATAAGGGAAAAGAGTTTGAGGGGCTATGGAAACCCTCCATTAAGGTCAATGCAGTGGAACTAGTTACCATTTTTCTCATAGACAGCATCTACTTTATCACCAATTCCTGGGAACTCCTCTTCTATTAGTCTGGGATAGTCTTCATCCATCATATGGTTAGTATCATCATACCTATTTAAAAAGAAAAGAAACTTTTAAGTAGAGTGTATTTCTTAGAAATTACCTTAGAAATGATACAAGGGATATAATAGCACCTTCAAAAATTGACAAGAGTTTAGAAATTTTAAGTCCATTTAAAACATCTCATAGCTTTTTAAAATTAAGAATTATAATACTAAGTGTATAGTAGATGCTTGGTGAGTAGTTTTTGACTTGCCTAAAGGCCATCTTTGTAAAGACAGTTATAAATTCATTTTCATTTCACAAATTACATATGTGTTATAAAAGTATGTTATTAAGAAAGAGTTCTTAGAGAAATAAATATGTTTATGCATTGAACAATTGTCTATTGATCTCCAACTATGTGTAAGACAACTTGCTAAGTGCAGTAATGGATACAAAAATATTTAAGGTTTAATTTCTGTGCTAAAAAGTTATAGCGGCATATGGTGGTACTAAAGCTAGGAAGGGGAGAATAGCTTTCCCCTCCAATAACTACATACTCCATACTCCTCCTCTGCACACACCCACATCCCAGCCAGCCAAACACACTCTGAAATTAACCTAGGAGAACAGCCTCCCATGATGTACCACTGTTACGATTATTGATGAGAGTTTTATATATCCTTGAAGTATGTTCCAAAAGCTAAAAGATAAGAACCACTGAACTATCAAGAAAGCTAAGACATGTACACACATAACTGCATCACTAGGCAATACAAGCTAAGCATCATGGGATAGTAAACACGAAATGTCATGAGAGTACATGAGAAGGAAGATAACCTCTGAATGGGGTGAGCAAAAAAGACTTTGTAGATGAAATGGTATTTCAAGTTATCTTTAAGCAATGAGCAGAATTTCAAGAAGGAAAGATTCAGAGAAAGACCTCCCGGCAAAGAAAATTGCATAGGGTAAGGTTTCGGGGAGATAAAAGCACGGGTCATTTGAGATGTGGTAAGCAATCCATCTTGACTGAACCATAGACCCCATATAGGGTAGAGAGACCAGAACAGCAGTACCAGGTAGAACTTAGCAATAATTTTTAAAGAGTTGTGAACATCATTATGAAAAACAAAGAAGTCAAAAGGCAAAGATAATATATACAGGAATGTGTGTGTGTGTGTGTGTGAGCGTGTGTGCATGTGTGTATATGTGTGTGTATCGAGGAAGCAAATCTACCATTTTAACATTTTAGTTATCAGGTACCTATGAGATAGTCTCATCCTCAAATATAGACACAGATCTGGGCTCTGAAATGCTGCCAATGTCAATGCTGCCTTAATGTCTTACATATGTTTTAAATATTCCAGCTCCATCAGCCCTTCAAAAGGGCTGACTTTAAAAACTATAGGCCTAGCAGCTTCCTGGCTAACCTCTCCAATGGATCAGCAGACTCTGCAGAAATGGTGGCCTTCTCTCATTCACTCTTTTCCTGTACCTATTCTTGTGTCCTTTCTGGCCACAGAAGATGGCCCTGTGTGTAAATCAGGAGAAGATGACAAGAAAGAGAATCCAGGAAAAATATTAGAAGGAGTGAAGATGTCAAAGCAAAAGAAATGGTTTTAACGTGGTTGAGATACAACAAACGGCTAAGAAAGAAAAGAGTGGCTCAGAAGAGGGGAGAATTATGTGTACCTATGTGTATTTTCACGAGGATTTGAGACCTTTAAATACCTGTCTGAGGGGCTGCCTGCACGAGCTGACATGGAACAGAAATTAATATGACTGGTTTGACATTTTAAATAACGCACGAGAAAATAATTTGAAGTAACGAGAGTTGTTTGAGACTCATTTTGCCTGAACGACACAAGATGACGGGTCAGTAAAGAAGGCTGCCATACCTCCAGACCTGGTTTCCTGAGAAGAAGAGAGTCTTCCCTGTATTCTCAAAGTGAACAGCTGCACTGATCTTTTTAACCTCTTTTGGAAATCCCAGTTCGCATATTTTTTGGGGATAATCTTCCAGAATGTCATAACCATTAAGAGCCCAAAATTTTCTGCCTAGAATAAGTGAAAGAATGGTTTTATCTTTAATAGATAATCCAAAGAAATCTATTAGGACTTACACATGCAGACATTTACTTTAACAAAGAAAGACTCATTTTATGCGTTTGGAAATAAATTAGTCAATGTTTATGGTCACCATGCTTATGGAACATAGAAATATGAACATTCTTCAAACCAAAAATAGGATTTAAGCTCCTAATTCCCTAATTATGAGTATAGCCAACCAAATATCATAATTAATTTAGCAATTTATTGCCTCTGAATATTAGGTTTGGAGTTGAGTGAAAAATACGTTGATTTCTGCATGTATAAGCAGCACAGTAGGAACAGTAAATTAGACGGAAAACTCAAATTTTATACTGGATAGAAAATTATTTCCTGCTCTAGAAAGTAATTTAGTTATAGCATTAATTATAATAGTCAAATTATAGAAAAAAATGTCAGTAGAATGCTATACAGCTGTTATAAATTTTAATCATAGTTCATATGATTATTAGATAGAGTAGTAATTCGGAAAACTTTCCATCATTTTATGTCAAGGGAACAAGTACAATATTTAACTGTATATACACTTATGAACATAAACATTTAAAAATATGTATTACATATGGCAAAGGACTAGAAAAGAAACTAAGAAAATAAAATAAATGGACTTTTCAGAAGGGAGAATTATGGATAACATTTTTTTCAATTTTTCAAAATGTACATTGTTATCATGTTTGCTCAGTAAATAATTTCTAAGAGGAAATAGAAAAAAACTGACACGATTGCTATGAAACAAAGAGTGGATATGGTAAGTAATAACGTCGACTTTTTACAGGTCATATTTTGGGAGATTTGGTAGAAAAGTTTCAGGTTCTTTCTGATTTTCATTTTCTTGTATTTGGTTCTTAATATAGATATATTTTCAGGAGGGATCAGTTTACCAAGTCTCTGGTAGTGTCAAGTTCATCACTGCCTACCCTGGACATGCAAGACGCTCACCCATGGAAAACTTACCTCTAAAGATGAAGATAAGGTCTTGAGAAGGATGCTCATATGCAGCATCAATACGGTTGGGAAGTGCTGGCCAAAATGATTTTGTTAAGAATAGCTCTGCATCAACCTGTTGAGGATGCAGGCGCCAGAAGAATCTAACACAAAAGTAAAAATACAGAGTTTGCTGTCATATTTTTTAAAATAAGTGTAATATTTCTATCGTGCTAGCCACCTGTCTGCACATCAATACAGATAAGTTAGACACTCCATTCCCTATAACCTGGAAGGGGGAAAATTTTTCATTTCCCTTTAAGTTCCAGTTAAATGAGCTGTTGCTATCCTAACTCTAGCCTAAAGTATTAAAGTTTAAAATCTCACAGAGCCTTTGTGAAGGCTCTAAGTCCTTTGTGGGTTGAGATCATGCTTTGTTCAATTGTGCATATCTTGCAAGTGGCAAGCAAATGTGTCAGGCACTGTGTTGGGCTCTAGAAAAAAAACCTGAATGGGCCTGCCCCATGGCTTAGCGGTTAAGTGTGCGCGCTCCGCTGCTGGCGGCAGCAACTAGAAGGATGTGCAGCTATGACATGCAACTATCTACTGGGGCTTTGGGGGAAAAATAAATTAAAAAAAAAAAAAAAAACCTGAGTTACACAAACTATGTCCTCCAAGATCTTGCAGCCTGGGGAAACTGATACCTGAGAAAATACCTGGACTACAACACAACTAGAGCTGTAGTAGAGGAGGTGAGAATGCTGTTGGATCACAGATGAGGGAGCAATTAATTGATGAATGAATAAATGAACAAATAAGCATATTAGAATAATGTCAAAATTAAAAATGAATATTTCAATTTTTGTTACCTATAGGTTTAGATGGTAAAGCACTTGCTCTCTCAAATCCCAACATAAGTTACCAGAATCAAAGTCTTTCCACACCAAAAGGAATTCATGTGCACATTAGGAGTAAGTTTACTAATATGGTAATTGATTTCGATACTTGTGTGTTCTTTAAGTAAATAAATTGGATTTCTGTATTTACTTGGTTATTTTTATAAGAAAACTACAGTCAAAGATGTAAAAAGAAGCCAGACAATGCCAAAATTATCCTCTGAAAAGTAAAATATTTACCCATCAGTTATTTATTTCATCTGAAATATGTCAATAAACTGCCCAAAGGTCTATTATTTTCACTATTAACTTCCCCTTTCTTTGGAGGTTTGACCAGATGTTTTGGCAATTTGCAGACACAGCTTCACAAACGTTTGTTACATGCAGATTTTATAAAATAATATCGAGTACCTGTCTTTAAAGACCAATGTTTCTCCTCGGAGACTGGTGATGGCATCAAGAGATAAGGAAGGATCACATTTGTCTGGCGTTTTAGGATGTTTAGGGTTGGGGTCTTCATCTCCTGGACCTGCAGTTGTGAAATGAATGAAAGAAGCTACTGATGATGACCTTACTGATGACCTGATCCTGCTAATGGAGAGTGGGAGAGGGTGCCCTCCAAAGAGGGTGATAAATCCTGCCCCCCTCCTCCATAACAGTCGATAGCCTGTAATCCTACTTCCTTCCTCAAGGCTACCAAGGTCTTGCAGGTGGGCCTGCCCCTTCTGCTTTCATCCTTGAGAGTCATGTCAACTACAAATTTATGTTTCTTGAGGCTGGTAATAGAAACAGGGTGAGACGAGGAGCAAAAGACTTTGAGGAAATTTTCCCCATACTTTGCACAACCCCTTTGACAGACTGCTCTTGAGAAACACTTTCCTCGTAAAGGCTTTTCTGATGGTACATCATCCCCGTGGGAGCCCTCATCTTGACTCTTTCACTTGACAATTTTACCAGCTGTCAACATTAACTAATGTTGCTTCCCCAGTTTACCACAGTGCAGCTGCATCTCAGTGACAAGCCAGCCAGGCCTTTAGCAACTCTGATGTGACTTGTCACAGGTTTGTAACTTTTTCACCAGTTCATATGAGTGCAAAAGGGTTGCAGTGCTCCATAATAATTCTAAACCGCTTTGTCTCTACCTAGTCCATATTAGTTCAATCATCAAGTCCGTTAGTGACAATACTGTAGAATAAGAATTGCAAAATACTTGCCCCCATTTACACTAGCTGCTACAGTAAATTTAAATCCAGAAGGAGAAATAATGGGTTGGGTGGCATGAGCAAGTTTTTTGAGCCCTGTGCTCTGGAACTATTTATACTGATGACTGTGCACTTTGGCTTTAACTCTATTTATGGCAGATAATTTTGTTTGGGTTTTAAGTTTAATTATTTTCTAAATATTATTAAAAATTTGGAAGGAAAAAAAAGGGGAGAGATTCTTACAATGGTCATTGTAGATGTTTATTAAAAACTACCCCAGGCCACTTGAATGGTTTCTACTGTGGCAAATTGGAATGGTTGAAAAAATACCTAGAACTTAGAAAAACTGGTTAAAATTTCACTTTCACCCTCAGCTGTCTTACTATAGATACACTATTTAAACTCTACAGGGCTTAGTTTCTTCATTGGTTAAATGGAGAATAAAGTATCTTCCTTTCTTATGGCAGAGGTGTTTTGAGGGTATCAAATGTACCTTGCAATGTATAAAATACAAACACAAGGAGTTATATTCTGCAAAAACTTTGGAGAATGGAGTATTTTCTACTTGCGTAGGTAGTTTGATTTGGAAAGAAAATTGGGTATGTTTTCCAGATTTTAAGAACAAAAGCAAGACAGCAGTATTGGCAATGGTAAATTCACTAATAATTTAGGAGATAAATGTATGTATCTACTTTGTTTTTAAACTGGTAAATTAGAGTTACCATAGAGAGACTGGATCCCTTGTACGTCATCATCAGGAAGCATAAAGTGGCTTTTGCCAGTGTAGGTGTAGATGGGAAACATGAGTGCTCCTGGGTCCTTGGAGTGGTCAAGACCTAAGGAGTGGCCAAACTCATGGGCAGCAACAAGAAACAAGTTGTAGCCTGTAAGAAAACAAAGAAACAATGAAAAAGCAAAGTACTCCAAAGACCAGTTAATGGAAGGAATGCTATTTCCCTCATCTATTTGGTATGTCACTATTTCTCTTTATTTGCTGTTTACTTACTCTTTGTGTGTGTGCCAACTGCATTTTATTATTAATAGTTGTATTCACTAACTTTTTAAAACTAATATTCAGTTGTGTAAAGAAAGATTCAACGTATTGATTTAATCTTCATAAATAATTTAGTGCTCTCTTTGATTATCCTGCTTGTACAGTTAGAATGTCAACAGATTGTTCTCAAATAATTAGTAATCAATAAGGATTTACTGTGAAGACACTAGTAATCTTGATTTGCTCTTTGTTTTCTCAGGTCAGATGAAGAAAGTGGACAGAGATGACCTTAAATGAGGAGTCATGGAAAATCACATAGTGGGGTTCATATACTATAGGATGCTGCCTAGAACATCATCTAAACAGGAGGCAGCATCCAAAGGGGTGATGACCAAGTATGGAAGATCCACTAAATAGGGTCTCTGAGAATCTACTCGGGAACAAATTCCGACCAAATGATCCTTTCCAGTCTATCTCTAGATTCTCGAGTTTAAAGAAACAGAAACTCTGGGCAGAATTGGCCAGTTTTCCCGTCCTTTAGAAGACTACTGAGTCACTGTATTTACATTATTCCCTCCAGTCATTCTTTCCACCAATTTTTGAGCCTCCTCATACTCATTTTTGAAGTGGGAAAAAAGATAAAAAATTAAAAGGAGAAGAACACACGAAAGCTGGAGCTGGTGGTTTCAATTTGACCTTAAATACCCTTTGCTATCACAGCCAATGCCTGAAGAAAATGTGTAACCAACCTGGTAAATCGTGCAGACCATAAGAGCAATCAAAGTTCACATAATCTCAGTGACAAGTAATTCTTCATTGAAATAACTAGAAATGGATACCATTCTTGGCCTTCAGCTGAAAAATTAATCCTGATTTGTTTGTGGATGTTTTTATTTATTTCAGTTAAATATTTCAAACCCAGAAGCTATGCAAGAACCTAAAACTGAGGCTTATTGTGACTCTATCTTAACAATACTAGATGTTTTTCTTTCTTCCTAAAACCATTCTTACCTGTGAAATATTCAGAACATAAATATGTAAATTCTCACCTTTCCTTCCAAAGACAGATTGGAGGCATTGATCATTTAAGGACCAGTTTTACTCTTTGGAAAAATAATCTTTAATTTAAATGAATGATCAAAATTAGCTCTGAAGACCACCTCTAATTGTCAACTAAGCATCGATACAGCTCCAAAGTTAAGTCTTAATCAAAACAATCTGTCTTTTCTTCCTAAATTAACATTCCCAATTCTTCTGAGCCTTGAAGATTCAACTGCTGACTGAATTCATTCAACACTCAGTTTTATTTTGCTCTTGTAAATACAACTTTCATCTGGTCTGTCTCATGCTGTTTGGAGTAAGACATTATCTTGATTTATTAGAGTGATATTTATAAAATCAGTGATATAGACAAGTCTGAAACAAGTAAATCATATAACAGGAACAGAAATTTGACTGGACTTGTGCCATTAATATTTCTACCATGGAAAAAAACTATTTCAACTCACATCCAATTCATCCACGACCTACATATCCAGCCCTAATAGTTTTTAGGTATGTGTTTGTAATAAACTTCCTCAACATGCCTAAAGGTAATCCACAGTAAAACACCTTGGTTGACAGAAAGACATTTTGGTCCTGTTTCAAAGTTAACTTGTACCCCTAAAGCCACTAAATTAAGTAGATTTTGCTTATTTTTAATGTTTCACATTGTTTTGTAGAAAGGTCACTTGTAGAGACTAATAAGTATAAGATAAACTTTTACTTGTTTTTAGAAAATATAATCAAATACTGAATATAATTCACAGTATGATTCTTAACTTCTTACTAATGGGGGGGGTCACTGTCTAATCTAATCTAGTAATCGTGAATTATATCATTATAAGAAATATTACCTTTGGAACTGCTTGTCCAAGTTTCATCATCATCGAAATGGGCATCTCCTCCATAATTTGGCCCAGGAGGAAAAGCATGAGCCAGCAGACCAGAGGGCCCATCAAATGGATAGAAGTCGCCATGCTCTACACACAAAAGCAAGAGTCAAGAACCTAATTATATCCAGAAGTGCCTAGCACAAGTGCTTGGTGAATTTCGGTTGAATTCTGTAAAAAGTAATGAATAACTGAAAAAAAGGAATAAAAGAATGGAGCCAATTAAGGAGTAGAAAATAAAAATGTTTCAAAAATGATTCTGCATAGTTACCTTTAGTTCCAAAAGAGATCATGATATCAGCAGTGCCATTGTGAAGTCTCGTAAAATTCAGAGGTGTCACATCAGACCAAACTTTGAAGGCCTTTTTGAATGCCTTTTCAACTTCAGCATGAGTCAGATCAGGGGTATAATTCACAATTCTATTCAACAGAGAAAGTCTCAATTAAATTTTTGGATGGTGAAAGCTATTTTAGAATATATTTTCTTAGAATACTGCTTTGCAACTCAAAATGCAATGGTTCTACTAGAGGTCCACCATTTCAAATAACTTATTAATTATGATGCCATATAAAGATAAAAAATGAAGACTTCAATCAGATATTTGAATATCTCCAAATATCTGATCATTTGGCATCTTAAATTTAAAGTTTTCAGATGTTTAATAAAATTTATATTGCATGCTAAAAGTTTGGAATTGTATCCTTACAGCCTGAATAAATGAAATAACTCTGTAAAGTTCCTGGAGTATGGAACTCTCCATTTTTAGCACTGTTATAATAAGTATGCCTGATGTACTACATTTGCAAATTTTATTGAACCTACTTTTCTATTTTGATTTCCTATCTAAAAATTTGAGATTTCCAATGAAAATAATGCTGGGTTAATGTAACAATAATAGATGTTATGAGACATTCTCATCAACAGTATGAAAGTTATTCCTGTTCTCACTTAACTTCCAGTTAGATATTTAAGGCCTACCTTAAAATAAAAAAAGGGATAATACATGTTCTGTCATCTGTAGCTTGTGCTAAAAATTAGACATGTAATACTATTAAAAAAACTAACAAACATTAAAGAAAGATAGCCTATGATTTACCTGTAGGTTAAATTCATCTTGGACCATTTGAGAGTTCGAGGGAAAACATTGTATTCACCCACATCAGGGACCCCACATCTTGGTTTTTTCATGATGTCTAAGGTGTTATCGTCAAGTTTGCCAGTCACCTCTAAGCCAAAAAAAGACTGCATTTCTCGGAGCCTGTCAACCACAGAGTTTGTTGCACTCTTCTTTAGGATTCCAGCAGGATTCAGGGGATAGTAGTATGATTTCAGGTAGCGCTAGAAAAGAGACCAAAATGACCTGCTTTTAAAAGAGAAGGGCATTTATGAGATGTATCACACCATTGGAATTGGCAAGATACTCTACCTCTGCAAGCTGGAAGTCTTCCTCTGACGTATCATCATCATCATCATCATTGGGAAGGGGCAGGGACCAACAATGAGTCCAGCTCAAGAACAGGAAGGCAGCCAGGACACCTGGGTGCATCTTGAATGGTTGTGCCTGGAGGCTGCTGCTTTTCCACAGACAAGCACCTTTACTTTTATAGGCCTACAATGGTGAGTCATCATTTATGGACAAGTTTCAACTTCCTAGTCGGCTGAAGGTAAACATGCTTACATGGCAATTTTTTTTTCTCCCAAGAAGTGTGGTTTGTGGCAGAATTTGAGGGAAATACAAAATGAGGACATCTCTCAATTCAGCAGGGTCTCAAAAACCATCTGGCAAAATAAATGGTCTCAGCATATTTATGGATACTGTGGGAAGAAGCAGAGAGCAGTATATTTTTCACTTTAATTGGCAAAAAGGTTTTTCCGTCTGTGGAGAGAAAGCAGCTACTTTTACTTTTTCAGATAAGAATATGAAGATGGTGCATTTACTTCCATGAAGAGAAACCTAGTCCTCCTGCCAGAATGTTTACAACCTGTTGAGTTCTAAACTTCATTTTCTCTAGAGTAACGATAGAGGGAAATATCGTGTGTACCTGAAGGCCATGGAATTGGACCAGAACCAAGCTTGGAGACTCAGAGGTACTATAGCATATCCATAAGATTGAGTGCTGTGGTTGGAATTTAAAAGCACTGATGTAACCTCTCAACAAACATGGAGTCCTGCACGAATTTCCTACAGGTCCAGGCAGAGGTAGAGGAATATATTGGCTAACACATATTGAGGGTTACTACATGCTAGGTTTAAAAGGCCTTATCTCATTTAATCCTTACAACAGCCTTATGAAGTAGGTATTATTGGAAGGCTTGTTTTCACTTTACATATGAATAATCTCAGACACAGAGAAGTTAATTGCTTGTTTAAGGTCATAGAGTTAATAAATAGTGCTACTAGCGTTTGAATCCAGACCAGTAGACTCAAGACTTCACGTTCTTATCCACCATCCAATATGGCCTCTACCCCACATTTTCTCAAAAACTGAGTTGCTTGGTTCCCACCCCTCTGGGAGTACCCAGGAAAACTAGGGCTCTAGGTAAGCACATGACCAATTTCAAGTTTCTCAATTTTTACTTTTTAAATTTGAATAATAGAAGTGCCTTTGGTCCAACAATAGTCCTCTAGGGGCCTCTAGTCTATTATCCCTTTCAGAATTTCACACATTTAATACAGTGAGATCAGAATGCCATCTTTGGTCCCCCACAGATATAAATGGATGGAGCAATGTGGGCCATGATCTTCAGATTGATTGAATGATGGAAAATGCAAGTTAATTTAACTTACAGAATGATTGAAAATGTAAGTTAATTTAAATGATTAAGAGTTGGGAGAAGCTCAGGTCAGGAACATATTAAGACAAGAGAAGGAGCATGAATACAGATTTAGGGTGAGTAGGGAAGGGGTATCCCAAAATGTGGGTAAAATGCTATAATCTAGATTAGCTGGTATCTCAGAGAAAAGCAGAATAGCCTATGAAATGTAAGCAATCAGTGGAAGGAAATTTATTATGCTTTTATTCAAAATACAGCCAAATAGATCCTTACCATAGATTATTTCCAATGAGTTCAAGATTAGATTTGGGCTCAATCAGCAATACAAAACAACAACTTCTTTTAAGCCTCTTCTGTGTACAGTATTTAATTTTGAGATTAAGTGAAAATTATCCAGAAATTTGATTCATCTATTAAGCTTATAGGCAACTAGTTCATTAGAAAGCATTTGTTTTTATCAGTAAATGTTCACAGTCTTTTAAAGTCTCATGAGATAATAAAAAAGAAGTCCTTGAAGAAGTTTAAAAACAAATGACATTTTATTTAACATTTGAAAGTGGGAGAAAAGAATCACATAGGCTAACTGTAGTTATAGATTTTCATATATTTTTAGAAATGTTACCACTTTAAACTAGAATTTTTTAAAGCCCTTTTAGTTATTAAATCGATGAATATTGATTGGGTATCAACTATGCAGGATACCATGCTGGTCACTATGAAGATGGAATGAAGGAGAAGATGAGACTCTTTTTCTTGGGATGATTACAATATTATCTCTCCCACAAAGAAACATTTTTTTTTTCTTTTCTGAGGAAAATTAGCCCTGAGCTAGCATCTGTGCAAATCTTCCTCCACTTTATATATGGGTCGCTGCCACAGCATGGCTGATGAGTGGTGTAGGTCCATGCCTGGGATCCGAACCCGGCAAACCCAGGCAACCTAAGCAGAGCATGCTGAACTTAACCACTATGCAATGGGCCGGGACCCAAAGAAACATTTTTAATGAGAAATGAAAATAAATAAATGTCACTGTTTTTCAACTTTAAAAATAATGCTCATTATTAAACAGCCTTAGTATTTTATTAGTTTCTCATTTCATTTAAGAACATAAACAGCATGAAAGAAAAAACACAGAAAGGTTAATAAGAACATATTGTTACACATTCTGTAATTTTCTTAGTAGGGTAAATAAAAGTTCCTCAAAAGATTAAAGTAGAAATTGATTCCTTAAGAAAATAATCAGACTACTTGCCTATAGGCTATTGTTCATAGAACAGCGATTATAGACAGTGATCAGGATGTGTCATCACATGAAAATGTGTTGGCAAACTACTTGTCAACACAAGTCCTTATCTCAGGTTGTTAATTGTTAAAATGAAAGCCAGGCCCCCTGGTCACCACTGGTGAAGTGGTTTGTGGTTTCAAGCCCGACACCTTTAACACAATGAGTCTGAGTTGGTATTTACAAAGGGTTCTAACAAGCCTACAGAATCACTGGGAAATTTGAAAACCTGTGGAATGAGCAACAACACGTAGACTAAATTAAGAATGTGTATCTACCACTGATTCAGACATAAGTAATATGGGACTTTTTTAAACACGTGTAATCATTAGTTTCTAAGTTTGAAACATCACCTAAGAGAGAATCAAAAATGTCCATGAACAACCCTTGAGTAAAGCACAGGGGAGGTCCCAGATTATGAATAATAGGAACAATGGGCCATTTGACTTGGGTTAAAATTATGAAAATTTTGTAAGTCAAAGAACTTTTAAGGTAAAAATTTTGGCTTCAGCTTAGAGTGTTGTAAAGTATCAATGTTGACAATGACACTTAGTAGTATCTTTATTTTTATAAAAAGTAAGTGATTTGACTCTGTGCAACAGCCCAAAGTAATGATTTTGGTAAATACTCTCTGATGGTTGCTTTGTTCTAGTTTCTGATTTTGTTTTTGCTCATAATCCCATGGAATTGGCTTACATCCTCTTAAAAAGGAGAACTAAGCTAAAATTTAAACACCTAATCATATTTATTCCCTGGAATAAGGAGTAAGAGTTGTCCCATCTAACCTACCTACGCACAGTCAGTCATGGCATAATCCACTGGTCAGGGGTAAAGTGCAGAGGGATTCATTTTATATGCTGCACCTGCAAAGCAGAAGGTCAGCAATTTAGAAGGTCATTTAGTTTTAACTCTGAATCACATGCTCTTCAGAGATGCGGTATTCATACTGGGTTGATCCACAAAAGAAATATATAGACTCTTCGAAAAAAGAAAAATCTTTTTAGTTCTTACTCGAGTATGACATCTGAAAGTCAAGACAATTTCTTGGGATCACTTTCTAATCAGTTTTAATTTTTATTGTGTTTTGTTAAAAAGTATAGTTACTGAATGTCCACCTCTGCCAGATTTAACCAAATACTGTAAGAGAAAACAACCAGGAATAGAACATACCCTCTAGCCTAGCCCTGCCCAAATGTATTTGAAAAGGGAAACCTCTGGATTGTTTGGTAGTGAATAATAGAATTGAAAACAAGCTAGAGAAACGAGGCTTGGTGGTTTTAATAACAAGAAATTTCAGTGTATTTAAAGATTCCTAATATTTAAATAATGAAGCAAAAAATCTATTTTTAAAACAGCCTAGCCTCACCTTGTTACCTTAATTTACCAAAGTAGAAGTTGTTACATACTTTTAAACAACAAATTTTCTTATTTAAAAAGTAATATCCAAAAAGGTAATAAATTTATTGCATAATGACTAGAAAAGAGGGAAAAACCTAGAAGAAAAAAATTACTATAATACCCCAAGATTTTTTAGATAACTCCCCATGTATATAAATATCCTTACAGTTGATTTATTTAGGCCATAGTCAATCTTAAAGTTTTTTTTAAAACAGGACTTCCTAGAATAGAAAAACTTGCCATGTTGTTGGTATGTTGCATCTACTTTGTTTTCAGTTGCAGGAAAGCCGTTGTCACTGAATTTGGAGTACCCATCCTCCATAGTTTGCCTTTCTTCATTGAATCTATCATAAAATTGAGAATGAACTCAAAACTGCACAAAACGTATCTTAATACTGTGCATTAAAGTTAATATTTAAAAATTTTCTATATGCTCTAGCTGGTTAATTTCAGAAAATTATAGACAGAAATTCACTGCAACCAGGAACTGCCAATGAAGACTTCTACCTCAATCTGGCTACTCGGATGATTTCATACATCCAGTACTTGTCTTGGTGGAAAAGGTGATCATTCCAGTGTTAGGATCCTGGACAGCAGCATGGATCTCATGAGTGTCTCCTGGGAATCCAAGCCCACTAACCTCCTTGGGTTAGCACTACATGAGGGCCCCAAACGTTTTTCCTGTTAATAATGAGTCAAAGAAAGGCTGTATTCTTGGCAGGAAAGTTATGACCAAGCTGCTAAAACATGAATAAGGCAAGGAACGTAATAAACAGACACCTAAATTGCAAAGAAATCCTCTTAAGCTATGGACTACAGGATGGGTGTTTGTTTCTTTGATCTCTCCAGTGACCCAGCCCTCGAGGAAGTCTATGCAGGCCACGTAGAGACTGAGAGCACAGGCCTTGGAACCAGTTACACTAGCCAAAATCCCAACTCTGCCATTTATTAGCTGCCTGACATAAGGCAATTTGTTTAATCGCACTGATACAGCAGTGAACAAAAGACATCAAAATCCTGATCCTCATGAAGCTAACGCTCTAGTAGGGAGAGAGAGATAATTTTAACGTAGCATTTTCCTAAGGAGAAAAATAGAGAGGAAGGAGGGCTAGGGAAGAGGATTTAGGGAGGAGTGTTGTAATTTATATATGGTGGCAGGGAAGGGCTCACTGAGAAAGTGACATTTGGGTAAAGACCTCAGGGAGGTGAAGGCATGAGCTGTGGAGCTAGCTATCTAGGGGAAGAATGTTCTTGGCAGAGAAAACAGCAAGTGCAAAGGCCCTGAGGTAAGAATGTGTCTGGTATATTTGAGGAACGCAGCCAGGAGGCTAGTGTGGCTGGAACAGAGGGAGGAGAAAAATTATTTAATTTTAACTATACAATGGGATCATCACAGTACCTGTCTTGTAGGTTATATGAGGATTAAAGAACATAATGATTGAGGAGCATTTGCAATAGTGCCTGGCACATAGTTAGCACCTGATTATTGCATTAATTCACAATAACTAACCTACGTAGCACCCAGCAAAACCATTGTGCCAGGCACTCTTATAGGCACAGGGGATATTGCATGAACAATATTGACAAGGACTCTTACATATTAGAAGGAGGGGAAAGTAGACATTGAAAAAAAGGCAATTTGGGATAATTATAAATGTTACTAAGTATATAAAATGAAGTGATGCTCCAGAATGATTGGAGACAGGACTGGGAGGATGGGGATTTTCAGCTGAAGGTCAAGGAAGGCCTCTCTAAGGAGATATATTTAAAACAGACCAGAATGACAAGAGAGGCTCTGCCATGCAAATATCTGGGAGCAGAATATTAGTCTAGGCAAAAGGAACGGCAAGCACAAAGGCACTGGGGTGCAAAGAAGCTTCTGTTCAGGAACAGAAAGAAACACGTCCTGGAACACAGTGAACAAGGAGGAGAGTGTTGGGAAAGCTGAGCTGGGGAATTTGCAAAATGGAAACTTGGGGTATGTTTCCCAGGCTGTTCCACTGTATACCTCCCAAGAGGTATACAGCCCAAAATTTGACCTATATGTCCTTAAAGATAATATTTTCCCCTTGTAACTGCGTAACGGCATCAAGTGTGAAGTTTGGATCACATTTCTCTGGAGTTTGACCATTGAATGGTCTCTTTCCTGGACTTAAATGTAAGAACGTAATGACCCAACATGGTCCCTTGATTTGCTTCAAATTATCTCTGAATTCTTTTCAAAAGCAGAGTCACCATTCTAGTTTTGATGTCTAGATTAAAACATGGTAGGAAAAAGTCTTCAGATCGCATATCATGGTTTATTCCTAGTTCTTATTCTCAAATACCACCTTGTGTTTTGGGGAAGGGTCACTGGTTAGTTTTAAGGTGAAGTTGATGTGCTTAACTTCCCATCCCCAAGCCTTCCGCTGCTAACTGCTTTTCCTGGGCCCTCTTGCCAACTGGCTTCCAGGGAGGTTCAGCCAATGGGAGGCACCTGAGGGCAGGAGGAGAAAAGCCAGGATTTCTTGTCCTCTCCCCTCTCTTCCTTGGGAGGTATGGCTGTCCCCAGTTCCCTGTAGATAGCCGCTCCCTCTGTGGTTCCAGCTCCCCCGGGGCAGCCCCACCATGGGAACCAACCGCCCCCTCCCCTCACTCAGGCTTCTAGGTTGATCGTGTCTTTTGCTCCCTGTGTCCTTCCACCCCCAGAGGCTGGTAGAGGCTTTCAGTGATGCTAATTTCTGGACTGTTACACTTTTTTCTGTTTATCTTCTTGGGTTTTCCATCACCTGTGCAACTTAATCTTCTGTTTAATACCTATAGTGGTTTCTGGTTCCTGGTTGGATCTTGACTGATACAGTTGACAATATGAGGATTAAAATGGGAAAACAGGGATACATTTTCCAGCCCCAATCAGCACTGACTTACTGTATCTTCTTGTATAATTTAATGTATAGCTTCATCTATAAATTATATATTTATTTTTAGACATGAATAAAGATAATAATAGCTGCCTGTTTTTAAATTTCACAAATAGTGAGAAAATAAAATGAAATAAAAGTTTCATTTTGAAGGCAAATGTAATAATTATCTACCCCATCCCCAAAGTCTACAGGTAAGGAACATTTTATCTTAGGTCTGGCCAAAGACTGATGCCATGTCCTTCATAAATAAGATTATGCATTAATTAGATTATACATTTCAATTAAGAAATCTTCCATCATTAATAGAAATTTCTTTTCTCACACAAAAGTTGGAATAAATTCAATATAAATTTTAATAGAATAGATTTTTACAAAATGGCACTCTGTTGTCTGCGCCAGCCACACATTTGCTGAAGTGCAAAGTGCCATTACGAGCTTTTCTTCTGAGATGGGAAAAAAAATTGGAGAATCTTAAACTAGAGGTACACAGACAATTTAATTATTATAAAATATGCCCCTGGAGATAAGGTTAAAAGTTTGGATGAAAAATAGAGGCCAACCTGATAAGCCTGTTTCCCTCAGATCCAGGCTTCCACACACTCGTCTAGAAAAGCACTGCTCACTGTCATGTGTCTTAGGACTCCATTTTCCAAAGAGGATGCTGTGAAACTTATTAATATTGAATGTCTACCAACATTAATAGTAGGAAGGAAAGAAGAAAAGTGAGAGAGGGAGAGAAGGAAGGAGGGAAAGAAGAAAATTTCTATGATCAAATACATTTAGGAGATATTGGGTTAAACAACTCTGAACCAGTTTCTTTCCTGGAGGACTTCTCAGAGCTTCATGACATCATGGAAATCTAAGAAAGGGCTAAAGCTTGGAGTGATTCCCTCAGTTATACGAGCTTGAAACACTCTTTTCAGGTTCCTCTTTGTAGCATTGGGGTTCCACGGGACACAGATTGAGAAAAGCTGTTTTAGAGAATTAGCAAAACAAATAAATACTTCCTGAATGAGAAGAAAACCAAACTTCAGTAAACCGTAGAGAGCCAAGATGCCTCTGATATCATTCTTAGAGAAGAGCTTTCTCTTGCTAGGATGAGTATATGTCAGATGGGCTACATTAGAGCCTTGGGGTCCCTGGAGTGTTGGAGGCCCAAGGCATGGCCAAAGTCATATGCAGCAACTGCAAACAGGTTAAAGTCTAAAGAAACACAGCGTTGATGATCTAGGTAAATACCACACAAAATCAGTTCTTCTAAAAGATTTTTTAGATGGATTCTTCAAGCCGTATTAATTACATCCCTCCCTTGTTGCCTATTTATGGAAGAAGGACAAAAGCCAAAGCTTGTAAGGATACATTCCTCAGTGGTCTGGGGCAGTGACCCTGACACAGCATAGTGCCCAAGGGGTGCAGGTTGGAGCCACTGAGATTCCACCATTGACTTTGTTGTGCCCTTTGACTCCTTGGTTGTCGGGCAGTAATTAATAAGAGAAAAATTATGGTCACTTTACTTTTAGTGAAAAAGTAGAATATATGGGCACCACACCACTGTACAATTATATCAAAAAACTTAATTAGTTTGGATAATGTAAAAGAAATAGCAAATACTGCTCTGGTAGTGGATATGGACCCTCAAGCTAGACAGACCAAAGCCTGTTTCTTCATCTGTGAAGTGGAGATAATAAAATCACCCATAGGGGATTAGTGAGAGAATTTAATTGTAAAGCACATAGCACATTATAAGGGTTCAATAACTGTAATAAGGATTAATTTTTGTTGTTGTTTATATTATTGATATCCAAAGCACCTGGCAAATAGTAAATGCTTAATGTACAGTAGCTACAAAGATTAAAATCTGAATTAATGATAATTGAGTTCATCCAAAGTTTATCCTGGCACTATGAAAACAATTGCTGAGTTGCAAGCAATAGGGGACATATGAGGGAAATTCAAATTTGAGGCTTTAGGTTGTTTTAAAGCATTTAGCAATATTTGCATAAAAAGGGTAAACAGGCCAATTATAATAATTCTTGATGATTCAGGCAAGTCTTCTGGCAGAAAGTACTTGGCAAACGTAAATATTAGTACGAAGTTCATATAAACACACCTCCCTCCTAATTCCACATTTGCCCAAGTAAGGGAAGTTTTTACAGCAAGCTTTTCTAATGCATGTTAGGTTACTACTGTGAGGAATATATTTTCTATGCCAGCTTGGGGTCAGAGTGACATGCTCTTTTGCTAATAAAAAAGTAGAGAGATTGAAGATAGATATTTAATGCCTGCGTTGCCTACCTCTTCATGTAATATTTACTCAAAATGTTAGTGAAGAGTAAGAACATAATATAAAGCAGCAAAACATGAAATAAAGATCATTGTTTTATTTCTGAATATATGACAACATGTTTTATTTGTGAATCACTATAAATTATTTCTACCACCCTGAAGTTTAAATGATCAACAGTTGGTAACCTCTGTTACACTTTCTTCAACCACAGGGTGAGAAAACTGGGTCAAGTCAAACTTTATAGCATTACCACACAATCCCTGTGGTGTTAGCTTAACCCTCCAAGACCGCAGAAAGCATTTTGGTTGATTCTGCTTTATTGCCTTAATTGCTGTTTGGGATACAAGTTGGAAAATTCAATGCTTTGACCACTTATGTACATAAAATGGACAAAACAATTTTCTTCCAAATGGGTGATTTCTGTAACTTTGACCACTCTTCAAGGTCAATGATTACACAAGTTCAGTAGTTATGATAACACCAATCCTAACTGAAGAATATTCACCTTTACTTTGGAACTATTTGTCCAGAGTTCATCATCATCAAAGTGACCATCGCCTCCCAGGCCCTCACCAGGAGGAAAGGAGTGACCCAGCTGTCCAAAGAACTCATCCAATGGGGGAGGAAATCTCCAGGTTCTAAAAGGGAAACAACTCAGAAAATAACTGTGGAGAAATTCTCAAGACAAGAACAAAATCTACCATTTCAGATAGGGTATTCAAAAATGGAAAGTCTTCAATAAAGACAATCTTTTTACCATTATTATTTCTGTTTCCAAAGAAGATCATGATGTCAGCAGTGACCCAGAAAACTCCAGCATAATTGAGTTGGGTCTCATTGCTCTAAACCTTGAACGCTGCTTGGACAGCATGGTCCACAGTCTCAGGGGAAAGACCTAGAGTGTAATTCACTATTCGGACTAACACACTTACACACAGAGGCATTTCAGTAAGCCCCCAAATATACCATTTTAAAGATTGTTGTAGTTTTAAATCTATCTTTTTGATGATTCTTTTTATTTCCTTTTAGAATCAGAAATCTAAAGTACACTATGGTATATTAAAGTTTCGTTAGAGATAGCCTTTATTTTTATCTGTTTACAAGTTTCTTGTTTAGGAAATAATCTAAACTGTACTATAATCACCTAAGATTTAAAAACTACTATAAGATATTCATAATTTTAAATAAAGGTGTAAAATTCCATTTAATAGAAAATATTTGAATGTTTTAATTTCATTGAAATGCAAAGCAGGAGATAATGGAGTACAACTAATAAATTAACATTTAGCCTATGCTACGTATCGATGAGTGATATGCTAAAAGATTGAATTGGTGGTCCCAGAGTTCTGAGGCACAACATTAGAGAAATATTACTATAGAAAAAAATTGAAGAATCATTAAGTTCATAAATTCTTGGAAAGAATTAGCTACTGTACTCTAACTTGATTTACTTTTCAAGTAAAACTAAACATTAGCACAGAAAGACATTAAAATGTTTCCTTTCTCCAGCGTTTTGCTAAATGAGATTTATGTACACTATATAAAATATTTAACTATATCAGCAGCCTTTAAATCCAGGAGGTTTGACTTTAGAAGGCATTCACTAGTAAAGAAATATCTTTCTGATGTACTTGAGACTGAATGCAAAAATGTTTCTTATTCATCTTTACATCCCTGGAAATTGGACCCATGCCTGTCACATAGTAGGCACTCAATTAAAATGTACTGAATGAACAAATGAATAAATGAATGGATACAAATAAAGGACAGGCTCAAGATGATTACCTACAGATTTCTTGCTGGAATTATCTTATGTCTTAATCACTTCACTTGAGTTGTAATTCAGAATCTCACTTGAGAAAGAATCAGCTCCACCCAATAATACGGGATCAATATTTGTTATTTCTGAACTTTCTAAATTCGCAGGAAAATGATCTGTTGCACCATGCTACCTTTGTTAAGAGACAACTGATTTTAACTATTTCTTAAAATTTAATTCTTGTTGAAAATTATTACACAAGGAAAAAAATGAAACCATCAGTTCTCTATCATATTTTTTAATTTAAAAATTATTTTTTTTAAGATATTTTAAGCCACCTAGAGAAGATTTCCTAACTCAATACTCAAGTAACAGAGATAAAGCCTGGTGTGGAATACACAGATTGTGATTTGGGGATAGCATAGACTTACAGACCCCAAAAGGACCTCCAGAGATCATCCGGCCTAATCCCTTTATATTACATTGAAAAACAGGTTCAAAGACATTGAGAAACTTCCTCAAAATAACACAAACAGATAAAGTTGATGCTAGGATTAGAATCTTATCCTCCCGACTAGGATAGTCTAGGAGACATAACACATAAGTATGTGATCTACCAAAGCTGATCCTGCCAGCTATAGTAACATTACACATTGTACAGAGGAAAAATTATGAGCTACCTTTTTACCTGTAGGTCAAGTTATCAGTTAGCCCCTTCATTTTCTTAGGGAAAAAGTTACCTATATTCCACTATATCAGGGACCCCACACCTTAGCTACTTCATAAAGCTTCAAGTTTCAGCATACTGTTGGCCATTTGCTTGTAGACCAAAGAAGGCTTGCATATGCTGAAGTCTATTCCTCAAGAGCCCAGATTTCTCTTCTGTCCATGTGTTGATCTCAAGGGAAGTTGATAAAAGGCTTTCAAATAGTGCTAGAAAGAAAGCACGCAATCATGCCCACTAAATGGGAAAACTATATGCTAAATTAGAAAGACAAGAGGTGGGGCTGTCACCTCTTCAAGAAGCAATTCTGCCTTGGTGAGGGAATCTTGTTTTCTAGAAGCAAATGAGGGACCGAGAGGGGCCAGCAGACAGAGAGATTCCAGAACAGAAAGGCCATCAGCACAAACATGGTTGCCTCTGCTGCTCCAGAGTCTGCAGAGATCTTCATTTGGGAGTGGGGGTTCAGAGGGAGATAATTTGAACCTCTACCTCACTGAGCCGCTTTTATAGGGTCATAATGTTGGCGTATGATTCATGTTTTATCCCTATTTTGTTTGTGCTACATTCTGTTCGAGGACAGAAAGTATAGCACATTCTTTTGTCCAAAGTAAAAGCTTATGGATAAAAACAAAGGATTCACCCCTTGTTTAATGACCTTAAATGTAGAATGTAAGTTTTGCCTTTTTTGAGGATTTTCTCTCTAAAATTGGCTGAGCCATATGGAACTTGTTATTTGCCCTCTGACATAGGAAGGAAGGAAAGGAACGAGGGAGGAAAAGGGGGAAGGAGAGACAGCAGGTGGGAGGGAGGAAGGTGGAGATATGACAGGACTAGACAGGCTATAGGGCTACAAAGACTTTTCCCAAGTCATGACCCAAGGACCCTCACTACTAGTTTGCCCAGTTTGGAAACCCATCTAATCACCTTGCTGCCAGGACCATTTTAACCACAAGTCCAGCCCTAAACGGGATAATATAATCCAGATGTAGGAAATGAGCCATTTGTTCAGTAAAGCATCGCTGAGGATATGTGTCAATTTTTTCCAAAACCAAAATTCTTACGAAAATTTCCAAAACATTGACAAACACAAATGATTAAGTAGATCTGACCCCTTCTTGTATAAATATGTAAGCTGATGAAACTGATCAAGCAAGAGGTTAAACACTGAATTTGATCTAGTCTTCCTTCAATGATATAAACACTTTACACATTTGGGAAAGTCCGACACCTGTCAGTTTCTGTCTGACTTCAGAGTGCTTTCAGTTTGAAAAGGCAAGTACATTGCATAACTGGTAAAAATTGAGACATATGTTCTAATATTCCATTTGCTCCCAGGGTATTTTTGCATTTTGCATATCCAGGTTTGGTGAATGATTTAGAACCAGTTTTCTCTGCCATACTATTTATCTTATTATAGAATCTAGTCAGTTGATGGAGATGGAGGCAGGTCACAATCCCCAAATTTAAGATGACCCATTCCCCTAAACTTTGGCATTAAATCAAGAAGTGGTTCCCAGAAACCAGTGGTGGTCAAAGATGGCTTGCTGATGAAATCTAGGTAAACTCATTCATTCTCAACCTATTTTCTGCTGTCCCAGTGATGGATGACATTCATATGCAATGCACACTTCCTTGAACTGCACAGGACACCACGTGTGATTCCACTTCTTTCCCTCCAATTCAAAAGAAATACTAGAAAGTACTCAGAGTGACATTACTATAACAGATAACCTAGAAAAATGATATAACAAATTTAAAAATGTAAATCATTTGAAAAATTCACCACTTTACTATTATTCCTCATGACTGACCTCACGAAATTAATAGAGATAAATTATTGAATTATGAGAGCAAAGTGGAGGATTTCCACAAAATGTAAGACATGAAGATGAGACTAGTGAAATTAATACAAGAAATTCTGGAGAGGAAATCTTTATTTATAAATGATGAAACTAAAGACCATGAAAATAATTTTTTATTTTAACAACTTATTGTGATAATTTATTTTAGAAAGATAATGCATATATTTGACGTGTTCAATTTTATGTTCTATAATGTTTATAAATTTTTTAATTTAAAATGCATTAACTACTTAACTTCAATAATTTTTTAAATGTTATAAATTCTGAACATGTCTTAAAAAGTAAAACACAAGTATTAAACACAGAATTTTACAAAATAAGTACTGAAACACCAGTATTATTATTTGGTTCACTTCAGAAATTTATTGAAATCTCTCAAATGCTAATTAACCCTCCCATTCTCTTGGTTTTTGTAGGGTTTTGCAGTTTTTATTTCTTTTACATAATTTTAACAGAGTAAAGATTGACATGTAGGGAAATTTATCTGCAGCAATATCTAGCGTTTGCCTGGGGTATCTGGTCTGTGAGGGAGAAAAGAGTAATAGAACAGGTCTGAAGGGATTGTCCTTTAAGATCACCGAAGGCCCTTTGCTCTGTCTCCAAATAGACTAAGAAAACTCTGCTCTTGATTATATTACTCACATAGGTATCTCTTAGCAGAAAAGAATACATAGATTACTGGATATGATCCTCTAATAATCATATTTTTACCTAGCAGTCGTGTTCCTTGGTCCAAATTAACATTGGAGCATTCATTCGTCAGTTTTTGGTGAACAGCTCTGGTCTGTATTGAATTGCCATGATTTAGAGATGATGTTTAGGGTAAAGGATGGTAGAACGGTAGAGACATAAGGTGACAAAGGGTGGTTACCTAGTGAGCTGTGTAACTACTCTTCTGTCGCAGACCAGCCCAACCCAGCTTGCCTATTATAAAGTGTATCTATCTGCTCTTTGCTCTGTAATAGAAATGCAATTGCCTTTTTAGCAGAAACAAGTTTGAATCTCAGGAAAACAAATATAACATAAGCAACTCCCTGATCAGGATATAATTAATCAGAAGGATGTTTAGAGGTTTCTTTTTAATTAGTCTAAAGAGAGGTCTCTGTGAACCTAACCGCCTTATAATTCATAGTTGTTTTTCTGTGGGCTGCATACAATTTGTAATTATTTTTCAACTCTTGAATTTATGAAGTCAATGCTCAAAAATTATTTGGTTGATGGATGGATTAAAGAGAAAAATTTCCTAGGCTCAAATTCAGTTTAAATTGTAAGTAGATTAGAATGTTAGTGACTTATGATTAAACTATTCACATTAATTCATACAGTTAAAGAAACTGTTTACAATCTCTTGTAAGTTGATAAAATTTCAAGGTACAAAGAGTCAGTAAATAATGTGAGTCATTTTATCTGGTTTCAACTCTAGACAATACTTCTGGTTTACACTGAATGAAAATATAAATGATATGAAGAGTGTGTGAACCATGCCCTCGGGGCAGGGAGGAGTGAGCTGCCTACCTTTAGTAAAAACTTTGAAATTGATTTTGTATGTATGAATCATGACTGGATTTTCCACAACCACAAAAAACAGAGAGAGAAAGAGAATGATAGATAACAAATAAATGAATTTTTGTTTCCTTAAAAGCCATTTTCCTTAAAAGCCATTTAAGGAAGAAAAACATTAGTTCAGAAATGTAAAACATTTTCAAAACAAAGTAGAAAATCGTAAAAACTCACATTGCGTGCTATAAGCAATGGTAGTACTTGCAACGTAGAGTTCCCTCAGGATAACACCTGAAAATGTTAACCATTGGTGTACAATGGAAACAGGCACTAAGTTTAATCTTGATGTTAGGGCTTAAAAGTTGTGTGACTTCGGCAAAATTATTTAAGCTTTCTGAGTTTCATTTTCCTCACCTGTAAACTGGGAAAGAAAAAAAGCCTTCTTTCATCTCAATATGAGGACTAGAGATAATGTAAGTAAAGCAACAGCACCTTACCTGACCTATAGCGGGTTCTCTATACTGATTATTATTAATGTCAGTTACTGCCGCTGTTATTTATTACTAAAGAGTAGTCAATATTTGTTGAGCATCAATTATACATGAAGTACAGTGCTTAAAATTTTAGAAGACAAGTAAGAAATAGAAGATGTAACCTTTTAGACGCAAGACAGTGGAAAACACAAATTGACAGAATCGTTTTTACAAAGCAGCATTTCTCTTACTACATTCTAACACAGGACAACAGAAATAATCAAGAGCTAGGGCAGATCAGGTGGAAGCCTGGCAACTGGAAAACACTTCTAGGAGTTTTTTCATTTTTCATGTGCATTTTCATTAGGTTCTGCAGGGATTTGGTGAAAGGTTTGGACTGGTAGAGAAAAGGGCAAAGAAAATTTTAGGTAAAGGAAATGGAATATGTGGCAGATGTACAGAGATAAGCTGTTCTCCAGTTGATAAACCATGTTCTTTCTTGTTTTAATGCATTCACAGGAGTCTTCTCCTTGACCTTTCTTCTCACCAGTCTTTGCCTTTCAGTAGATAGTGCATTGGGGTTTTGCAATCAATGCCAACTTGCTGCTGGAATGCTTGGATGCAGAAGCCTACAGTGTTGGCAGGTTATCTGCTAGCCAAAGAGAAAGGAAGAAAAGGGAGAGAACCAAGTCAGAACTTGGTCATCTGTAAGGGCCAGCATCACCCAGAGATTGAACAAATTGTCACTATCTGGGAATACGTGAAGGGATTCATGGAGCCCGTTACCTTTAAAATGTTTACAATCATTTAGGGCCTCATGGAGAGCTAAACCTCTTTCCCAATTCGACAGCAATTCTGGCTGTCCAGTAGCACCTCTGGTGATATTCCCACCAAACCAGTCACTACCCTAGAGACACTGCCAGACTCATGCCTCTTGTCTCCTCTCTACGTTTCTTTGCTCCTGCTTAGCTCTCTACTGCCTATACTAACTCCTGACTCTGCCAGTTCTTCTTTCATGGTTTCTGTTTGCTTATTTATGACTTCAAAGTATCTGCTCATTATCTTCTTTGTTGTAGGTTTTTCAGTCTCTCTTGCTCTTTCTCTCTCTGTCTCTGTATGGGTGTGTGATATACTCTAAGAGACAGAATCTGATTGATTCATTCACATATTCTCCAATATAGAATTACTCTTCCTGCATAAAGTTTTCTGGCAGCCTATAAATGGCTACCTTTGGTTCAAGAGTCCTGGTTAAATTAGGCGGCCAGGATGATGTTATGGTGGTCAACATAAAATATGGTAACCAATGTATAAGGAGTCATCCCTTGAACACAGGGCTGTGGGCATGGTATGTACTGAGGAAATGATTAACTCCCGTAAAATTCTGTGGCTGTTTCACAGTCTTCACTAGGGTGAGGTAATCTTCCTGTTAGGATATAAAAGATAGTGCAGGATGGGCAAAGAGGGAGAGGCAGTAGTCGAAGTTAACAATTCCCAAAAGAATATCCCTTAAACCAATCATTTAAAAAAATTTTTATTGAGGTAACATTGGTTTATAATATTATATAAATTTCAAGTGTACATCATTATATTTCGGCTTCCGTGCAGACTACATCATGTTCACCACTAAATCACTTCTATACTAAGGAATTTTCTTGGTAGCTAATTTGTCCCTGTACAACTGTGCTGCTTGGTACACACTGATATAGAAGTTAAATGAGAAGAATGATAATAATAGCTGATATTTATTTAGTAACTAGGCTAAATAATCTCATTTTATTTATGTAACAATATATAACTACATTTTATTATTATCATTCCCTTCTTACAAATAAGAAAACTGAAATTCAGAGAAGTTAAGCCAACTTCTTAAAGCCAATAAATGGTAGGCACAGGATTTAAACCTAGCTCTTTCTGGCACCAAAGCCCATGGACTTAACCACTATCTTATAGTGATTCTCAGCTGAAAAAAAGAATTTAGGGAGAAAAAAGAAACAAGAAGCATATCTCACAGAAAAAGACCTAAGACTAGAGGTGAAAGGGGGAAAACTATCAAGAAGAAAACACTCAATACTGAAAGATTCACAAGCTCTCTGTGTAACACTTGGTCAGTGCCATCGATCCAGTAGGTGACAAAAAACAGCCAAATCATTTTCTGCTTGTTGTTAACAATATATACTGATGACTCAGTAACTTGTTTTCTTTCAGAGTCGCAGGCCAGAAAACCACACTGGCCCCAAGGACCAAGCTGGGAGAAAGAGAGTTGTCCCAGACTCCTGATTTCCCGAGTAAGGTGTTAACTCGAGTACTTTCCCCCTGCAGATATACACTAGAGCATTTCACAGTAATCCCCGAGTAGGCGCCTTAAAAACAAAGTGTACACTCAAATGTGCTGCATAATTCTGAACTTGATCGTGTCTTTACTACTACAGATTTTGTCTTGTGTAAAGCCAAATTTATCCAGATCAAAAATAATATCCCAAAGTGGATATTAACTTATATTTGACATCTGGTATTTCCACATAACACTCTTAATCAGCCTTTGGGTAAATCTATTCTAAATAATTACTAGGGCAGAGTTTCTTCAAACTTTGATCAGAAAAAAAATTCTATGTCAAAATAAAGAGGGCTTGTCACACAGATCCCATTCTCCATAAAATCACCAACAAAAAAATCAACCGGGAGAAAAACAAGAGATTAAAAACAAGCAAACATAATTAAAGGTTCATCAAGATCCCATCCTAAGATCTAGAATATTGTTATTGACTCAAAGTTTTCACTGCTTCTGTTTTGAAGAAAGTGTCACATTGGGGAAACAGTTTCACATAATATTTTTCTTTAGGTTACTGGAAGCTACTGAGCTGCCACCAACTGAAATTGGCACTGCTCTGCTGTGGGATGAAAAGCCCTCCATTTGTGGCTCTTACATACACCACAGCATATAATTTTTACCATACAGGCATTGAGCAATGCGTTGGGTCTGTGTTTGGTAAGAAAGCTGATGAAATTCCTGTATTTTCTCGAATTGACCTGGAGGGTTTCCCTGAACTCCTAACCCCAGGGAACTCATGAAGTTAATGGAAATTGGCGTGTACACCACCCTGGAGCTCTCCTTGCGGACAGTTCACCCCTGGTCCCAACCCCGGTGAAGCTGCACTTCTTGGACTTTTCTTTTTTTAAGCCAAAGGGTAAGAATTCAATATAAACACTAAACTGATCTCCTGACCTCATTCTAGTCCTGCTGATTGCCATAAATAAAACACTCCTGACCTGAATCTTCACCATTTTGACCTAGTTCCTATGAGTGGTCACCTGTCTCCTCACGGAACAAAGCCACAGGGATGCTGTCCAGCGACTGGGCAGGAAAGTCACCTAGGGCTGAAAAGTCAAACAGGAGACAAAACCTGAGGGTGGCAAGTCATTTCCAGGATACTGAACGTGGGGGCGGCAAATTGATAGACCATTGCTCATTGCAAGCCTGAAAAGCTGAAAAACAACTGTAATCGTGCTTGTCTCAGGGCTGGCCCATTCTATTGTGATAGCAAATAAGGACTAATGAGCAAAATATGATGACTCGCGTCCTGGCATCAACATTAGACAACACCTCAGGGTTAATTAAGTAACTAAAAAATAAACATCAAAGTGTATTTTTCATTTGTCTTGGGAAGTTGGGCATATTCTTTTTTCAGCTCACAAGTTACTTTCTTTGAAGAGTTAATCTTAACACAGCATCTATATGCCAAAATGGACCTAGTGTCTAGTTCAGATCTCTTGCTGTGCTCTTCCTTAAACATGCACTAGGAGTAGACACATGTCTATTGCTCTGCCTTTTCATTTTCTCTTCTCTCACTGTACTGTCTGTATGTCATATTAGGTCAGGTATCTTCCATCATGTCTTTAAGTATAGATGTGTGCTTTCTTTAGCCCAAAGAGGTAGTGTTTTTTACTTTTTTGCCACTGTCCGTAATTCTTTATATAGTCATGCCTTGGAATCCGCAGGGGATCGGTTTCAGGACACCAGCGGATACCAAAATCCGAAGAAGCTCAAGTCCTTATATAAAATGGCATAGTATTTGCGTATAACCTACGCACCAACTTCTGTACACTTTAAATTACCTCTAGATTACTTATAATATCTAATACAATGTAAATTCTATGTAAATAGTTGTTACACTATATTGTTTAGGGAATAATGACAAGAAAAAAAGTCTGTACGCATTCAGTACAGACGTAACCATCATAGGCCTTTCCATCCATGGTTGGTTGAATTCATGAATAGGGAACCTGTGGGTGTGGAGGGCTGACTGTATACATATTAGGTCAAGCCATACAAAATCGTCATTTTTGTAGATCAAAAATGGTCAACGCTTGGGGCCAGCCAGGTGGCATAGTGGTTAAGTTTGCGCACTCTGCTTTGGTGGCCCAGGGTTCATGGGTTCAGAGCCCAGACGCAGACCTACATACCACTCATCAAGCCATGCTGGGGCATGCATCCCATATACAAAATAGAGGAAGATTGGCACAGATGTTAGCACGGGGACAATCTTCCTCAAGCACATAAAAAAAGAGGAAGGTTGGCAACAGATGTTAGCTCAGGGCCAATCTTCCTCACCAATAATAATAATAATAATAATAATAATAATGGTCAATACTGGCAATTTCAAATAGTTCAACCTAATATCTGTGTGTGAATATGTACATGTATTATGTAATGTGTGTGAGCGTGAGTGTGTGTGTGTGTCTCAGGCAGAAGCACTTCATATATTCTACTTCAATTAATTTTTACAATATTCTATAAGGCAGATCAATTTCTTTAAGGTACACATGTGAAGATGAGAGCTAAAAAAAGGTAATAACTTGTCTATCTAAGGTCTTCCAGGATTCAGATTTAGATTTCTTTCCCCATGCCACATACTCTCTCCAGGCTTCCCATTATCAAGACTTAGATTGGCTGAGTCACCTTGACTTCAAAGCCATCTTGGGAAGAGACCCAGCTGAGCGCTCCCAAGCTCACCAGCATCTCTTCTCTCATTCTGTCCCAGGATGTGGCACTGCACAAAGGAATCAGTCAGCATGTTCCGTGTCTGCTTATCCCGTTAGCAAACATTGGTGAAATTAATTTAGAGTGTTTCAGTGATTGTGATTCTTATTTCTACAAGAAATCTTGAACAAATTCTTCAAGTCATTTTTTGGGGCCCAAGTGTGGGCAAAATCTTGCATTTATTTTAGAGAAATGCTAGTTTTCCCAGAAATTTGAAGAAAAAAATGTGCTTATAATATACTTGAGCAAAGGTGTTCAAACACTGTGAAATCTAGTTCTCTCCTCTTCCAAATTATAGAGCGTGAGAAGTGGTTTGTTGGCTTTCCGGTTCCTACTCTGGGCATTTTGGGAAGTAAGACCACAGCAGTCTAGATTTACATTGTTGGGATTATTTTTTTCAGTAAATGCTTATGCAAATACATCCTTTCCTGTTGGTCTTTGACTGGTTTGTTTTCAACTCACATTTTTAGCTGAACTGAAGTTATTAAAAAGAAAAAAAAAAAACGCCTTTGCACTAGGTCATGAGAACATTGTATTAAACATTATTCACAGCTCACATTTTTAGTGTCCAGTGGCAGTAAGGAGTGAGCAATCACAGCATCTTCAGGGTTCTCCGAGAGGGGAATAGGACATGAAGAAATCAACATAACAGAAAAGTGAACCAGAGTGAGGTCACCAGGAAAATGTCTCTGTCCCAATGATCTAGTTTGTTAACTGAAAAGGAAGGAGTAGGGAGAGCCATCCCCAGTGCAATGGCCCTCGTCAGATGGGAGGGCCCCTCAGGATTATAGTTTTCTCAAACTGAGTTCTCTGCATGCTTGGCAGTTCATGCATGTGTTCTCAGGGGTCTGCAAGGTTCCCGTGAGAATTTTTTATTTTATGTTTTCATTTTAATGGTCGTCTAAAAGTCATCAGCATAAGCATCCTCTGGATTAGTTGGAGGACCACCTTGTAACCAAGAACTATGGCATGATTTCCAGGCCCATGTTTGCAGTTGTGTTTATAAATTATTGAAAATTACTGAAAAAAAACAGAGGAGAACTGAGCAGACCAAGTAAAAACTAAATGATGTCATGAGCATTGCATGAAGGGAGGTTCGGGGGTAGAGAAAGAGTGAGAGAATTGCATTCCACCTACAGGTTAAAGAGGGCAGTCAGGAACATATTCATATTGAGGGCCAAGACGTAGTTGCAGCAAAATGATACCAATTTTCACATTAATTTAATGTAGCTCATTTAAAATTTGTTGGGTGATAATTTTAAATGTATGTATTTTGTAAATTTGTTTTGCTTTGATAGTTGTACAAGAACTGTAGATTTATGGAGTATCTAACTAGTATCAGTTTGTACACATGTAAAGGTATTAGTTTGCTAGAATTACCAGAACAAAATACTACAGAGTGGCTTAAACAACAGAAATTGAACATCTCACAGTTCTGGAGGTCAGAAGTCCAAAATCAAGATGTCATCAGGGCCATGTTTCCCCTGAAGGCACTTGCGAAGGATCTATTCCAGGTCTCTCTCCTAGCTTCTGGTATTTCTTTGGCTTGTGACTGCATAACTCCAGCCTTCACATGGTGTTCTCCCTGTATGCATGTCTGTGTCCAAATTTCCCCTTTCTATAAGGACACCAGTCGCATTGGATTAGGGACCCATCCTACTCCAGTATGAGCTCATCTTAGCTAATTATATCTGCAACTATCCTATATCCAAATAAGGTCACATTCAGAAGTACTAGGGGTTAGAACTTCAACATATGAATTTTGGGGGGACACAATTCAATTCATAACAGGAAATAACATAGTAAAAATAACTTGTCACTGTTAAAGAGCCAAGATAATTTTTTCTTCTAAAAGTAGTCTACATACTGCTCAATTTTGAAAAACCATGCTCAAAATTATATCATTCTGGTAAGAACAAAAAATTAGAACTTCTCATTTGCCCATAGGAAACCTTATAAAAATATTTAACTATTAAAAATAAATTTCTGATGGATGAAACCATAGAAAAGCTAGAAAAAAATAGAATCGAATATTTAGTCAGACCTCTTGAAAAGGATGAATCTCTCAGCCTAGAGATAAAAGAAGAAATTGCAATGGAAAAAACAAATAGGCTTGATGGTATAAAAATGTAAAAAGAAAAAATTGTAGACTTTTTAAAAAGGTAGATTTGCTATGGAAAAACATGTAAAACAAACAGAACACAAAAGGACATGATATGTTTATTTTACAAGGCAAGTACAAAATGATAACAGAAGCGTAAGACCTCCATAGATAGATAAGTAAAAGACAAAAAGAGTCAATTTTTAGAAGAGGAAATGTGACTGAGAAACAAACAGCCAAAGAAATGGGAATTTTTAGCTGAAGTATTTCCAAGCACACAGGCAGGTATGTATGGTGAAAATGGGACCTTGTACCTTGCTGGCTCTAGGGTAAATTGCTACCACCCTTTTAGAAAGCACTATTGAAAACACTACAAACAAGGTTTCTCAAAGTTGAGAAATGTACAGAGGACTCTCAAAATTTTTTTTATTCAGGTGAAATTCACATAAAACAAAATTAAGCACTTCAAAGTGTATAAATCTGTAACATTTAGCACATTCATAATATTGTGCAACCACCACTTATTTGAGTTCCAAAACATTTTCATCACCCCAAAACAAAACCATGGACCCATTAAGTGGTCCTCCCACTAGCCCTTGGCAACCACCAATCTGCTTTCTGTCTCTATGGATTTACCTATTATGGACATTTCATATAAATGAACTCATAAGATATGTCATCTTTTGTGTCTGGCTTCCTTCTCTGAGCATACTGTTTTGGAGGTTCATCACCTTGTAGCATGTATCAGTACTTCATTCCTTTTTATGGCTGAATAATATTCCATTGTATGTACGTACATACCACAATTTGTTTATCCATTCATCTACTGACGGACATTTGGGTTGTGTCCATTTTTTGGCTATTGTGAATAGTGCTGCTACAGACCACTTTTAGGACTAAAAAAAAAAAAGATCATATCTTTTATTTAAAAATTCTGATTCAAGAATTCTCTCCGGAGGGAATAACCTAAAATACGGGAAAATCTACGTCTGTATGTTTATTGCGGGGTTGTTAGTGTAATTGGCAAAAACTACCTTGATAGTAAAATCCAAGCTGACTGCTGGCTATTCAATCTTTTGTTATAATCTGTTAACTGGTTCCCCAATTATTCTACTTTTTTCCCCTAAAATTTATTCTTCAAACAATAGCCTAAGTAAAGTTTTTCTGACAGGAAATCAGATCATCTCATTCCTTAGCTAAAATCTTCCAGTTATTTTCTGTAAATGGAAAATTCCCCGGCTTATGAAGTCCCGTGTAATCTTGCTCCGGCGTCATCTCTATCCACCCTCTCTTCAGTCCATTGACTTCCTTTCTGTTTCTGACTGGGGACTTTTGCTAGTCTCCTTAAGATTCTGTGGCATTTCTCTCCTTGACTTCACTGCCTCTATTTCCTCCTCGCTCACTCATCACTGCGAGCTGAACTGCCTTCTACCACTTGACCAAAATTGCACTCTGGAAGTGACTCATATAAACAATGCTGGAATAAACATCCATAAGCTAAATCTTTATGAGGATCTCTGATGGTATCATTAAAAACAAATTGCTGGGGGGCCAGCCCAATGGCGCAGTGGTTAATTTCTCAAGCTCCATTTCTGCTGCCTGGGGTTCACAAGTTCGGATCCCAGGCACAGACTGACACACCGCTCATCAAGCCATGCTGTGGCAACGTCCCACACACAAAATAGAAGAAGATAGGCACAGATGTTAGCTCAGAGCCAATATTCTTCAGCAAAAAGAGGAAGGTTGGCAACAGATGTCAGCTGAGAGCCAATCTCCCTCACCAAAACAAACAAACAAAAAGCAAACAAAAACAAAAGAACAAATTGCTAAAAAATAGTTTTTAACATGTTTGAGCTTTTCTGCCAAACCAACTCTGGAAACTTCTATCAATTTAGTGTCTATCCCTGGTCATCTTCTTCCTTATTCTTCCTCCCCTTCACTAAGTGTAACCATTCTCCAAGGTGCAGACCATCTTCTGGCCTCAGCTCTTCTCTCTATACTGTTTACCTGGTGACATAATGCAGCACAGGACCCAGCACTGGTGACTCAAGGATTAGTGACCTTGAGAGCATTGGGAGTCAGCATCCTCAACACCTATGCATGTGTTTTCATATAAGGCAGTGACAGCAGAAAAAGTGGTTAAGGTAAGTTTGAGATGGCTAGATCGAAAGAACACGTAGTGGACTTGTCCCTGAGCACTTGTGATATTCAGTCACTTGGAGAATATACAATATAACAGGAGGAGGCCAGATCCCTAGTGACAGGTGGAGACCAACTGCCGGTGAAATCCAAATATTAATGTTAATGTGGTCTTTTATGTTCTCACAAGTTGGTAAAGCCTGAGGCTTTTAGAATTATGTCAGACCCATAGTTCTCCGGACCAGAGAACTCCACAGATCAATTGTCCACTTGAACACCTGTCAGTCACTGCATCACACAAAGATTGCTTCAGAGTAACTGTCTGACTCATCAATGCTAATTAATGCCAAGAGCACACAAGAAATTACCCAAGTAAACACTGGTGCTCATTACATTCAGCAGGACAATCCATCATTTCTCTGTTTCAGCAGTCTTAAGGCCCTCATTTGAACATTTTCTTAATTCAAAATCCAAGAAATACATATTGAGCACCTACCATGTGTTAGTCCCTGAGTCAGATGCATTAGATACAACATGAATCTGACATGGTCTTAGCTCTAAAAGATTAATAAATAATGTAGAGAAGACAAGAATGAAAGGAGCCCAATAAGTAGCACCTTCTCCACCAGAGCTCAGAACAAACTGAGAGATAAGATGAAAAAAACAATTCAAAAATAGGTAAATAATATATCAACTTTATTACCAACAGATACTAGATTGAAGGACAAAGTTTAGTGTGAAAGCCAAATTGGGCTTGCTATTCCTGTATTTTCTGGTCTAGAACTTGGACCAGCCCAGCAGATGGTAAGTTTGAGTCTACAAAGTAGACACACTTCCTTCAGGATTTTCATCCCACTGGTCAAATTGGAGAGGGAACGAGAAAAGAGGCCAAATATGCAACCCCAGAACCATTGATAGATTAATTCCATCCAATTAAGACACATGGACCAAAAGCTGTCACCCACTGAGCAGTACTTATTCCGTGGGGGAAAGTCAGGGAGGAGCAAGAGGCCAGGAATGTTAAGGGAAAATCCTTCTTCATGGAAACCAGGAATGGAAAAGAGACATTTACCCCAAGAGGGCATACACATAACTCTCTGGATCTCAAATCTGACTGTGATATCTGTTCTAAAAGGGGTGTAAACAAGGGCCTATGGAGACACAAAAGAGGAAGGAATTAATGCTAACAGGAGGTAACAGTAAAGTATGTATAGTGGAGGTAGCTGTTTAGTTGTGTTGAAAATATGAGTAGAGTTTGGACAGGTCTAATCAGAAAAGGAATAGTGGGGGTGGGGGTGGAAAGCAAGGCAAAGGGAACAACATGACTCAACGTACAAACGTGAACATTCATAGTGAGCCAAAGAAACAAGTATCCAGTGGTATGGACAGGGTCATTTTGTGAGACCAATTTGATCTGGATGGTTTTTGACTTGGCCTAAAAAGTAAACATCTTTCAACTTTTTAAATTATCAGTCAATGTTAAAATGTGCCTCAACATGGCTCAGGATGGATGAAGTTCAAGGCTAGGGGAGATTCAATCAGGGACATGAATGCCAAAAACGGAGACAGGGATCTGTTGTCCAGGTTATTTGGCGATTTAAGGAAAAAAACAGTGATTGACAGTATTATGTGACCATTTTGAAAATATATTTGTCAAAATGTCTCTCATTTCCCGGAATACCCTGCTTCATATGCTGGGTAGTATGGAGGGCATCAAGTAGGAGATGGAGATTTAAAAAAAAATGCAGGTTGGGTGAAATTACAGAGGACTTGGAACAACATTTAAGTGAGTTTGTACTTTATTCCATAGAAAATGAGAAACAGGATAAGATTTTAGAATGTTATTATGTGACAGGTGCCATACTAGTCATTGTTATAAAGTGATACTAGCCTTCCAAGAGTTCGTTCTAGTCAAGGAGATCAAAACAAATACAGATAATTTCCATAAAGTAAATGGAGGCATATGGTGGCCTAAGCAGAGTCATCTGTCAGAAGTATCCCTCTGACAACAGTGCAAGGACTGGTTGGAGAGGGAACAGAGACTGGAGGCAAGGACCCCAGTTAGAAAGCATTTGCAACAGTCCAGGAAAGAGATGAAGGGGATCACAGAGTGGTCAGGAGGAAATGAAATCAACGGCACAGGCAGAAGCATTTTGCAAAAAGCAATTTACTTCTTCTGAAAAAGGTGAAAGAAACAAGCACAAGTAAAGATACAAAAAAATCACGCTGCCTTTTAGATTTGCATGATTTAAAAATCATTTTCACATTTTGATTCAATAGGCTCTTCTTTTTCACCGGTTGTGATGGAAAAGATTCAGACCAATTACTCAGATTCCAAACCAATAGCATGCTTTTTTGTTTATTTAACTCCAATATGGCCCAGATGTGGAAAAATAATCAAGAGTTGGCCAGGGTGCCTGTTTGTACACTTAGAAAACTGTAGGTTAGATTCCGAGGTTTTTATTTTGCCAGGAATCAGAACCACAGTCACTGTAAAATTACGAAACTAAGTAGTGAGGAAAGTAAGATGGGAAGCTCTTTTTGAGAGGAAAGGGAAGGAAGGAGGAGGCACATACCAGAGTGGATTGGAGGTGATAGGCAGTAGACACTCATAAAGAAGTTCCTATCTGTCAGTAGCTATTCAGCTACCCCTGAACAGCTCATAAATCAGCTGCCTACATTGACATTTGTTCATTCATTCTTTCATTCATTTTCCAAATATTTATCGAACACCTACAATGAGCCAGGCATTCTTGCAGGTACTAGAGATATAGTATTAAATACAACAGACAAAGAAACTTATCCTCAAGGAACTTACATTCTAGTGAGAGAGGGCAGACAACTAAAAAATAGATAATTGGAAAAATAGTAACTGATGGTGATAATTTTTATGGAAAAAACAGCATGGAAGGTTGGAGGGGATGGTCATTGCTGGGGTGACTGGTGTGAAGAGAAATCCTCACTGAGAAGTGGACATTTGGGCAAGGACCTGAAGGAAGTAAAAAAATGAACAATTAATACTTCTCCATCTGAACATGCAAGGGCACTTAAGACTCGGCTTGTTCAAAACTGTACTCATCATCTTCATTCCCAGTGATGAGAATCAGGGTTAACGATCCTCTGTTCCCTGGGTTGGTGAATGGCACCAGCTTACACTGGTCCCCCAAGTCATCCTGACCTTGTCACTTCCATTAGCCACCACATTCAGTCTATTACCAAGGCCTGCCAATTTTACCTCGTGAACACTTCTCTGCTTTGTCCCTTAGCCCCAGTCCATCTCAGTGTGCCCAACCCCATTAGCCTCCAGACCTCTCTTCCTCTAGTCTCGCCCCTCTCACTCTATCCTCCACATCAGAGACTCTGACTGAAACTGATCTATCAAAATTACAAACCTGACCAGACCATTGCCTTGCTTAGAATGCTTTACTGCCTCTCCATTCCTCTAGGACATTACCCAAGCCCTTTAGCATGGCAAGCAAGGCCCTCCAAGTCCTGATCCTTTCTAAATTCTTCACCTATGTCTTCCTGTACTTCTAAACAGCTAATTGTTCCTTTTCAATACACAACATGTTATTTCACTCGTCCTCACCTTTGCTTGTGGCATTCCCTCGGCCTTGAATTTACTTCCCATCCTTCTAAGTCTGACTAACTCTGGATATCTCCCAAGCTCAACCTGAGTACCGCTTCTTCCAGGGAGTCTGATTTCCCAAATTTGTTTAAGTGCATCTCCTCTTTGCATATTCCTAAAGCAGAACATACCGCACTGTAGGGTTAGTATGTGTGGATGTCTCTATCTCCTCCACAAGACTAAGCAGTTCAAGGGAAAAATGGGACCTTACTCATCTTCATATCTCCAGGCATATTTCCTGTTGAATTTTTCAAATAAACTAATTTACAGTTAATGTTCTCAGAATACATGAAATGATCATATTTTACACCAAAGTCTGATGCTTCCCATTACTCTGTCTACAAAACAATAACCTCAGGGTTGCAGAATGGTTTGTTCTTTCCAATGCAGGAAGAGGGAGAAAATGCTGTTCATAGACATTGCTCTTGAGGTCAAAGCAGTGACCACTTTGTGGCCTGGGTATGGGCAGCACTGGCCTGTGCAGGACAAGGGATAAAATTTCTGGTTAATTTCAGAATCAAGATTGGAGTGGGTGAGTACTTAAGATTGAAATAGGAAAGAGAGGAAAGGGAAGCCAGGGGTTGGCAGAAGACTGTAGGTGTTCATTGTGAAACTTCTAGTAACTATTCAAATTTTACTAAGTTTATAAAATGCTTGGTGCACAAGTCAATAGTGTGTGTGCCTGTGCATGGGAATGCTTTCATGTACAGGTGGATGTAATCTGGGAAAGGGGCATGGGTTTATGTCCAGTGATGAGAGACTGCATGCAAGATTGCAGGATTGGAGACAGAGGGGACCATAAGCAAATATGCTGTCACTATTTGCAGTGTTCGGTTTATTTGAAGTAATGTTGACCATATGGTTTGGGGTAATGCATGGACCTTGGGGTCAGAATGAGGTGGGTTTCAATCCTCCATCCAGCTTTCATCAGTTGTGTAGCCGTGAGCCTGTCATTCAACTTCTCTAAGTAGTCTGAGCCTTTACCTATATAAAGGGGATAAATGATACTACTTCTGGATTTCTAAAGAGATTAACCAAGTGCTCAGTGCGTTGCAACTGTTATTATTTTCATCAGTCCTGTGTTTTAGGAAGATGTACCTGGCAGTGGTGCTAGGAGTGGAAAAAAACCAGGAGAAACTAGAGATAAACTGACAGGATATTTGAGCAACTTCTCAAGAGAGAGAGGATTGTGAGTATGAATGCAGGAAATGGTGGGAATGAAAAGAAAACAACTTTGAAGGGCAGGACTTAGAGCTGATTTATTAGCATATCCGAGAGAAGGGAGGGTCTGAGATGGAGCCAAAGCTTTGCATTTCGGTGAGTGGGAAGTGGATAGTGATGCCATGTTTTCAGCCAGTGCCAGTCTCCTCTGTGTTCACAGAGCACTCCACCCTGTGCCTACTCTCTGAAGTACGTGCAGTCTTCCTCTATGCTAACTGAGACCCCAGGCCTTGACTCAAGTCCCTTGTCATCAGAAGTCTTCCCTGACCACTCAAGTCCAGGTTTAGCTCTCCATTCTCCAGTCAGCTGCTGCACCTCAAGTCAGTTATGAATTGGGTGCTTTATTATACTTCATTCCTGGGTTTTAGATCTGACTTGCTGACTAAATTTCTTCTTCTCTGAAGATGAGAATGAAGTCTCACCCATTTTCCTATCATCATCTTGGCAAGATGGTCCTTACCTACTAGATGTTTCTGTGACCTAATATAGATGGCTTCCTTGTTCTGGACCTTTATGCAATAACTGAAAGTGAGGATGTAAATCGTCATTTGTGAGAGCCCCAGAAAGAAGAGTAAGTTTAAGAAAGGTAGGAGAAGAACCAGGAGACAACTTCCAAAGGACAAACAAAATCAACCCACCACAAATACTTTGTACTCACCACTATATTCATCTTCATCACTACAACCTCTAATATTTATTGAGCATCTACCATAGGCTAGGTACATGGATCAACTCATTTAAACCTCACAATAACCCCATAAGGTAGGTACTACCACTATCCTCATTTCACAGATGAAGAAATGAGACTCAAAGAGGTTATATAACTTCCAAATATTAACAGCTAGTAAGTGATGGAAGATGGAAACTCAAATATTATCACATGATTAGTTGAGCTGTGCTAGTAACCAGATTAAAATACTGAGGGAGGCAGGTAACCATAAAATAGAGCATGTGGTGGTAGAAAGAACACTGGCTAGGAGTCAGGAGACTGGATTTCTGGGCCTGAGCAAGTTAAGATCTCTAGACTTCAGTTTTCTTCATCTGGAAATGAAAGGGTTATTAATCTCTAAGATGCATTCCAGCCCCAAAATTCTGTACCAGAAACATCATCTATTTCTTGATGTGATAAGAGGCTTGATAGCATCATTTTTAATATAGATGCATATACTCTAAGGGGTTATTGGAATTATGAGGGGTAAATTAATCTGGGAAGGTCTCATGGAGTTTTGAGAAGTGTTTTGAAACAAGAAAGGAAATGATATGAAGTAGAGACATAGGGAAAAAATTCAGGCTAGGATATGATCAGGAAAATGACTAAAAGCAAGGAGTGAATGAGTCATGTGCACAGGACAACTAGCAGCAGCGGGAAGTACAATTACAGCAGGAAATGGGCGCAATTAGTCAAGAAAGGACCAGGTGGTGAACAATCTCGAAAGCAATGTGTAGAGGTCCAAAAGTTAGTAATCGGGGCAAAATCTCTTTCTAACAAGTTGTTTGAGTCTGTGCAGACAAATGAAATATGACTAGATAAATTAAATTTTTCATCTATTAATTTATTATCTAACAGGAGCTTTTGAAAAGAAGTACAGAAGAAGAAGTTGTTCTGGCACGACATTCTAAAAACCACCTGAGCCAAATAAAATGTTTTGGGATATAAGAGTTACATTTCCTCAGAGCAGGCTTATGAATGTGTGTGTGTGTGTTTGTATGAGAGAGACAGAGAAAGAGAGAGAGAGAGATTGGTATCTGAATGTGGTGTGTGCATAAATGTAAGAGGAAATTGTTGAGGTCTGGGTGTTGGGGGGTTGGGTTTTTTTAAGTGATGGCTGGCATATTTTCTGAATTTATTCCCAGAATGTAAAATGACCTGGCCTAACTTCCCAAATGTACTACAAGTCCCTTAAACTTTGTTTTCTCTTTCTGAAATCTTAGTATTTAGCAAAAGGATCTTTCTCTAAGAGGAATAAAATTAATGAAACTCTATGAAATTGTTTGGAAGATGGCTCCACCTCTGAGTCATAAGAAAATAGCAGGACTATTTCAAGTAAAACTCCTAATAAACTGATTAGTTTTGATAATAAACTAGATAGGATAGTTATCAGATTCAAACATTTTTCCTAGAAAGTACACCATAAAAGTATTTATTTTCTATTCTCCTGTTTCTGACATGCATTTTCTTTAATTATAAAAGTGATATAATGCATATGTAAAATTTGGATTTTCCAATGTGTTTATAGGAAAGATTTCTGGGCAGAGCTAGAGAACAATATTGGAAAGGGAGAAAGGTAAAGGAACTAATCTGAGTGTGTATTTACTATGTGCCAGGCACTATGCTAGATGCTTTATACACTTTATTTTATTTAATCACCATAATGCTCCCACACATGAGAACAGAGAACATTTGACTTGCTTGCCTGAGTCACACAGCTTGTAAATGAAAGGATAAGGATGCAAGCAAGTCCAAGTTTACCCAACTTCAGTGCCCATGTCCCTTCTACCAGCAGTAGACTCACACTACTGACTATCCCATCTTGCCATTCAAGTGGAGAAAAGTGGGGTTCCTATCTGTCTTTGGTGTAAAAATTATTTAAAAAATAAGTATAATTTACAAGGGCTATATAGAATCAATTCCACTGAACTTTCTAATTTGCTTATTTGCTATCTTAGGGTTGGGAATTTAGGCAATTAATATGAGCAGATCTATCTTAAAATAGATAGACTCAGCTCTATCTTAAAATACATAATCAGAATCAAACCACTTCTCATCACTGCCATTGCTACTACCCTGAATCATGCTTCCATCATCTCTCTTGTCTAGATTATTGTAATAGCTTTCTAACTGGTTTATCAAATTTTGCCGTTGTCTCCTTTTCGATTTATTCACTCAATACAGCATCCCAGAGGGATCCTTACAAGTTCATAACACAAAACTCTTCTACTCAAACTCTTCAATATCTTTCCATCTCCTAAAATAAATGCCCAAGTATTTAAAGGGCTAAAAGATCCTACTTGATCTAGTATCTCTTTGATCTCATCTCCTACCATTTTCCCCACCATAATCTTTCCTCTCTGCCACGTGCAGCTCTTCAGTTCTTAGAATACAGCAGGCCTGCCTCTGCTTCAGGGGCTTTGCTCTTGGTTTTCCTTTCCTTCTGCCCAGAACACTCTTCCCCAAGATATCTCTGCAAGGCTTGCTTCTTTCACTCTTTCAAGTCTTACTGAAATGTTAGCAGCTAAGCAAGACTTTCCCTTATGACCCCATTTGAAAATTACAATCTTCCTCCCTGCAAACACATCCTATCCATTCTTCCCTGCTTTATTTTTCTCCGTTAACACTATGTTCTTTTACTACTACCCATCTCCTCAACTTGATATAAGCTCCCTATTGTCAGTTTCATTCACTGCTATTTCATTCACTACTGAATATCCAGCACCTAGAACAGCACCTGACATATGGAAGGAACTCAATAAATAATTGTGCTATGAAAGAATGAGTTTACCAATAACCCTTATTGTATGTCTACTAAATACTAGATTCTAGTCCCATACCTATTCCTTAATAGCTATTTATCTTAGAGAAAACCACTTAATTTGGGAGACCTATTTTCTTCCATTTGCATGATGATGGTATATAGCAGTATCAGTACAATTCATCAACTCAACAAAAATATACTGAGCGAGTACTATGTACAAAGAATTAGGCCCAGCCTGATATAAGTGGGAGTGGATTAAAAAAATGAAGAAGGCACAATGCCTGTCTTCAAAATATTTACTTCTAAAAGGAGAGTTAATAGAGAAGTACAAATAAAATATCAAGGGAGCTCAAAGAAAACAAACATTAAATTTTATTAGGCAATCGTAAGAAAAACTTTGTGGCTTACTTAGTTATTTGATGTCAGTCTTGCAGGATGGTTAGGATTTTGAAAAAGAGTGTATTACAGATGGAATGAACAATATTTAAAAACAGACAATGAAATGGATAACATTGAAAAACAAGAGCATATCTTGTTCAAAAGAAACAGAGCTAATAGAAGAGAAGAGGGAAGTCACACTATATTTTAAGAAGGCATATACATTCTTAGAAAAGTAGAGAGGTAATAGATCCATATTAGCTAGAAGTCTTCTAATCACAAGTCTTAAAAATTTCAAACAATTTTAAGCTAAAAAAAGGAGAATTCAATACAACATCACTGTTTCATAGAGCCCAAGAATAGGCTGGCAATTTGAACTTAGTTTTGAACATGGCCTGGCTATTTCTACTTCTCTCTTCTGACCTTTCTTTGGGAGTTGGTTTCGTTCTTCTTTCTTATTGCTCACAGTTTATTCTGGTTCAATCCATGTGCCAACCTACAGCAAAATTATTCAAGAGATTGCTAAAGAGATGCCTTTTAAGCACTTGGAAAGAAGTAAGAGTTGATTGAAAGACAAAAATGGGTTCACAGAGAAAAGTCATGCCAAATTTATTATACTTCATTTTTTTGATGGGGTTATTAAATTGTAATATCAGAAAAATTCTTTAGACACTAAAGTCTTACATGATATGTAAATATTCCATATTAATTTGATATGTTAGGCATTTCATGATCTGGCCCCTAACCTACCTCAACAGTCTCCTTTGCTCCTCCCATAACTCCCCTTGTCACACTGAATGTATCTGTCTCTCCCATTAGACTGTAAGTTAAATTGAGAGCAGAGAATGTCATTTTCACCATCATGTTTCCATCATCTAGCAAGTCCTAGCTCATAGCAGGCATTTAATTAATGTACATTTAATCAATAAGTGAATGCATGAGATTTTGCAGATAAAAAGTATGGTATGGGGGCTGGATGAGACAAACTGAGATTTTGTTTGTTTGTTTGTTTGTGGGTAACTTTATTAAAAGCATGTGTAGGTTCGTGTAATAATATTAAGTTGTAGGAAGGCCTTTAGTTGCAGGCTATAGGGTCGGAACCTAACCATATGCTATTTACCATTCCCATCAATAATTCAGATGGAGAAAAAGGAGGCATCTTTCTTAAACCTCCAACAAAGCTCAAAGGAACATATGTGGAACAACAACAACAGGTATCAAAAAGATCTTGACAGGCTGTAGGGACGAAAAGCAATCAAGATGAAATTTAACAAAAATAAATATAGATCTCTGCTTTAAGTTTCAAAATTAATAACAATAGAGATATGATTTGACAATATTTCAAAAGGGGAAAGAGTCTGAGAACAGAACTGTGTTTCAGTTAACTGCCTTCATTTGTAGTCCTGTGTGTTTTATTTTTGCATTGAAAAATATTCTGAGAAGGGATTCAACACTAAGTTGCCAGTGGAATTCATGGCACAAAATCGCTAAGAATCCATGACCTACAGGTTCCAACTTTTTGAAAAACAGCTTTATTGAGATATAATTCAGACACCATAAAATTTACCCTTTTAAAGTGTGAAACTCAGTGGTTTTAAGTATATTAATGGAGTTATGCAACCATCACCACAATAAAATTTTAGAACACTTTTTTCATCCCATAAAGAAATCCTGTGCTCATAAGTCATTCCTCATTCTCCTTCCCCCCATTGCTTGGCAATCACTAATCTACTTTTTGTCGTTATAGATTTGCCTTTTATGGGCATTTCATATAAAGAGAATCGTACAATATGTGATCTTTTTTTGACTGTCTTTTTAGTATAATGTTTTCAAGTTTCCTCCATATTGTAGAATGTATCAATACTTCATTCCTTTACTGGCCAAATAATATTGTATTTTATGAGTATACTATATTTGTATATTCATTCATCAGTTGATGGACGTTTGGGTCTTTTCCATTTTTTGGCCACTATGAATAACGCTGCCATGCATATTCACGTACAAGTTTTTGTGTGGACATATGTTTTCCTTTCTTTTGGGCAAATACCTAGGACTGGAATTGCGGGGTCATGGAGTAACTGTTTAAGTTTGTAAGGAACTACCAGATTGTTTTCCAAAGTGGCTGCACCATTTTACAATCCCAATAGCAATATATGCAAGTTCCGATTTCTCCACCTCCTCTCCAGCATTCGCTATTGTCTGTCTTTTTTATTATAGCTATTCTGGTGGGTGAAGTGGTATTTCATAGTATTGATTTGTATTTCCCAAATGACTAATGATGTTGAGCACATTTTCATGTGCTTATTGACCATCTGTATGTCCTCTTAGGAGAAATGCCTATTTAATTCATTTGCCCGTTTTTTAATTGGGTTATTTGTCCGTTTATCATTGAGTCACAAGTGTTTTGGGGTTTTTTGTTTTTGTCTTTATTGTGAAATTTTTGTTGTACTTTATTGTTTGTCAGTCACCATATAAATGCACACCTTCACCCTGCAAGTGTTTTTATTATAACTTGAACACTAGTTCCTTATTAGATATATGATTTGCAAATATTTTTTCCCAATCTGTGGGTTATATTTTTATTTTTACTGACTCTTCTTGACTGTAAAATTAATTTGAGCCATTTGGCAATGTTGCTAGTGAAAATTAACATACTATTAGACTGTATTGATAAAAGTATAGAGTCCAGATCAAAATTTATCTGTTCTCTGCTAGTCTGACCACTCCGGAATTTTTAAATCAGTTTAGAGCACCACAGAAAGCATGCCAAAAAAATTAGACAAACTCTTCCAGGGTTGAGAAAGGGTCTGAAAACCATTCCATATTTCATATGAGGTACAGAATAGGGAGCTGAGTATACTTAGCACAGAATGAGGATTCTCCAGCTACTAATCCCCTAGAAAACAAAAGTAAAATAAATGGATGCCAAACAAAGAAACACTTCTGGGTTCTATGTCACAACAGAATTACAATAGTCACACAATGCCAAGTATTTAAAAAATATTAGTTAAACTAATCAACGAAGGAATGAATTAGACCTATCCAAAAAGAGAACAAGCTGTTTCAACAAGGAGTAAACTCCCATTGATAAATGTTCAAGAAAGTAAAAGACTATGTGCTTCTCTTGGGGTAAAAAGATTTTCTGCATTGGTAAAAAAAGATTGGATGAAATAACTTCCAAGTCTAAGATTCTATCACTTAAAAAGCCAGATCAGGCTGTTGATGGAGATTATAATTTTTTAATTAACTTTGAATTAGTAATATTCTCACAAGGAAAAATTTAGGGGACAAGGGGAACATAGTGAAACTTAGATCTTTCTCCCATGTCTGTACCCCCGTCACCCAGTGTTCTCCTCCAGAGGTAACCCCTGTTACTGTTTCTTATCCAGAGATAGTCTATGTTTATGAAAATATATGTGACAATATATTTTTACACGTTTTGCATCTTGCATTCTTCATTTTAAAATCTATTTTGCAGATTCTAGATTACATCAGTATATAAAGACCAATTTTATTCTTATTAAAGGCTGAACAGTGTCCCACAGTATGGAACTACTATAATTTATTTAACCACGCCCCTATTGATGGATACTTATGTTGTTTTCTATTTTTTGCTGTTACAAACAATGCTGTAGTGGATATACTTATGCATTATTCATTTTGCATTTGTGAAAATAATTGTCTTTAGGATAAATTACTAATAGAATTGCTTGAATGAAGAGGGTTTGCATTTTTGTTTTTGATAGAGATTGCCAAATTTCTTTCCATTGTAGTTATATCAATTTACCCTTTCACCAAAAATGTGTGAAAATATCTATGCCCCCTCACCTTCAACCCCTAACTCAACAGTGTTTTCATTTTTTATCTTTGCCAATATGATGGTTGAAAAATGATATTTACTGTTACTTAATTTTCATTTCTCTTATCATGAATGAGTTTGAGCATTCATAACATTTCATGTTAAAGAGCCACTTGTATAATTAAAAAAAATTTCTTAGCTAGTTTGCTACTGGGTCATTGACCTTTATCTTAGTGATTAATTTGGGCTCTTTACATATTAAAGAAATTAGCCACTTGTCTATGAGGTGAGTTGCAAATTTCCCCCCAGATTACAATTGTATTTTGACTTTGTTTATGTTTTTCAGTCATGCAGTCATTTTTTATTTTATGCAGCTGAATTAAATATCAATGTTTTATTTTATGGCTTCTGAGATTTATTTCAACTTAGAGCTTCCTTATTCCAGAATCATATTAAAAATTATCCTATGTATTTTCTATTACTTTTATGACTTTGTTTTTCACATTCAAATCTTTGCCCCATCTGGAATTTATTTTAAGTGGAGGTACAGATTCAAGTTTGTTTGTTTTTTTTCCCAGATGGCTACCTAAGATGTTTTATTGACTACAGATAATAGACGAATTTCATAGTTCTGATTTAGATGCTCATAAATTATCACAAAAATGATCACCTAGAAAAGTAGCAAATACATAGTAATATAATAATATAGCAACAATAAAAATAATAACAAAAACAGCAATGCTAGCTATACTTACGGGGTGCTTTGTATGGACTGGGCACAGTTCTAAGCATTTTACACAAATACTGCTGGATAATTATTTCTAATCCTAAGAATTGACCAGGTTCACCAAAAATCTGATGCAAGAAATCAAATCCTACCTGCACTCCAGTATAACCTGGTTAGAGTATGAATAAAATCAAAGAGAACAAACTTCCTCATCTTTATAGAGGTGTTGGGGAGAGCTCAATGAATTAAAATAATTTATTCATTAAGGCAAATGAATAAATAGTAGTTCAGTTGGTATTTATACGAAGTACAACTCCCTTTGCACAAGGGAAATGGGATGTGAAGTGCTATGGTAATACTTTACATGCATTAAAAGTGCTCTAAGGGGCCGGCCCGGTGGCTCAAGCGGTTAAGTGCGCGCGCTCCGCTGCGGCGGCCCGGGGTTCGCTGGTTCGGATCCCAGGCGCGCACCGACCCACTGCTTGGCAAGCCATGCTGTGGCGGCGTCCCATATAAAGTGGAGGAAGATGGGCACAGATGTTAGCCCAGGGCCATCTTCCTCAGCAAAAAAAGAGGAGGATTGGCGAATGTTAGCTCAGGGCTGATCTCCTCACACAAAAAAAAGAAAAAGTGCTCTAATATCTCCCTCTACAATTTCTTCATAGCATTTACTATAATTGTATATTTTTATATAATTAGATTATCTTTCTGCCACGTTAGACTGCAAGTTCCCTGAAAGCTGGAACACATCTGTTTTGCTCAGTATCTAACAATTAGTAGCTGCTCAATAAATATTTGTCAAATCAATGACTTCATAGATAGTTCTAGAAGCAAACAGATCCAATTTCTAATTCTTTCCCCACCTCTTCTTAACCATTTGACCTTGGGCTTGTTTCATAGTTCGCTGCACTTGAGTTTCCTCACCTGAAAATGGTCATGGTAATAAAAATTTCCTAATAGAGTTGCTATGAGAATTAAATGAAATAAAAATCATCATCATAATCATCACCATCATGAGTTCTCATTATATATCCAGGTCCTCTCAGCCCTAGGAACATCTTGCAGAATGTGGCCCCTACATACACTCACTTTTGAAAAGCCAGTCCTGAGATTACCTATCTGAGTGTTCAGGCTTTCCCTTAATCTTGTAACTCAAACTCTGGCATCCAAAATCTACCAAGCACCGAGTCAGAAGAGAGCAAGGGGCCAATTATTTCTTTTACATATATGTTCTGATTTTGCCTAAGGTGTTTGTCTTAGACATTTAGGACCATGGTGACAGACGTATACTGGATATAATGGACAAGGCAGCAGAGCGTCTGTAAGCAAGTGTGAACATTTAATGACAAATCGTATGTTCTTCCCTGAGGGTTTGTCATCCAATATTCTGTAAACCTAGATGAGCAATTCGTGGGATATAATCTTGTAACTGTCCTTTAAATGCTCTAAGATTTAGCATGCTGGTTTGGCAGCCAGTTTATCTCTTCTATGAACTTGATACCATCCTAAGGTGCTTTAAAATCTACATAGAACCTACCTACTTTCATGATGATAATTTAACAGTAGACTTTAAAATGTCTTTGGACAAAGCTGTAAAGTACATATTGGGGAACAAATGCTCAAGGGAGACCATAAAACAACTGAACTCATGGTATGTCTCTCTAGCTTGTCTCACTATCTAGAGTACTGCCTCATGGAGTAAAGAACATTAAAAGAATGGTCTTCAAGTTTCCCACTTAAATGCATTTTGAAACGTAATCAGGAAAGATTTCACAAAACTGTAATTACCTGAACTCACTTCAATGCCTTTGTGCACTGCTTCTGCCTAAAGAGCTCTTTGCCACGTCTTCTTACTAAATTCAATTTCTTCATTCATTCAACAAAAGCTTATTAAACGAGTATTTCTATTAAAGAGTCATCTAATAAGTGAAGATTTGATGAATAAGACATGGCCCCTTCCCTTAAGGCGTTTATAATCTAGTGAAGAACATAGACAAGAAAATTCAGTGATAATAGTGGAGCTATTTTAAAAAGTTTTTAAGTAACTCATATAGTCACAAAAATTTATATGTGATTCATATGAGTTCTTAAAAACTTTTAAAAATTAACCATATATTGATCTTCCTCCCATATATGCAAAGTACTAAAAGGAAAGATGAGGGGATCTACTAGAAGAAAGAAGCAGGACTCTGACTTCCGGGAGCTTGTTCACTTAGCATCTGTATCTTAATAACTCATGTGTGTGTGTGTCCAGTCCAGGTCTTTCTCCTCAGTTTCAGATTGTTTTATACAACTATCTACTGGACATCTCTACATAGCATTTCCGAGACTTATCTACCTCGCAGGTCCCAAATGAAATTCATTATTGTTCCCACTAAGTGTGTCCCTGTTCTGGTTAATGGCCCCATCACCTGCCCAGTTACCCCTACCAGAAACTTGGAATGGGCTTGGATTTCTTCCTCTCCTTAATTCCTCATATGTAATCATTCAGAATTCCTGTCAGTTTTATCATCTACATATTTCCTTATTCTGTTCCTTCCTCACTCTCTCCACTGCCACTGCCTTAATTCCTGTCTTCATCATCTCTAACCTAGATGACCACAAGAGTCTCCTCAGCTGGTCTCCCTGGCTCCAGTCAACCCTTCCTCTAATGCATTCTCTTCACTGCTACTGAAGTGATGGCTCCAAATGCAAATGTTATCATGACCCTTCACTGTCCCAAACCGTTTAATGACTCCCAACTCCATAGGATAAAGCCCAAATAAGGCCCTTCATGATATGCACACTAATCCTTGTTCAGCCTTTTTTGTTACCACCACCCCTACCCTTGCATCCTAACGTCAGCCAAATTTAAAAGTTTAGAGTTTCCTGAACACACTATGATGTTTCACCCTTCTCCATCTTTGCAAGTGCTGTTCCCTCTGCCTGCAATATTTGTTCCCTTCTGTTCTACCTGTCTAATGTCTAATCATCTTCAAAGACTCTGTTCAGGTACTTCCTCCTCTGTCAGCTCTTCTCTGACTTACCTGAGCTATAGTTGATGACTCCTTCCTTTATCCCATTGATGAAATTTGTATGTGCCTCTTTCCGCAATTTCTCACTATATTGCCATTTGTTATATGTCAGTATCCTTTTCTAAACTCTAAGTGCCTTCAAACTGTTTCTTTTATATAATTCTTGACATATCAACCTCTCTATATGTCTATCACCACCACCCTTGCCCAAGCCACCATCATCTCTCCCCAGAACTACTGCAATAGATTCCTGACTAAACAAGTTCTCTGCTTCCACTGTTGTCTCCTTACAACCAATTCTTTATTCTGCATTTGGAGTGTTTTTTTTTTTTTAATGCAAACTGATCACGTTACATATATATCCTTTACTTCTTAACATATGTTAGTGACTCCACATTTTCCTCAGGATAGAGATAAGAATGTTTGTCATGGCCCTTATGGCCCTCAATACCTCCCTAGCCTCATCTTGTGCTTATGCTCACTCCCTCCTCCTCTCTCTAATTCTACCAAACCAACTACATCCAGTCCCTGTATCTTACCATTTTACACACAGAAGGGTTTAGATATTCTACTGAAGGAAATAAAGTCAGTAAAAATGTTTGATCAAGTGGGTACCATGATGCAAGTATACCAGAAAGAAGAAGGATCAATCATATATACTGATTGATCAGATGACTCCTGTGTGACCAGCCAGAAAATTGGTGCAATAATCCACGTGTGACTTGTGTGATGCTGGTACACACAAAAGAGGCAGTAAAAGATATGAGACATTTCAGAGAAAAAATCTACAGGATTAAGTGCCTGGCAGGTTATGAAGAATGAAGGGAAAGAATGAACCACATGAGAATGGTTCCCTTGACTAAGGGAACAACTGGAAGGGGGTCTTGGTTTTGAGGTTAAGACAATGAGTTCTGCTGTAGACTTCAAGTCAAGTTGAGGGAGAGCTGACTGAAGGAAATGTTCCTTTGAAGCCCTGGACTGTATAGCAGTACAGATGTGGGAACAAGCACATAGCACAGACGGGAGGGAAGAGGCTTGAATGGATCAGCTTTCTTGAGGAGACTGTAAAGAGAAGAGGCCAGGGGGTCAAAACAGGGCCTGAGGAAGTACCCAGAGCAATGAGTCAGGAGGAATAGGAGAAGCTCTGAAGGAAACACTATCAAAGAGCTAAGCAGAGGCTGGAATACGTGATGTCTTAGAAATCAGAACAGAGGAGGTTTCAAGAAGGAGCAGGTGACTGGTGATATCAAATGGAGGTCACACAAGGTCATGGAGACCAAAAGACCAAGAGACTGCTTTTGGATTCGGTAAAAACAGAATATCATTTTTGACTTCTGAGAGAGCCTCATTAGAAGAGAAGTAAGAATAAAATCCAGAGAAGAAGTGCTAAGGAACAAGTTATTATTAGCCCCTGAAAAGAAAAATTGTTTTGTGGTTAATCTAATTCATGTCTTTTGAAGAGTTAAGACGGCAGACCACAGTTCACTCACCGGACATCCTGAAACACCTCTTTGTGTTCAAGAATAGGCTGCCATATTTTGTAAGCGGAGACCAAAGACCACATAAAACAATTCTCTTAAAACCTCCAAGGTTGGGAAAGTTGTGAAAAATCCCAGTAGGAAATGTTTTCAGAAGCTTTCCCCACCTTCCATTCCTGCTTATTCAGAAGAATATTTGCAGTCAGTTGTTTTTCTAAATGAAGTCTGCATTCAGTCATTGCAACATGAAAAAAGGCAACTGGCTGCTTTCTTCCTGTTTATGTTTTGCTTTGAAGTAATTCAAACCTGAAACAGACCAACTCTCCAGCTACGTCTTCATAAGCTTCTTAATGCTTAGAAAACACCTAGATTCTTATCCATTCATTCTAAACCTCTGTATAAACTAGTTACTGCCCCAAAATACCTACCTCCTAGCTTCATTCAAGGAAATGAAGCAGCTGTGTCCAAAAACTTTTTTAAAAATTCGCTTTTAATTCACCATTTAGTGAGTTCTACATGTGTCAAGCATTATGCTAGTTTCCAAAAAGATGAATGAATTCCTGGCCTCAAAGAGTTCACACTTCAGTTGGGAATAACATGTGCTCTTTTTCCCCCATGGGAGAAGGTGTGAATTCCAAGAGGAGCTGATACGAAGGTGTGTTAAGAGTCCCAGCTCAGCTTATCACAGGAGAGCAAGTGAAGAGACCTCACTGATCTCCCATACCAGAAGGGAACACTGCATGGCATTGCTCTTCCCTGAAAACTACTAGGTCATTACAATTAGTAAGTGCAGTATAGACCTGGGGGAGAGCCAAGGTCTGTATAAAGACAAAAATTGTTTCCCCTGAATAGGGACATGGCTTATACTTTGCTCTTTTCACTTTGGAGTGGACATTAATGATCTTTTTCTCCTACTTACTGGGAACCTAATTACAATTTGCTCTAAACTATGCTAAAATGAAGATTATTAAAGGGGCTGGAAGTATTTGAATGTCTTTATCTAAATGAGCAAATGCACTTCTGCTCTTGAATCAAAGAACTCAGCTCAGTTACAGCAATGAGTTTATTTTCCCTACCTTGTGAGGGGAAATTTCAAGCTAAGGAAATTTGCCAAATCAATAAAACATTTCTTCAACATGTTTGATGTTTTCAACAGCAAGTCCAAAATATTGCCAGGAAGTTAGTTCAGAATCTGAATTTACTTTGCAACTTACTTTATCATGTAATATTTAGAGTTGGTCATTTTGAGATGTCTATACAGATAGTTTTTCTTCTGACTGTGTCCCTTCCTCCCCAAAATACGAATTGAGCCATTCTGTATTTAAATATCAATGATCATGATGATGCCATGGCAAATTTCTAAATTTGTGAGTTTTTTGGTATTGCAATGTTTTCTAAAGTTAAATTTCATTCATCCACTATACATTTTCAATATATTAGCATTTTGTATCCTCATGCCTTGAAATTTTTCTTATTTTTCTACTCTCAATTAGAAGATACCATACAAGCCCACAGCTTTAGACAGTGGTCAACGGGAAGGCAAGAAATTATGTCCCACCTTCCTGGTAGAAGAATGTTTGAACCTGTAGGGTATGTTAGGAATTCCTCTAAAATAGAATATTGAGTTCACCTGGGGCTGCTTTGCTTTTATTTACATCCTGTTAGTTTAAACAGATCCAAACTAATTGTTCTCTAATTGACATGTTTGTTTATTGAGCCAGATATTAGATCAGTTATTATACCAGTGCTAACAATGCAAAGGTCAATCCAAGAACTCATAATTAACTTATAAGTTTAGTCTCTATAGTGAGACTCTGAGCTTCTTGTAGGCAAGGATTATTTAAATGTTTTCTGAATTCTTTCCTCTTCTGAGTAACTAACAGGAATCAGTACTTAAAAGAACATTTAGAGTCATAGAATTGAAGAGCTAAGAGGGACCTTATAAACCATCTAGGCCTGTGCTGTTCAATAGAAATATAACGTGATCCACAGTGAAAGTCACCTATGTAATTCTAAGTCTTCCAGTTTTCACATTTAAAAAAGCAAAAAAAGTGACATTAATTTTTATAACATATTTTATTCAAGCCAATATATCCAAAATATTGTAATTTCAACATATACTCAATTAAAATTATGAGTAAGATTTTTTACAATTTCTTTTGTACTAAATCTTCAAAATCCAGCATGCATTTTACACCTACAGCACATCTCAGTTTAGGCTAGCCACATTTTAAGTACTCAATGGCACATGTGGCTACCATATTGGGCAGTGCAGGTCTAGAGTCTAACCCCTGCTCTTCATAGATGAGGAAACAGAGATTAAGAGAGGTGAAGCGACTAGCCGATTGACGAACTGGAGAGAAACATTAGGAAAAAAAGAGTGCATAACTTGAAATCACACGATTTCCCTGTTGAGAAAGTTGTGATGACTTTTCCCATTTACTAAGCCTGCACAATGCCTCTCTTTTTTCCCTCACCGCCAGATACCTTAACCTAGGGTCTGGGTACTGATGATGAAGTCACTGCCTTCAAGTATAGGCAAGCAACTTGCTTCCCAGGAACTGATTGTGCTTGCCCTGCTCCACCCACAGATGAGACAGGACCACTTTTTTACAACGGTTGCCTTGACCATTCTCTGGATATGCATTCTTTGATATACTGACTAATTGCTTTCGAAAGTAACTATAATTTCAAAATATTCTCCATATTAAGGTCTCTCTTGCCCTATGAAGACAAGATTTCATCTCTTTCTGTCCACTATCTTGCTCCTCAGCCAGTCAAAATGAGTGAAGTCAGTGGTTAGAAAGGTAACCGAGAAGGTTTCCAAAAGGTCAAAAGAGAGGGCATGGTGGAGGTGTGAGGTGAGTTCTTGCAATTTAGAATTTATTCCTCAGAAAGGTTACGGACAGGGAGCATCTGTCTGGGGCAGAAGAGGCATATTAAAAGAGCCACACCAGGCTGGACCTGGGCCTGGCACTGATGATATCAATTGAGATGAAGGATCCAATTACACTTAATGGTGTGAGAGGTGGAGAGAGCCCAGGCACTCAAACCGAGATAAGGTAAAGAAGTACCACTGGGAACTGAGAAAAGCAAAAACTGCAATTAACGGGATTTGTTTTCTGCAGAAACCTTTCCAGATGCTGATTTGTAAATATATTCCCAATAAGATTATTGCATAAAGATTATGCAATAAATTATTGCATAAATAAGATTATTGCATAAGGTATAAAATTTAATTGGGAGACTGAATTCAAAATATGAATAGATCATAAGGAATGATTTGGGGAATTATAGAATAATGACAGACCATTCTGATGACTGGGAGGAAGCTGGAGAATAAGAATCTGTCCACATTCTTGGTGTTTCTCCAGTAGCACTGCTTTGATTTAGAGAGAGAGAGAGTCCCTAAAACAGAAAGCCGGAACAAATCAGGTTATCCCTCCTTGATGGCAATACCACCCCTACTACCACTCACATAAAATATAGATCCAAATCTTCAGCTACCTTTTCTTAAGGTTTCAAATTCTAAATTCACCAGTGAACCCAGTTCAAAGGTGACTTTTTCTCAGAAGCCTCTCCTGACTTCTCCAGGACACAGGTAAGGACACAGACTTTTGTGCCCGCATCCTTCAGTCATAGCTAGTTGACCACAATGGACTTTCCATCCTTTCTGACTGTAGGTTAGAGTCAACTGGTGAGCTTTTAAAAATTATTAAGGCAAGAGACCCTGGACCAATTAAAACACAATCTCTGTGGGTAGAGCCTGCCCTATCATTGGTATTTTACTAAAAACAGAGAGATGAAGTCAAAATCTGCATTCTGAACAGTGAAACATACAGGCCTCTCTGCCACCGTACTTCCTACCATCACCCTCAGCTCTAGGAACCCTAGCAACCAAGCTTATACCCCCTAGGCAGCCCAAGAGAAAAGGCCCGTAGATATTGATATTTGAAGGGCAGGGAGGACAGCAGCAAAAAAAAAAAGTAGCTTGGTCAGCACCCTGCAGTCCACCAATCAACCTTGTTCATAGAGCTTCCAATCAGCTTCTTAGTGCTTCACTCCTAAAAATGAAGGCAGAGCCAAGAATTGCCCAATACTTAAGGAAAGGGTCTAATGTCAAAGCTAGGGACCAAAACTTACAAACAAGAAAAAAATGGGGGGAAACAGAGACAATGCAAAGGAAAACTTGAAAAAAACTATAATGAAAATATTAAAATTCTCAGAAGTGTAGGAGTAGTTATTGTATTCGTGAAAAAGAAGTGAATGTTAAGGAAAAAAAATTCAGAAAAAAACCCTAGGAGATAAAAATATACTAAAGTAGAAATTTTAAAAATCAATAGAAGTATCGAGAGATAAAATTGGAGGACATTTCCTAGGAAATGGAACAAAAAAGAACAACATACAGTAAAAATAAGAAAATTATAGGATCAACCCAATAAATGTAACAACTAAATAATAAGAGTTCCAGGGGAAAAAATAAATGGAGGGGAGAAAATTAGCAAAGAAATAATAAAGGGAAATGTTCTAGAACAGAAGGATATAAACAGACCAAGCATAAAGATGGCACAGGACCCAGGAAACAGGGGACCTAACACAGAAGAAGGAGGAAGAGACATCCCAGGATGACGGCTGCCCAGTAGACCAGAGTGGACCATGAGAGCATGGTTGCTCTCTAGGGGGGTTGGCGCCAGGAAAATATATGCCCCTGTTAAGTTACCTGATGTGTTTGAAAAACGTTTCAGAGTTCTGCCAGATAGCCCTGGATAGATGAGTGATCAGTACATAAAAAGTTAAGCAAATATAAAAATGAGGCAATTTTTTTTTACCTGTAAGGAAAGAAAACTTATACAATATCAAACGTAAGTATAGTACGTTATGGGGCCCAGCTGTGAACAATTTGTATGTGGTCCAAATGATGTAAGCGCTTGATAGTGATTCAGCTAAAAGGGCGAAGTCACTCTATTGCAGTGGTTCCCAGTTTGGGCTGCACATTGGAATCATGCAAGGAGCTTTAAAAGAATACTGATGCCTGCATCTCATTCTCAGACATTCTGATTTAGTTGGTTTGGGATACAGCCTGGGTTTTGACAATTTTAAAAGGCCCCCCAGGTGATTCCAATGTGCTCCATTAGGTGGATGGGGGTGAGGGAGGAAAAGAGGGGAGGCAGTGTGTGCTATAGGAGAGCCAAATTCTAATTCATATAGTAGGAATTCCTATTATCTAATATCAAAAGTTTAAGTACAGATGGAATCCGACCCCACCTTTGTACAACTCAGCTTCACTCCACCCCAATTCAGCCCTGTCAGCTCCTGCATTTATTGAAAATTTTGATATTTTGCTTATCATGGATTTTTTGCATAATTTTTATTTTTAAAATATGCATTAAACGTTGTTTGTTTTGATTACTGAGTTTTGGACCATCTCCATAAATATTGTGCCTGAAGTGAGTGCCTCACTTGCCCCACCCTGATTCCAGTCCTTGCAGGATCTAAAATTGAAAAATTAAGAACATACAGAGTAAACGTATCACTTTAAAAAAAAAAAAAATGAGACGACCAGGAACAACTGTTAAAAGCATGAAAAGTTATTGCCTCTTAGAATCAGGACTCAAAGGCGGGTAGGGTAAAGCAGGGGACCACTTTTTTATTGTTGCAAGCTCTGTTATTTCATTTTTGAAACTGAATGTATGTATTACTTTAATAAAAATAAAAATTAAATTAAAAAGACATACTGTCAGCCAATTATTTCTGTGGGCCAAATGCAAGCTGATTTTAGACCAAGCACACATTTGACAGAGGAGGAAACTGAGGCACAGAAATGTGAAGTGGTTTTGCGAAGATGACTGCCAGCCAGCGGCATATCCGAAACTAGAGCAGAGATATAAATTCCTGGCTCAGCTTTCTTTCTGCCTGAACAAACTTTCTTCGTAAGCCATAACACCACATCAAAAAACCTCTCTATCCTCCCACACTACCAATTTTACCTCCTAATACGTCTCCTTTATTCATATTTCCGTTGCTCCTTTGCTGGAGGTGAGGGCTATTTTAAGACGTTGGAAATCCCGGGCATTCTGACCTTCAGAGGCCCCATCCCACACCATGTGAAACACACAAAAATGTACCCACAACTGCATAAAATAATATTTCTTTTCATGTACAAAGTGTTTTTTTAATAATTTTCTTTTGAAATTACTTGACACAGAGTCGGTTGGCTATGAATTCTCAGCAATAATTTTGCATTCTTTGCAACTCTTGCAAAATGAAAAAAACCCACCCCATTAATTGTTTTCCAAAGCAATGATTTTCGCCTTGTTACATTAAATAATTAATTAAATGGACACAATGTACAGGTTGTGGAAATTTTAATTAAGCAGATCAATTTTTATTTTTGCAGTTTTTCGTATTTTAGAGAGCATCCTTTTCTTTCCAATTCTCAAACTTTTTCATAGGTCTTGGAACAGATCATACCTCCTCAGTATTGTTCTCATAGTGTCAAATAGACTGAGTCATCCTGTGGATCACTGCGATTACCTTCTCCTGGACTCTGTCTTAGGGACTTTCCATCCTAGTTAGTCTCCCAACCTAGTTGGAGTAATTATGGGTCTCTTTTGTTTCAAATTCTTTGATGACATACCACACAAGTAACTTCCTTAAGTGTCTAGCTTCTGCTGCCTCTTCATCATCAGAACTTACTCCTCTCTGTGGCACTCCCACTTAAATGACATATAATTCTGTTAAAATGGCAGGCTTTATCTTGCCTGCTTCTCTGTGTATGTGCAGTTTCTGCTGTTTCAGCTGTATTCCCTCCTCCTCGTTTATTGCTTCCCCTCACTCCAATTTCATTTATAGAATTGATCATTTTTCTTATTTTTAAAATTAGATTTCCTTAGCATAATTTCTGATATTGTACTTTTATTATCATATTGCTGGTTGTATTTGTTGGCGTGTCTATCTTATCTAATAATGTCAGCAAGGCAAGAACTATACTATATCCATTTCACATCCCAGCTCCTAGGAAAATGCCTGGCCCATAGTAAGTATGCGATAAATCTGGCTGAATGAATATCTGGAACAACGAAGCACAACTGATATTGCAGCTATCTGATCAATTGTAGTAACTTGCTATTCTTCTGCCCAAAACATATCCCAATTTCATTGCAATGGAAACAAAAATTGAACGTGGAGTAAAATCCCTGGGTCTAGTCTTTGTTTTGCCATTCTCTAGTGAAGCAACTCTAGGAAACTTACATGACATCCCAAACCTTAGCTTTCTCACCATTTCCATAAAAATTAAGAAGATATTATCACCCCTGCCTATTTCACAGAGGTGCCAAGGAAACCAAATGATTCTTTGTGTGAAGGCACTTGATAAACTCCAGAGCTCCACAAATCTAAGGCCCTATATTGACTAAATTGGTCATGCAATATCTCTATTAGTGACAATCTCAGAGGAGAGACTCTCTCAGTCCCCTCAGCATATTATTGTGTTTGCATCTCCCCCTCAGCAGTAGGGATAGCCCTCTTCTGTGTGAGGGCCTGAGGAATAGGGCACAGAAAACCACAAAACCTTTAAAGCACATCATTCAGTGTGGACTAATTAAGACCTGACCACAGGAGTAATATCTCAGGGGAAATAAAACCTTCTTACCTAGATAATAAATTTATAACATGCAATAGGAGATTAAAAATTAAGTTTCCATGGGGGCTGGCCCGGTGGCATAGTAGTTAAGTTTGCATATTCTGCTTTGGCAGCCCAGGGTTTGCAGGTTCAGATCCTGGTCGTGGACCGATGCACCAGTCATCAAGCCATGCTGTGGCGGTGTCCCATAAACAAAATGGAGGAAGATGGGCACAGATGTTAGCTCAGAACCAATCTTCCTCAGTAAAAAGAGGAAGATTGGCAACAGATGTTAGCTCAGGGCCAATCTTCCTCACCAAAAAAAAGTTAAGTTTCCAGTTTGAACAGAGATTTAGTCATGACTTAAGAAGAAAAAAAGAACAAAAATAGTGCTTGGCAGGAAACTCAACTAGTGGAAACCACACTGCCCATAAAGTGAGGAGACCTGTGTGACCTTGCCTCCCCAATCCCCTGCCCCCAGGCTTCAAGATCCTCAGCTGTAAAATGAGGTTGGCTTGGGAAAGCCCCTCGTTCCCTCCAATTTGGCAGTTCCCTGATCCCAAATGGCCTGAGAGGTAACAGTTCTGCCCAGCATTGCCTAAATGTTCCCAGGAACTGGCAGAACATGAAGTAGTTTTATGCTTAGTTGAGAAATATAAAGATGGGTCTATTAATTGTGGCCAGAAAAACACATCACTTCTGACACAGAAAGAAGACAGAGAGTGAGGAATCAAACCAGAGCAGTGAGTTGAATCACCAAACCAAAAACCGTCTTCCTCTTAGAGGTTAGGAGCCATGCAGTTTGAGAAAGAGTTATATAATGATTTGTCACTCCCTCACTCTCTGGCTTTTGCTCCAATATGATTGCCTCTCCCAGACCACCTGGAAAGTGAATGTAAAGAGCTCTAACTTGTACTTGAGGCTCTGTTGACAAATCCTCCCATAACCCTAGGTAGGTCACTGACCCCTTCAAGGCCTCCATGTCTTCAGTTGTAAAATGGTTGAGTTGAACAACGAATACATTTGTTAATAAACTAGGTGAAAAGCAGGGGACAGAAATCATTAACAACAGCAATAAAGTATACTATGGATCTTGTCATCAGGATGTAATTTTTATTCATTCATTGAACAAACATTTATATATTGTGCCAGGCATTATTCTAGCTACTGTGGAAATGGGAGCAAAAAAAGAATAAAGCCAGGCAGATATCTCTGCCTTCTTGGAGCTTAAATTTCTGTCAGGATGACAGTAAATAAAACAAATAAGTGAAACATATAGCATGACAGATGGTGGTGAGTGCTATAGAGAAAATGGGCGGGGAAGACACCTAGAGAGTCCAGGATGCGAGTGGAAGTGGAGTAGAGTACTGCAAATCCCTGAAGGAGGAGAAGGAATGAGCCAGGGCTGCCAGAGAGGAGAGCCTTCCGGCAGAGAGAACAAGCACCAATGAGGCCATCGCCATGCGAACACTACTGTGGCTAGAGCCATGGGCTAGGCAGAGAGTAGTAGAAAATGAGCTCAGAGGTTTAACAGCGGACAGACTGTACAGAGCTTTGTAGGACTCTGGGTTTTACTCAGGGTGAGAGAGGAGGAATTGGAGGATGTTCAGCAGAGGAATAACTAAACCAACTTAGTTTCAAAAAGGATACTCTGGTGTAGTGTGGAGAACAGAGTACTGGGAACAAAAACTAAACTAAAGCTAAAGCAGAGGGATGAGTTAAGAAGCTATTACAATAAAGTAAGGTGATTGTGGCTAGGATCAGGATGATAGCAACGCAGGTGGGGAGAATGGTTTGATTTTGTGTATTTAAAAAAGCCAACAGGGTTTGTTAATGGATTAGACGTAGAGTCTGAGAGAAAAAGAGGTGTCAAGAACAACTTTAAGTGTTTTTGGCCTGATTAACTGGAAGGATGGGGTTGGCATTTACTGAAATGGGAAGAGAGCAGAAAGAGGAGGTTTGAAGAGGGAGATTAGGGGTTTATTAAGTCTGACATGTTAGATATACAAATAGAGATGTTGAAAAAGCAGTTGGATGTACAATCCTGGAGTCCAAAAAAGAGGATGTCAGAACTAGAAATACACATTTGAGAGTCTTCACTGCATAGATGGTGCTTAGGGTGATGAGGCCGGAGGAGATTACTAAGGGAGGAAAAGGAGATAGAGAAGAGTTCTGAGGATTGGGATACTGGAGCATTCATTTGTTTAGTGGTCAGCAAGATAAGAAGGAACTGGCAAAGGAACCTGAGTGCAAGAGATGGATGAGATAGGAGAAGAACCAGGAGAGTATATTATCTGGGAAGCCAAGGGAAAAAAAAAAAAAAAGCCTTTAAGGAAAGAGGAATTGGTTAACTGGGTCAAATGCTGTTGATAGGCCAAGTAAGATGAGGGCAGAGAAGTGATCATTGGATTTAGCAATGTGGAAGTCATTAGTAACTTAGACAAGAGGTGTTTCCATGATAACCTGATTGAAGTGGCTTCAAGAGGGAATTGGAGGAGAAAAATTGGACATATCTGGTATAGATCACTTGTTCAAGGAATTTTGCTCTATAGTAGAGTAGAGAATTGGGGCAATAGCTGGAGGGGAAATGGTCAGGAGATGGTTTTATTTTTTAGATGGGAGACTATACAACACGTTTGCCCTCTGATAGGAATAATTAAGGAGGAGGAGGAGGAGGAAAAAAGAAGGAAGGAAGGAAGGAAGGAAAGAAGGAAGAAGGAAGGGGGGGAGGGAAGTAAAAAGAGAGAGAGAGAGAAAGAAAGAAAGAGAAAGAGAGAAAGAGAGCGAGAGAAAGAAAGAAAGTAAAAGGAAGGAAGGAAGGAAGGAAGGAAGGAAGGAAGGAAGGAAGGAAGGAAGGAAGGAAGGAAGGAAGGAAGGAAGAAAGAAAGAAAGAAAGAAAGAAAGAAAGAAAGAAAGAAAGAAAGAAAGAAAGAAAGAAAGAAAGAAAGAAAGAAAGAAAGAAAGAAAGAAAGAAAGAAAGAAAGAAAGAAAGAAAGAAAGAAAGAAAGAGAAAGAAAAGAAAAAAGAAAGAAAGAGAGAAAGGGGGAGGGAGGGAGGGAAGAAGAAAATGTCAGGAAGAAGGAGAATGGGTGGAGGAGGGGAATGCAGAGGAAGAGGAGAAGGAGGAGTAAAAATTAATGATGCACTGAAAAAGAAAAAAGAGAGAAGATGAAAATGTCTAAAATCAGAAATGAAAGTGAGGACATCACGACCAATTACCAGAAATAAAAAGGATTATAAGAGAATACTACGAACAATTGTAAACCAACAAATTAGATAACCTAGATGAAATGGACAAATTCCTAGAAACACACAAATTACCTAAACTGATTCAAGAAGAAATAGGAAATCTTAATAGACCTATAACAAGTAAAGAGATTGACTCAGTAAACAAAGACCATCCAACAAAGAAAAGTCCAGGACCAGATAGCTTCACTGGTAAATTTTAACAAACATTTTAAAGAATTAACACCAATCCTTCTCAAACTCTTCCAAAAAATGAAAGAGGAGAGAACTCCTCCTAACTCATTCCGTGAAGCCAGCTTTACCCTGGTGCCAAAGCCAAATAAAGGCATCACGAGAAAAGAAAATTACACGTCAATATCCCTTGTGAATATGGAGCAAAGATCTTCAACAAAATCCAATCCAAACGGAATCCAAGAGCATATTAACAGAATTATACATTGTGGCCAAGTTAAATTTATCCCAGGAATGCAAAAGTGGTTCAATTTAAGAAAATTAATCAATGTAATATATCATGTTGATAGAATGAAGGGAAAAAAACACATGATCACTCAATTGACACAGAAATAGCTTTTGACAAAATCCACACACTTTCATGATAAAAATTCTCAGAAAACTAGGAATAGAAATGAACTAGGAATAGAATTGAACTTCATCAACATGATAAAGGGCATTTATGGAAAACCCACAGCTAACATTATACTCAATGGTGCATTACTGAAAGCTTTCCCCCTCTAAGGTGAGGAACAGAACAAGGATGCCCACCTTCACCACTGCTATTCAATGTTGTGCTGGAAGTTGTAGCCAGAGAAAGAAAGGAAGAAGTAAAATTGTCTCTATTTACAGGTAACATGATCCTATGTGTATAAAAAATCCCAAAGAATCCACAAGAAAGCTAATAAATGAAATCAACAAAGTTTCAGGGTACAAGAGCAACACACAAAAATCAGGTGCGTTTCTATATGCCAGCAATGAAGGAATTAAGAAAGCAATTCCATTTACAATCACTTTTAAAGGAATAAAATACCTGGGAATAAATTTAAGCAAGGAGATAAAAGAGTTATACACTGAAACTACAAAACATTGCTGAAAGAAATTAAAGAAGATCTAAATAAATGAAAAGACATCTTGTGTTCATGGATATAAAAATTAATATTGTTAAAAATGTTAATACTACCCAAAGTGGTCTACAGATTCAATGCAATTCCTATCAAAATCTCAACAGCCTATTTTGCAGAAATGGAAAAATCAATTCTTAAAATCATATGAAATTGCAAAGAACCGCAAATAGCCAAAACAATCTTGAAAAAGAACAAGGTTCAAGTACTCAAACTTCGTAATTTCAAAATTTGTTAGAAAGCTACAGTAATCAAAACAGAGTGGTTCTGGCATAAGGATAGACATATAGGTCAATGGAATAGAACTGAGAATCCAGAAATACCCATACATCTATGGTCAACTGATTTTTGACAAAGGTGCCAAATCTATTCAGTGGGGAAAGAATAGTTTCTTTAACAGATGGTGTTAGGACAATTGAATTTCCACATGCAAAAGAATGAAGTTGGACCCTTACCTCACACCATATATAAAAATTAACTCAAAATGGATCAATGACCTAAAAATCATAAGACTCTTAGAAGAAAACATAGGGATAAATCTTCATGACCTAGGATTCAGCAATGGATTCGTAGATATGACACCAAAAGCAGGAGCAACAAAAGAAAAATAGAGAAATTGAACTTTATCAAAATTAAAAACTTTTGCGCACCAAAGGCATTATCATGAAAGTGAAAAGACAATCTCCAGAACGGGAGAAAATATTTACAAATCATATATCTGATAAGGGTTTAATATCTCAAATATATAAATTACTATATAACTCAACAACAAAAAGACAACTCAGTTTAAAAATGGGCATCAGACTTGAATAGACATTTCTCCAAAGAAGAAATACAAATGGGAAATAAGCACATGAAGAGATGCTCAACATCATTAGTCGTTAGAGAAATACAATCAAAACCATAATGAGATACCACTTCATACGTACTAAAATGGCTGTAATCAATATAACAAAAGATAACAAGTGTTAGAGAGGATATGAAGAAATTGGAACACTCATACATTGCTGGTGGGAATGTAAAATGGTACAGCCACTATGGAAAACAGTTTCACGATTCCTCAAAAAGCTATACAGAGAATTACCATATAACCCAGCAATTCCACTCCGAGGTACATACCCAATAGAACTGAAATCAGAAACTCAAATACTTGTACACCGATGTTCATCACAGCATTATTCACAACAGCCAAAAGGTGGAAACAACCCAAGTGTCCATCAACAAATGAATGGATCAACAAAATGTGGCATATACATACCATGAAATATTACTCAGCCATAAAAAGGGAGTGAAGTTCCTATACATGCTATAAAATGGATGAACATTGAAAACATCATGCTAAGTGAAATAAGCAAGACACAAAACACTAGATATTGTATGGTTCCTTTTATACGAAACATCTAGAATAGATGTCAAATTCATAGAGACAGAAAGTGGATTAAAGGTTACCAGGGTTGAGGGTCAAGGAGAATGGAGAGTCACTGCTTCATGGTTATAGAGTTTCTGTTTGGAGTGATAACAAAGTTATGGAAAGAAATAATGGTGATGGTTGCATAACATTGCAGATGTAATTAATGCCACTGAATTAAATGGTTAAAATAGCAAATTTTCTTATACATATTTACCACGATTTTAAAAATTAATAATGTAACATGCCAAAAACAATTGAATCATACACTTTAAATGGGTTAATTGTGTGATATATGGATTATATCTCAATAAAGCTGTTTAAGAAATTAATAATGCAGAAGAGAGAGGAGAAAAATTCCTAGAGCCCCATCCTTGAGTAGGCCAGATAAGATGAGATCTACTACACACCTGCAGGGCCTTGGCTTAAATAGGAATGTGGATAATTCATCCATAGTGACAAGGATGTAAGTCAAAGAATATAGACACAAATGTAGGGAGTAGGTTTGCGAGTTGGGAGCAGGTTTGTCAATCTTGCTGCCTTAAAGGTATTGTCAAGTTACACTATTCTTATGGTGTTTATTTCATTCTGCCTAGTGGATTCTTAGGTGTTCTTCTTACTCATCATCACTCAACTGCAAGTTTCTTAAAGGTGAAGACAATGCCTTATTCACGTTGAATTTCCATAGAACCATATGTTCTTAAAACTTTCTGAATGAATGAGTGAGCAAATTATGGCTACAATAGATAATTGGCTACCAAGAGTTCAGTTGGTTTTCATTCCTCATCTTCAGTTTAGTCCATATTCTCTACTTCTGTGTCACACATAGCCCAATGTGTCTGCTGAGAAAACCTCTTAGCATCCATCCAACTGTACTCTCCTATTCCTGTTATTTTATTTTATTTATTTTATTTTATTTATATTATATTTTATTTTATTTATTTTATTCCTTTTATTTTATTTTATTTTCACAGGATCTTCTATTCTTAACTAGAATCTCATCAAATGTTGCCCATTGCAAAGAGTGGTGTGTGAAATCCTGGGGGATAAAATGACCCAGCCTTTGGAGAACCGGATATCTAGTTGCAGAGACAGAATACATGAAATAGACTTAAAATATTTATGAATATTATGATGAACAAGTTCTAAATAATGTGACAACTTGTGCAAGCTCCAAAGGTCTTCTACCCTTTGGGCCTTCACAGTCAGGCACAATCAGTCAGAGAAGACTTGGAGCAGCAGAGTTTTGAACATGTTGTTAAAAAAGGTGATTAACATACATTTAAGTGAGGAAGTAAAGACCTTCTCACCAGGGTAAACGGCTAAAACATTCAGATGTAATGAGGAAGCCAAGTGAAAGAGAAGGGCTAATGTGAGATAAATAGAAAGTAGAGAACTTTTCTTTTAACACGGCTGAAAGTTGATGACTTAATGTTTCAAATTTTAAGTCATGATTCTTGTGTAACATTTCATTTAAAGTACAACATATTGAGAAGATGAATCCAAAAATGATTCACTAATTGAATGACACAATCCAAGAAGTGTTTTGATACACTCAAAGGAAATTACTAAACCATTATTATTCTGTCTTATATTCCTATAAAGTCTAGATTCATCACAGCATTTTTTTGGAAATGGTTTTAGAGCTAACATTTATTGCATGCTTACTATATTCCATACACCATTCTATGCACTTCACGCATGTATTTCAGTTAATTTTTGCAACCATCTTATGACTTATGCCTCGTTAACCATCCATTTTATGGTTGAGGAAATGAGGCACAGAGAGCATAAGTTAATTGTCTCAAGGTCACACAACAGGTCAGGATTTGAATCCAGGCTGAGTCTGCCTTTCATATGATTCGTCACCTAGCCTTCAAAGCAACAATGGCAGCCAGACAATTTTTCCCTCTCAATTTGATTCATTTGATGGGGACACATTTATACACCAAAAATGGAAGAGGTAGGAGGCAGAAGAAGAATGAGGTAGGGGAAATAGGCTATAATTTTAAAACGTATAGTTACTGGGAAAGTATTATTAAATAAAAAGGGTACTATGTATGATAACACCAGATAACTCAATATGAATATCACTAACATATATTTTTTTCTTCATTGAACAGTCTCAGCCAACAGGAGATTTACTGAGCTCTTACCATGCAAGGTGGTAGAGGGACTAAAAAGACACATGAATCAGTTATTGCCTTAGGATGTCTACAGTCTAATGAGAGAGCAACAATGGTAAATAATGAGCATTAATCCCAGGCTAACAAAGTAAATCCTATTCTTGAGGCATAAGTACTGTGACAGCACAGGGAGAAAAATTATTAATTCTGAGTGGATGGTGGAGAGAACTTTAAAGAGGAGCGGGCCTTTGAGCTGAGCTTTGGAGGATGAGCAGGATTTTCATTAGGTGAAGCAGCAGGTGAAGCATAGTCTGGGCCTGAGAAAAGAGTGGAGATGCGGAAGATCACAGACTAGTCAGATGTGAATACCGTACAGGTGGAGAAGGATATGGAACAGGATGCTGAAGAGGCTCTAGAGGCCTGGTGATGGAGGGCCCTGAATGCCACCACATTGAAGCAAATGGGCTTAATTTTTAGATAATGGAATTTGGCTTATGTTTTGAGTTATAATGTAAGCTCTTTGAAAGCAAAAACAAGGTCCATGCTTCAATCATCTCTGAATTCCCAGTACCTCACACAACATCTAGGACATAACACACACACACACAAGATGGATGGATGGATGGATGGATGGATGGATGGATGGATAGATGGATGAATGGATGAGGCAGATTCAAAACGAGCTTTAAAAGTACAAATGACAGAATTTAATGACTAATTGGATATTTGAGCATAGGAGAGAGTCAAAGATGACTTGAAGATCCTAGCACAGATTATAGGGAGTACAAAAGAGTGAGCTGGTTTGAGGAGGTGAGAAATATTTTAATAAATCTGCCATCCTTCGCCTGAAAATGTGGAGTGAGGGGGACCACACGGCACAGAGGAAACAAGAAGGCACCAAAGTGGGTAAGCACAATCTGAAAGTCCCTGTGTCTATGGGTGGGATTCAGGGACATTCATCACCTTCCTGGGCCCAGGCAAGCTTCTTCTAGGGTTTGCTAAGGGATATCAGATAAGTGAAATGCCCTTGGGTGTAGGGAGGGTATCGGGGTGGATTTCCATCAAAGCTTCCCTCTCCTGTCCTCAGGTTTACCTAAAATAGCCATTCTTATCACCTCCTCTTATTCACCTCCTTTCTCCCCTAACAATACACAGAACCACCACTACCCCACAGGCCCACATACCTGGGGAAAGAATCAGACTGGTCATAACGTCGTTTTTAGATTATACAATTTCTTGTAAATCTTATATTCTGTCTGGATTTTTTTGGCATTTTAAAAGTCTGCAAAGATTACTGTACTCTTTGAAGTAAGAGGACCAAGTATATATGTGTATGAAAAAAAGGGGAGGGTGCTTTACTGAACAGAAAAACTATCAGCAAAAAAAGTGCAAAGTGATATACCTACAGTAATACTCTGTTAAATTTAATTGTTTACCCAGAAAAACATTTAACAAAGGAAGGCCTATGTGCAACATAGTCCACAGATAACCCCAAACCAACAAAGAATTGTGGTGTTATTTTGGCAGAACTGGTTTGAATCTTGTCCCTGCCAATTATTATCTGTGTGCTTTTAGGCAAGATAGCTAACTTTTCTGATAAATGCGTTTAATAACATCTCCCTCCCAGAGTTATTGTGAGGATTAAATGACCCATATAAAGTGTTCAGTGCAATGTCTGGCATAAGTATGAGTTCACTTTGTAAGCTGACTTATAGGAAGCTGAGTCAAGTTGATACACAGAAAGAAAGAAACTAAAAAGATGCTTGCAATTTGTGGGTAAATGAGACTATATGAAAATAAAAGGAATCAAGGGCATTGATACAACTAAGTAAAATACTGGCTAGTGACTGGCATACAGATTTCAAGTACTTTTTGAGTTGTTCTTGCCAAGCCCCCATTTTCTGGCTTTGCTCCCTGAAACTTGATTACTAATCACACCTTTTTAGACCTTCCCAAAGAGGGAAGGAAGAAAGGAATTCCAGCCAACAGGCGCTGGCATGCTATTAAATTGCTGGTTTTAATTGGAATTTGGTGTTATGATTGCTAAGGTCACCTAAGGATTTTGGAGATTTTTTTCCCAACCTTGGGAATACAATAACCATCAATGTTGATCGTGTGCATTTTAACCTCCACAACTACATTTTTGCTAACGGAACCTTTGCTGCATTTAAATATGGAAAACACCGCAGGAGTCTAGTTTGTGGCAGAGGAGTCATTTTTGGGAAAACTTTCACTTTTAACCCGTTCTCCACAACCTTCCTACCCCCGTTTTTCTCCCCTCACAAACTTTCTTCTCGTCTCTTATCTGTGTCTTCCAGCTAATAAGTCATAGTTTATTTATATATTTATTCATTAATTTAACAAATACTTTCTAAGTGCCTACTATATTCCAGGCACTCTCCTAGGCACTGAGGATTCAGTAGTGAGTGAGACTGAGTCCCTGCTTCCATAGAGACAAAGAGAGGGGACAGAATAAACAAATCAACACATGAAAATATAATTACTGGTAATGATAAGTGTTGCAAAGAAAAATAAAGCAAGTGGTAGAGAATGACTGGGAGGTGGCTACTTGCTTTAGGATCGTCTCCCAGATGCCCCAGGCTAGAAGATTGCCCCAAGTTTCACGACCCTGTCCTAGTCACCACTTGCCAGACTGGAGCCAAGATGTGCACATGCGCAGTGTGATGCCCCCACTTTCTAGTGCCACCCGAGTTCAGGTAATCTCATGAACAGATATGAGGGCTGGGAACTTTTCAACACGTGAACACATATTAGATTTATAGTCAGAAGAAAAAAAAATTCAAGCTTATGTAAGAAAATCAGAATCTATTACATAAAGATCGAAGAGAAAGATAGCACTTTGATGCTAAAGTGCTCTCAGGGACTGATGATAAAAGGAGACAGGAATAACCTGGATATAAAGATGAATGAAAACCCAAACTCAACACAAACAAAATTGTGACATGCTTCTGCATCAAATCTCTCACAGGAGCATTAGGCATAGCACAAACTTTCCACACCAGGGAGAGTAAAGCTTTGGAAAAGGTAGCAGAGAGGAGCAAAGGAAGAAGTCTAGATAATCCGCCACATTAAATAATTAGCAACCAAATAATTGATTTTAAATTAACCAGTAACTGCTTCCACCCCTTATTGGTTGGGTGACCATGCCCATGAGCCTCACTTCCCACATCCCTGAAGTTAGAATACAATGATGCCTACTTGATAGGGTTACTGTAAAGACATACAGAGAATTTTGCAGTGTCTAGAACATAATAACTGATAAATGAATAGTAGCAATTATTATTATTATTAAAAATTTTCAGCCTCATGACTTCAGTGTGACTCAGTAATACTAACGAGGTCTTTTTGGATTATGTAAACATTAATATGCTACATTTTTATGATTCTTCATATTTTCTAAACTAATTTAACAAAAGTATTGCCAGTTCACTGAAGAGATATAATATCCAGATAAATCATAAGAAGGAAATCTTAAAAATCGTAATCATCTCACTACTTAGAAACAACTAGTGATATATATATACGTATTTTAGATCTTTACATAAATCTGTTTATAAAAATGGCATCATACTATTCATACTGTATTATAATCCCCTTTTTAAATTTAATAATATAGAGTGAAGATCTTCCCACAACTATTCACTTAAAACATTATTTTTAATGGTTGAAGTGTATTCCACTGTATCAATAAAGAACTACGTCTCCAGTGCCCTATTGGTGAGCATTTAGATTTCTACCAATTAGATGTGATAAAAAATCTCATGGGTAATATTGGTACACACACTTAATATTTTTAATTTAACTTAATATTTATTTAAATATTTTTAAAATTTTGATGTGAAATTTCTTGCCAAAAGGGTTGTAAAATTTCAAGACCTTGAAAACGTATTGCTAAATTACCTTTCAAAAGGAGTTATCAATTTATATTCTCATCAGCAGTGTGTGAAAGTGGCCTTTCCCTGCACCCTCAATCATGAATTATTATTTCATTCGGTAATCTTTGTCAGTTTGATAGGTAAAAATAATATATTGTTTGAATCCACAGTCTTTTATATTAATGGGGATAAATTTTATGTTGATTGGCCACTTATAATTTTTCTTCTGTAAACTATTAGTTTAAATCCTTTAGATATTTATAAATTGGTGTGTTCATCTTTTTCTTATAAATTTATAAAAATTTTTATATACTAAATAATCTTTTGTCCCACATGTTACAAATATTTTTTGCCTAATTTGTCATTTGCTTCTTAAAAATTATTTTATTATATTTTAAAGTCAGGTTAAGTAAGATATAATTTAGAAAAAGTGAAATTTTCCCTTTTCTATGAATTTTAACAAAAGCATACACTCTTGTAATCATCACCATAATCAAAATATAGAATAGTTTCATGACCCTCAAAAATTTCCCCCTTATTCCCTCCTTCCCCGTTTCTCCCTAGTAACCGCTGATTTACTTTCTGTTCTTATAGTTTTGCCTTGTCCAAAATGTCATATAAATGAAATTGCATAGTATGTAGCCTTTTGAATCTGGCTTTGTTCACTTAGCATAATGCATTTCAGATTTCTATGTATCGGTATTTTTTCCTTTTTTATTACTGAGTAGTATTTACTCTTTGCAGGTCCAGTTTCCTTATTCGTTCACGAGTTGATGGACATTTTGATTGTTTCCAGTTTTTGTATATTTTGTTCAAATATATATTGAACTTCATAAGAAGTTGCCAAACTGCCAAAGTGGCTGTACCATTTTGCATTCCCACCAACGATGTATGAGAGATCCAGTTACTCCAAATCATTGACAATACTTGATATTGTCAGGTTTCTTTTCTTTTTTTCGTTTTAGCAATTCTAATAAGCGTGTGGTGGTATCTCCTTGTGGTTTAATTTGCATTTCTCTCATGAATAATTATGTTGAACATTTCGTCATGTGTTTGTTATTCTTAAATCTTCTCTGGCGAAGTGATTAAATCTTTTGCCTATTTTAAAAATGAGGTTGTTTGTTCTATTATTATTGAGTTGTGAGTGTCTTTACATATTCTAGATGTCAGTTCTTTATCAGATATGTGTTTTGCAAATATTTTCTTCCCAGTCTGTTACTTGTCTTTTCATTTTCCTAACAGTATCTTTTTGAAGAACATAAGTCTTTAATTTTCATTAGGTCAAATTTATCAATTCTTTCTTTTATGATTCATATTTTTTGTGTCTTAGGTACCCCAAAATTGCAAAAATTTTTTCCGATGTTTTCTTCCAGAAGTTTTATGGCTTTCGATTTCACAATTAGGTCTATAATCTCTTATTCAGTTCATTTTTGCCTATGGTGTAAGGAATGGGTCAAGGTACTTTTTTTGTGTGTGTGTGTGTGTGTATGGATGTCCAATTGTTCCAGCAACATTTGTTTAAAAAGATTGTATTCTTTCCATTAAATTGCCTTAGCACCTTTATGAAAAATCAATTGACTATACGTGTGTAGATCTAGACTCTATTTCTCTGTTTATCTCTGGGTCTATACTTTTGCTAATACCATATTGCTTGGATTACTCTTAATGTACAACTAGTCTTAAAATCCAGAGGTGGGAATTCTTCAACCTTGCTCTTATTTTTCAAAATTGTTTTAATTATTCTAGTGTTTTTGCTTTTCCATATAAATTTTAGAATCAACTGGTAGATTTCTACAAAAATAGCATGCTGGGATTTTGTTTGGAATTGAATTGATCTGTAATTCAATCTGCAGAGAAAATTCATCTTAACAAAATTGTCTTCCAATCTGTGAACGTGGTAAATCTTTCCATTTATGTAGAACCCTTTTTTTCATTTCTGTCATCAGTGTTTTGTAGTTTTCAGCAGATACTTTGTTAGATTTTTATGTAGGTATTTCATATTTGTTGGTGTTACTGTAAATGCATTGTTAAAATGCATTAAAATGTTAAAAGCATTGTTAAATGCGTTGTTTTAACATTTTATATTTATATATTTATTGCGTTTATATATTTATATAAATATATATAAATTTATATGTTTTTTGCATTTATATATTTATTGCAATTTCTGTATTTTATGTGTTTAACAATGCTTTGTCTCTTTTATGTGTTACCAATATTTTTGCCCAATTTGCCATTTACCTTTTAATTTTGTTTATAGCCAAATATTTAAGTCTTTTTATTCATGGTTCCCCCTTCTGTATAAATTCTTTGTATTTCAAATTAATTACTTTTATCTATATTATCTCATTTTATCTTTATGATAAATACAATAACTACAAAAAGGACACTGCTATTTCTCTTCTACAGCTTATTACACTGATATCGAAATATTAATTTCTCAAAGTTACAGAGTTTATTAGAGGCATTGTTTAAACTCGACTCTTAGTCGAGTTTAGGTACTGTGTCGACTCTTAGGTACTGTGGTTCTCTTATAAATACTTTTCATACCTGCGCTCAAGGAGCACGTAGTCTAATAGAAAAAACAAATAATGAAATTAATAAAGCTTTAGTGGTAGCCTAGAGAAAGTGCAGTACTTAGCATCTGAGGTGTGGTCAGATCAGGACTAGCTGAGATCCTAAGAGTGTGCCTAGTAGTAAATGCAGTCCCTACATCATGTGTTAATTTAGTCCCTGATTGAGGCAGAACTTATAGGACTGCATTTTAAGACTTTGTTTACATTACTTTCTGGACTTTCTGAGTCACATATTTTTTTCTACTAATTGAACACTCTGAGATTATACCTTGTTATAAAACAAGTACCAGAGGGGGTAAACTAATATTCTATGTGTAAATTCATACATTTCTTAATTGAAAAATAAAAAGCAGCATTCAAAATAACCCAAATATGAAAGATATTACATCATGGATAAATTTTTGGAAAAGCTGACATGTGGTTCAAAATGTAATACACTATTAATGGTACATTAATAGTGTCTTGCCAGTAAAGACTATTGGTACAATGTATGAATATATATCAAGAAATGCAGCTGCTAATTACTTTCAGATTAAGACCACATTAAGCCTTTAAGAGAATGACACACATTTTCCACCCCAGAAAATATTTCTTGATCAAAATACGGGAAATAGCAGGAGGTTGTGTATACGGTTTCAGTAAACAAGAGGATATTTCCTTAAGTGAAACATAAATGCTGATCAGTGGCCTCATTTAACTCGATTCTCAGGAAAACAGCCTAAGCCAAACTTGCCCTCTCTTATGACAAAAGCTAAACTGTGATTCAAGAGCTAAATACTGATTGTAAATAAGACAAAGTTCACAATGATTTAATAGAATATTCTTAGTTTTCTGAGGGAAATAGAACTAGCCTTGTAAAATATCACAAATCATAATGATTCAGAAGCTTCCTACTTGGGATCTTTGTTGATCCCTGAAATTGCAATAAATCCTCTGGAAGGAAAAGGGTCTCCATCTGAAGACCACTGAACCACTCATCTGTCAACAGAATTTAAACAAATGTAATTGTATTGGTTGCAGAGATTTCGGTTTTGTTTTGTTTTAGTAGAGAGAAAATATGTTGCTTTCAGCTTTTTTTTTTTTTTAAATGAGATCTTGGGATACAAAATTTTATCAACAAACTTATAAATATAGTTTTATTAAACTTTGGTCCAAAGAAGGGAAGAATCTAGGTAGGAAAGGAGATGGATAAGAACAGGAGAATTACAGATAAAGAGGAGCCTATTCTCAATAATGCATTTAAGAAAACTATTTAACTTGAAAAGATTGATTGAGCAGAGAAAGTAACAAAAATGGAGAGCAAGGAAGGGAGAGGAAGGTGATGGAGGAGAGAGTACTTGCACAGATATACATCCCACAGGGAGGTACACATAGAAACTAGGTAAGGAGTTAATGAAGCAAAAGTCTAGATAAAGTAATTAAACAGAAAGTATGTGAATACTTGGAAAAGAAATAGGTGTTAACTATAAATGAGTATGGATGAGTTCAGTAAAAACAAGTCATATTACTGGATCTAATTTCCTTCTATAACAGGGTTATTAAATTAGAAGTTCAAGGGAATGCTCCCATCAATTTAGGATATATCTGACAAACTCTCTCTTAGTACTTTCATGAATAAAAAAAGGAAAATGTGAATTGGATGTTGGCCATGTTAGATGGGCAGATATCTAGTTAAATAACCATATCCAAAGTGTATTACTTAATAGATCTATGTCATCTATGTCAATTCATTCATTCATTCTCCAATTATAAACTCTTATTGAGCAGCTACTATTTGCCAGGCACTATTAAGCCTTAGGGATGCTAAGAAGACCCGGATGTGGTCTCACAATCTGTGAGGGAGAAGCGGTTCATCACAGATAACTGCAATAAACTGTTCAGTAACTACGAGAGTAATCAAGATTAGAGGGAAATCTTTAATGAGAAGAGAAGACGCAGGGTTCTTCCTAAGCCTTATCTTATTCAACAGTTTTACCAATAACGTAGCTAAGGCCAGACAAAACTTGTTTATCATTTTTGTAGACATCATGAAACTTGTAGAGATAGCTATACGTTGGTAGGTAAAAATAAGAAGTCAAAAAATTTCAATGGCTGGAATGATGGGCTAAACCAAGATGAATTAAATATAAATAAATGCAGCAATCTACATTTAGGTTAAAAAACACAACCACATGAATACAGGATCTGGGAAATCTAGCTTGACAGCAGCTAATATGGAAAGGACTTAACTCTTAGTCAAACATAAACTCAACACAGCTTAGCTGTGAAATGCAGCGGATAAAAACACTTGTGTAATTTGAATTTGCGTTATCAAAGCAGCATACCCAAGCTGAGGACTGTTATGATACTGCATTCTATGGTGGTAAGAATGATTCTGCAGTGTGAGGTCCAGTTCTGGGGCACCCTTCAAGGAAGCATTTGACATATAAAAGAGAATCCAGCAGGAGGCAACCAGGAGGGTTTTTATATGAAAGCAGTTCATTTTATATTTTAAAAAATGTGTAAGGAAACGGAGCTCTTTAGTCTAAAGAAAGAAAGATGTAATGAGACATTCCATTGTTTTCTTTAACGATGAGTAGAATTATTTTATGAAGTCCCAGAGGGTGAACTAGCTTCTCTACTGGGATTTATTCTTTGCAAAGAACTGTCCTATACCTTGTACAATTTGGTTCTCCTAATGACCCTGAGAGTTTGGCAATGCCGGCACTCCCAATTAACTCCATTTTATAAGTGAGGAAACAGGCTCAGAAAGGTTGAGGCTTGCCTAAAGTGAAAACGTTGGGGTCCAAATCCCAATTTTCTGAACAAAGACCTATGTTTTTTTCCACAATACCATGCCATCCTTCCACCTAGAGACAGATTTTACTGCAGTAGAAGGAAAGCCTTTCTAATAATAAGGACTACACAAGAATGAAACAGACTGCCTCACATATCAATGATCTTCCTTTCCCAGAAAAAGGCAAACAAGGGCTGGAGGACTTTGTGTCAAGAACATTTTGAGTGTGACTTCTACTCATAGAGGAGGTTGGGTCAGGTGATCCCCAAATCCACTCATATAAATATTTACCATGAGGAAAAGAGAAAGAAAGAAAGAAGAAAGAAGTAAGGAAGGAAGGAAGGAAGGAAGGAAGGAAGGAAGGAAGGAAGGAAGGAAGGGAAGAAAGAAGCTTTTGAGAGATTCAAGGTGATATTCATGAGTTATCCATGGAATTCATTCATTCATTCATTCATTCAGCAAAGATTCACTGACCACTTACTCTGTGGTACTAGATCCTGGAATAGTGATAAGCATACCAGACTTGAAAATAGAAATCTTAGTATTTAGTTCTAGTTCCTTCAGTTATCATCTGTGTGCTCTTTTGAGTCTAAATTTTCCCATATGTCAACTGAGGAGTATAAAATCCACCTCAAGAAATCTAAGGATTGAATAAAATAATATTTCAAAAGTAACGAGCACATAATAGGAGCTCAATAAATTTAGTTTCCTTCTCCCTTTTAAGTATGAGAGGTGCCATGAAGTTCCTAGGAGATAGTTTGTATGAACTGAACATGACAATAAGACAGGACTTGGATGTAGAGAAAGTGGGAACGAAAGCAGAACATCTCTTGGTGTTCACACTACTTAGCTGGTCTGAAGGTGACCGCTCGGGGTTAATTTTGTAAGAAGAGGAGAGTATATTAATTCACAAGCCTAGGGAACAACATGTTCTGAAACTTTATTTGAGCTTGAATTCTCAATCTAAGATTTATTTCTTTTCATTGGTTTTTGTACACTGTTGAGCAAATTGTACTAGTTTTTTATTCTCAGAACTGGAGAAAAGGAGATATTTGTCTGATGCTCTCGTAGATGAAACGGACACAGGAACCTTGTTTTAGAGTGATTTATATATCCAAAACAATATCCATCTAAACATGCTTTTAATCAGAGAAAAAGAAATTGGTTGCCTAAAAATAAGGAATTTTGCACTTAGTAGATAAATCAGTTACATATTTCTGCTTTGAAAATCAAGCTTCTTGGCGATATCCAGAGAGGTTTAGGAGGTAATGTTTTGGATAATTTGTCAACTTCATGTTTTGGTTAGAAATAAGAAAACATCAGGAGAAAATGGCTCCGCTGGTTATGAAAGATTGTTGGTTGCTACATAAGTTCACCCAGCTACGGAACCAAGCTTGTAAACACAATCTTGCTCAGTCCTGCTGAGCCATTTCTCCAGAAATAAGACTGGGTGAATGCTTGTTTTATTTATTTTTCCATTTTGCTTTAATATATACATTAAATATTTGTTCAGTTCTCACTTTGAATAATTAACAAAAACTGAGAATTCTTATTGAATACAGAACTGGTTTACTCACATACATCTCCTACTATGTACCCAGAAAGGTAAAAGATATCAAAGAAATGTGAGTAAATCTATGATTAGGTGTTTTCCCATGTTGAGAATATATATTTAATACACGTGAAGCAGTTAAATAGCAATATAAAATTTATTCAATGTTCATAACAATAAACATTTACTGTATACCTAACCTATTATGTGCCATGCACACTCATCCTTGAGAAACTTACAGTCTGGTGGAGGTAGAGGGTGTCAGATGTAGACAAATGTAGCAAGAGTATAATGTAAGATGGGTTTCATTCGGAGCTTAGGACTACGGGGACTATCAGGAGGCTATGACAAGATAAGATTGTGTGTCTGTGTACACACACACTCACGCACACACACAGAAGTTTCCAGTTCGAAAAAACAAACTGTCTTATTGAGCCAAGCAATACACTATCTGAATAGCTTGAAAGTTACATAATGCAAACTTTAACAAGGAATGCAAAATAGGAATTCACTTTCCAGCATATTAAGAACTAAAACAATTCTCAACTCATACTTATCTAAGAATTGCCTGGGAGCTTGCTAAATGCAGACTCCCAGCTTCACACCAAGACCTCCTGGTTCAGTAGGTCTGGGATGGGGCACTGGACTCTCCAATTTAAACAAACCAGGTGATTCTGATGCAGATGTTATGCAGATCTCATTTTGAATTATTCCACTAAGAGAATAAAAATTAGAAATAATGGGATACAGCTTTTTCGATTACAGACTCCAAAGACTTAAGACTCCTTGAACAAAAAAATATAAATTCCTTAAAGAAAGGACTCTATGAAAGAAATAACTGTTTTTTTAAAACCAAAATAATTAACCATGATCATTACCATATTTCCTCCTTTCATTTCATCCCGACAGTAACATCAACTGCAAAAGGAGTGAATTAGGATTATCTCTAAGAGAAATTTTCTGACAAAAAGAGTATCATTTGAGGGTTGGTGCCGTGGCGTAGTGGTTGGGTTTGGTGCGCTCTGCTTTGGTAGCCCGGGTTCATGGGTTTGGATCCCGGGTGCAGACCTACACCACTCATCAGCCATGCTGTGGCTGCAATGCACATACAAAATAGAGGAAGACTGGCACAGATGTTAGCTCAGGGCAAATCTTCCTCAAGCAAAAGAAAAAAAAAAGAGGAAGATTGGCAACAGTTGTTAGCTCACGGTGAATCTTCCTCAGCAAATAAACAAACAAACAAAGAGTATCACTTGGATGGTAGAATGAATTATTGGAGAAGAGTAAAGAATCCTTTTTCCCTAGTATAATTAGGTTATAACTACACAGTATCAAAACAACCATTTCAATGAGGTAAGGTGATTCTACTCGTGAAGTATTTCCTAAGGAGAATCCGCTATGCTTATAACCTTATGGTAGACACTTCAGGGCACTGGGGAGAGGAAATGGGATTATTGCCTGAAGGAGGTCTAAGCCATTGAGGAACCTAACATATGACTTAAGAGAAAAGACAAAAACACACGAAGCATACACATAGAAACAATAAATGCATAGTATAGACCATAAGCATTGGATTAGTTCAACGAATCTTCACGTGCTCTGGATTGACCTAGGAAAAGAGCAAGGGTTGGAGCCCAAAGGATAGGTAGAATTTGGTTTGTTAGAGAGAAGAGGAAAACAATATTAACAAAAGCACAGCACACTGTTTTGTCTCCCAGGCTGCGAGACAAGGGGCTAAGTTGAATTGAGCAGTTGTTTTGAGGTCACCAAACTGCATCTTTAGTTTTTGAACAATAAAAACCAACAAAGAAAGGCAGTGAGAGCAAGGAAAAGAAGATAGAGACAAATAGAGGGGAAAATAATTCCCAATGTAGAAAGAAGAATTTCTACTGTTAGGCAGACAACACATTTCCTGACTGAATACCCCTGGGTTTATTTAAAGTAATAATCGGAAGAAAATAGCAAACATTTATTGAGCACTTATCATGTATCAGACACTATTCCAAGAACTTACATGTATTGATCCCTTTAATCCTCCTAAGAAAACTGTCAAGTTGGAACTCTTTCTACCATAACATCAGAGTTCCTAAGAGCCCATGACCCTCTAAAACAAGGAGCTTTAAATCAAATATTAATTTCATTTGATCATTTTCAATACTTCCTGTTTCTATGCATCAAAGAAATTTGCTTTAGGAAAAAATATCCTTTATTTTGAAATGTGACTTTTAAGAGTTACCATCAGGAAATTCCCATTGAATGTTCAATGCAAATTTTACATATATTTGCCTTATGTATACATTTAAAAATTATTAGTATTGATGAGAAACAAAGTATATAAAGTCATACCTTGATCTAAGAGAATGGGAAGTCAATTAATCTGGAACAGAGGAAGCACAGAGGACAATATCAGAAAAAAGCCACTTAAGAATTAATAAGAAAGGCTAAAGAGAGTAAACTAGTGACCTAATGGAAAAATGTATCTACTGTAATCTTGCATTTATGGTAATAGACCAGTTCTATCAGTAACAAGTCAAATGGGTTTAAGAATTACAGCTTCTATTACTTAAACTTCCCAGCAAGTCAGAAAAATCAACAGATTTTGTTTTTTGCAACTGCATTTTGGGGTGACTCTTCTGGATAATATTTACAATTCCAAATATCTTTGATCTTCTCCCAAATTTACAAATACAGATTGCAATCTTGTTTAGTAATTACAAGTTTCCCTCTAACATTAGCAAGAATGCCTTCCTGGAAAATTAATTTCCCCACATATACCAAGCAAGTTTCTCTTCATTGACTGAATAGGTTCAAACCACCAAGTGGTTTTAAAAGTTAGTTAAATGGTTAGTAACGTGTTAATCATAATTGTAGAAAATTTTAAGGTGACATACTTATTGGACTAGTTTCCAATCACGTCTAACAATCAATAATTTTGGAATTCTATAAAACCACAATTACATGCACTGCACATAGTTAATCACTGCAGTATTGATGTGGTTAACACCATTTGAAATTACCAAACAGCATTTTAGATTTTGTATGCTTTGCCATGTCTTATCTTATTAGAACCTTATGACAAACCCTGGAAATCATCCAGGCAAATCATCTAGTTTCTAATCCAGAGCTCTTTCTTCTGCTAATAAAGAGTATGAGAAGGCAAAGAGAACAGTGAACTCTCAGTTATTAATGAACAGACATTTTAGATTATGGTGAACTGGTCTTCTCCAGCTTGACTTTCCAAGGGTCAGACCAACCCCACAAAGTCGATGTACAAATTCCCCTGACATATTTATCTCATCTATCATAAAAACGTTCTCCCATTCCTCAAAGAATTAAAAATAGAGATACCCTATGATCCAGCTATCCCACTACTAGGAATCTATCCAACGAACCTGAAACCAACAATCCAAAGAGGTTTATGCACCCCTATGTTCATTGCAGCATTATTCACCATAGCCAAGAAGTGGAAGCAACCTAAGTGTCCCTCGACTGATGATTGGATCAAGAAAATGTGGTATATATATACACAATGGAATACTACTCAGCCATAAAAAAGACAAAATCGTCCCATTTGCAACAACATGGATGGGCCTGGAGGGTATTATGTTAAGTGAAGTAAGCCAGAAAGAGAAAGACAAACACTGTATGATCTCACTCATATGTGGAATATAAACCAACACATGGACAGAGAAAACTGTATTGTGGTTACCAGGGGCAGTGGGGGTGGGGGGTGGGCACAAGAGGTGAAAGGAGACATATATATGGTGATGGACAAACAAAAATGTACAACCCAAAATTTCACAATGTTAAAAACTATTAAAACGTCAACTAAAAAAAAAAGTTCTCCCAGAAGTACATTGTTCTATATTTAAAAGAAATATTTACTGATTAAAATAATGATTTCTGCTGATCTCTCATTTACTTTTAGATACTATTGGGATTTTTTTCTTGACCATTTCTAGTTTTTAAGTAGTTGTGTAATTTTCTAAATTCTCATGGTAAGTGGCTCAAGGTTGTGCCATCGCTTGAATTTGGCTCATGATGGTTTCCTCTTCCTTGTTGTCATTCTTTCCATTTAATTACTCTCTGGGAATTGGCTTGTGGAGCATATACAATTTTCCAATAAAGTAACACCATAAGTATTTGTTTATACATCTGAAGTACTTCCTGTTTGGTTTTGTTTAGTCTGTTTATATTCATCCATAAGAAGTCTGAACAATTTGCTTGTCTTCCCTTAGCCCTACTGGCTTCTTTTCATGCCTTTTTCCAATCAAACAAATGGGATAGACAAGTCATGGCACTTACAGCAATAGTGGTGTCATTTCACTGTGCATTTTTCCATCACTCCTATACACAAATTATACTCTATATTTCTGTTTCACCTGTGTCTTGATCAATTCAGTGACCACCACCTATATCTAAAGGCATTTGCAAAGGTAAGATGTAGAAGGCATGTGTACTTTAATAATTGGAAGGAAATAACATTCTAAGTAGTTCTGAGCAAAGTCTATATAATTTATGCAGTTGCACATAAATCAATACTGAGGACTGCATTAAACCATAGCTTTTATATTTAAGGAAGCTTATATCACTTTAAAATATAAAAGATGGTTTCCAAATAATCACTTTTCTATAAGTCTTACAGACAACTAACTTTTTTATGCTAAAGAAAGATGTTTCATGATAGCAGGATCTTGAAAATGAAGTCTTCCCAGAAGAAGCGATATCTATGCTGGGATTTGGGGTTTCAAAGGATGCGAGTTAGCCAGGTGAGGACTTTCAAGGTGGAGATAGTAGCATGTAAAGGAATAGTGCATTTGGTAAATTGCAGGTAGTGTAGTGCTGTGCTGTAATTATACTGTATTTGTATTTCAGCAGTTGACGAAATCTATATAATAGATAATCTTTGTACATACTATAAATATAATAGGTAGATGGATTACGGACAGGCTGAATGGCCCCTCCCCAAGAGTAAAGAGAAAGAAATTGATGTAGATGGTGGGGGGGAAAGATGTTAACTGGCTTTGTACAATTTAATTTATGAGGTTAAAAATAAAGCAAAAGGATAATTTGAGGGAGAAATAGCTTAACAATGGCTAATACAGAAAATTCGGAGATACGAAGCTTTAGTTAACTACAAATTCTAGAGACAAAATAAAGCAAGTTAAGGATACTAATTAAAGATATTGTAGAAGAGATACAAGCATCAAGTGAAAGATTTCTTTTCACTTTGAGAATCTATAGTTGTACAGATGTGAGTTTTACAAAATGAGAAGCCCAAGCGGCCAGAAAGAACACTAGACTAGAAAGAGAATTTCTGAATTCATGTCTAGATGTGCCATTTACTATCCATTCAATCTTGGGCAAATCTCTTTGGGATCCGTTTTCTCTGTCTCCAAAGAGAGAGGGTTGGACTAGACATTATTTTTTAAATTCCTAGTTAACAAAAATAAATTTCAAAATACAATTAGGCTGCAAGAATTTGACACTTATCCTTATATCCCAAGTTGCTAGGCAACAGTAGGATCTCAACAAATATTTCCTGAATGAATGAATGAATGAATCAGTGTCACTTCTGTATAGGCCTCCACTGTATGCTGTGATTACCATGGGCAACAGGAGCGGAACAGGTAGGGAAAATGCTCTGCTGCACTGGGTCCAGGTGAAAATTCCTATTTTAAGGTCGGTTCCTCTTCTTTCACTGGGAGGATGTGTATAACCAGCAAAGGAAAAAGTATGCTGCTTTGTATAATCTTTATTTACTTTTTTAAATCACAAAAGTAATACATACTCATTGTATTACAGAAAATACGAGAATGAAGTAAAAATTAAAACTCCTGGTAATTCTATCACCAAGAAGCTATCATTTTTCCTATTTTGGTTTATAGCCTTTCAGACTTTTCCCTATACATTTACACATACACTGGAGTAACCAATCATACATACTGCGTTAAAACCTGTTTTTCTCTCCTTTGATAATACAGCATGGATTTTTCAAGGTGGCGTACTCCATTGTGCTCCATTGTATGAATAGACTATAATTTATATAACTAATTTCCTATGGTCAAGCTTTTAGGCTATTTTCTTTTTTTCCCCCCATCTATAAACTATGTTATGGGAAACATTTTTTGCAAATTTCTAATATATTCTTTAGGATAAATTCCTAGGCATAGAATTTCTGGGTGAGAGGATCTGAACATTATTAAGGCTTTTGAATATATCTTCCTAAATGCCTTCCAGAAAAGGGTCTGCCAATTTATATTCCCTTCAGAAAAAATAAAAATTCCTGTTTCCCTGCACCCTTATCAACAATAAGCATTATTGATTTAAAAAATCTGTGCTAATCTGGGAGGCAAAAATGTCATAATTGTTTTAATATGCATTTGTTTTGATTTACATTTGTTTAGTAACTTTAATAGATCAATATTAAAAATAGAGCCTTTCTATGAAATGTCTGCCATTCAGTGAAAAAAAATACACAAAAGATAATCAGACATCTTACACAAAATCATTTATTTATCTGTTCATCTTCATTTATTCATTTGTTCTATTTAATGAGTGCTTTCCCTATACTGTGGATAGTTCTAAACAATGGAGAAATAAAAGGCAAAAATATACAATTCCTGCTCTCAAGGAGATCACAGTTCAATTAAGAAAACAAATATGTAAATTATACATTATAATACAGTGTTATCAACATTCTAATAAAAGTATATACAAAATCGACAGTGGCTCAAAGATGGGCAGGAAGGAAAGGATGTTCCCTAAAAAAATAATAAGACCCAAAAAACGAGGGAAACCCTCAATGACTACAGAAGGCAGCAGAGATATGGGGTATTTCAGAGACAAAGAAAGATGCTGAGACTTTTGGTCATAAGGGAGAAGTTCCAATAAACCCAATTTTACATCATGAAGTTCAAGACCAAGCTTACTATTAGCGATTCATACATTCTAAGTTCAAAAAGAATCATATTTTCTCTTAGTCAGCTGGTGGCTTGTCAGCTTTTCTTCAGCTATTGTGTAACATTAGACTAGTCAATGTAACCACTTACGACCAAATTTAAAACAAATTACCAGTTAAGGAAAAAAAGTGACTCATTAGTAAGTAAAGATGCATGCACTTAAAGCAAATGAAGCATCCGTCCTTCACAAAGCTTTTCCTTTTTAAGTTTTTTTTGTTTATGTTGTGGTTTGCCTCTTTCAAGAAGGCAGCAACCTTAGAAATAATGTCAGCATGACAAGTTTATGACTTATTCACCTCTGACATAACTGGAGAGTCTCATAGGAGTTTCCAACTGATTCAAAAAGTCTTTCTTCTGATCATGAGATTCGGTGGCGTCATGTATTTACTTTTTTTCCCATAAGAGTTCACAGGTTTGCAGGCAGATGCAGGAGCTGACATTCCAGCGGCTCCATTCTTGTCATTAGTCATTATCATTTATTCTTTGTCATTCAACAAACATTTATTTGGAACCCACTGCATTCAAAGCATAGCATTAAGTTTTACTTAACATTTTAGAAACACTTTGAAGTACCATATCAATATACACATCAATCTTACCTTCACTTCACAGAGGAAGAAAAGGGAGCTACAGTAATTTCCAGGCATCATAGCAAGTGAGCGGCAAAACAAGGACTCAGAATACAGATCTTTACACTTCAAGCCCAGGGCTCTTTCCACATCGTGCTTTCCTTACTGGTCTCCCCGTTCCCAGCCTCTTTTCTCTCTGGCTGTCTAACTCATGCCCTTAAAATGCCAAAGTACCCCCACCATCATCAAGTCTCACTGGCTCTGAGAAGCCATCTTGACCATTTCAGTTCACACAACTCTCCCTCCTCTGAACTCCTACAGCTTGTTGCTCATGTTATTCAACTGGCACTAACTCAGAAAATGCCTAGTGGGATCTCTGTGTTTAATCATGAAATAATTTTAGTGTCCATTTGGAAGACACTGTGCCAGGTTATGTGAGACTACTCTGGTACTTCCTAAGTTCTATTCAGTTCTACATACATTTTTGACGACTTACCGAGTCAGGCACTATGCTAAGAGCTGAAGATATGGTTTTTTTCCCTCAAGAATCTTAGCCTCATGGGAACGTAGGTATATTTTTATGCAAATACGTGTACATTTGTTCATTCATTCGTTGATTAATTCAGTAAGCAAACTCTAATTTACTGGCCATGTGCTGCCACTGGGCACTAAAAGATAAATGAAACATGGCCTCTGTCTCTCAAGTAACTTGCCGTTTAGCAGAGAAGATAGACATATAAATGTTTTCATTCATTTAGTAAACATCTATTAAGCCCTTATTATGTGGTGGACACAGTGAAGAACAGTTATGACTAACATGATCCCTGCTCTCAGAGCTGTTTCTCCTTTGAGGATTACAATCCTCAAAGGCAGAGACTAGGAACTGTACTCTTTTATCCTATGTAGCAAGGGGCCATAGTGAAGCCTCAGCCCGTAGACATTCATTCCTTCATTCTCATATCTATCTCAAATCTCTCTTGGTACTTCTTACATATCACTCCCTTTTAGACCAACTCTAGAGAATGAACTTGAGACAAAATTATCATAAACTTTATAGTTCTACATTTCCAATGATGCTTGAAATATATCTCATCTTATGCCATACTGAAACAATGCTAGCCACTTTTTGGCTTTTATACAGAAAATGAAATAGAAATTTCTAAATAGGGATTCAGTTTTCTCTATTACCTTGTTCACACGTTTGACAGCCCGAGGTGCAAGTGTGGAAGCAGTGGTTTTCAAAATATGCAAGTCAGGGAGCTAGGGGGTTCCTTTGAGTTTTCTCAGAAGTGATAGTGGCAGTGGGGGTGGTGAGTGGGGAGGACTTAAGAGTTTCCTACTTCAACTAGAGCACATCAGTTAGCTTTCTGCTTTAAATATTATGCTTCTAAGTAAAACTTCTTTTGGAAAAGAGTCTTGCTACTTGAATTTTTTTAAACTGGTTTAGGAGAGTCAAACAATGTAATAAGACATTATAGTATTTTGGATTCATAATTTTTAATATTTGCCTTTTAAAAAAATAGAGTCCTTTCTAGGAGGTCAGAGTGATCCACTTTTAAAGACAGCTATATAGCTAATGCTACTGAGCACTTATTACTTGGTGCCAAGTTCACTCTAAATTGATCATCGCAATTACTTATATTTAATATACCTTTGAAGAACCATTTCACTATATTGCCCCACATTAGTAGAGCAAATAAAACAAATGAGTTTATATCATTGACATTAGAGACTAATTTCCTAAGAGATTTGCATTTCTAAATGTATCCGACTCAGTGAATCAACTTTTTTTGCCATTTATTTGACTCTACTATAAAATAACTAACACTTAATGAACACAGATCTCTCCAACAAGGACGAGTTGATCTGTTTTTCCAAACAGCAGTGTAGCTAATATTTATGCATGCATTATTTCATTTCACTCTCAAAGCAATCTTATGATGTGAGGACTATTATTCTCATGTTATAGATAAGGAAATTGAGGAACCAGCATGTAGACGTAGGGACCCTAAAAGGACTGGGGGAGCAGAAGGACCATGTGTGGGCAAATTTTCTGGGTAAAAAGTGGGAAAAATAGAAGGGTGCCCAAAAAGCTCCATTTTACCTCAAACTTTTCAAATTGATACAAGCCAGAGAGAAAGAGTTGTCCATCTTCCACATTTATCCTTCTCCACTCCAGTGACCATAAAAAGGCTAGACCTCCAATCTCTGTGGATGCCAATAGGTTATTTCTACTAACTGCTCTTGATCATGGGCCTGGAGGAAGACTATTAGAAAGAAAAGTGGGAGTAAAGACGGAAAATTGGAATCATCTCCATAACCACTTTTAGACATGTTTGTTAATAGGAGAGGCTTTGTGCAAGGTAAAAAGTGTTAAAAGAAAATGGAGTTTTGCAAAGGCCCCAATTCCTGACTCTGTTCTTTTTTTCCTGTCTCTTTTCATTCATTTATTCACACATTATGAATAACCTAAGTACTTAAGTACCAGGTACTGTGATGGGCACTTGGACGTACCAAAGATAAAACAGGATTTCTATTACTGAAGGAAAAAAGACATTTAAATAGATACAGCATTGCTACACCAAAGCTTCTTTAGGCAGGGACTATATTTTACTCATCTTTGTAGCTCTAACTCTTAATACAATTGACAGCACAAAGTTAACAGCGTGATACAAATGTTTTCATGTCCAAGATTTCTTCTGACCAGCTTCAAATTCGCTTATGTTTATATATGTATCAGATCTTAATATAATTGTAGTAAGCTTCAGTTGAGTTTCCTTGGACTTAATATGCAAATATACATTAATTTCAACTACCAGCCCTAGATATACTAAAATCAACCATTAGCCTTATTTTATGCTTTCCCAGCCAATAGAAAAAGTATAGTAGATAGTAAACTTGTCACTTGAAAAACAAGTGCATTCACTAATTGGGACTGAATATAGCTACTAAGTTTGGCTAAATTAATCCATTTATAGCTCTTCACAATCTAGAAGCAAGCCTGCCCTCTAGTGCTAAAACTGTCAACTTGAGTCAGAATACCAATTTCCAACTACCACGAAAAGAAAACGCTTCATTTCAAGAAGTAATAAAATGGCATTCCCCCTTTAAGTTTGCCATATGCTTATATATTATCAGCCTTGCTTATTTATTTATTTATTTATATATTTATTTTCCCCCCAAAGCCCCAGTAGATAGTTGTATGTCATAGCTGCACATCCTTCTGGTTGCTGTATGTGGGACACGGCCTCAGCATGGCCGGAGAAGCGGTGCGTCGGTGCGCGCCCGGGATCTGAACCCGGGCCGCCAGCAGCGGAGCGCACGCGCTTAACCACTAAGCCATGGGGCCGGCCCCAGCCTTGCTTTTTAAAGCTAGTGCTTCCATAACACTATAGAAAGTACAGTCAGCTCTCTGTATCTGTGGTTCCACATCTGCAGAGTCAACCCACCTCCCAATGAAAGGCCTACAATGGTTGCGTCTGTATTGAAGATGTACACTTTCTTGTCATTATTCCCTAAATAATATAGCATAACAAGTATTTACACAGTATTTACATTGTATTACGTATTATGTTTAATTATATTATTATAATTTGACCAATTATTATTCCCATTGCCCTCGGCCTTATTCAAACTACACCATTTCTCATCTAGATTATTGTATTAACTTCCTGTCTACTACTACCCACTTCCATCCTTGCTTTGTTCAGAACTTTAATTGCTTCCCACGTCACTCAACAAAAGTTTAAGTCTTTAGAAAGGCCTAAAATGCCCTACATGATTACCTAAAATCAGGCACTATCATTACTCCCATTCTAACTTCACTTTCTAATCCTGGCTAATATTCTCTTCTTGCTCACTATAGTCACAATAATCTCCTTGCTGTTTCTTGAAAACACCAAGCACATTACCAGCTCAGCGCCTTAGCATGTAATATTCCTTCTGCCTGGAATGCTCTTCTCCCAGATATCCATATGGCTCAACTGTCCACTTCTTCAGATCTCTGCTCAATGTCACTTTATCAGTGTATACTCCAATTAAAATACCAACCCCTATACTCACACACTCCCCAGACCCCTTCTTTGACTTATTTCCCCTTAATAACTTTGTCACCCTATGATAAACTTACATATTTTACTTACCAATTAAAACGAAAATCCCGTAAGGATTAGAAATAATTGTCTATTCTGTGTCCTGCTACATACTCAGGCCTAGAACACTTCCTGGCATATAATAGATGCTTCGGGTTTATTGAAATATTTAGTCCAAGAGGAATATGAATAAGTCTGATTATAGAAACAATTGGTAGGGACCAGTCTGGTAGCATAGTGGTTAAGTGTGTGCGCTCCGCTTCGGCGGCATGCGGTTCACAGGTTCGGATCCCAGGTGCACACCGAGTACCGCTTGTCAAGTCATGCTGTGGCGGTGTCCCATATAAAGCAGAGGAAGGGGCACAGATGTTAGTCCAGAGCCAATCTTCCTCAGCAAAAAGAGAAAGATTGGCAACAGATGTTAGCTCAGGGGTAATCTTCCTCACAAAAAAAAAAACACAGAAAAACAAATGGTAGACTAAAACAGGAAATTGCAGCTATTTCAGTTTATGGAGGATGGAAAAATTTGTTGAAAAGAAAAAACCTATTTTCACCAATTGTTTTTTGTTCAAGTATTAAGGTGTATTCATTTAACCTTTATTAAGTGCTGTGGATAGGGCCCAGTTTGAACTTCATAACAATACTGGCAAATATTATCACTATTTTACAGAAGATGAAACTCAAGATGACAGAGGTCAAGTGACTTGTCTAAAAGTGACATAACAAGGATATGGCAGAGGAATCTAACTCAAGTTTCTCTGATATTATTTTTATAAATTCTTTCTCAATATTCAAAGTAGTTTTAAGAAATGATATAAATCCAAAACAGGTAAAGTTTCTACATTTGTAGATAAAATTAACTGTATGAACTTGCTATAAGCCATTTGATTTGCATGACAGAATAATACAGGTAAAGTACAAGAAGTAAACTAACTTCACCTAATTCAATACTCACAAAAATTTTGCTAAGTCAGTCTCAAATGACAAGTTGTTCAAATAAAGTATTAGTCTTTCATCTTTCATGGTTCAAATGCAATTGGTAGCAATCATATGAAAGCAAACTTTCTTTTGATCTTCAAAATACGTGAAGGGCTTTTATCCACAATCGTTTTTCTAAGTGGAAAAATAAATTATAGATAATACTCAATTTATACCCCCCCCACACCCACACCCACCCCATTGAGTTTTGGGTAAATCCGGCTTTATACATATCCATTTTATTTATTTTTAATAGTTTTAAAAAATAATTGTAAGTATGGTATTTGAATATTTCATAATATCCACAATTTTAACTTAATAGTTAAAACAATCCACGAAATGTGTGGAACAATTTTGATTAATACTTTAAGGTTGAGAAAGCCAAAATCCAGCAGGATAAAACTTCTTCAAAATGATATAATTTGAGAGAAAACTAAGAAGTTTTTAATAAAATTATTTTACTATAACTCTTCCATTTATGGACCATAGATCCATAAAATAAATACAACAAAGCTCCAATAAAATTGGCATTGTACGACAAGATGCCATATTCACGTTAAAGTCTAACCTTATTACTGAATAGATTTAAAAAAAATATTTAACACATGGTAAAACAGAACCCATGCAAAAATGAGCCATATTATAAAAGGTTCTAATAAACTACAGACAAAGCACACAAAATAAAAATAAAATGGTCAAACCAGTAACAACTGGTCTAGGAAAGGAGCAAAGGAAGCACACTATTTGTATAGGATACAAAAGATTGTAAGGTGGACATAGCAAATTTATCATGTTTTATTAAGACTGATGTTTGGGAAAAGGTAAATAAATTGTACTCTAAAAGATCTAAAGATTTGCTCCAATGAAGTAAGAGTTCATTAGGAAAATCTCTACAATTAAATAGTGAATTAGTGATAATTCACCTAAGGTTTGGGGCAGAAATTCATCTTTCCACCATCTATAATCTATATAAATTTACCAAAGAAGTTAGACTGGTTTTTTTGGGTTTCCACAGTACTACTCATAGGTAACTAGGTCTGTCAACAAAAAAGACCAAGTCTTTTTTTTTTTTTTTTTTTTTTTTTTTGGTGAGGAAGATTAGCCCTGAGCTAACATCCGATGCCAATCCTCCTCTATCTGCTGAGGAAGACTGGCCCTGCGCTAACATCTGTGCCCATCTTCTTCTACTTTATATGGGACGCCGCCACAGCATGGCTTGACAAGTTGTGCGTTGGTGCATGCCAGAGATCCAAACCTGCGAACCCAGGGCCGCCGAAGCAGAGCGCGTGCACTTAACCGCTACGCCATGGGGCTGGCCCAAAAGACCAAGTCTTAAGCAATCTGTTTGTCTGGTTGTTAGCACACATTTACGAAAGTAATAAAACTATATTCATTAAAAAAATTATATGATCCAGAATATTTAATAATCCAGAATAGCCTTTCCTACTGAAAAAATTAATGAGATTTTGTTCTCTTTTCAGCTGAAGAGAAAATGATCCCTTCTTTGAAATGTTTCCTTGTAATGATTTCCAGTACTACTCAAGAAGTAATACTTCCTTAAGAAGAGAGAATTTCTCTTTAAGAATTCTTCTTTAGGAATAAGATTGAGAGATTATTTTGCCTTTTCTCTTAGTTTAACAAAGAAATGTATTTAAATTATGTATTAAAATGTCCCCAATTTATTTGATGCTTAAGACACTTGGTAAGCACATGAGAAATGTGCTACAAAACTTTAGGCTATAGGAACCTTGAAAGCTGGAACAAAACTTTACCAGACTATGAACCATTATAACAACAGTTTTAAGTATGCTTCTTCAAAAAAGCAGTAAAACAAATTAAGTTAGTATTCCTACTATTTGTTTCTCAGGCTGAGCACATAATGTATTTCAATAAATCCTTTCATAATTTCACATTAGCAATTAGGCAGAAAGAACATGTTTTGTTGAAGAAATACTTAGTTCAAAGTGAAATGTTTCATTGCTAATACACTTCATGTATTCTGAATCTAAGCTACTCTACATAACTTGTATGCCTTAAAAATTTTAGTTCTCTTAAAATTCTACTCTCTTCCTCCCCTCCCTGCACAGAGTGATGGCATTCAATATTGTTAAAGATAAATTTTTGGTTTACTAGATGAAAAGGCATTTGTATTTAAGAGAAATAGTCCTCAGAGTCAATCTAACAACCCCATAGAAGGCCCTCAAATTCCAGTTTAAGAAACACGAATCAAGAGTACATCAGAGTAAAACCTATACATTATACATAAAAATACTATTATTGTCAAAAATGTATTATGTCAAGAATTTTATCAGCAGCATTTAAAAAATAGAAAATCATTAGACAATAAAAGACAAACATGGTAATGCAGTCAGATCAGCACATGACAACACACCATTTTTTATCTCCCATTCATGTAAAACTATGTTACCTGAATACCCGGCAATTTCCTAAAGATAACATGCTTTTTAAAAATTATTGGCTCCGAGGGGTAGGGGGAAATCTCTCCATCCTCTAACAGTTGAGAATCAACACCTGGCTCTACTTTCTTCCAGTAGTATTACATTTGTATGCTATTCTATAAGAAGCAACTCATTTCTCATTATAAAGCACCATTGAGTATTTCATCCCATACAAAGGAAGTAATTCTGAAAATTTCACAACAGGATTCCTGGGAAGGCACTAAAAGCTAACTAGTCAAAAGAAGAGCCACGACAGTTAGGAGACTTCTTTTTTATACTACAGGCTCCTTAATACTGTCCTCTTTGCTTATAACACTTAACCTCTTGATCATAAGCTTCCCAATGAATTAAATGCTGTTCAAATATAAATTAAGAAAGGAAAAGACAGTAAGGGACAAGCCCACAGCCTGACTGAGGAATGAGGCAGAGAAAATTTGCCTCCAAATTAAGTGAATGTTATGACTCTGAGGAGGTAAGAGAACTAGGAGGAGCAAGAGAGTAAAGCAAGCACGGCTTGGGTAGGATTTGGCTGTTGACTTTAAGGAAAAAAAGTAAGTTTCACTTTAATTTTCAGATTCAAAAAGTCTTAAAGGTATCTTTGGATAAATAAGCAAAGTAAATAGTTTCATATATTTTATTTTTTTAAAGCTCATCTGTAAGTTTTGAGTGTTCCTTATTTTACTCAAATAGTGAAGATGACAAAGATATTACCATTAGTTCAGGCTATAAATTGACAACTTGTAAGTTAGATTTCACTGGAATTATATGTTACGGAAATAAACAAAAATGGGCAATGTTCTTCAAGTTCAGAAGTTGCACCTTGGAGAGAAGAGTCAATTAAATTACAAAGATCCAATGTCTAAAATCGAAATGATTTACTTATAATAAATTTGGTATTAAAACATCATTCATGATGTTAAATCATAACTGTTAGTATGATCAGTTCTAATAATTCAGTAATTTTAATACTTAAAAGGAGCATTCCAGGAAAATTATCCTCATCTATAAGATATTTAGGAAAAAAATTGTTTTCCACTACTCTATCAGTGTTTTGTAAAGTTTTACAAAGTGATTTCATTAAGAAGGCAAGTAAAACAGTAATCATTTTCTCCCAGCTCATTAACCAAAAAGCAAACAAACCATAAAAATCTTTAAAATGCTCTTATCCCTTAAGTAATCAAGACTGAAAATCACTTATCAAATAAATTCACCAACGAAAATCACCCTATACCTTAAATCCCAACAGCAATGTCCTTATAATGGAAAAATAATCTATTTATTTCTCTTCACTCATGCAATGAACCTAGGAATGTTATTGAGGTGGTGACTAGACTGTGAATGTGAACAAAATTTTCATATCACTGGGATATTGGATGGTTTGAAAAGGAATGTACAAACAGACCTGCTGCTAGTCCAAAAGATGCCTTTTATGGGAATTAGAAAAGGCTGTCCTTTCAAGATACTTTATTGCCAGAAGTCAAAAAACTGTGATGATTAGCAATATTGTGATTGTACCAATGTAAACGACACTCTTGAGTTGTACATAATTATACCCAGAGTTCTCTCATGATACCTTATTCTATTACCCTCTTTTCTTATATATCTTAACTAAATGCACAATGTCAGAGCTAAGGTCCTTTTAAGCCAAAAAAAAAAAAAAAAAAAAAAAAAAAATCATAATAATAAAAAAAGGACACTCAACAAATCTTCCTGCATCACAAAATGACCATTAAAGAAGATCATACTATATACCACTTACAACAACAATGATGATGATTAATACAACTTCAGTATTGGTCTTAATTCTCTCATAAGGCTGTCTGATTTTGAGACCATTAATATATGAACCTCGCTCTTTCAAATATAAATGGCACTTTTTAACTGACAGAATACAGAAAACTTAAAAATTCACATTAAGAATATACATGCATTGCTGATTGACATTACTATTTAGTGGTTAGAAAACAAAATCACTGGACATAATCTTTCCAATTCTAAACTTTTCAGATGAAGCATGGGCATAAGATCTTGGCAGCTTTCACAGAAAACCAGAGCTGAAAGTTGAAGCACTTCCAATATCCAGAAATTTATTTTATTAGCTGCATCAGAAAATCATTACCCAGAAGTCAAGGCCAATAAATATTCCTCCTAACTGTGCAGAGATGAATATAATGAGCCATACCATCAGCAGACTATATTGCCAAATATGATGACTGTTTAACATCTTTAAAATTCCACAAATTCCTGGTGAGACAGACCCTCTAAAATTCAAGAATTAAAATTTACAAAAATAAATACCACTCTGACACTCAAGGGACATCTTCACTTTAAGGCCTTTGTCACAAATCTGAATCTTTATTGTTCTGAAATAAATGTTATAAACATAACTCAAAACAAAAACTTCAATATTCAGTCTCAGAGAGGTGTGGCTCAATGCCTATCACATGTAACGAGAAAACTTCCTTTAAAAACAAGGAAAAAAAAGTACTATGAGAAGTCTTTCATATGAATGAAAATGCACCCTTTGGACTTTTTCCCCTTATCTCATTAGCTTCTACACACGTGGGAATCAAAAGGTTTGCATTTTCTTCACAATAGTTCTTGCTATGATGTTTGACGGATTTTTTGCCACTCAACAAATTCATCAAGAAGAACAGGCCCTAGAAATAAAGAAACAATTTTTGTTAGAATTCAGTGAACTCATCTCTCCAACTATAAAACAAACTCCCCACAAGCTGTAATGATGACAGGGGACTGACCCTTCCCTTCTGCAGGTGTTCTGCTTCCAGCCTCCCTCTTCCACTTAATGGTGCTTTCTTAGCCTTTTCCTTTTTTGACATAAGGGACTTTCCACAATGGGTATTTGTAGCAACTTCCTTCTCAAGGTTTAAGTGTTGCATGAACTCTTCAATAACTAAGTCAATATTAACCTCTCTCTTTTTCTAATTAAATGTTTACTCAAAACACACATTAATATACACATCTGCAGGCCATATGTAACACTTGGGCTGCCAGTTTGCTGCTGCAAGGTATTATTTCTAAAAATATTATTACATTTTATACCATTTTGTAGGAGAGGAAACAATATATGTAGGGAAAAATAAAGTTATCACTTCTTCAGTATTTTATTTCTTCAGTGTCACAGAAATAAGTCCATAATTTCAGTTTATGTTTATAGGAATGTACCTTTCCACGTAACCCTTCACAAGAGAAAAACAGTGCATGCAACCAAACTGGTGGTGGGACCTGAAAACTTACTTTATAGTTCTAGAGAATTAATTTGGCTTATCTAATTAATTTATCATTACTTCAAAGATCTGTTTTATGGCATTCTGGCCTCTCTGTTGAAGAATATGGACAGATATTTTAACTTGAAAGACTGAAAAACTGTAAATATTTCATTACCTGTTTACACAATAATTTCAAAAGGAAGTCACTTTGACATTATTTGCCATATTGTGAATGGGTACTATGATATTACTTTTAAAGATTTTTCTATTGTAGCTGATGTTTTGCTTTCCTATCTTTAAAATAATGACTACATTTTTCTTCCATAGGAAAATGCCAGGAAAGGCAGGAATAAAGCAGAATTTTAGCTTTTAGATGCAGAAATTATTATTAAAATTTAGCTATAATATTCTGTTGCTGAGAAATTGAAAACATTTCATTTACTAGTACAGATTTTATAACATTGCTCAATCTAAGCTCTCTGTCTACCTTCTATACCTACCTTCTCCACACTTCCCACGTGATTAAATAATAAAAGTTACTGGTAGGAAGTTTAAATCCTTTACGGCAATACTACACAAATGCATGTTCTCATTTAACAGGTTTAAGAATTTTATTTTCATAGGAAAACATTACATAATACTTACAAGCACCATCTTCATCATAGTTACTAAGATCGGCATGGACTGTTCTGCTGAATTCTAATACGTTGTACCACTGATCTTTGTTCATAACACGATACTTTGATTGCTGTAGAAAATGATATAAATATTGAGATAACAAGACAAGCATTATTTATTAAGTCTTGACCTCAATAAATCTAGTTATAACATTTTTTTGTGATTTGGTCTTTCCCGAAACATTTATTCCTCTTTTAATTAAATTATTTGTGTTTCTTAAAAGAATCCTCAGGGGCATATTTACATTTTAACATCATTCAATTTATTTTTTCCTTTATTTTTCATTCACTTTTGAAGAATAACAAGAGTATCAAGGGTACTAATAGTAAGGGTAAAACTCAATGAATTTTTACTTATATATATACTTCTGTAACCAACAAAGAGATGAAGATATACATCATTTCCTACATCCAGTAAGTACCCTCAATCTGCTTCCTAGTAATCATTTCTTTGCATGAGATTTATGTTTAGCTACATTTTGAAGTTGGCATCTTTAGAGGCAGTGGAAAGAGTATTGGCTTGGGTTCAGATCCTACTTCTGCCACTTAATTGAGAGAGCTTGGGAAAGCTACTTAATAACTTATACCCATTTCCTCACTTGCTAAAATGGGTATAAAATGTAATTCAAAGTGGTGTTATAAAGATTTAAAAAGATAATGTGTCAAACATTCTCCCCATAACAAGTGTTTGAAAATTTTTAGTTCTCTCAGCTCCCTTCAGAGGTGAATATTTTTACATTCAGTTATATTTATTTTTGCCCAAAGCTGCTAATAGGAGGAAGACTGATAACATCCATCAAAAACATCTACGCCATTAGGCTTAAAGATTTAGATGTGCAGAAACCCCATTCACATATGACTTTTTCATACTATTGTCTCATCACAAGTTTTAAACAAAACTACTCTGGGAAACTTGCTACCATAAACAATCAACTTTATGAGACGTTATTTTCAAATCAAAAGGCAAAAGCATTTGTATTCAAGAAAAGGTGAGAAGTATACCAAAAAAACTAAAATTGGAAAGGCATAAAAACAAATAGAAAACCAAAGACAGCAACAGAAAAAAAGGACAGTATCTTCTTAAAACCACTGCCTGTGGTAGGTGCTATGACAAACCTTATAAATTCAGCATACTTTTTTTCAGTAATTAGTACACCTAAGTACAATATTATAGACATTCTCATATTTGTGGACATAAAATATTAAAAGCTTTATTCTAATTCTTTAGATTGAGCCTAAATGAAAAGGAAAGTTTTATTACTTTATTGGTTCTCTTATGTGGATTTCAGCCTTAGATGCTGTGTTGCAGAAAGAAACCTGACTTACAAGCTTGAGATTTGTGCACTAGCATCAATTCTCTCTTGCCAAAAGACCAAGAAACTAATTTTGCATGAAGAATGCCTATGCTAAAATATATTTCTTGAAGGTTTCTTTTTTTATGGGAGGGATGCAAGGGGTAAAATCAAAATATGGTAGGGACAGAATATATTAATGAACATAAACACGTCTAAAAGCGACAGCAGATACGTACACTTTTTTTTTGGTCAGGAAGATTGTCCCTGAGCTAACATCTGTGCCAATCTTCCTCTATTTTGTATGTGGGACGTCACCACAGCATGGCTTGATGAGCAGTGTAGGTCTGCGCCTGGGATCTGAACCTGCGAACCCTGGGCTGCTGAAGCAGAGCGCGTGAACTTAACTACTACGCCACCAGGCTGGCCCCAGATATGTACACATTTTAATAGAAATTTTCTACTACTTAAGCAGATATTTTAAAAAGCACGGTATTAAAAATCTGTTTTTCCTCAAAGGTATATTTTTGATCAGATTAACTTTTAAAACAAAATTTTCAAAGTGAAAAAACATACATACCTCCAAGTACTGGTAAAATACTGAAAACAGTGGCCATGTCCTCCCAAGCAGAAGAGCTAACATAGATTTAGCAGTATCAATATCAAGGCTTCTCTGATCTTTATCCTAAAACATAAGTAAAAAATTTTTCCTAAGTGTGGTCTCAAGATTAAAAAAATACCAAAATTACAAAACATGGAAATTGCACCTACCCTTGCAAAATCAAAGGCATATCTGTAGATATTCTTAAATGAAGAAATATCATTCAACTGTGAGCGCAAAAAGTCAAATTTGTTCTGTAACTTTTCTGTGCAGTCACACCTTAAATTAAAAAAAAAAAATCAAACATTATATAATCAAGAAAGTTAAATAAAGTGTCTTCAGGAGGTTAGAAGGAACACATTAAGAAAAAAGTGAGCTCATTTATGAAGTTAATTTAGGTTTAAAATTCTCTGATTCACAAATTTACAATAACAGACAAACTTGTTGTCTTGTCTCTACTAATGCAATAAAAAAGGAAAAAGAAAAAAAAAAACCTGGCAATCAATGACTCCAATGACTTTTCTTTAAAAAAAAATACAACTCAATCAAAAAAGGCCAATAAAATCACAAATAGCTCTTAAAAAGAGATGCATTAAATGTGCTTTTATCATATATAAAGTTAAAAAGATGGCGGAGTAAATGAAATTAATCAGGCCTCTGTCACTTATTTCATTGGAAAGTTCTTACAGCAGGATACAACACAGCGGAAATACATACATATTAGTGGTTCAGTCACAAATTCAGATCCCTACATTTTTAGTGAACAAAAAATCAAGGCAAATCAGTTGCAAGACCTAACTTCAAATACGGCATATAAGGAAAAGAACACAAACAAATTACATGTTATTTCTAAAGGTAAGACATATAAGAAGATAAATAGATGGAATGCTCAATCTTTACTGGCCTTCTGACTCTCACTAGGTTGATATATTCCACTATTCAGCAAGAAGCGTGGCAGACAAAGCCTTTCACAATTGACGCAAATCTCCAGTCTCATCTCCTGCCAGGTCCTAATATCCTTACTGTGCTCTAGTTATATTTCACTTACCACTCCCAAATGCCACAGCTATGCTTTAGCATATATTATTTCCTCTACTTGAAATGTTATTCCCTCCAACATTTTGACAAAATATTATTCATCAAAATCTAACTCACTTTTTGCTGTCCATGAGAGACCATCTGACACGCTCAATCAAATTAGTTGTGCCATCCACTGTGACCCACAACATTTCTGCTCAAAAAACGTTAGTACTCATCATGTACTATAGACACCAAGCATTCTCAGATTTAACTAAGACTTTTACTATTCTAAATCAACAATGTGACTTGTAGTAACAATTCTATTAAGGTATAAATATTTTGGATCAATTTATAATGTTGCTTAAATCTTACATTCCTAGAGTAAGTTAAATTTGGTCATGTTACCTGCTGTATATATCGCTAGCCTTTTTTTGCAATGTTCATACGTGAGACTGGCTTGTAAATTTCATTCTTTCACATTCTCTTTGCTAGTTTTGACAAGCTTATAGCAAAAGCTTCCCAAAAATGAAATGAGAATTATTATCCTTTTTTCTGTTTTCTGAAAAGTTTACTGCACACTGGAATTAGCATTTGTTCAAACTCAGCTGAAAAACCACCTGGGCCTTTGTATTGAGAAAAGGAAAGACTTTTAACTACTAAATCAGCATTTCTAATGGTTATAGGACCATTCAGATTTTCTATTTCTTTTTGAATCAGTTTTGGTCATTTATATACTTTTATGATAATTTATTTCACATATAATTTTATTTAAATATGTCGATTAAAATTATAATATTTTCTAATATGCATTATTATGTATTTTTGCCTTTTCTTTGTTTTTCTTGACTATTTTGCCAGAATTTCTTAATTCTCTCAATTGTACCTTTGCTTTCTATTTTAATGATGCCTGGACATCTTTTTATCTCCTTTCTTCTTCTTGTTTGGGTTGATCCTTTCCCTAACTTCTTAAATTAGCTACTAGTTCATTAAGTTTCAAGCTGTTTTCCTCTTTTACTATAACATTTAAGACTATAATTTCCCTCTAAGTACAATCTGAGCTTCAGCCACAGTTTTGATAGCCAGCCCTGGTGGTCCAGTGATTAAGATTTGGAGCTCTCACTGCTGCGACCCAGGTTTGTTTCCTGGTCAGAGAACCACATCACCATCTGTCAGTTGTCATACTGTGGCAGCTGCATGTTGCTGTGTTGCTGAAAGCCCTGTCACTGGTATTTCAAATACCAGCAGGGTCACCCATGATGGATAAGTATCAGTGGACAAACTAGGAAGAAGGACCCATTTCTGAAAAAGCCAGACATGAAAACCCTATGAATAGCACTGGAGCATTGGCTGATATAGTGCCGGAAGTGAGAGGATGGTGCAGAAAGACCAGGGAGAGTTCTGCTCTGCTGTACACAGGATCACCAGGAACTGAAATCAACTCTACCAGCACTAACAATAAACCAAAACAGTTTTGATAAGTATTATTGCTTTGTTTATTCACTTGTAAAGGATGCCTTGATAAGAGTGGTTTTGGAAGAGTGGTAGGGATAAAAGTCTTACTAGAATAGGTTTAAGAGAGAATGAGAGAGGAACTAGAGAAAATAAGTAAAATGCTTTCAGAGAGTTTGGTTCTAAAAGGAAGCATAAAAAAAGAGGCACTAACTAAAGAGGGATGGGGGGTAGGGCAGAAGGTTTGCTTTTTTATTAATAGATATAAGAAGTAACTTCTGCTTCCAGGAAGCAGGATGCCCTGCTAATTCAACCAAAAGCCCTGGACATTAGACATAAACATAAGAAGACTGAAAGAACTCTGAAAGACTCTGAGGAACAATACAGGAGTGAGTCCCCTGGGTTTTCTTCTTGCCTTGTCTATCCCAGACTTGGAGCTGAAGGAGTCAGCAAACCAGAAATGCCAATGGAGCAGACAAAAAATATCCCAATAAAAGCCTGCTCTCCCTCTAGCCAAAAGCAAGCAGCCTAGCAAGACAGAAAATTTTTAGAAAAAACACTCTTCTCCAGTCAAACACCACAGAAAAAACTGTGACTCAAACCCCATCAATGCCAGCAAAGGCCAAATGGGATCTGAATGGTCCACCCTCACCAGGATATGAGGAGGTCTCCCTCTCAACTCCTGCAGTGTCACTGGAAAGCACATGGGGAACACGAACTCCCGTTCCGACCAGGTAGTAACGAGCAGCCAATACTCCTCAGCCCTTGGGTAGTGTCAGAGGAGGCCTTGTGAAGAGTCAGGGCTTTTACCATCACTGCAGCAACAGGCCACCACCCTAGCAAGGTCAGTGGATACTTTGTAGGGAACAAAAAGGTATCAGTGGAAGCCTTTTGATGACGTAGAACTCTCACACCTGCCAACAGTAATGAGAACTTCCCTCCTCAGATGTCAATGGATGCAGAGTGGGTAACTTCAATTTCAACCTGTACGTGGAAGTAATGAGGCAGTGACCCCCAATTCTCCCGCCAAAGTTGTGTCAGAGGAAGCTAGCTAAAACACAAGGTTTAAATAAGATCCAGAGTTTCATAAGATAATACTCAGAATTTCCCATACCAAGAACCAAAGTCTCAAAAGCATGCAAAAAGACAATCAACAGATGCAAACACCAAAATGATAGAGATGTTTAGAATTATTTGACAGATTTTAAAGAAGCTATTATAAAATTGCTTCAATAAGCAATAATGAACAAAAGAAAACAAATGAAAAGACAGAAAGTCTCAGTAAAAAAATAGAAAGTCTAAGGAAAAAGAAAGAACATATAAAAAGAACCAAATGAAAATTTTTGACTTGTAAAATACAGGGCAGACTTAAACCCTAATGGATCAATAATTACATTAAATGTAAGTAGTCTAAATACACCAATTAGAAGACAGGGATTGACACACTGGATTAAAAAAAAAGAAGAAAAGAAAAATGACCCAACTGTATGTTACCTACAAAGGAACTGACTTTAAATATAACAATATAGACAGACTGAAAGTAAAAGAATAGAACATGAGGTATCCTGGAAACATTATAAGAAACATCATAAGAAAGGAGGAGTGGCTATATTAATATGAGCTACTGTAGAAATCAGTGCAAAGAAAATAATCAGAACAGACAGAAACACTACATAATGATAAAATGGTCAATCCACCAAGACGACATAACAATCCTAAATGTGTATGTACCAAAGAAAAGAGCTGCAAAATATGTGAAGCAAAAACTTACAGAACTGAAAGGAGAAATAAACAAATCCACAATTATATATAGTTAGAGATTTCAACACCCCTCTCTCAGCAATTGATAGAACAACTACACAGAACGTTAGTAAACATATAGAAGAATTCAACAACATCGTCAATCAACAGGATCAAATTGACATTAACAGAACATTCCAATCAATGACAACAAAATACATATTCTTTTCAAGTGCCCACAGAATGTAAACCAAGGCAGACCATATCCTGAGCCATAAAAATAAACCTTGACAGATTCTCACAAAGAATATGATCTCTGACCACAATGACACCAAAGCAGAAATAACAGGAAGATAACAGCAAAATCTCCAAACACTTAGAAACTAAACAGCAAACTCCTCAATAACCCATGAGTAAGACAAGTCTCAGTGGAAACCAGAAAACATATTGAACTGAATGAAAATAAAAACATATCAAATTTTGCGAGACACAAAGTAGTGTTGAGAGGGAAATTTATAGCACTAAATGCAAACATCAGAAAAGAGAAAAAGTCTCAATCAAGAACCTAAGCTCCTAAAAGCAACTAGAAGGATGTGCAACTATGACATACAACTATCTACTGGGGCTTTGGGGAAAAAAAAAAAGGAGGATTGGCAATAGATGTTAGCTCACAGCCAGTCTTCCTCAGCAAAAAGAGGAGGATTAGCATGGATGTTAGCTCAGGGCTGATCTTCCTCACCAAAAAAAAAAAAAAAAAAAAAAAAGAATCTAAGTTCCTAGGGGCCAGCCTGGTGGTGTAGCAGTTAAGCGGTTAAGCACACTCTGCTGCGGTGGCCCGGGGTTTGGATCCCAGGCACGCACCAACACACCGCCTGTCAAGCCACCCCGTGGCAGCATCCCATGTAAAGCAGAGGAAGATGGGCACAGATGTTAGCCCAGGGCTAGTCTCCCTCAGCAAAAAGAGGAGGATTGGCGACAGATGCTAGCTCAGGGCTAATCCTTCCCACAAAAAAAAACCAAAAAACAAAAAAGAATCTAAGCTCCTATCTTTAGAATCCAGAAAAAGAAGAGCAAAATAATCCTAAAGCAAGCAGTAAAAAGTAAATAATTAAGAGCAGAAATCAATGAAATTGAAAACAGAAACATAAGAGAAAAATCAATTAAACAAAGAGCTGATTCTTTGGAAAAGATCAATAAAAGTGACAAGTTGCTAGCAAGAATGACAAAGAAAAAAGAAGACAAAAATTACCAATGTTAGGAATGAAACAAAGGACATCACTACAGAACTGCACATATCAAAAGAATATCAAAAAGATATAAATTTGACAACTTAGATGAAATGGACCAATTCCTTGAAAAATAAAACTACTACAACACACACAATATGAAATAACTTGAATAGCCCTATAACTATTAAAGAAATTGAATTCAAAATTTTAAAAAAATTCTAAAAAAGAAAGCTGCAGGCTCAGATGGTTTCACTGTGGAATTCTACCAGTCTTGGAAGACGAATTCTACACAATCTCTTTCAAAAAAATAAAATACAAAGAAAAACTTCCCAATACATTTTATAAAGTCAGTTATCACCTTGACACCAAACCAGACAAAGATAGTATTAAAAAAAAAAAAGAAATCATCACAAGAAAAAAAATTTTGCAACCATGTATAGTGATGGATGTTAAACAGACTTATTGTGGTGAACATTTTGCAACATATACAAATATTGAATCACTATGTTGTACACTTGAAACTAATATAATGTTATATGTCAATTATATCTCAATAAACAAAGAAAGAAAAGAAAAATGCAGACCAATATCCTGCATGAATCTTTAACAAAATATTAGCAAACAGAATTCAGCAGTATATAAAAATAATCATACACCATGACCAAGTGGGATTTATTCCAGGTATGCAAGACTAATTCAATATTCAAAAACCAATCAACGTAATCACAATATTAGGCTAAAAAAGAAAAACTACATGATTATATGATTTAATGCAGAAAAAGTATTTAAAATATTTAACATCCATTCATGTTAAAACTCACAGAAAAATAGGGATAGAGCAGAACTCCCTAAACTTGATAAAGAGCATCTACAAACAACCTACAGCTAACATACTTAATGGTGAAAGCCTGAAGGCTTCCCTCTAAGATGGGGAGCCAGGAAAGGATGTTCACTGTTACCATGCTTATGCAACATAGTCGTAGAAATTCTGGCAATGTCAAGGAAAGAAACTAAAAGATATACAGATCAAAAAAGAAAGAAAACTGTCCTTATTTCCCTATTTCATGTTTAGTCATATGACATGATTAGCTATGCAGAAAACGCAAGGAATACAGAAAAAACCTTAGAATAAGTGAGTTCAGCAAGGGCACAGGATACAACACAAACATACAAAAATCAATTGTATTTCTACACATTGGTAATGAACATGTGGAGGCTAAAATTAAAAACACCATGCTGTGACGCAAAATAAAAAAATATCTAGATGTAATTCTAACAAAACATGTATGCTGAAAACTACAGAAGATTGATGAAAGAAATAAAAATTTTTTGTAGATATAGAGAAGATTATTCTAAAATTTTTGGAAAAGCAAAGGAACTGGAATACTTAACACAATTTTGAAAAAAGATGAATTAGTCTACCTGATTTCAAGACTTAGTATACAGCTACAGTAATCTAAACTGTGTGGTATCGGCAAAAGGTTAAGACAGATCAACAGAACAGAATAGGGAATCCAGAAACAGACCCACGCGAATATGTCCAAATGATTTTTGACAAAGGTACAAAAACAATTCAACGGGGGAAAGAGTTTTTCAACAAATGTTACTGGAGTCTTACACCTTTTAAAGAAATTAACTCAGAATGCATCACTGATTTAAAAGTAAAATGTAAAAATACAAGCCTTTTAGAAAAAAACATAAGAGAAAATTCTCAGGATCTAAGGCTAGGCAAAGAATTTTTAGACTTGACATCAAAAGCACAATCAATAAAAGGAAAAACTGATAAACTGGACTTCATCAAAATTACAAATTTTTGCCTAGCAAAAATCCTCGTAAAAGGATGAAAACACAAGCTACAGAGTGGAAAAAATGTTTGCAAACCACATATTCAATGAAGGACACCTATCTAGAATATAGAGAAAACTCTCAAAACTCAACAGTAAAAAAAATTTATCCACAATTTCTCTTAGCCTTTCTTTCCTATTTTCCCCAGATATTGTAGGTCACTGATTCCTACTTTATTTATATCTATCTCCTTTATAGCTCATCCATTGAGTTTTAAATTTTTTCTATTTTTCACTTTTAAAAATTTAATTACTTGAAATCTGATCAGCTGAGACCATTTCTTTTTTCTTTCAACATATTAAATGTAGTTATTTTACACTGAGATTGTGATAATTCAAAATACCAGTCTTAAAAGAGTCTGATTCTGAAGTTTAAGATCTGTTTCTCAATATGTTTAGTGATTTTTGATTGTTAACTAACGATCACTCAAACTTTTTCTGCAGAAATTGAGGCTTCTTTTTAAAATGCATTCCTGTACAGAAGAATTGCTTCTACTACACACAAGGGTGTACCATTACTTGGGACAATTCTAGAATATATTTTTGGCTTGTGTTATACAAATAATGAATTCCAGCCCTAAATCTGCATAATGAAAACCTTTGACTAGGAATTCTCTTGGGTAGAAGCCCTTTACTTCCAATTGTATGCAGAACCAAGCCCGAGCAATCAAGTCTCCATCTATTGGGTAGGTTTGGCATCAATGACTTAACGGGGGAGCTTTGATCTGATTCTTACCCTACTCAGGACTTGCACTTTTTCTCCTATTCCCAACATGCACAGACAAGTTAATAGCTAGACCTAAGTGACTAGGAATAGGTAGGTATCCTCAGGGTAAATGCCAGCTCCACAGATCCCTATGGAATCACCATATCTTATCATTTCTGGCCTCTGATTATTTTCCATAACTTATACTCAAGTCCAGATACGCTTGTTTTTTTTTTTTTTTTGCGCGAGGAGGAATAGCCCTGAGCTAACATCCAATGCCAATCCTCCTCTTTTTTCTTGAGGAAGATTGGCCCTGGGCTAACATCCATGCCCGTCTTCCTCTACTTTATATGAGACGCCACCACAGCATGGGTTAACAAGTGGTGCGTCAGTGAGCACCTGGGATCCGAATGTGCGAACCCCAGGCCGCCGCAGCGGAGCGTGCGCACTTAACGGCTGCGCCACCAGGCCAGCCCCCAGATATGCTTTTTAAAAGATGTTTTTATATTCTATCCAACATTTGTTTTACACGAGAAATGGTTTCTTTGCACATTTAGTCTGCCATACTGCCAGAAATGGAAATAAAAATTTGGATAAATTAACTAAGTATATGATTTGTCTGGGGCCTAGTTCCTCATACACGAATGAGTGTATGATGTGTTTCACGCAGAAACGAAAAAAATTTATTCTATTTATTAGAAACTTATTACTATTTCAATCAGTGACTTTTATTAGTGCAAAAATTTTTCATTATGTGAAAAAAAGCTTTAATGAAAGTTGAAAATGCAGTTAACTTCTACCAGAAGAATATGCCAAAAAAAACAAATTCCCAGATTATATGCTACTATAATGCCGTTTGAAAATTTGGACATGAAGTCTTCAAGATCTCCAGAGTTATCAGTTAAGAATGCTCACAGGGTACTACATTTTAAGTAACTAGTTACATATACTCCCTTCCCCGTCATGATCTATCTTAAGTAGGAGCCTCATTTTCTAAATCATTGTAGTTTCCTGAAGCAGTGCTTTCCAAATTTTTTTTAGTAATGTGACTCACATTTTCACAAAATTTCATACGGAATCATAATAGACTTGAGATTCAGAAGGGCAAAAAAGATAAAGGTTGCCTCTCTACATTCAGATGTTCTTCTTACTACCACCAGAGTTTGAAAATCATTCTCACAGCATAACATAGGGTCTGGCATATAGAAGCATTCCAAAATTATATATTAGATAAAACTACGAATAACAAAAATAAACCACAAAGTAGATGATATATTTATTTAATTATAAAAAGTTTCAAAATTCCTATCTGGGGAAAGGTTAGTGGGAAATTGTAGTTCAAACAAAATTGTACAGTGCCTAAGTAGTGAGCGACAAGTCACTAAGGAGGTAAGAATCCAAGAAATTACAATCTTTTCCAAATATTTTACAATCCATAGGTATACACAGCAACAATATTACTTAGGATGCGATCTCAATAAGCTTAAGACAGAGATAAAGTGAAGAACAAAGTTTCAAGTTAAATAGGCTGGTTAAAATTCCAACTCCTCCATTTCCAGCCATGTGGCTTTAGGCAAGTTACTTAACTTTTTCAGAGTCAGTTTCCTGATTTTAAAACGACAATAACGATAATAGACAATCGTAAGATTAAATGAGAATACGTGTGTCAAACGCTTAGCACAATTCTTAGATTGATAATGCTCCTTTTGAGGCAAATGGCTTAAAAATCACCTACACATTGGAGGCTCTATCTAAACGATTTCATACCATTCCTAATGGGCTATCTAAATCTTGAGCAGAAAAAGAATTTAATAGAACAACTGACAATTGTTCTTCTTGGAGAAGAGTGCAAAAAAATCTAAGTACAAACCTCCACATTTATTACCAACATCATAAAGTCTGTGAATGGACCTAGCAAAACCAGTGAACATACTCAAGCAGTCACTAACACAACACAATTCTTTGTATTTAATCTAGCCCCAAAATAGACTCAGAAGAGTTAATAATGTCAATATCTCATAACTTGGGAAGTTTAGAAAGAGTATTTCCCCTGAGCTAAAAAGAAATGCATACTTAACCAGTATATCATGGAAAACAAGAGACAGTGTTTTTGAATAAGAACCAAATAAAACCACACACATTTTAGGAAACACCGGCATAATATGACACCACTCTCTAAGGCCACTGTGGTTAGAATGAGTGGACATGGGTTTAAATTTCAACATTATGACTTGGAAATTAATTTCCTGAGTATTACTAAACATTTGATTAACAAGGAAGGCTTTTGAATTTCTGCTTAATTAAAGACCTTTAAAATGAAAAGAAATTCTCATTTATGTATTAGATCTATGACATTCTCTTCCTTAATCAGTAAATTCCAATAAGCATGCTGTGACACATCGATGTCTAACAAGAAGAATTTTATTCACAAAGTTCTAGGTTTAGAACTTTCTCTGAATCAGGTCTATTGATCAGAACAATACAGTCCACCTCTGGGGGTATTAGGAAATGCGGAGAGGGGGCATTTTGAAATTGTCACGATGACCTCGGGGGAGAGCAGAGGGGAAGGATGTTAATGGCAATTAGTAGTTGGACCCAAAATGCTAAATGGATGATAGTCACAAACTACACATGCCATAACATACCATCTACCCTACTCTTCCACCCCAACAAACAAATCGTATAAATGCTCCCCATTCCTCTCTCTCCTAAAGAAAAGCCAACCCAGAATATTGGCTTTAATCTTCAAAGTCCAGGGCTCAATATGGAGACCAGAGGGTGTACAAGTTGTAATCTACTGGTAGGCAGCATAGTTACTACTATTCTTGTCAGATGCTGTCTTTTTGCCTCTTTTTTTCATTATAATAATAAAGTACACTCTTCTCTAGATTCTATGCTCACAGTTTTCTCCACCAGCATGCTACTGCAACCTTGCTTTAACACCAAACTTGCAGTTAGCAGACAAAAGTTCTCCACTCCAGTAAGGTATGTGATAACAAAAATCTGCAAGTATCCTTGGAATCTCGCATCCATAGATGCAAGGAAGAGGAAGATCCATATGCAACATTTTGTGTATAGTGGCATATGTGCATCTTAAAGGAGATAAGGTCCACAGTTTCCATAAGGTTCTCAAGAGTCTATGACCTTAAAAACATTAAAACAACTGCTCTATTGAAAACGATTCCAAAAATCTTTGATGATTCCTATGGTCAAAAATCTCTGGTTTCCCAATATCTATAATATATGTTTAAACTCACTCAACATGTTACCCAAGGCCTTCCATAATGCAGCCATTATCCCAACTACCTGGAATTTAAACCTCTTCTGTCAATTTTCTTTATGTACCTTTTGATTCTAACAAACCAAACTACTTCCTTCAAACATATGCTTTCCTATCTGAAGGCTCTGCTCACAATTTCCTCTTCAGAAACATTTTCCTATATCATCAACCATCAAATTCCTAATCATTCTTCAAAGTCCAGTTCAAATGCCACACCTTTATAAAGATTTTCCTGTCTACTCAGACGAAATTAACCTTATTAGCAGCTGTGCTTCCATGGTATTTTGTACTTTTCCTCTACCACTTGTCGTATTCTACCTAGATTCATGGTTATAGTATTGTAATGCCTTCCTTGCCCTATTAAAATGTAGCTAAAGGGCAGGAGCTACGTCTTATGCTTCACTGTGATCACCAGTAGGCAGCACAGCACCTTACATAATAGAGATATTTAATGTAAATATCTATTAAATTAAATCTGATTTGAAGGGAAATTTGACTACTATTAAACAATGATGAAAACTACACAGAGCAAGTACCTGAAAAGGATATGGCAATTACGCCCCCTGAAACTTACAAAATGGCCATTTTAGTCTAATTTTATACAATCACACCCATAAATTCTTTTACACAAAAGAGAAAGACAATTCAGTTATGGAACGTCTGTATGAATAAACAGCCTTAAAATAAATGAATGTAAAAAAAGTATTCTGAAAACTGTTAAGCATTATATAATTATGGATTTTAATTAATCATGATTATTACAGTCCACTATCCTTAACCACAGTACATGTTTTAACTACGAGACTGTTTATATTCTTCATCAGAGCTCTACTAAAATTTTCTATGGGTTAAAATTAATTAGTTTGAAACAATGATAACTATGTTAAGATGATTTAGGGACGATTAAATAACTATGCCCGGGTTAAATTAAATCCTAAAAATATGAAAAATCTATAAAGGAAATCAAGTCTGTGAAGTTTTATATTTTATGATTATATAAAACTAAGTATACTAGACAACTATAAAATAAAAAATGAAGACTTATATAGATTCCTTTGTCTCCCTTGGTTTAAATTTTAAACTATTTATTCCTAGGAAGTTTTTTACATGACGATTCAGGGAGTAATAAGACTTAACCAATTGAGAAAAGATACTTTGTACTTCACATAGCAATCTAGATCATGGGGAAAAAACAACTATTTTCTCAGTCAAGAGTGCTTGCTTAATTTGAGTAGCTTCAAGGCTCTACAGTATGGAGTTCTAGGCAGATGCGCCGGGCATAATAAACGAGTGAAACAGAAACCTCTGGGTCAATTTTAAGTGCTAAACAATTGCTTTAATTTTGTATAGCTTGTGAACTTCTTATAGGAAAGACGTGTTAATAAAAAATATGTTCATGGGTTAGTCAATTTCTATTCTTGTACCCAAGGCCATATGCTGCTAATTATTCAAGAGTAAATACTAGAAATGCTTTGTGCTTACACATTTCTATTATACAAAGGCTCTTTATATTATATTGTTATGTAAAAACAAAAATAATTAGGGACTTTTGGTTTAAAAATATACAAACACTTGTTAGCTGGAATATTCAAAAAAGCAGTATACAATTAAAAAGGAATAGGAGTAGTACAAAAAGCATTTATAATGTCAAATAAAATGCCTTACAGTTAATAAGACATGTGACAACTGATATAAATCTCAATAAAACAGACTGAGCTATATGAAAACAAGTTTATATTCTTTGCATACTCTTTTGTGCATTTTCTCTTTCTCTAAAAAGCTTATTAAAGGTGGGAAATAGTCCAGAGAATTTCAGAATCAATATTATTTTAATTCGGCATGTTATGACACCTAGATGAATGACAGAATTCAGTCTTGGTTGTAAATACTATGATTTAAAAAGCTGGTCCTCTATTTTATAAAGAATGCTATGTATATACAAAAGAATGATGCAATAGGAAGTACAGAATGGTAGATTGGAAATCAGAAAATTTAAATTCTATGTTCTAGCTTTGCCACTAGGGGAGCTACATAAACTTTGGCAAATATTTTCTTCACTTCTCTGAGTCTCAGACTCCTTATCTCACCTATAAATAATGAAAGTGAGATGGCTGATTTTATGTTCTATTCTAGAAATTATGATTTGGTTCATATAAGCCAAGAGTTTTACCTAAAAAAAAAGGAAAATATACATATATATATATATAAAATATCTATACGTTAATGCTGGTTAAAAAGGAGAATTACAAAGCATTGGACACTGAAAATTCAAATATAAAAATTTAAGTTCTATATGAACAAATACACTTAAAAAAATAATCAGGTATTTTGAAATTTAAGGACAGGCAAACAAGGAGTAAAGAATAGTCACTGTTAATAAAAGCATAATCGCAACAGGAAACAACATGGCTAATTAACCCCCAGTTTTTGGCTGAAAAATATTATAAATTAATGCTTCCTCTAACTATTTTAGAATGTTGATAACTAGTAACATCCTGCATGAATATTAAGAACGTGACATAATATAAAATTAACAGAATTACTAATTGATTCTGAAACTAAGCAAACTTCACTTGAAAGCCAAAATCAAATTATTTTTATAAAGAAACAATGCTATAACTTACGAAAGTGTTCAAAGGCAGGATCCGAAACTGAAAGTATAGAACTGTAAAATTTATGGCTAAAGGTTGCAGGGGAGCCATACAACATTTCTACTTTTGTTTTTTCTAAGATTCATTTGGCAAAAAAGAAATAATAAAAATACCATGTAACTCTATCTTCAAATTTCTTTTTTAAATTAATTATAAAATTAAAGAGGCGTGAGAGGAGGCCCCAGAGCTTAGGACTGCCCAAGAATAAACTCCTTACATAGTAGAATCCTACATTCAGAGAAGGAAACCCTTTATTGCTCAAACAACCTGTGAGTAAACAACTTTGATCATGGACCTCTAATACACCCACCAAGAGAGTCAATGAAAATTAATAGGACTGTACTGAGGTTCTTTCTTAGAGAATATGAAAAATAAGGTAACTATTCATTTTGCCAAGACCACAATATAAATTTTGTCAATCTGATTGTTATAGATCAAACCAATTTGATTATCTTAAGGTGAAACCTTACTCCTGAAAATTATGAAGCACAAAATATCAATTAAGATCTTCAAATAGGCCATCAAATTTGTTTTTTAAAAAAATGTCTTACTGTAATGAAGTCATCCCCTTTAACCATTCTTCCTTGGTAAAAAATCCCATGCTTTCAGCCTCCAATTTCCACGCTAAAACTAACATAATAATCTGGAAAGAACAGAACATAAAGGATAGGGGAAAAGTCAGCACAGAGATAATCAAGTCTATATTTATCATGGAGAGCATTTTTATACAACTATTTCCATCCTTCAACTATTAAAGAGTACAACCTCTGGAATTATTAACTATAAAGAAATTAAGATGGCTAATTTCTTTAAAGTAAAAAGTTCTAACAGTTTCTGAAGGTAGAATCTCTCTCACTCGATTACAAATGACATTTGTATCAAGAAAGAGAACATGTGCCCCACTTAAATTACCCTAAAATACCCTAAATGAAAATCTACAATATTAAATATGAAGAAACAAAGTCTTCATATAAGATTAAAGTGTCCCGATTTTTAGAAATTTATGAATATGCTATACCCCACTTGTATTCCATTCTACTTAGAAATAAAACATACATTTTCAGGTTCAACACCAATGTCTTCACAAAATTTTTCCATTCCTTCTGGCCCTACAACTTCATCAGGACCTTCAAAGACAAAAATAATTTATATATTTTATTGTTATAATTTAATAACAACATAAAACATAAGCCACTGTGCTAAAGGCATCTATGAATACACCATAACATTTTTTGCAAATAACTGAATTTGAATTTTGACATATCTTTGATAAAGCATAAATATTTGCTATGAGATTTAAAATTTAAAATTTCTGAAATATTCTTTGAACACCACATTACAAAATGAAATTAAAATAATAAAAAAGTAAATAGCATTAATATCAATCACTAGTTTGTAAAATAACTTGAACCTACCCATTAAAAAACATTTACAGACAGCCTTCTCTGAAGAAAACTTTTGGCAATGCATGAATATAAAGAAGCGTAAGAAGGTTTGAGCTTCTTATTCTACTAGAATGTGCCCGTATGAACCCACGATTCAAGACAGTAACCAGAGAAGAATATTTGTTTACTTACTAAAACAGGTCATTCATTACCCTTTTGAAATAAACCCAAACAAAATGAAATACTTTAATAAGATATACATATTATGAAAATAATGACTTAAGGAAATTACTACATTCCAATTCCAGAATGAGATATTTTCCTTATCACCTTGGTTCTAAAACAGCAAAGCATTAGTTGTGTCATCTTAATGTAGAAACAAAAAAGTTGAATCCCTCAATTAAGGGATTAATTAATCAATCCCTTATGTCTATCATTTTTTCTCCCTTAGTAACACTAAATATAAGTCAATACATCAATTCTCATATTTTTATGTTATTAGATTCCCAAAATATAGTAATTACATCATTACTAGGTCTCTTTTGTGACTGGATAAGATTAAAATAAATTTGTGACAACATGTATGGACCTAGAAGGCATTATGCTAAGTAAAATAAATCAGAGAAAGACAAATACCATAGGTTCCCACTTATATGTGGAATCTACAAAAAAAAACAAAAAACAAAACAAAAAAAAAAAACAAATAAGAACCCAAACTCATATAGAGAACAGAGTGGTGGTTGCCAGAGGCAGGGGTTGGGGAGTATGGGCAAAACGCGTGAAGATGGTCAAAAGGTACAAACTTCCTAAGTCCTGGGGATGTAATGTATAGCATGATGACTGTAGTTACAGTATTACTGTATATTTGAAAGAGTAGATCTTAAAAGTTCTCATCACAAGAAAAAAAAATGTGTAGTGATAGATGTTAACAGAATTATGTGGTGATCATTTTGCAATATATACAATTATCAAATCATTACGTTGCACACCTGAAACTAATATGTTATATCTCAATTAAAAAAAAAGACTAAAACAAATTTTAAAACAATGTGAAATACGATAGAAATATGTTTAACACACTCAGCTTTTTAAAATGTAGTCTTGAAATCTTATTGTTAAAGTAACAAAGAGAAATTTGTTTTCTTAGGACTAAAAATACTCCAGCTTTATAAATCATAGACTAACCTATGGCTGCTCAGGTGGCATTTTACATCACCGTCATTAGTTCATAAGCACAACATGAAGCCAACATCCTATAGTTTTTCTTAATAGAAGAATATAGCCATTCAGTATGTGGCCAATATATTCTGGCTGTTTCAGATGAGATCCAGATTGCTAAGATAACGTTAACATGCAGTCTGAAACCAAAATCCTTTTTAAATTTTTTGGTTTAAGTGAGTACTGTACTTACTTATGCAGTGAGGTGTTAAAAGGTAAAGGGGGTGGTAATTATAGGAAACTTTCACTTCCTAATATATATTTGGAGGATTTTTTAAATAAGAATATGTTAATTATGTAATTTAAAAGGTATACATATACAATAAAGCTGTTAAAAAATATAACTAAATATGCATCCTTATATGTGATTTGGATGAAAGTAAAAATCAGATAAAAAATTTAATGGAAGAAAAAAATTTTTTTTAAGGCACAATAGGAATATATTCTAAATTTTTCTAATGCAACAAGAAAGCTGACTTGCCCTTGAAGCTGCGATAAGTAGTAATTAGAAGAGAACACTAAAGAGTTATGTCAAGAAATATCAATTACTGTCATAAAATATGGCCTTCCTAGAAACTGGGGAATTAGTTAGTGATTAAAATTTGATTAGAATCAAGTTAAATTATGTTATACAGAGATATGTAAGATACATATAAGACCTTTCCATAAATGTTACATGACTTTCTCAAAGCAATGCAAATAACAGATTTAAATCTAAAACAAGGTCTATACCAATGTTCTTTTCCCTGATTGTATAATGTTAATTATACTTCTTGAAACACACTTTTCCAGTAAAATTACTCCCAGGGTAAAACCTCTGGAGCTGAATTTAACCACCTCTTTCAGGCAAAAAAAAAAAGGTTTCCACTCAATTTAAGAAGCTATGGAAATGATTTAGTTCACTCTACCAGCTGGGTACTTTATCAGGACTATGCAATTCTATCCCCTCTTTTTGATTCTTTATAAGACTTTAAAAGTGCCTTTTTACTTTCTACGCTTTTGTTTAGTAACAGGCCCAGTACATTACTGAATCTTTGCTAATTTAAATATTACTCAAGATGAGAGGTCTTGTGAAAGGGCAAAACCATGAGGCTTATCACATATGACCTATAAGACTATATTAACAAGATTAGTGGTAAAATATTGTTAAAACCAAAAAAAAAAAATCAGTTGTCTGATTTTTTTGTAACCATAAAGAAATGTTCCTGGCTATATCTGCAGGGCCTAAAACCACGCCAGACATAGCAGATGCTCAGGAAAAGAAGTTGTGCTCAATGAATGACACAGCACCTTCAATATGAGCTACATAGGAGCTGTATTGTTAATTTTGAAACAGTACTGTAAAAATACACAACCAGTAAATCTGATGCTGTAATACTATTATTCTTTTAATAAAAGCTAACATTTATTGAGTTCTGACTGTATACCAGGCACTGTGCTAAGTGTTTTACATGTATTATTTCAGTAGGCCCAATTACTGCCTCCATTTTAATAAGGGACATCCCCATTTTAAGATGGAAGAGTTACTGTTTATTTGGCGAACAACTGGTTCCTTCTTGTCAATCAGGTCTCTGCCCAAAGTAATCTCTATAGAGGCCTTCCCTAATCATCTTATTTGAAAGTTAACCCAAACTTTCTACTTCCTATCCCTGTACCTCACCGTATTTATTACCTTTATAACCCTCCACAATCTGTAATTATCTTGCCTACTTACCTATTTACTGTCTGTCTTCCCCATTAGAAGGCAAGTCCCCCGAGGGCAGGGATCTTGTCTGACTTGCTCACCATTATATTGTCAGCACTTAGCACAGTGCCTGACATACGAGTGCTCAATAAATATTTATTGAATAAATCATTCAATGAATGACAGAAGATAAGTTAACCTCAAGTGCAGTTATAATATTTTCTTTGTGAAAGAAAATCAGTTGCCTGTACAGAGTATTTAAAAAAACAAACAACAACCAAAAAAACAACCAAAAAAAAATATTATAAGACAGTAGTAGTTAAAAGCATATGGTTAGAAAAGCCTAGGTTTGAATCCTGGCTCTTGTCATTGTGTGATCTTGGGCAAATTACTTAATCTAAGTCTCAATTTTCTCATCTATAAAATAGGGATAACACTGTCTACTTAACAGAATGGTCATAAGGAAAAATTATATACTTAGCACAATTTTTGGAATAAAAATAGCAATTATTATGCTGGCTACTATAAAATGCTAGTAAAGGAAATGTTTAACTAATTAGACTCTTATGCTACCCAAGAAAGTCCCTAGGAGAGGTAAAACAAGTAGGCATGAAAGAAAAAAACCTGACTAGTTAATTTTATGGTATCTAGTAACCTCGATAAGACAAATAAGATGACCTTTTGATTTTATATCATGCATACCAGTAAAACTGGCATTTTGAATAATGGGTCAACGTTTCAAATGGAGGTCAGTAAGAAAATGAATTCTGTTCATTTAATTTGGGTTAGTGGTTATCTTGGGATGCCAGTAATAGCAGTTTTTCTGGTCTAGAAAGAATCTGTTCTGTTACTAAACAATTTTTAAATTATACTTTTGGGATCACTCAGCTGATCCCAACAGTGAAGTTACTGTCCCCCAAAATAGTCTTACTTTCCATACAGTTAGCCTAACTTCAAGTTCAGAGCACACTTGAGACCTTATCTTGATTAGCACTAAATATAAGATAATGACTGCATATACAGTTTTATTTTAAACAAACACTCTGAGAATGATAGCGCTAAAAGAGGGGGAAAAAAACCCTCAAACAACCAGAGAAGTAGGCAAGAGAAAAGAAACAAGGGGAAAAAAAAGCTTTAAAATCAATAATTCCAAAAGACCAAAATCATTCTAAGGGAAAAAAGCTTTCATATATGCTTATGAAGCAGTTAGTAATAAACAGGAAATAAGTGTTCTTTTCCATGTATATGTTTGCTTAACTCCTCAGCTTCATCCCAGCCTTTGACTTTCACCTCTATAAACTACAGCCCCAACCTAGGCCTAGAGCTTTTTATCTACCACTTAACAGGATTTAGTTTAAGTTAACTCCTTCAAGAAGCCTTCCCCGACAGTTCCAAGGCTGGGTTATATATTCCTTGTATGAATCCTCACAGTGCATCTTCCTAATATAGCATATATCACACTGTATTAATATCAGTCTTTTTCTTTTCTTATTTATTATTGCATCTCTAGTAGAAATGAATGTCTAAATAGCAATTACTAAAGGGTAAAGGTGTTGTGCAATGATATACCTGAGTTTTGAATTTTTTTGTGTGTGTGAGGAAGATTAGCCCTGAGCTAACATTTGTTGCCAATGTTACAATTTGTTGCCTTCCTCTTTTTGCTGAGGAACACTGGCCCTGGGCTAACATCCATGCCCATCTTCCTCTACTTTTTTTATATGTGGGATGCCTGTCACAGTATGGCTTGATAAGCAGTGTGTAGGTCTGCGCCTAGGATCCGAATCTGCGAACCCTGGGCCACCGAAGTGGAGCCCAAACTTAACCACTACACTACCGGGCCGGCCCTGAGGTTTGAATTTTTTACTATGTCTCCTAAAAGTGTCAGAAAATGTCAGTTTCTAGTTCAGAAAAATTTCAAAAGAATACTGAAAAGAACTATATAACGTATAAAATGTTTTATTACATACTTTGTGTTTTCCAGAATACCAAGTCCACTTTAGTCAATGGATGTAAACCAGTAAGTGAACGTGTCTGCTTACAAATTGTATTAACAGTAAATGAGTTTCAACCCTCCTACTAAATATATACTGAATTATATATTTACAGAAAATATCAGCCTGAAATGGCACCAAATTCTTAGCCTACCCACAATTCTCAGCCTTGACCCTGATTGCAGCACACAGCACTAACACATAGCAGGCCTGCAATAAATAATTCGTTAAAATAATGAACCAAAAAACCGTTTTAAAGCATGTGACCGATATCTTCTTATATTAATTTCATTACCTGCATACTCATAAAACCAAGCCAGGCACTTCTTGCTTGAAAAATGTTCCTCTCCACTTATTAGTCTAGCAGGGGGTTGGGATCTGCAATAGCTTAGAAAACACACAAATGCCTAAGAATTTTATCAAGTCTCAACTTTTAGTGAAAAGCTAAGTTCAATATGAACTACTTCAATTCAAACTAAACAAAGTATTTTTTTTTACAGCTGGCATTAGAAGAAAAAAATTGGAGTTGTTAAGTATTTGCAATTTGAAACAGTACATTAAAATTTCTGGCTAACAAAACCCAAATGCTACTTTGCTCATTATCAAATTCCAAAAATATCAACTAAAATTAATTCCCCAAATTTCAAAAGACCACACAGAAGTTCAACCTAATGTTCTCAATGCAGGACTGGTACTTGGGAAAACATAAATCTTTCCAGTGATCCTTCTGCTGATTTGCATGAAAATTATATTTGTGTATAATAGGTACACATTTGAAAACAAAATCTTACAAAGTATATTTTGATACTTAATGAATCAATATTTCAAAATAAAATTATGTATTAAGAGTTGTTCATCATCAACTAAGATTAAATAGATATTTAAAGATAAAAGATGATTTACGACCTATGGGTAAAATTGAATTCCACAGATTAAAAAAAAAAAAAAACAAAAAACTCCAAAAGATAGAAACAGTACAAATAATTGGGCCAAAGCTATTTAATCCCAGAGTCTGTTTATCTTTTTCATAAAACCATTAAAAGTTAGGAATTTCATAAATGGCCATAGGATTTAATGAACTTCAGAGAACCTTCTCAAGAAGCTCAAATAGTTACACCACCATAACATAGAAATGCTATAACTTCTGCAACTGACTAATGTAATGTAACGTAACGTAAAATAAGGGTACTATATTTAAAATTTTAAGTTGATTGAGCAAAGTATCACCTGAGTTCTAATAATATTGACTGCTCAGCTATTTTAATGTGCTCAATTTAAATAATTTTGATACATTATACACTTAAGATGACTACAAGTTAGAATAATAAAAAACTAATTTGTAAGTTTCATAAAAATATGAGCTAGTGGAGTAACCATGTTAAATTCTAGTGTGAGTTACCAAGAGGGATATGAAAACAGCACCATCTTTCACAGTAACAGCCCAAGAAATATCCTTAGGCTCCTTTGCCAAACACAATAATGAAGGAAAAAAATTTAACCAATTATGAAAAGAAGATGCAGACTAAATAAGCCACCGACCTCACATTTTAAGCAGGTCTCTCTTTAAGGAGAGCTCTATTATAATCTCCTCTTTATAACGCTGGCTAGTCTTCTTTTCATAGCAGCACCTAAAGTTGTCACATCAAGTGCCAACCACTGATACAGCCAAAGACATCCAATAAGCGGATTTAAAAAACCCACTTCTCACGCCTAAATTGCAATGATTTTTTGCAGCATACAAGGTTGCTGCGATGCTCCAATGACATGCTACAATGGGATCAAAGAGCTATAACTATAGCTTTGCTTTGTTTTCTTTTTCTCCAAGAGGATACAGAGTACAATAGCTTTCAAATTATTAATATTTATATTGAGAACTAACAGCAGAATGCTAGAACACAAAACGCATACAGGGCCTTTCCAACTCTGCACAGAGGGACTTGGCGCAGGTGGAGGCGCTATCCTTCCAGAAAATGCAGCTCCTGCGATTTAAAGGCCTGCTGCTGGGATCATCCGGGTTAGACCACTCCAACTACTACCGGAGATCAATTATAGCACAGGGAGCTTTCCTTTCTACCATCCCCATGGCAGTTGTCAGGTCAAGAGTCCTCATGCTCTGCTCCTTTCTTCACACTCTACAAAGAAATTCTAGAAGTGACCATTCCGCGGATCTGTACTCACTTCTAGGTCTGGAAAGAAGGCCAGGGGGTGGGGGTGGGGGTGGGGGTGGGGTGGGATTGAGGGTGTAGCGGGTAAGGGGAAAGAGCGCAATTTACGTACGCATTCCTGTTTCCCCACCCTCCAGGGCACGGAGACTCCAATGTGAGGAGACTTCCAGTCCCTCCATAGGCGCCAGAGCGCACACACCGAACACGAGGTGGAGCCGGCGCAGGCACTCGCGGTGTCCTGCAGCCACCACCTAGCTTTCTCAGAGTGGGCTCACCTCTCCCCAGCCCGAGCCCCGGAGACCAGGCCCGCCTCCTTCTCCCCTTGCCGTCCGGCGAAGGAGGAAGGAGGAAAGATTGAAGGGTGGGGGGAGGTGGTACCTGGAGATTTTACACTTTTTCAGGCCTCCGTCTTCCGCTACTGCCGCTGCCACCCCAGAGGATTTTCTCTTCTTCTTCACTGGCATCTTCCGCCCTCCCCGGCAGGGTGGGCAGGGGAGCCGGGGAAGGGGATCGCTGTCCGCTGAAGACTCCTCAGTGCTGACACCCGGTTCCCAGAGACAGCAGCAAGTGAAGGAGCAGAGTCGCCAGCCCCCACCAGAGCGGCCCAGGCCGGCCGCCGCTCGCTCCCAGATCTCCTCCTCGTCCTCCTCGGCTCGGGGCAGCGGGTACTCCTCGCCGGTGGACACTGCAGCTTGGTCACACCGGGAAGAGAGAACGCGGACAGCGCGGCACCGCCACCACTCACAGATTCCGAGAGCAAGAGACTCAGTCCGACCTGGAAGCGAATCGCCCAGGACCGGAAGTGACGCAAGCTCAGAGCCGGTCGCCGGGAGGGGCGTGGCGCCGGTTGGCCCTGGCTCGCCGTCAGCCAGGCTGAGCGACGGTGCGTAGCTGCCAGGAGTGGAGAAATCGTGAACTGGTGGCCAGTTGACCGTCTTTGGTTGTCCAGGCTATCCCGACCTTTCTCACGAAGCTTCCATCCTGTCCTAAGGCTGGTAGTCACCCTCAAGAAATGTTTTATGAAACCACTAATACTCTGCAGTTGGCGTTACAAATAACCTGGTAAAGTAAACCAAGTTTCACTTCTGAGCTCTTCCATTCGGTAACCTCACGTTAATTGTTCCCCACCCCTTAAATGCTTGTTTTCTTTACGGGCCGGCGATCAGCCTCCCGCTCTCCCACCTCCATTTCTCCATCATCCCTGACCTCTGCTTCTCATTTCCCCTTGTTAAAACTTAGCTCTACCATTTCTGTTTCCACAGAGCTCACCTTTCAGATAAGCGTACGTGATCGCTGACTTAGTAAAGAGAATTTGGGGGACAATTCTAAGGGGCCTCCCCCCAATCCTTACTACCCAGTACACTTGCAATCACTCCAGCTCCACTTCAGTGAAAATATTGTTTATAAATAAAGGTTACTGCATGTAAAGATTATATAGTAGAAAGTCGTTTTACTCAATATATACATGTAAAATAAGTTCACATCTGTAAACCAACTGTGATGGTAGAGGACTAAAAGTCTCTTTAAACTCAATAACAGTTGATGAGGTTCTGGTGAGACTACCTCCATCTTGGCACCCTCACCTGGCCAATCAGAATATCATATTTCCCTAGTGTCATTAATTGGTTCAGAACAGACACATGACTCAAGACCTGCTAGTCAGTGCCATGATATGAAACTGAACCATCAGGAAGCAACTTTATTTCCTATGGACTGAACTTGAGAGGATGTGGAGAATGAAGCCAAAACTCAGAAGAGACCAGAATCAAGCAGAAAGACAAAAACCAAGACATGATTTTATGAAATGAGCCCTGAATCTATGTATGCCCTGGAATTTTCAGATACATGAGCAATAAATCTCACTGTTTTGGTTATGCAATTAAGTTCTCTGTTACTTACAACCAAAAGAATATTGTTCTTGAATGCTGTAATCCCACAACGCAGTTAAAAATGCATGAGGCCAAAAAATCAAATCTGAATAAGGTCAAGTCTCTAAAAAGAAATGCCATCTGTAAGTAGAGGATGGTGGAACATATTAACACTCAATGCAATCAGCAAATCTATATTGTCAGAAAATCTACAGGAAAAATGACCCAGATTCCATAACAAATTATTATAAAGAGAGTGGGAGAAAGAAATTTTAAAAGATATATCATTTTTCATATGTCTTATTTGAATCTTGATTCAAATAATTTAAACAATATCATGACATTTATGAGGCAATTGGGAATTTGAACACTAGCTGATATTGATGAAATGCTAGAACAGGCAAAACTTATTTACAGGACAGCATCAGTGATGCTTGGGGACTGGAATGGGATGAGGATGGAGGGGGAAGACTGCAAGGAAGTACAAGGGAAGTTTCTGGATAATAGACATATTCTATGTCTCGATTTAGGTGGTGGTGTATATACTTGTCAAAATTCATTGAACTGTACAATTAAAAGTGTATGCCCTTTATTGTATGAATATTATTCTTCAGTAAAGTTGATAAAAAAAAGTGTGAACCAAAAAACAAAACAAAACAAAAAGACATGACAAAACACCATTAGAAATAACCAAGCTTATTTCTTCAATAAGTGAGCTGCAAAAGCTAAACATGCCTTTCCCCAAATAGGACAAAGGAAATGGAATAAAATTCTAAAAGATAAATACTAAGACCTCAGAGGGATATCCTTCCAGAGAGCAGAATCAAGGCCTAATTAAGGGGTAAGGAAGCTTCATAATGCCTGTCTAGCAGGATACCAGCACTGCTATGGACCAGTGACTATTGCACATCTTCCATTCTTCTCTAAATAGGAATATTTATTGTGGTTATTGTGTCCATTCTCCACTGTTGTTTATTGCATGAGAGTGGGGAGCAGATAATTATCTCTTAGTTTATAGGTCACTGGACCATAAAGAACTACTTCTAGACCTAAGGAAGAAGACCCCACCACACCTGGAGATTCTGGAGATTCAGCTGAATGCAGTGATTGGACAGGAGCCTACCTGCATCTGTAGAATTCTCTGAAAAATAGATAAAAGACTGGGTTTATGTATGGTATTCATTCATCCAGTCTGTTATTCAAACAATATTTAATGATCACTTAAACCAGGAACTGTGCTGGATTTAGGGATATAAAGGCAGGCATGACTCCTGCATTCATGAAGCTTACAGTTTGGAGGGGGAAATATAAAGCAGCAGCCTATTTGTACTTAAGAGAACTTTATGAACAAAGAATAGGGTCAGTAATCTATACTCGTCAATAATATTAAGGAGAGGGTGATTTCCAGGGTCATGTAGACTGTTTTCTTCATTGCCTTCTCTGATCAGTACCTACTGCCACCACCATACCTCCATTCTCAAAATGGAGCATTCCATCATCCCAATTACTTTCACAGAAGGGGCATATTGATAGCATCACTGCCTGTGAGCAGTATAGAAATGCCTAGTTATGTAGTTTTAATCTTTGCTGCTGCTCACATGGATAGTACATTATTTTCCATCAAGAAGGCACCTATAATGGAGAAACAAACTATGACAGAGTACTGTGGTTCTTTGTCATGTAGTAGAATTTTTTAATGAAAGTAATGAGAAGGAAAGGAAGGGATGAAGAATTTACCTTAAGCAGAAACTCATGTGTTCTGGTTTCAACTCCAAAGAAGACACTCAGTGCCCTTAGGTAAGACACATAACTTCCTTTATCCTTCATCTTATCATACTGTTACATATAAGGATATAGAAAAAAATAACTAAATAATATCAATCTGTAATGACAGTGGATGTATATTTATGCGAAATAGAGCAGTAGGCAAAAAGACTTGACTGGGCCATAGCTCTGTCATCTGTTTGACATGTTGGTTATATACATACCCCTTAGCTCTTGGGGGTTATAGAATGAAGCCAGGAAAAACAGCTTTTAAAATAGCTGTATCTGTATTAAAGCAGCCAAAAATAGTGCCCTAAAATGTGCTAATTTATATATTCTGTTTATTTTATTTTAGTTCATTTTTTTCTTACCACCACCTTAAAATAGGGCATTTCCACTTGCCAGAAAAACAAGCAACACAGAAATTAAGTGATTTGTGGGATGCCACATGTTACTGTAGTCCTGGATCTATACGAATACTCTCCATACATTAACATTGATTTTCAAAACAATCTTGTAAGTCAAAATTTTGTAAAATATTTTCATACCCATAAACCCAGAGAAATAGGATGTTAAAACAGGACTTTCTGTTTTGGAGCTTCAATAAAGCCCATGAGAACTTGTGTTTTAGGGAGGCCCAACAGTGCAGAACTATGTCACACCACGTACCCCATACCTCCTAAAGCAGTGTGCTAGAGCACATCAATTGCAGCCTGTCTGTGGGCCTGGTGCACTCTGGGACCCAGCCTGAGGAAGTAGCCACTATCTGGAACATTGCCTGTCATCACGACAGACAGAAAGGAAAATACGGTGAACCCCATGCTGGCTGTTAAAGGTTCTGCCCTGAAGTGACGTGTATCACTTCTCTTTAAGTCATACACCTGAGGCTACTCCTGAGTTCATCAGGATAGGAATGTATAATCCTCTTGCAGAGAGGGGCACCAAATAAAGGTAAATACAGTCTACAACAGTATGGTATTGGAATGAGATTTTATTCAAGATCCAGGGATGAATGAGTTCACAGAGTAGTTTTAAAGGGGTAGTAGGGAAAAGCATAAGATTAGTTTCTGCGTATACCTCACTGTGGTAGATTGTATTTTCTAAAGATGGTTGAAATGATATCTCTCAACCCACATATTCTTCTAGACCCTTGCCACTCCCTGTCAAGAATGGAGTCTAATAAATAATAATAATAATAATGAATCAATATTGGTTCATTAATTGTGAGAAATGTCCCATACTAATGTAAGATGTTAATAATAGGGGAAACCGGGTGTGAGATATATGGGAACTTTCTGTATTATCATTGCAACTTGTCTGTAAATCTAAACCTCTTCTAAATAAAAAGTTTAATTTTAAAAAAGTCAAAGTGGACAGAAATCAATAAATAAAAATATAAAAATATTGCTGGAAGAAAGCAATAAACTCAAGAGAGCCACTTAGGTTCAATGCCTTTGGAAAGGTCAGAATTCATAAAATTCTGGATGTGGGATCATAAGTAGAAAGCATTGTCTTGCATATCAGGTGGCCCAAAACAGAGCACTTTCAACTTGCAATTTAACCAGGAGGACTAAGAATAAGTGCTCAGGGGGGAAATCATATTAAGATGGACACTTGATTTGCCTTCCAGCATGTGAATATGTACTCCAAATGAAGAAATGTAGTTCATAAAATCAAAATTATTCGCAGAGAGTGCATTGTTTTGATGACTTGCTGCAGAGAAGAACTCTTTTTGAATGAGTGGTAGAGAAGACCAAAAGTGAGTGCAGGCAGCTTGTGTATAGGTGTGTTCTAATAAGCATTTTTACAGTGTTAAGCGTAGATGGGTGTCATGTTTTTCTCACACTATGTACTTCCCAAACTTAATATTGGAAAGATGGCATAGTGGAAATGCTTTCTTAAAATGAGAACCACCATTAGACTGATGGATTTGCCTTTTTTAACTTTGCAACCTTGTATAAAACATTCATTCATGTTGTGTCTTAGTTTTGCCATCTGTATAATAATAACATATGCCTTACCTAGACATCACAGCATTGTGTTGTTGAAAAAATATGAAAATAAATGTGAAGGTGCTATTAAAACTAAGGGGTACATAATGATGTATCAGCTGGAGTCCTTAGGGTACACCCAGCAAAAATCAAGTTCTACTGGTCTAGAAAGGAGATTTATTCAAGGTAGTCCACAGAATCAAAAGAAGGGATTGCAAAGAAGGAGCCATGTAAAAGGGGTGAGTTGCCCTATTTTCCATAATAGGGCTATCCCTTCCACTCTTTTTTTTGAATGTCAAACACTCTCTCTTTAGTTTTAGGGATCTTAACCATGTTCTTAGCCATTAAAAATAAAGTTGTCTACACAGGGCAGTTTGAATGGCACTCAGCAAATTCTTCAGCCATGGTTAGGCATCACTTCTTTGGAAAATCCACAGGAGACATGTGAACAGTTACTGAGGACCCTCGCTATTCAGTAGAGAGCAGATTAGTTCACATGACTCAGCAGCAGAGGCAGCAGAGGCAATGATTCCTAGAAAGGGAGTAAATGATCTGCAAATAGTCTCAGACATTTACTTGGCACCCACACTGCTCTGGTCATTTGCAAAGACAATATTAGAGTTTCTTGATGCTAAGTCTGCTCGTCTTCACGTGTTCTATTCCCTCATCTCTAGCCTCACAGAGACCTTCTCCAAGTTTGAGCACTATCTAACTCCTGAACCCGTCTCCTAGCCAAGATGACCTTCAACTGTTACGGCATAAACTCTATGCTCTGCTTCTTTCAGGGCCTGGACTTTTAATTTGCAAATTAAATGTCTGTAAAGAAAATCTGGCTTATGAGAATCAAAAGTTTTGGCTTTCAACTGCATTTTTTTTTAATATTGTGGGGTTTCAAGAGCATATTTTTAAAGTAATGCTAAACATCAACTGTTTTTCATTTCTGAGTTTACAGTCATAATTCTTGAGGCAATGAGAATGACACTGACTATAATGGTCATGAGCAAGAATGTGCAGAAAAGAAAACCACACAAAAACTTTTTCAAGATATTTTCTCCTTATGGGCTAAACAACCAGAGAATTCTTGGACAACCTTCATTGAACTCTTCCACATTCTATATGCAGCTAAGGCTTCCACCTGCACATCCTCCTGGTATAAACTACACCTCGGACCAACTACATAATCGGTGAGTCCCAGAGCAAAATGAAAAGGCAGAGTCCCTTGTTCAAAAATTATTTAATGCTCTGTGAAAGCAGACCATTAAACCAAGTGCAAGCCCTTTTAAGCAAGAGGCCCCGTTTGACTGCATAGATTGCATGCTCATGAAGCCGGCCTCGCACACACCTTAAAAGCAAGTCAAGGCTTGAGTGATCTACAGGTTCATTCAATGGAGGCCCACGTTTCTGTGTCAGAGAGTGCTACGTGTTCATTAAAAGTCATTCCTTCTTATTCTGGAGACACAGTAAGATTACATTTCTCACCCTCTCCTACAGTCAAGAATTGCCATGAAAATCTCCTGCATAAGGCTTCACTCTTTACCTGCCAATCAGCCAGATTCAAATAACTCAGGAGAGAATCCTACCATCCTACAGGATAATGGAGCCACAAAATGGAAGAGGTCTAGATCCCTGAATCATCACACGGAAGACTGCCTGGCAAACACCACATTGAGCTGTCAAATGAAGGAGAAATAAAATTCTATTACGTTAAACCACTGAAATTTTGGGGCTGTGTGTTCCAACATTTTCCATACCTTGACTGAATCTGTCAAGAGGAGGCTATGTTACAACAACAAGAGACACCAAAATCTCAATACCTTATCATAACAAAAGTTTATTTCTTGTTTATTGTATGCCATCAAGAAGACTATACTCATCCTAGCTACTCAGGGAGCTAGGCTGATAAAAACTTCATCTTGATTTACGCTTCCATGATCACCACAGCAGTGGGAAAGAACCATGATAAATCACACATTGGCTTTTAAGTTTTCTGTGCATATGTGATATATCACTTTACTTACATTTCAAAGGTCAAAACAAGTCAAATGGTGCCTATCTTTAAAAAGAGTAAAAAAGTGCAATCCTACTATGTACCAAAGAAGGGGAAATCCAAACATATTTAGTAAATGACAGTAATGACTACCACATGAATACAGACGTTGGTGAGCAGAAGGAGGGTGCTGCCACACAGAACTTAAAATATGTTGTGCAGAATAAGTGGTCAGGCAGTCAGCAACAAAGAAACAGAGCGCAGCTCTAGTGTGCTTTGGTAAACTATTTCGTAAACCTGTCCCCAGTGAAAAGTAGAAGTTGACTATGAGTTTTGTGAGACTCTAACTCTATGGGAAGTAGATGGAGGCAGAGTGATAGCATGTTGGCTACAGTTATCTGCCTTTAGCAAGATATTATCAGAAAGAGGGGAGCTCAGATGAGAACTGGTTGGTTTTCTAGAAGAGAGAGGAGGGTACTAAGGGATTCTAGAGATCAAGGTCCTTTCCGGGCTAGAAATGTTGACTGCTCTTAGATGCTAAGTAACAAGAGATAAGACTAGAAAAAGTTTTAAGTGACAAAGACACTAAAAGATCTCTCAGTTAAAAAAAAAAGTGACACATTCTTTTTGCAAAGATCAGATCTTTAACCTTGCCATTCAAACCTATTGTTTCAGATAGCGTCAAGATAGCTTTGTGAGAGAGGGGGGCATGTGTTTGAGGAAGCAAAGAAATAAATCATTCTTGAGAATTATGTATAGGAAAGAACTAGAATGTGGAATTTAGAATATGGAACTAAAAGCAAATACAGCAGAAAGCCTACTAGGTTTTTAAGGGACTTGTATTGTTAAAGAAACCACGTGCCTAGACTAAAAAAGACTTTGAACCTTAAAACAACCATCAAGCTCCTGGAGTTTCCCACAGCAAGAAGCCCAGATAACTTATTTTTTTAGTTAATAGGTTGTTGGACTATAAGTGGCACATTTAAACCTGAGGGAAAGGACTGTGCATCACATGGAGATCTTAGATTCCTTTTCCTTCTCTAATAAAGGACCCCCTAAAATATGTATTCATTGACTTCACAGCCCCGTTCCTGACAAGAACAATAGATATGTGATAGGAATAACTTTCATCAGTTTCAGTGAATATGTTTCTTAATGGTGTAAAATTTCAAATTTCATATTTGTTAGATATCTTTAGGGATTAAAGGTGCCAAGGCAATGCCTGAAAACTGGGAACTGTAACTTGGCTTCTTTTTCTTTAAATTTATCCTGAGCTACCCTGCTGAGTAAATTGATACTGCCAATTTTTAGATGTTCTATTCTCATAGCAACAGGCTGTGATGTCAGAGGGTTATTTTATCACGGATTTTATCCAAAAAAAGATGCTAGGCTGTGAAGCATAAAGCTCTGATTTAACTGCATGTTATTCAACAATCATTTTATGTAAATAAAAATGGAAATAGAAATAGAAAATAAAAGATTCAAAATAACAGTTTATGTGAATATTTTTATTAATAGTTGCCATGGTAGAAAAAAGCTTTCCCTTCTGCACTTTACATCAGTGGTTATGTATTTTTTAAATAATATTAAAGCAAACTGTAGGGGAACAAAATTTGCCACCCCTAAACGTGTCTCTTTGGCATGAGGGTTATTTTAACCCTGATTATTTTTAAGAAACATAAAGACTCAGGAAGTTTTGCTTTTCATCTCCCCCTTAACTGCCTAAAGAATTTAGATAAAGGGCCTGTTCCAGGAAGAAGAGCTATAATCACAGTTATTTACAAAGAATATGAGCTAGGTGTGGTAGACAGTGGAAAATTTCACAAGGCCTCTTTGATCAAAGTCCTTTCTGTGTCCCATTGTCTCTGCATAGCATGCCAAACATTTGTTTACCAAACATTTGCTTTTCTCATTTTCTTATAAATTGTCTTCCTCCCATTTGAAGTCCCAGAGACCTTCCCCCTTCTCCTTAGCCTCAGTTGCCTGAATGTCTGGGAAGCTCATTATCTTTGGGGTTCCTGTACATATGTAATTAAATTTGCTTTTCTCCTGTTAATCTGTCTCAGGTCAATTTAATTCTTAGACCAGCCAGAAGAACTTAGAAGGGTAGAGGAGAAATTTTTCCTCTCTGCCAGCATTCAGTTATAAGTCTAAGCAAGACTGTTTCCTGTGAATAAAAGGTAAGCTAGATCATGCACACAGTAAAGAAAGCAGCATCAAAGCGTCTAAAAGAATAATCAGCATCATTATAGAAGAAAAGATTACTTATTAATATGTTTTGAAATTTTTTTACACTAAGAACTTAAAAACAGTAGTTCTGCTAGCATACTTCATTATACCAAAAGGCAAAATTAAAAGCACTATGTTTATCAGACAAATGATTATCACATAACTTGGTATAGGTGCAACAGACTTTGTTAAGACAGCATTCTGTAGCACAGTTTTACAAACTCACATGCCTACAGGGCCTGGTCGGTTATTTAAATTAGTGAAATGGCCTGGGTGTGAGACAGTGGGGTGGGAGAGCACATGCTCTATCTGCAGTAGTCTGGATGGGTTAGATTAGACCAGAGCAACAAAGAAGCCAATAGCTCATTGTTTAAGACAACAAAATTTGTTTGCTTGCTCGCACTACATGTTCAGGTCAAGAATCAGCTGGGGAGTCTGTTCTTTGTCATTAGAGCAGCCACTATCTAGGACATTATTTATTACTATGGCAGAGGAAAAAGAAACAGTGTAGCTTATTTTGCTTAGTCCAAGCAGTATTTTTTTCTTAATTTGAAAGACGTTAGAAGTTATGGTAGTCATTAGGACTGTTCCCAAGTATTCTACAGCCCTCTATCATTTTGTGCACAGGGTACAGTTGCATTTACCTGCCCACTTGCAGTTAGATGTGACCATGTGACTTGCTTGGCCAATAAAATGTGAATGGAACTTACCTGCGGAAACTTTAAGAGCCACTAAGTGCTTTGCCACATGGTTTCTTTTCCCTCAATAACAAGAAGATATGTTCTCAATTAAAAAAATTGTGACTATTCAAGAGAACTCTTATATAAGGTAATTATAAACCAAAACTCAAGAAATAGAAACAATTTTTACCAAGAAGTCTAAAACATCACAAAACTATACTTAAAAAAAAATTTCTCCCAAGACTGGTGTTCTTTTTATTTTAAAAGAGAATAGGTTTAGGGTACTGTCTCTGCCATACCTCTTGCAATACTTGCCATTAACATTACGAGATACTTAAAATGAACTTTGATATTTAATTTTTAATACATAATGAAGCACCAGCATTCAAATGCATAGTATTTAACATCTGATAGAAGATTCAAAATATTTAAATTATTTAATCATAGTGTCTATATTTTCTCATAATGAAACACAAAAGTACTATCTGCAAGGAACTCCACATTTCGATTTTGTTCTCCTCTGATGTCTGTTTCTGGTTCTCTTTGTTAGTGGGGATTGGGGAAAATCATCCCCACATTATCACATTTCTGGCTTATTCCTCCACCTCCTCAACCATGCCCAGGACTAGCTGTGGAGGGAGGTGGGCAGAAATGCAAATGAAAGAATTATCTTCACCTATATGTTATAAACCAATAAACACTAACTCCCTTGCTTTACAGATCTCCTTCCTCTCTCCCCATAGATTTTCAGTGCAATTGACTGTGGGAAGAATTGGCTCCCTATTAGTAATGGTCACCAGAAGTAATAATTAGTGACTGTTCACTGACTTTGGAACAGAGTCAGAAGAAATAGAATTCCTTTTATTCCATAGGGACACATAAAAACGGATAGAGGTAAATATATTTAAGTATTTGAGTTAAACATTAAATGTCATATTAAAGTGTATATTTCATTATACTGGTGATTGAAATCTGTAAATACCATGCCCTAGAGTAAGTTTTAGCTTTTGTAAGTCTGAAGAAGAGGTCCTGAAATGACATTCTTTCATGTACAGCCTCCCAACACTGTGCAAGATAAGTAACTAGATGATTATTGCTTTAATATGAAAAATATTATAACAATCCTATGGTATTTTTTCTTTAAATTGAATAAGAATATAAAGAATATATTTAACAAGTGGGGCAATATTTTATAACCAACATTATATCTTTAGTATAATTTGCCTAATATTTGTCAGACATAATGGATAAAACAGAAACAACTTTTTCCTCTAGGCACTTTCATAGTATAGATGCGGATACCTTAGAGATCATCTAGAATAGCACTATATTTTGGTGGATAGCTGGCTGTCTACCACTGAGATAGTGTCCAGAGACTGGTTTGGAATGGTATTTCGGTATGAATCTTGGTTGTACAACTTACTATCTCTGTGGCCTTGTGTAAGTTATTTATCTCTGAGATTCTTCTTTATTGAAGCTTCATGAGTACAAGGACCTTGTCTATCTTGTTTTCTACTCTATACTTAATTCTTGGTATACAGCAGTGAACAAGATACACAAAATCCCTACCCTCATGGGGTTTACATGTCAACTGGAGTTTCTATGTTTCTTGACATCTGGGTTAAACTTGATTCAAACACTCAAATTTCATATCTTGTGGAAGTCCAAAGCCTGCTCAAGAGTTCTAAAAATTCTTCGGAAGATGACATTCTTATGATCTCATCTGCTTTCTAGACTTATGTTCCTACATGTGTTGCCTTTTTTTTCACCACATTGCTATGGATGCTGAATACAGCCATTTCACACATTTCCACCAAGACAACTCACCTAGCCCAAGCATTTGTGAGTAACAGAGACTTTTCTAAAGACTTTGGGAAGAGTCATAATGCCCATTGCAGAGCAACAATCTCTGTATCCATATTAGACCTTTTTGCTTTCAAAACACTTTTTGGCTACCCAGTCACCCTGGGTTCCTGTTTGGATTTTTTCCCATCCAGGGGCCAGCATCCCATCTCACTGACTCCTCTCCTGCCTCTTGGATTATTTCATGAGAATTTGACTTCATTTCCCTTTATAATTTAGAGCAGTTCAGCTGTCTTTAGTTCCCACTCCCAAATCTTAATCAAGATGTTCAACAGATAAAAAGACCCTCTTTCTAATTCTAAAATAATATAATTTTAGGAGGATGTTGTGATTATTGAGCGCAAATAAAAAAATCTGTATATGTTTTTGTTCCCTAGGATGATGGCTCAAATCAGGGCTGAGATGATGACTGACTAGTTCAAAAATCCTATGAGGGCAGGGACTATGTCTCCAGGGCATAGTTCATCACTTGGCACACACCAACATGTAGTCAATATTTTTAGAAGATAGTGATTGAATTCAGAGTCTTTGATGAAAACTGGGATAAATGACCAGCAGTTTAGTAGTTTATAGCGATGCTATGGGGTAGAAAACGATGAAGCCTGATTTCATATCTGTATTTCTTCAGTATTTAGTTGTGCTTGTTATAACATAAATTAACAAGTATCATTGTATGTTTTGGTTATTTACAAATATCGCTGGGTGTTCAGGTAATGGCTGTGATGAAAAATTGGTTAAATTTTTCTGAAGCTAATAATAGGATAACAAAATAAAAGTGATGGTGGGAAACCAATGCAGAAAGGAGCGCAGGAAGATTGAGGAAGTAAATTAACACTGTATCAAACTCCTATTCTTTATCAGCCTCTTTAAAAAATGATTTTTAAATAGTCATCTCTTAAAATACTCATTACAACCTAGATATGATTTCCCCATTTTACAGATGTGGAACCTGACGCTAACGCAGTGGTTTGCTAACGGGGGCAGGTGGAGAGGGAGCACTAAAACCCAGCCCTCCCAAATCCAGGTCGCGCTGCGGCACTTGAAGACTAGCTATATCCCTTCTAATTATGTGTTATAGCAAATCAGAAGAAAAAATAAAAGGCAGGTTCTGCGACCTGACATACACTTGCCCGACTTCCTTACAATCGATGACCGCGGCGAGCAACTAAGGAGCTCCGAGGTGGTCGATCGTCTCCGAGCTTTGCGTGCGCGTGCCCGAGATGGTAACGTCTGCTGCGCGCCGCCGGCGGCGCGGCCGCAGTGCTCCGTCGCCATAGCGACTGCCCCTGGCAACCGCGAAGCGCTGCGGGCTGGCTGGCGGGCTCCGCGTTTGAGCAGAGCTCTACTCTTCCCTTGGTTTCCCTCCCGATTGGTTTCTTCTTCCTTCCCTCTTGCCCGCCCTCCCTCCCCGCTTCCCTTCTCCAAAATCATGGCGGGCGGAACCGGGGACGTTCGGAAGATTTTCATCTTCACCACTACCCAGAATTACTTTGGACTGGTGTCGGAACCCTGGGACCAGCCACTGCTGTACAGCTGTCCTGAAATCAACAACTTCTTGGATGACGGGAACGAGATGCTCCTTAGGGTGCAGCGATCCGACGCCGGAATCTCCTTTTCCAACACGGTATGGTTCTCTCCACCCGTGCCCTGACCTCTCTTGCCGTCCCCAGACTCAGCCAGAGAGATGTCGGGTGCTGCTTCAGCTTTCCTCGTGGGATCCTCCTCGCGAGCCTAAGGCTGTCTCTGCCTTAGCTGCGTTGGCCTCAAGCTTGCATTCCCTCCTCTGACCAAAGGAGGTTCCCCGTCCACACACCTTAACAGAACAATTATATTCTTTTCTAGTTTTTTTTTTTTTTTTAAGATTACAGATGGATTATAACTGAAAAGAAAACATTTACCTTATTTAGTTATTAAAATTTTTTTTTCTCTCTCTCCCTTTTGAAGTTCTTTGAGGCAAATTCTAGTGTATCTTTTTTGGGTTAGCACTGCACTGAGTTTAAAGTTGCTCGGGGAAAGAGTTAGGAATTCAAATCTTTTACGAAATGATATAATACAAAGTTTAAATTCTTTTCGGATGTACAATGTATGATGTATTGATTTATTTATTTCAGTGCTGCCTCCACTGGCAGAATTGTTTAAGAGATGATTGCATTTGCAATCAGGACTTACATATATAAACCTGAAAGTAAAAAATTGCCTCACACATTGAAGGGGCCCAGTAAATGGATGAAGGTTAACAAATCATAAACATTTTAAACCTCTTCCTCTTGTGTTCACCCATATCCCTAGGTCTAACAGAGTGTTTGACACACAGCAAGCATTGGGTGCATTTTTACAGGATGATTGAATCATTCACCCCGTTCACTATGAATCTTTAGTCCTGGATTTAATTCATTTCTGTTCAATAAACTTCTGTTTTGAACTCAATATATGCAAGACACTTTGCTAGGCTTGGTGGGTTTAATAAGGATGAATAATCACAGCTAACATTTATTTTCTCTTTGCATTATGTCAGGCACCGTTCTAAGCACGCTATGGGTATTGGCTCATTTAATATTCACAACAATACTATAAGATAGGCACTATTTTTATTTCCATTTTATGGCTGAGGAAAGTAAGGCACAAAGGTTACATCCTAAGTGTTAACTACTCCACTTCTCTAATAGGTGGTATAATTCAGAATAGGACCCCCTGCTTCTCCCTTCCGGAACCTCACTCCAGTGGTCCAGGGTGACATATACTCACAAATTATAAAATCAGGGCACACTGCTGTGAATGCCACTGAAAGTTTAGAGTGTAATGGGAAAACAAGATGAAGAGAGGTTTGGATATGTGAAAATGTGTCTTGGGTTAGGTGTTGAAAATTGAAGCTGTAACTTTTTTGAGTTAATACTATTACTGGTAGAGCCCAACAGTGTATTTTATTTTTAGTCATACATTATGCTACAGATTTTTAGTTATATTTGAAATGTTTTGTTATGTCTTAAGATACACTTTAGATGTCTGGGAGTCAGCATGATTTAATAAGTTAACAAATATTTATTGAGTGCCTGCTATGGATCTGGTACTGTCCTAGGTGCTGGGGATAAAGCCATGAACACATCGGAGTTTGTCTTCAAGGAGTAACATTCGAGTGGACAAAGATAGGCTAACCACATGCACATAGATATATAATGTGACATAATTTTGGGTATTGGTAAGTGCTGTTACGGAGAAAATAGAGTAATGTTAAAATAATGATGGGAGTGGGGTGGAGAACTGCAGTAAAAGAGAGTAGGAGGGAATACCTGTCTGGATTAGTGACCTTTGAAGTGAGATTTGGATGATGAGTTGTAGGCAGACGTTAGGGGAAGAGTGTTCTGAGCAAAAGAAATATGTACCAAGACTCTGAGCTGGATCTCACCTTAGTTTCAAGGGGTAGGAAAAAAATCCAGAGTGATTGCTGAAGTTTAATGAATGACTGGAGAGTGTGGAAGATTATGGCCTGGGCTGATCATTTAGGACTTTGAACACCATTTAGGGTGAAATAGGAAGTCATTGGTAATCTTAAGCAAAAGGGAGATGTGATCTGGTTTATGCTATAGAATAGAGGTTAGCAAACTGTTTCTGTAAAGGGCCAGATAATATTTTGTATGCCTTAAGGTCTCTATCGCAACTTCAGCTCAGCCATTGTAGTGTGAAAGCAGCTGTAGACAATATGTAAATGAATGAGTATGGCTGCATTCTAATAAAACTTTATTTATGGACACTGATATTTGAATTTCATATAATTTTCATGTGTCATGAAATATTCTTTTTATTTTTTAAAAAATGTGAAAAACATTTTTAGCTTATGCTCTGTACAAAAACAGGCAGCAGGTTGTGGTATGCTGATCTCTGATCCATCCCAGTAGGTGATAGAGGTATTTTGCAACCTCAGAAAAGAACAACTTTACAGCTTGAGTTAATAGTTATCAAATTATAGTGAGTTAAGAGGAAATAATGGTTGCCAATCGAGTGGTAGCTAGGAGTGCTGATTCTCAGTTTTCCTTTTCTCGGGGAATGATGAGCAGCTGTAGCCAACTGATCCTTTGCTTCAGCTCTGACTTTGCTAGGACAAAACTCATTGTCCTGACTGATGCCCCAGGGAGCTTTGGCCAGTGACTATAGTTGCTGTTTTCAAAGTATAATAATAAAATGTATATTTTCTTAATTTTCTTTCTTCAGATAGGTGGGAGGAGGAAAGTACAAGAGTATGTACTATTTAATTACTAAAGAGTGAATTTTTCAAATTTACATATCTTCAGCTTGTTACTCTCACTTGCTTGTGATTGGAATAAAATGATCATACTAGCAATAGAATTCTAATGTGTGAAAATGAAAGTTTGAGAACTGCAGCAATACCGAGTAAATGCCAATTCCTTGCTAGTGGCTAAAAAATATAATGATTAGGACAAAATAAAGTAGCATGAAAGCTCACTCACCTGTGGTGTTTTTCGTGTACAGCAGTAAACTTGTTTGAAATTCTTTTAATGCATAGCCTTTGTTTCCTGGAAAAAGAAATGATAACAACTGTGAAAATGTATATATAATGCAAAAACTTGCTTTGGGCAGTATGCTTTTCAGCTAATGAACTAATTACTGTGAGCTGACCTATTTTAAACATGGTTGCTTTAGTGAATTCCAATTTAGCTCACCAGTTCCAATTTTATCTAGTTATACAACAATTTAATAAAGTTTGATGCTCAAATACTTTAAAGAAAAATTTTTGGGTCAGGTAAAGATTATTTTAGAAGATAGATAACCTAAGTTCATTTTGGTAGTTTGAGCTTATATACAACTTAAAAAGCACCTTTTAAAATGCCAGTTTCAGATAAGAGGGTAATTAACATCCTCGTTATAGACTTTCTGGAGTAGAGTGGGGAAGTATACTACTCATTAGTGTGCACTACCTGGGGCACACAGCTTTGCTCTGTAGTCTTACTGAATCTGGCTGGAGTGGAGTACTTAGCAGTGTATGTTAGCAATATTTGTATAGTGCTTTCTGTGTATAAATCACTTATTAAAGTAGCTTTATGATACAATCACATGTAAGCGGGGATACATTTTAAAACCCAGGTATTCTTAGATTGGTTGTAATACACTATAATTATTTTTAAAGTAATTATTTTTCCAAGGGATAAAATTACAGTGATACAACATTTTAGGGAAACACTTCTTTCAAATATCAATTTTTATGAAGATAACATTAAAAATCATTTATTTATCACTTTAGATTGATTTTGCTGACACAAAAGATAAAGTGCTGGTGTTTTTCAAGCTGCGACCTGAAGTAATTACTGATCAGAATCTACATAATAACATTCTTGTTTCATCTATGTTAGAATCACCTATAAATTCCCTTTACCAAGCAATACGGCAAGTATTTGCACCAATGTTGTTAAAGGTGAGTAAATTAAAGTAGCTATATGGTCATTGTTTTTTTTTAACCTAGATATTTTGATAAATGTTTTCATAAACACAAACATAAATATTTATTATTTTATTTACTGTTAGTATCATTAGTATTTTAGTTTTTTAATTAAAATATAATTTGTTTTTAATTTTTTTTAATTTTAAAGTAAGCTTTGTTGACAAAGAGAAATTGGAGAAAGATATAAAATGCAATTCACATAAGCTCTTACATTGCTACAGTAGATGATCTTTATAAAGTTTTAACTGTTGAAAAGATTCTTTTTCTCACTAATGAGATAGAGGTAGTGTCAGGCTTTGAGTGAAACAGATGTATTTGGACTTAGTTCTTTCGACAGTGTTTTAGGAGGCCAGTTTGATTGGCAAGCTTTTGATCAGTGTTTGCTCTTATCTGTTTTTATTTAGGATCAGGAATGGAGCAGAAACTTTGATCCCAAACTTCAGAATCTTTTGAGTGAACTAGAATCTGGGTTGGGTATAGTTCTACGAAGATCAGACACTAACTTATCAAAATTGAAATTTAAGGAAGATGATACACGAGGTATATAACCATTGCTTAATCAAAGAAGGTCAAAATGATTGACTTATTATTACATTAGTAAATTAATGTATTTCTTCACAGATTTATTTCCACACTTTTAGATCTTCTCTGAGCTTAAGCGTCTTTTAAATGAATAGATTTATATGGATTTGGAGAAGTGGAAAATGTAATCTTTAACAATGTGCAATTCATGGAAATAGAAACGTAGTTGATTCTTGTTATTTGCAGTAGTTATATTCTGTAAAGTCACCGTGAACACTGAGTTAGCGAGTATAGAACCATTACTCCCTGGGGAAATACAGGGTTAGGTTCCGGTGAGCCTCTGGTCATAACATTTTCATCAACTGCTCAACACATAACCTTGTTTTATGTGTGTTTCTGTTTAAGACACTTTATTTAATATGTATTGTTGATTAATTAACATTGACCTCATGGCCAACAGCACTGTAACTCATGCCTGAGTGAAGCTTATCTCACACAAGTATTTTCTCTGTAAGGCACATCAAGGTGTTCTGCTTGGGAACTGACAGCACTTTAGTACTGCGCTTGGGGGCCATTTTAAACAGCGAAATCACCAACAAAAAGCACAAAAATGCAAAAAAAAAAAATGGCACTAAATAGACTATAAAAAGGACATTTGTTTACGGTAGGAGATAGGAAACAAGAAGGTGGTGTCACTTTGTTCAGCCTCAGCTGGGAATGTATGTGTAGGGAGACTCAAATTTTTCACTCCCCTGCACATGCCTGAGAATGACCATAAAAATACTGAGTATGATTTTAGTTTACAAATAAATGTTAGCAAGTAGGTGAATTAGTAAATCCACAAATAATGAGGTTTACCCTAATTGTATACTTTGCAAAGATAATAGACTATTGACTTTTATTTTTAAAATGTATCTTATCTGAAGCTAATTATAATTTTATTATGGCTGTAGATAAATTATTATTCATATGAACAACTAATAAGAAATGCATGACATACACAAGTTATTATTTTAAAATAATGGATATAGTTTTATACTTTGCTTTAGCAATAAATTATATGCTTTTTGAACCCCACAGACCTAGAAAGAATAGTGCTTTTATTTCCAGTATGTGATTAGGCAGCTAGAGGTTGTCCAGTTCATTGGGAAATTTAAAAGCAAATTTAAAAGTAAAATTATTTTAATTTGCTCGTATTTTGAAATTAAACTGCAAACATTTATTGATTAAATTATAATCATTTCCAATTTGGATGCTATTCAATAGCGTGAATGGTATTGGAATTAGATTTAGGAAAGCGTTGTGCTGAAGAAGCAAACCCGTAGATATAAGATTCAGACTGACAATACAGATATGAATGGTTTATAAAGGCATATAGGAATCATACTGAGGAACAAACTTAAAGTGAAGTATAAATTTGGTGCTGTTATTGTTTCCAGTGGATTTAAGTAAGAACTTTCTGTTGATAGAAATTATAAAACTGATTTTCTGTATATCCTTAACAATACAGGAAATATGCAAAATCAGTGAATGAACCAGATAACTTTCTGGATTTTCATTTTCAATTGATGTTTCTTTCTTTTTCCTTTTCACTTTTTCAGGTATTCTTACACCAAGTGATGAGTTCCAGTTTTGGATAGAACAAGCTCATCGTGGAAATAAACAGACTAGTAAAGAAAGAGCCAGTTATTTTAAAGAATTATTTGAAACAATTGCAAGAGTATGTGATTCATACATAGTTATATATCAGGCTTTTGATAACAGTACTTTAGAATTCAATTTTCAATAGATTTATCTCTGTTTTAAAATCATTGCTTGATGATTGTGAACAAAATATATCCTTCGTATGTCGTAGGGTTTACTTAAGGTGTGTATTTAACGTGGATACAACTTAGATATCCAAACTTTTAAAAAAGTTAAATTCTAATCTCTAGTAAATATTTTTCTCACAAACACACTTGCTTTTCTGCTGGTGGATAGGGAAAAACAAAAATCTAATACACTAACAGAGGTTTATCCACATGGAGGTAATATGTTCTTTTGAAAAAATGTTCACTTTATTCAAATTAGCATTTTGAAATAATCTGAAATATAAAAAGTCTTAGTTTTATACTTATTTGATTTATTATTCTTTGATGTTTCCACAGAGAGGTTAAATAAGTGACCTTTTAAAGTATGGTTACAAAAAAAGTCTCTTCTTTTCAAAATAAATATACAGTAATTTTCTATTTATTCCCAGTATTATTTCAATAATATCATTTTAATGAAGTGTTTGAAATGGTTTTAAAGTTTTGTGTAACAAGGATGAAATGTAGAATAATAAATCTTGTACTGTGATTGTATTATTGGTTACATTATGCAACACGGTAAATGAAGGAATAAAGATATGTAAACTACAATGGATAGTGTATATATGACATTAAGGCCACCTCTATTGCATAAATAAAAGAAATGAATCCAAATTTAAAGAAAATTAGGCCAAGGGTAAAAATAAATGAATAAACTTTTTGCAATTCTTATTTTTCTTTTGGCTTCCGTGAAATTTATGTTTGTGAACTTACAGAACTATTTGCATAAAGAAGTAATATATCATCTGGTAGAAAAAGGGGGAGAAAATAATATGGCAGATATTAGAGTTGTAGTAGTTGAAAAAGTCTGAGAACATTTTGACTGTATTGCTCATGGTACAAGTATGATTATGTTTAAAAATTAATGCATTTTGATTTTAGGAGTTTTATAACTTGGACAGTCTATCCTTATTGGAAGTAGTTGACCTAGTGGAGACTACTCGGGATGTTGTAGATGATGTGTGGAGACAGACAGAGCATGATCATTATCCTGAGTCACGGATGTTACATCTCTTAGATATCATAGGTACTAGTAAAGAAATAAACTTTTGAAATTTTGGAAGCCTGTTTTATTTTGTTTTATGTTTTTTCCTTTAAATGCTTAAAGGAAATGCTTTCCTTTAAATTACTTAAAATGCTCCTTAATGTAATAATTGTTGCTTAACATAACTTTTAAAGCAAATCATATTGGATTATTTAAATAGATATTTGTATATAGTTGGTTAATTTAAATCATAAGTTTCAAATTCTTTGACCATTAAAACAACTAAATTTACATAGATTTTTAGTCCCTCTGCATGTATGTGTTTAGACTTTATTTTGTAATGACCTGAAAAGTTCTTTTATATATAATGGCTTATCTGTCAATATTAAAAGTGTATGTGCTTTTTGACCCAGGAAATACCCTTCTTTAGGAAATATTAGACTGTACATAAAGGTGTATATATAAGATATTTATTGCTGCACTGTTTGTAATATAAGAGTAGAAACAAATAGCAATTGAGAATTGGTTACATAATGCTACATCCATACAGTAGGCTCTGCAGCCTTTAAAAAAATGTATATATATATTTCTACACTTTAGAGGTGTACATGATGTATTGAAAGGTGCAAAAATACAAACAAATCTGTGTGCGCGTGTGTATTTTTGAAAAATATTTGTTATTGACAGTGCTAGTCTAAGGGTGTGCATGTGGTATTTCACCAATCCTTAGTTTACTAATTTGTATCTTATTTTAGTTTTGTCATAAGCATGTATTCTATAAATTTTCAGTAGGAAAGACATTTCCATTAAAAAGTTTGCTTTATGTTTTATTAGGTGGTTCATTTGGAAGATTTGTTCAGAAAAAGTTGGGAACTTTGAACCTGTGGGAAGATCCTTACTATCTTGTGAAAGAAAATCTGAAAGCTGGTATTTCAATTTGTGAACAGTGGGTGACCGCCTGTAATCATCTAACAGGTCAGGTGTGGCAGCGCTATGTTCCTCATCCATGGAAAAATGAAAAATATTTTCCTGAAACGCTTGACAGACTTGGCAAACGCCTTGAAGAGGTATCGTTTGATTATTTGGATCTTTGTCTTTAAGTGTGAAGTAGGTCCTCACTTGTTTTGCGAATGTATTTTATAATTAATAAATACTATATATCTGATAGAAATTACTTTTGGGAGAGAATAAGAGCTCAAGTTCACGTGGGATAATTTATGGCAGTCATCTGGTACAGGGCCAGGTAGGCACTATCTAAGTGCTGGTTTCCACCTCCTTTCTTTTTCTTTAGTGTGTGACTGTTCAGTTTGTAAGTTGTGAATGTCAATTTTGTTCTTCTTTGTTGTAAAAAAGATAACCCACTTGTCCATGTATGGAAGCCTTCAGATATTCTCTTGGCTATTGAAATTGTTTTTAAGTAGGCATAGCTTTTTAGGGAGTACTCAGTGGAAATATTTGACACAGCTGCTTAATTTACATAAGTTATGAGTTTCAGTATAGAACTTTTATTTTTAGCTTGAAGGGACAGGCAAAATTAGAATATGTGATGATTACAAAGCTGAGTTTTTCCCTTTATGCTTAGGGGAACCATAGCTCTTTGGGGATTTGTTTTGTTTTTAAACAAATTTCATTTGAAAAATTATGAAAAATGTTCTCATTATGAAAAATTTCAAACATACACAGAAGTAAAATAGTATAATGAATGCCATTGTATCCATCACCCAATTTCTACAACTACTGACATTATTCAGTTCTTGTTCCATCTTTGTCTTCCCTGCCTTCCTTTTTTTGCTGGAGTATTTTTAAAGCCCATCTAAGAAATATACTTTCACCCTTAAAACATAACCGCAATATCACTATCACACCAACAAAATGACAATAATTTCTTATCATTTTTATATCTAACCAACGTTCTATTTTTCTGTCCCAGAAATTTTTTTTTTTTTTGTGAGGAAGATCAGCCCTGAGCTAACATCCAGTGCTGATCCTCCTTTTTTTTTTGCCAAGGAAGATTGGCCCTGAGCTAACATCTGTGCCCATCTTCCTCTACTTTATATGGGACGCTGCCACAGCATGGCGTGACAGGCGGTGCGTCGGTGTGCGCCCGGGATCCGAACCCATGAACCCCGGGCTGCTGAAGCGGAGCACGCACACTTAACTGCTTTTGCCACCAGGCCGGCCCCTCAGAAATTTTTTTGTAGTTCACTTGAATCAGGTTACTTCATAGGCGGAGCTGTATAGTTCTTATATGTTACATCAGGAGGCATGTAGTGTCTGATTTTCTCACATTCAGAGAGTTAAGTTTGATCTGTGGGTTCAGGTATAATTGGCCTGACCCATCTGTTATAATGTTCTCCATCAACCTTTTCTTAATGATTTCAGCAGCCATTGATGATCATGAGAAGTTGCAAAGTGGTGATTTTCTAATTCTAATGTTTTGCCTGCATTTGGTAGTGATAATGGGAAAACTCTTCGTCATTAATTTTTTTTTATTTTTTATTGAGGTTTTAATGGTTTTTAACATTGTGAAATTTTGGGTTGTGCATTTTTGTTTGTCCATCACCATATATATGACTCCCTTCACCCCTTGTGCCCACCCCCACCGCCCCTGGTAACCACCGTACAGTCTTCTTTGTCCATGTGTTGGTTTATATTCCACATATGAGTGAGATCATACAGTGTTCGTCTTTCTCTTTCTGGCTTATTTCACTTAACATAATACGTTCCAGGCCCAGCCATGTTGTTGCAAATGGGACGATTTTGTCTTTTTTTATGGCTGAGTAGTATTCCATTGTATATATATACCACGTTTTCTTTATCCAATCGTCAGTCGAGGGACACTTAGGTTGCTTCCACTTCTTGGCTATGGTGAATAGTGCTGCAATGAACATAGGGGTGCATAAGCCTCTTTGGATTGTTGATTTCAGGTTCGTTGTCTTCCTCATTAATTTTTTAGTTACCTTGAAATATAGTTTGTACAGGAATGGCATTATAGACAATTACTTCTTTCCTTTTACTTATCACTTTTTAGAACAATGAACAATTAGTTATTGTCATAGTAAGTTTCATAGGTGATCAATGAAATGTTTTTTAGTAGTATCATTATGAACCCATGGGTTTTTATATGTTATGTGTTTCAATCTATTGTATTTATTGTTATACTCAAATTGTTCCATCATTGGGCAGTGAGTGCCCCTTTAAGTTGGCTCCTTTGTCATTTTGACATGAATCCAATATTCCTTTGATAACTTCCTTACTTTCAAGCCTCCCCAAATGTACCAGCTTATCTTGTACATTTTCTGTCTCATACCTGGAATTAGTCATTTCTCCAAAGAGCCTGGTTCTTTTTAGTGGAAAATGGTATTTAGCAACAGCATGCTGGTTGGGGAAGTGCTAAATATTACTTAGTTATCAATGTTTTTAGGTATTGTCAGTAGATAGGGTTGTTAAAGTGGTATTTCTGTTTTTAACAAGAGAAAAATAAATCATGAGTTTATACTGATATTTCCAACTCAAGTAGGTAAGTAAGTAAAGTAAGGTTTACTTAACCTTTTTGATTACTTTTGATTGTTGATGGAAATTTTATATACAAAATACTATAATTTGCTTTCCAGCTGTTTGTAAATTATACATAATAGAATTGTTAACATAACATTTCATTATTAGAAGTGCAATTTAACGCAGAATAATGAAAATCAAGTTTTTGCTATATCAAGGAGGAGAGATTCTAAAACTTTACTTAAATGAGCTTTAGTTTTTAAACATAGTTTAAAAATATTAAGATTTTATATATTTTCACTAGATTTGAGCACACTGATTGATAGTAGTGCGATGATACAGTTATCTTTGAGAATCACTTTGATTATTGATGAGTAGTAATTCTCAAGATTACAGTTTCACTTTTTTGTTTATTTCAGAGAACTTAATTTAAAGAAATTCTTGTCCAGTGTCTTTAGATTTTAGACCTATTTGTGCAGATTTAAATAAGTTTGTTGTTTTAATATTTTATGGTTTAGGTCTTGGCTGTTAGAACAATTCATGAGAAGCTTCTCTATTTTTTACCTGCCAGTGAAGAGAAAATCATATGCCTGGCTCGAGTATTTGAACCTTTTACTGGCCTGAATCCTGTGCAATATAATCCATATACTGAGGTTGAGTATATATGTTTGTCTATATAATTTCCTGTTTGTGTTGTTCTTTTAAAAAGCAAATTTTTAAAACATTAAAGTCTAATGGTATTGTTAATTTGTTTAGCCTTTATGGAAAGCCGCAGTGTCTCAATATGAAAAAATTATCGCACCTGCAGAACAAAAAATAGCAGGAAAATTGAAAAATTATATATCAGAAATTCAGGATAGTCCACAGCAGGTAAAATATTGAAATATTTCACTTTTATTATTTCCCTTTAGCTATTTTAGGAGATATATGTGTATTTACCAAATCAATCTACTTGGGATGAACATATAGCTATTTTATTTTATATTAGCTTCTTCAAGCATTTCTGAAATATAAAGAATTGGTGAAGCGTCCAATTATAAGCAAAGAATTGATGCTAGAAAGAGATACTTTACTGGCGAGACTTGTGGACTCAGTTAAAGGTAAACTTTATCAGGAATTATAGTGTATGCTTGAGAAAATATTTTTTGTAGGTTACTTTTTCTTTGTTATACCGTTTAGGATTAAGACTACATTTTATGATGTCTATATGCTGAAGAATAATTTACTATTTTTGTTATACATGACAGATTTTTTGAATTAACTGCTTAATTTCTTTCTCTGTCTCACTTGATACATGGTGAGTTCCCTGAGGGTAAGGGGCCAACTCTTATTTTTCTATCCACAACATTTGACATAGTGCTTGGTACATGGAAGGCATTTAGGAGATCTTTGCTGACTGTATGTAATCATTTATTTGATTTAAATTTTATAGATTTTCGATTAGACTTTGAGAATCGATGCCGAGGAATTCCTGGTGATGCATCTGGACCACTTTCTGGCAAAAATCTTTCAGAAGTTGTCAATAATATAGTTTGGGTTCGCCAGTTGGAACTGAAGGTATTAGTTTTAATAAAAATTGAAGAATACTAATTGTAAAATGTGCTAAATTAATGTGCTAAATTCTACACACTAGAACTGTAGTGAAAACATTCTGTTTTCTTTGGCATATCCATCTAATTTTCATGTGAAATGTAGAATTCTAAAAAAGTGTGCAGAGGAGATTCTAATGGTTATTGAGATAATTATCCAATCATTTATCATTCCAATTGCAATTGTTCCAGGTAAGTCCCTTTTAAAAAAAATATTCAAGAGGAAAGCATCCTTTATACTGCATTAAAAAAATTCTTTGAAAATAAATCGTTTTTAATTCTCTGAAATGTGTCATTGCAAAATCTTGGTAGTTGCAAAGTCTATCTGCAAGTATGTTTATGTAAGTAAATCATTCTAGGTTGAAAGGAAGTTATGGGAAATTTGAAAGGTAATTAAGTCATTGCCTAAAGTAGTGGCAGCAATTTATAGATTTAAAGGACTATTATTTTAATATTATCAAAATTGATCTAAGAAACTTATGTACTTATTAATATATGGTACAATGTCTTGCAATCGACTCATATGATAAATGTTAGTTGGTTATAATCTGTGGTTAAGAGCAAGTGGACATAGACTGTTGTAAAGGCTAGCATATTTGAGAATTCTACTTATTCAAGTTTGTATTTTTGATGTTTTATTTTCTGGACTATTCTGCCTAATTTTGTCATTAGCTTTCCAACGTGCTACAATGTTCTTTGTACAGTTGTGGAGGAAAGGCATTTCTCTCCTTTAATTGCCACTCAAATTGGCCTAATTACTGTTTGAGCTGTTAAATAGAGCATTTAGCAAAGGGCCCAAATTATTGCTTAACATGTTTAAGTTTACAGTCATGCACTGCATAATGACATTTTGATCAAGGACAGACCACATATACCTTGGTGGTCCTATGAGATTAGTACCATATAACCTGGGTATGTATTAGGCTATATCATCTAGGTTTGTATAAGTATACTTTATGATGTTCGCACGATGACAGAATTGCCTAACGACGCATTTCTCAGAACATATCCCTGTCATTAAGTGATGCGTGACTGTATTGCTGAATTCTTGGAGTTTCATCTGAATTTCCCTTATCTTACCCTTCAAGTTATGCCTTGTATGTGTTATTCTCTGTGTTTTGCTATTCTGAGATTGTATAATTCAGAAGCAAAGTAGGGGTTGATATTCTTATATTCACTGACAAATCTTCTATTTTACTGTTTATAGATGAATGGGAAAATAATTTCTGAATGATAGATCAGAGAAGGGGGCTCATTTTATGCTAACTTTGTTAGAACTTAAATAATAAATATTCTTCTAATTTGACTTTTTAAGGTGGATGATACTATCAGAATTGCAGAGGCTCTTTTATCTGACTTGTCAGGATTTCGATCTTTCCATCAAAGTGCTGAAGATCTCTTAGACCAGTTTAAACTATATGAACAAGAACAATTTGATGATTGGTCCAGGGATATTCAATCTGGTTTGTCTGATTCCAGATCTGGTTTGAGGTATGTATAAATATACCAAACAGTGAAATCTACACAAGAATCTTTTTTCTTATGTTATTAATCCAAATGACAAGTGGAATTAATAATTTCTGCTTTCTCCTTTCTTCAAACTTGCTGCTGTTCCTTTAATTTTTGTTGTTGTTAGTTTTTGATTATCAACTTTTAAGTCATTAAGGTTTGCAACTTTGATGATATAGTTAGTTGACTGCTTTTCCCTTCCTTCTCATGTCTGTGCCCCAGAACTGTGGATTCTCATTTTGAAATTAGGAATTTTTCCTCTCCCATGGTTTTTTGTTATTGGTATTCATAGATGTTTTTCTACCATTTAACATGAATATTATGTACATGTACACACACAAACATAGACACACACATTGTAAACTGTAAAATTTCATTAATTTTTAGCTCCTTGAGATGAGACGTATTTCTTTATGGTGCCCAACGTAGTAAGGGTTTGGTAGATATTTACTGAGCTATATTGAATGTAATTTAATTGGTTAACCTAATTATTCTAATGGGTATTTAAAGTAGACGGTTTAAAAAAAAACATTGTTTCTTTGTTCAGATAAACTTCTACCAGCATATTATTGTCTGTATTTTTAGAAACTTGATCACTTTTTAATTTTTAGAAACTTGTTACTTTTTAAAAGTAACTTTCTCCATAATATGAAATTCTGTTTATTTTCCCTATTCTGCTACAAAAGATAATTAGGCCAAAAGTGGTAGCTTCTTAAACTGAATGAATAATTTTTTTTTCACTTTATCTTGCGTTTTGGTTGCAGAGTAAGAATAGAAGAACCAAAAGGTGCTGGGGCAAAATGATTATAATTTTATGCATTTAACTCTTTCTCTTTCTACTCTGAACCTAGAATACGAGAGATGCTCCAAGCCAAAAGAAAAATAAAGAGTTCTTTAGTCAACTAATTTTGGAAACTTTGCACACTTTGCACACTTTTATCACTATAGCTCTGGTGGAGACCCACTGTGTATGACAGTGTACCAAAGGGCGGAGACCTGCTGTGAAGAATCCTGTTTAACTTTTTTCAGCCCAGTGTTTCCCATTTGGCAGTGAAACTCCCTGACTTCCACTTTTTTTTTTTTTTTTTAGTTAAAATGCATTATGTCCCATAGAATCAGTGTGTTTTGGAACATATTTCAGATATGCTGGAATGTAGAAACTGATTTTGAAGATTAGTTTTGAATAAAGGGAAAAAGGGTCACCATTATAATTTTCTGACAGGCTTTGTGCTCATATAGAAAAGTTTGGGCTAAGTTATTGTTTTAAGCCATTTTAAAGTATCTGCTTTTTATTATGCTTTGTTTTGTGTTGTTAAGTAGGCTGAATAGATTTGTTCTTTGCTTTTCAGTAGCTTGTTTTCTAAGACCTGCAAGTTCTTTTAATTGTGAAAGTGATTTGAAAGAATGAGCATTATGTAAACCTGATCCTGAAAGATAGGTCATGAAAAATATAATGCTTTATGCTTAATTTAGCTCAGCATTTTCATAATCCATGCTGACTTGAGTGCCCCAATGTAAAATTTGCTGTTGTAGCCTTTACAAGAAACACAAAGAAAGGACAGTCTTAGATAGTGACACAAAGAGTAGAGGAATGAAACATTTGATTATCTTTGCTCCTACCATTTTGATGTTCTTTACCATTGATTCTTTATTAAAGTATTAAAGAACCAGGTAGGCTGACTATAAAGAAAAAATCTAAGGTACATTCTAGAAAAAAGAATCAAAGCCTTTTCTGTGTATGGTGGATATGATGTCAGTTTTGAATCTTAGCTGAAGGTTAAGAGATTGATTTTTCTGACTTCAAAAACTGCTTGATTGAAATATAATGTGATAATATACTTTGGATATTGCAGTTTGTTATCAGGATCTGAATTGTGAGCTACTGTATGAAAAAAAGGTAACAACTTGAAAACTATAATTAAAAAATTCTTTGACTTAATTTTATATTTACAGAATAATTGTAAGAACTAATGTGTTTTTCATTGTCAAAAGAGTGAGAACATGAACCTTAAAAAGTTACTCATTTTGTTTTGTAGTATTGAGGCTAATAGTCGAATTATGGAATTGGATCCTAGTGATGGATCATTAAAAGTGCATTATTCAGATCGGTTGGTGATTCTTCTGAGGGAAGTTCGTCAGCTTTCTGCCCTTGGCTTTGTTATTCCTGCCAAAATACAGCAAGTTGCAAACGTTGCACAGAAATTCTGCAAGCAAGCAATTATTCTTAAACAAGTATGAAATTATATTATATTTTTGAAAACATGGCTATTGTGAGTTTATTACATTAGAATATTTTAAGGGCTTTGTTTTCTACTTTTGAGTTTTTTAGGCTAATAGATTAGCACCATTAAGTCTTGTTAAATTATGGTTTGCTAAATGACTACATTACAAAATTTGCTTTGTAAACCATATAGAAATTTATTAATTTGAGGTATTATTGTTACTGCTTTTTATTCTGAAGACATTTGGAAAAATAGAATATTATTCTTTCTCTTTTTTTCTTCTTTCTTTTATGTTACTTGCATGGGTCTTAAAGGACCTACTAATTAAAGGATCTTCTGCCTGCCGTCAAAAGACAGATTCTTAGAGAATTGGTAGGCTTATGGACTGGTCTCTGTTTTTGGTGATTTCCTTGGTCTACCTGTTCAGTACATTGCCATCATATCATATTCCTGTTTAAAACCAACTATTATCACCACATTGTCTACCTCCTTAGTACAGTATACAAGGCCCTCTTAATCACGCTCTAACTAACCTTACTGTTTGTGGCCTTTACTACCTGTACTCTTCCCCTCATGTTGCACCCTATGCTTCAGTAATATGAAACTTGGCTCCTTTCCAAACACATCTCCGTGCGCTGATATCTTTCTAATTGGAAAACTCAAAAGTCATCCTTTAATTCCCAACTCATAAGTCACTTTCCTTGTGTCTTCCTTTAGTTGATTGTTCTTTATTCGGTGAGTAGTGTGCAAATCACTCTGGATTTTTTTCAGTTTTTCTGTCACTTGATTATTAGATCTTAGAGGGCAGGAACAATATCTTGTATATTTGGTCTTGCATTTATTCTTTTGTTCAAAAAGGATTCATTGAGCACTCATACTACCAGGGACAGTGTAATGAGGATATAAACATGAATATATTACTCATACTCTGGCACAGGGTTTCTCAGTCTCAGCACTTTTGACATTTTGGACCAATTTTTTTTTGTGGGGGATGTCCTGTGCATTGTAGGATGTTTAGCAGCATCCCTGGCCAGTAGCACCTGCCTAGTCCTGACAGTCAAAAATATCTCCAGACATTGCTGAGTGTCCCCTTGGGTGCAAATCAGCCATGGTTGAGAACCACTGGTCCAGTGAAAAAGAGTAAACTAAACATTGTATTCTCATTAAATATCAGGCCTTCTGGTAGATGCCTTATTTATGTTGTTTCAATTAATCCCCCGTTTTTCACTGATCTAATTGGGGATCAGATTTGTAACATAGTTTTCCCAGTGCCACACAGCTAGTAAGTTATGAAGCTGAGATTTGATACCAAATCTCTCTGACTCCAAAGCCATATTTATTCCATTATAGTTCATATAGTGATGACAGATATGTGAACAAATAGGTACAATATTTAGTAATATGAGTACTATATTATAGATGTTCAGAAAGCCCTGTGAAAGCATAGAGGTGGGAATTTTCAGTTATTTTCCTGGGGAGGGGTAGAGGTAGTATCAGATAAATCTTTACAGAGGCATGATGTGTAATGTGAGTCAGGAACAGCGTACATGTGTTCTCTCAAGAGCACGAGGAGGTGGGATGGATGATCATTTCAAAGAGAGGGACTACATATTCAAAAGTAGAAAGCCTTGCTCACTTTTTTATCCTAAGTATTTAGTCTAACACAATTGGAGCTCAAAAGATGAGTGAATGGTCATATAGTATTTGTATTTACCCCTAGGAGAACAATTGTGAAAAATCTATGTATATGTACCTTTACTTATGAGCAGATATTTAGCTAGAGCAGGGAGTATGAAGTAGGGTGTTATATAGATAACAGTATGGCCAGATTGCTATGATGGTATGTATTCTTTGCTTCTAGTTTTCCTGATTGGGCTTTTTCTGGGACTATTGTGGTATAGAATGAGTAGAGTGGGTATTCCCCACCAAATAAAGTATGTTTTTATGCATACTAGTGGAAAGAAGATGACTCTCTATAAAATTAATAAATATATTTATAAGCAACTACTCTGTGCCAAGAATTTTGTGAGGTGCTGAGGATACAAAAATTAAAAGACAGTCTCCTTAAACTCCTTAGACTCCCTCCATAGTGTCCACTTGATTTTCTTCCCTGAACCTCTCCTTATTCCCCAACAGACAGTGTTGACAATGTCCTCCTTTGTCCACCACTGTACCTTGTAGGTATCTCTATTTTTTGATTCATTGATTAATTCAACAAACATTTATTGAGTGCTTGCTATTTGCTAGGCACTGTTTTTAGAGCTATCATTCTGATATGGGAGATAGACAGTAAATACATAGATAGATAATACATGTTAGGTAGTGATAAGTACTTTGAAGAAAAATAAAACATAGTAAAAAGATTGTGACAAAAACTGCTATTTTGGGGCCGGCCCAGTGGCATAGTGGTTAAGTTCATGCACTCTGCTTCGGTGGCCCAGGGTTCGATGGTTCAGATTCCAGGTGCGGACCTACACACTTCTCATCAAGCCATGCTGTGGCAGCGTCCCATATACAAAATAGAGGAAGATTGGCAGGGATGTTAGCTCAGGCCCAATCTTCCTTAAGCAAAAAAAAAAGACTGGTATTTTATTCAGAGTGGTCGGGGTAAGTGTTGATGAAAATGTAATATTTGAGAAGAGACATGACAAAGTGAGCAAAAGAACCATGCAAATATCTGGAGGAAGACTATTGCAGACAGAGGGAATGATTGACATATGCAGAATTCCTGAGGGAAGACTCATTTGGTAGGTTAGAGTAACAGCAAGCAGGCCAGTTTGGCTACAATGCAATGAGGGAGGGGTTTGTGGTGGGACTAAAGGCCAGTTTATGTAAAATGTTTGTGCTGGGGTAAGGGGATGGGTTTTGGATTTGGATTTCATTCTTAAGTGTATTGGGAAACCATTGGAAGGTTTCAGGTAAGAGTTTTGGGATTTTGGATTTTGTTCTCAAATGTATTGGGAAGTCATAGGAAGATATGACATGATTTATATTTAAAAAAGGACCACTCTGGCTGCTTTGAATAGACAATAGGAGGCCATGATTGGAAACAGAGAGACCAGTTAGGAGATGGTGCACTGGTCTTGCCAAGAGATGAGGGTGCTTGGTTTGGAGTGGGATTGATGGAGGTGTTTGAAGTAGTTGGATTCAATATGTATTTTGAAAGTATAGTCAATAGACTTCACTGATGTGAGATGTGAGAGAAGAGTTGAGGACAACTCAGATATTATTTTGGTCTTCAAAATGGATAAATCATTGTGTTTTGTACAGTTGTGAGTCACTTAATGAAAGGGATATGTTCTGAGAAATGTGTCATTGGGCAATTTCATCTTTATGTGAACATGGTAGAGTGTACTTACACAAAATTAGGTGGTATAGCCTACTACACACCTAGGCTATGTGGTACTAATCTTACAGGGACCACTGTAGTGTTTGCATTCCTTCATTGACCGAAACATCATTATGCAGGGCATGACTGTACTGAAAAAGGAAGGAGCAGGTTTGGAGAGTTACAAGAACAAAGAGTTCAGTTTTTTTGCGTTTAACATGCTTTACTGGTTTCCTCTGTGTTCCCTATGAGACTGTGAACTTCCAGGGACTGATTCCAGGGACTGGATTTTATAATCTTGGTTTAGTTGGCCCCTGGGACAAATTATAAATTGGCAAATTATAGGAACGCAACACATATTTGTTGATTGTATATATTAATACATGCATAAAGACTATGTTGGAGATGAAAAAACTATTTTTTGTTAAATCTTAGAATTGATAAGAGTTAATGTTTGCATTCAAACAATTAAAAATGAAAGAAAATTAAAAATTGTGTGGTATGTATTATTGATTATTGCTAATTGGACTTTTACTTTGTAGGTGGCACATTTTTACAATTCCATCGATCAACAAATGATTCAAAGTCAGAGACCAATGATGTTACAATCTGCCTTAGCGTTTGAACAGATAATTAAGGTAAATAGACTTTTTATGTTATTATCATTAGATGTTACGTGTAAAGTGTTTCTCATTTCTTAGTTTTTTAGTATATTCTTCAGCTTAACATAGCCATTGATCTAAGGCTTTATTTTGTTCCCCAAAGACTTCCTTCACTCTTAACAAGTAACATTTTTCCAGCCATAGATTTAAATGGTTGTGTTGAACATATTTTGGTGCTGGTTTTGATCAATTGAATTAATATGTATACTATACAATTTGTATGCTGTTACCTTTACTTTTTCACTGAAGTGTGAGATCCTTATACACAGGACTCTTTAGTGCTTTTCCATCATCTCCTGATTTTGCAATTTAAGATTTATTTGCTCTTTATGCTTATTTAAAGATCTACACATAGGAAATTAGGAAAACCCACAATAGTTTTTAAACTATCTGTTACTATGTGACTGCTAACTTTTTGAAATCTACATTTTTAGTCTTCAGAGGCCTGAAATATTTAAAAAATAAGTAGAAGAAGAATATACCCTTTTATTCTTCTTTTATTTGAAAGTGGATAACCAGTTGTGTCATGGTTTTCAAGACTACCGCAGGTTCTATGATTTGCTAGGAGGACTCACGGGACTCAGGGTATAGTTGTACTCACAGCAACGATTTATTACAGCAAGAGGATGCAAAGTGAATCAGCAAAGGGAAAGGTGCATGGGTGAAGTCCTGGGGAAACCAGGTACAAATTTTCAAGAGTCCTCTGCCGGTGGAGTCACACAGGGCATGCTTCCCCTAGCAATGAGTTGTAACGCATGTGAAATGTTGTCTTTCTAAGGAAGATGACTAGCGACTCAGTGCCCAGGCTTTTATTGGGGGCTGGAAATGTGGGTATCTTCTGCCTAATATGTACCAGAATTCCAGATCCCCAGAAGGTGTTCAGCATAAACTATATGGGAGAGCAGGGACTCTATTTTCGTGCTCTGTAGCAGTACAACAGTAAAGTAGTGTATAGTAATTACTCATTAAATACTTTTTGCACTGATTCACAGAGTATTCTATTGAATTTATTATAATTGTTTATTTTCATTTATTCATCAGCTATTTATTGAGGGTCTTCTGTATTCCAGAGACTTGCTATGCCTTAACATTTACCACTTCAAGTGAAGTATAGAAACCTTACTTCTATTTAGGTCTCTTTACCCTCTCTACTTGTATACATTTGTCTTAAGTATTTAGTACCATCTACATACATAGAGCACTACATCAGATGGGGTTATAATTTTCAGTCATCAAATATGATTTAAGAAACTCATGAGAAGAAGGATAGTTTATTTTATGTTTATATTTTCCTCATCCCAATGTTTTTCTTTCTTTTCTGTTCCAAGCTTCTCATTATCATTTCCTTCTTCTTGAGAGAACTTCGTTTAGCCCTGCTTTAAGAGTAGGTTTGCTAGTGACAAATTCTATCAGTTTTCTTTTGCAGAGAATGTTTTTATTTCCCCTAATTCCTGAAGGATATTTTCACCAGATATGAAATTCATGGTTCACAGTTCTTTTAGCGCTTTAAAAGTGTTGTTCCACTTCTTCGTGGCCCTCGTGGTTTCGGATGGGAAATCCTCTGCCATTTGAATTTGCATTCCTTTCTAAGTAACTCATTATTTCTCTCTGAAACAACGAGGTCTAGCATGAGGACTGGGTGAGTGCGTATGTTCAGTTTTCTGCTGGGCCCTGTAGATACCATCCTGACAGAAGTGGAGCACTGACTTGCACTGCTTCATTTCAGATGACTGGAGTGGGAGTTCAGTGCCCCTTTTTGCCCTACTGACACCTTCCCGAGACAGTGGGGTACCAGCTTGCAGTGTCTTGTGGCCTCCAAGCAGGGTGTGAGCTCAGTTCCCTACTAAGCCCTGTTGATATGGTTAGGAGAAGTGGAGGGCAGATTCACACTGCTGTGTTACAGCAAAGCGGGGGCGGAAGCTCAGCCCGGTTCAGCTCTGCTGTCTTGACAGGGGAATTGGAGTACTGTCTGCTTTGTGCCAAGCAAGGGATGGAATATTAGCTCTCTACTTGGTTCCACTGAAATTGCAGAGAGGTTTTTCCATTGGTGTTTGGCTGGAGTAGGATGGGTGTTTGCCTAAAAGGTTTTCTGTTGTTAGGCCACTATTTTCCTGGTCCTTTGGCTAGAGGGAATAGGATGCTAGAGCTTTTTCTGTCTGTCCCTGTGGGTGGTTCCAGGTTAGAGACTTCTCCAGCGCCCTCTCCTGGATATATGGGGGACGATAAGGGAACCCATGTTTGTATTTCTACCTTTCGGTCTTTCTATGCCTGTTTGTTGTGTTATGTCTAGGGTTTTTTAGTTGTAAGAGGGATAACTTGGAAGGAATGGGGCTACTCAATCTTGGCCCGGTTGCCTTATCATTTATAAAATGGAAAAATTATTATATTGCAGGTTAATGTTAGGGATAAGTGGACTTATGATGTAGAATATTGAATCTTTTGGGAAAAATGCATTTGAATACTAAATGTCATTTGTTGTACCCTTAGAACTCCAAAGCAGGAAGTGGGGGAAAGTCCCACATTACTTGGGATAATCCTAAAGAATTAGAAGGCTACACCCAAAAACTTCAAAATGCTGCTGAACGACTTGCCACTGAAAACAGAAAATTGAGAAAATGGCACACTACATTTTGTGAAAAGGTATATTTTATTTATAAAATTGAATAAGCTATGAATAGTGTTATTTAAAAAGTAATTAGAATATAATTTTAAATAACTTTTTATTTGGAAATAATTTGAAACTTAAAGTTCCAAAAATAGTATAGAGATTTCACACTTATCCTTCACCCAGCTTCCCCTATTGTTAACAACTTATTTAAACATAGAACAGTTATCTAAATTAGGAAGGAGACCCTTTTGAATTTTACAACTTTTTCCGCTGATGTCCCTTTTCTTTTCCAGGATCCCACCTTGCATTTCGTTGAGTCTCTAATCTCTTCTCCTCAGTCTTTCCTTATTTTTCGTGACTTCGATGCTTTTGCTGAGTACTTGTCATTTTGTAGAATGCTTCTTGATTTGGGTCTATATGATGTTTTCTCATTATTGGACTGGAGTTATACAGTTTTGACAGGAATATCACAGAAGTGATATTTTGCCTTTCTCAGTGCATTGATCAGGTATTGATGTGTTTTATTATAGGTTGAGTTAACCTTGATCACTTGGTTAAGGGGCTGTCTATCAGGTTTTTCCACTGAAAAGTTACTATTTTTTCGGTGATACTTTGAGACTGTTGTGCTCTAATGTTAACAGGTGGTAGTTCTTATGAATATTGATCTGCTTCGGCAGCAGCAGCGTTGGAAAGATGGATTACAAGAATTGCGAACTGGCTTAGCAAGTGTAGAAGCACAGGTAGAGTATTTTATTTTGTGTCTATACTTTGAAATAGGACCTTTTCAGAATGTGAATATATGAATTGATGAAAAGTTCATAAAGTTATCTGTAAATGTTTACTGATGAATTTCTAATAAATTTAGAATTCAGCTAAATTATATATAGACTATAAATTAACAATGCATTTACATTTAAAAATATAACAGTAAGTTTCCATTTGTCTTATGGAATGTTAAATTCCTCAATTCAGACTTTGTAGTTTTTCTGACTTAATGCTTAAATATCTGTCATTTGTTTGCTTTCTTTTAGGTGATTGTGACAGCTGTAGAACACAAAATTAGGTTTAGGCAGAAGCCTAGTGATTGAAATAACTTTGTTTCAGAATTTCTTTCTTTATTTGGGTAAAATTTCAGTTCCATACACATTTTGATATGAGATGATGTATATGAAAGTGGTTAGCACAGAGCCTGCTACATAGTAGGTGATAATGGGATCTTAGTTGAATGTGAGCCAGGTGGCTTACACATTTACATGTATTTTTCAGTTTTTTGAACTTTAAGAAAAAACAAAAATTGAAGTATTAGAATTGATATGTTTATGGTTATATGGAAGCAAAAGAATATGTAAACTATCCTGAGCATTCTCATATTTTAAGTTTATCATGTTTTTAAATGCGCAGTGGATTATTTAGGGCGTGGGAAGGGAAGAGCAGAGCTATACTTGATGGGAATTTTTGAAAAAGGACTAAGAAATTCACAAAATAAACTGTTGTTCCTGTTACTGTTTTTTTTTTTTAGCATCATAAAGTCCATATATAAAATCCATTTAATATTAATTTGATTTTTAAAATTTTATTTATCTTTTTGTATACTATTTATAAGCATGAAGGTTAAAGATTTTCATATTTAACTCTATATAAACTCTCACTACAAATTGCAATTGAGTTGTGTGTTTTAAGATATTTAAAATGAGGTTTTTTTGACTATAATTTTACTTTATGTGATATGAAAGCATTAAATGAAAACCCCATTCTACCACCTAATTTTTTTACTTATTTATTTTTTTATTATTTTTTTACCACCTAATTTTTAAATAAAAAATGCAAATATAACATATTAGGGATTCCAAGCAAGTGACATGCGTGCATGGAAACAGCACTGGAATCATCAACTGTACAAAGCTCTGGAGCATCAGTATCAGATGGGCTTAGAAGCACTTAATGAGAATCTGCCAGAAATAAATATAGACTTAACGTACAAGTAAGATTTTTTAAAACCCAATTTAATTTTCAATCTATAATTTTCCAGTAATTTATATTTTAAAGTTATTTATTTGCTTTCAGACAAGGACGGTTACAATTCAGGCCTCCTTTTGAAGAAGTCCGGGCTAAATATTATAGAGAAATGAAGAGATTCATCGGCATACCTAATCAGTTTAAGGGAGTGGGTGAGGCAGGAGATGAATCTATTTTTCCCATTATGATTGATAGAAATGCAAGTGGATTTCTAACTATTTTCGGCAAAGCAGAGGATCTCTTTAGGAGATTGTCAGCTGTTTTACACCAACATAAGGTATGGAATGTAAATTTCTGTCCTTCTATTATAATATTTCATCTGACTGAATTAGTATTAAACGTACAAATCAATAGTTTATCTTGTGTGGCATAAAATAAAAATATGGTAAACCGGAGAGGCAGAGTTGAGGATTCTTATACAACCTAGATTTATGCCACAGATGAGAAAAAAGTTACACTAAATTTTTTTTGTCTTTGACTATTTGAAGATTGAGAAACTAGTTTTTTGTTTTTTTTTTTGATTGTTATTTCAACTTGGAATGTGACACTATGTTGTATCAAGTTTAATTTCTTTCAGGAAAATATAATCTTTTTTTCATTCTTTGGATCAAGAGCAATCCATGGAGGGAAGCCCTCAAAGTTAATGAAATTGAGATGATTTAACTTTTTACTTTTAAGTGCATCATACCAACTCTCCAAAGATAAACCCTAATTGCATTCATTGCTCATTTGTATTGATCCTGAGACGTATGATTGAGAATTCAGCCAGTTTCTTAAATGACACTGCAATGCTTCTTCTGTATTTTAGATTTCTAGAATCAGTTGAATCTGGATACTTTCAGATTTGTAGCCTACAGTAGCTCTTGGCTTTGCAGAGGTGATTCTGTCTTTGTATATCTCAAATATGAGAAGAGAATCTGACAAAAGGGTTTTTGCATCTCTTCAAAAAAGTTTTATGATCTCTGTATTTTTATATATTAAATCGTTTTTTTCCTATTCATTCTTTAGGCTGTGCAGCAGTGTTTATATTTACATACCTAAATTGAAATTTACTTGAATACCTCACATTTGCTCATTTTTATTGCTCTTAATAGTTGAACTCTGATCTTTTAAATGTTAATTTATTAGTTCTATTTCTTTAATATATTTCTCCTTCATTAAATAGGAATGGATTGTAATTGGGCAAGTTGATATGGAAGCTCTAGTGGAAAAGCATCTTTCTACTGTACATGATTGGGAGAAAAATTTTAAAGCACTGAAAATAAAAGGGAAAGAAGTAGAACGACTTCCAAGGTATTAGAAATTAAAGTAGTACTTATGTATCATAACAGTTTTTGCCATGGGATCATAAGAGTACTCTTCACTTAGTGGTACCAAAGTCAGGTCATCTTCTCACCTCCTCAAGAGCTCAGCCAGGACACCTGAGTATCATCTGAGTATGGCATTGCTGAGACTAAAAGAAGTTTCTCTTCTAGAAGTTCTGCTGGCTGAGACCTAGTTGGGTAGAATAGATAGGGGAAAGAAGCTTCTATCCAGATCTGGCATGAAGATCTAATATTTGATATGCATAGGCACAGTCTAAGAATGGTAAGAATCTACTGCTGAGAGCATACTAAAGGATATAAAGCTAATGACATTTGTCTCTGATTTTGTACTGCTCTGCTTCCTTTCAGAATGCCCTGGGAGGCACACAACATAGTGCTGCTTCTAGGTATTGCCCTAAATGTGAGGAGACCATCTGAGGGGAATCTCATAACCCAGCTGCTTGAGAGTATATCCCCCTCACTATCTGAAATTCATATCACTGGAACCACTCTTTGAAAAAAGCTCTATGAAAGGCTTGTTTAATTGTGCATATCACTTTTATTAATTCACTTGTTCATTCTTTCAATAAATATTTGATGAGAATTTATAACATGCAAAACCTTGTCCTGTGGGAGTACAACGATGAAGAAGACAGAGTACCTGCAAGCAAGTCACTTGCTTTCTGGTAGTGCAATAAGACAAGTATAATTGATGATTAAGTCAAGTACACACAGGGGTTAAGAGAGTGGGCTCTGGAGTTAGATGGCTCTTAGCAGCTGCTTGACTTTGACAGTCACTTAGACCCCATGAACCTCCATTTCCTCAGCTTTAAAGATTTTATTTATTTATTTTTTCCCCCAAAGCCCCAGTAGATAGTTGTATGTCATAGCTGCACATCCCTCTAGTTGCTGTATGTGGGACGCGTCCTCAGCATGGCCGGAGAAGCGGTGCGTCGGTGCACGCCCGGGATCCGAACCTGGGCCGCCAGCAGCGGAGCGCGTGCACTTAACCGCTAAGCCACCGGGCCGGCCCTCCTCAGCTTTAAAATAGTTAAAACTATAGTATTCATCTCTTAGTGTTTCGAGGATTAAGGGATAATTTGTGTATAAATTACTGGTACAGAGTAAGTTCTCAAAAAATATTAGTTGTTATTATTAATGCAGAGAGAATAGTCTTTATTCCATATTAGAGATTGAACTAAAGGCTATGGAGATTTACAGGATGATGACATCCCATCCGTTTGGGGCAAAATCAGGGAAAGCTTTGGCAAGATAGAAACACTTGAATAGAATTTTGACGAGTAGAAATGAGAATTGGAGGCTAAAGCAGAGCCTCTTAGGAGAGAGATTTATGTGCTGAAAATAAGAAGTTGGTTAATCAAGAATTTGATTAGAGTTAATGTTTTATTAGTGACTAGAGGAGATGTTCCTGGAAAGGAGTAGATAAAGTACAGATTTGGGAGAGCCTTACATTCTAAAACAGGGAATTTGGATTTTATTCACGTTAGGATGGTTAGCTATTGAAGGCTTCTAAACAGAAGTGTGTCAGTACCAAAGCTATACATTAGGAATGTTAATCTGGAAATAATGAATTGTTTAGTGGGAGAAAGATATCCTGGAGGAAGAGAGGTTAGTCTGTCATCATCCCGAAGACCAGTAATAAGTAGTTGAATTAAGTTGTTGGTACTCAAAATGGGGGCGGGGGGAGGAAATATTATGGAGTATTAAGAGGTCTTATTATTGGAGGAAAATGAGGGGTGAGGAATAGAGAAGAGACAAATGACTTGAGGGTTGGAGCTTAAATGATTGGGATAATGATAGTGCCGTTAATATTGGTTTGAAGTAAGGAAAAGATAGTGCTTTTGTAATATTTTGATATGAGGTTTCTCTTCTCATTTAGATATTGTCTTTGATCCTAATCTTACCCATCTTATTTGACCTTATGCTGTCACCTGACTGCTCAAGGATCTCTACTGCTACCACTACTATTTATTTGACCCTTACTGTGGACAGTTTTCCTATTTATGCTTCCCTGCCAAAGCTAAACAAAACAGAAAGAATGCATGTCTCACATTCCATTTTCCGTTTTGCTATTTCTTGCTAATAGATTAACATGTATTCACCTAAGGTAATATACACATACATACACAGATATTTATTTTATGGATACTTTTTGGAAATATACTGTAAGAGTAGAAAAACCATATTCTAAGGATGTGTTTCAGATACTGTCGTAAGGATATAATTTTTGGGTAGGCTGTCTATGGCCATCCTGTTTTGTCTATGGCTGAATGGAGCCTTAGTTGCATGTTATCAATATTTTCAAGTGAAAGGTGAAAGTTAGTCTTCTCTACAGTATTCTGTAGTCAGTGAGTACAACTCTGCTGTAATCATATCACTTTATGTTAATTCATCAGCAAAATATGGTATAATGTAATTTTTTAGGTTTACCAAATTATGTCTCTTCATGTATCAAGTATTAGAAATCTTGACACTTTGTGTGTCAGGATTTCAAAAATCATATAACTTCATATATCAGGCAAATTGGCTCTTATATGTTTTGGTGGTTAAGAACTGGCTTTAAACCTCTACAGTTAGTGAGTGAGAATAAATAAATAGGGCCGGCCCCGTGGCTTGGTGGTTAAGTGCGCACGCTCCGATGCTGGTGGCCCGGATTCGGATCCCGGGCGCGCACCGAGGCACCACTTCTCCGTCCATCCTGGGGCCGAGTCCCACATACAGCAACTAGAAGGATGTGCAGCTATGACATACAACTATATACTGGGGCTTTGGGGGGAAAAATAAATAAATAAAATCTTTAAAAAAAAAAAAAAGAATAAATAAAGCCTTAAGAGAAAAATTATATTTTTATAATAAAACTGAGTATTGAACACATATAGCTTGCTTTCTAAGAGTATCACCTGGTTTTATGCCTTAAAAAGGGCAAATAGGTTTCTAAATAATCTTTGTGACCAAAATTTCCAGACTTTTTTTTTTTAATTTTGTATAATTTAAGATAAATATGAGATTTTCCTCAGATGAACGAGTCTGGTTCAACCTCTGTTTGCTTAGAACATTACACTTTGCATTTAAGGGTACCATGCAAAGAATTAGTGTTCTTAAAAATAATGCCTTTCTTCTGATTATTAAAATACTGTATTCATTTTATAAATTTTTTAAAGTATAGAAAAGTACCATGACAATTGCTGTTAATAGTTGATGTTTTGGACATATACTTACAAAATTTGGATTGTACTGTATCCTTTTTTTATTCAACACTATTTCATTAGTATTTCGCCATGTTATTACTTAGACCTCAAAAATGTGATTTTTAATTGTATGGATATAAAATAATTTATTTTGCCATTCCTGCATCTAGCTTGTTTCTCATTTTTCACTACTATAATTAATACTTTGGTGAAGATACTTGTATATAAAAATTTTTTAAGGCTGGCCAAGTGGCATAGTGGTTAAGTTCACGCACTCTGCTTTGTTGGCCTATGGTTTGCAGGTGCAGACCTACACACTGCTTATCAAACCATTCTGTGGCAGGCGTCCCACATATAAAGTAGAGGAAGATGGGCACGGGTGTTAGCCCAGGGCTAATCTTCCTCAGCAAGAAGAGGAGGATTAACAACAGATGTTAGTTCAGGGCTAATCTTCTTCACCAAAAAAAAAGAAAAAATTTTAAGGTAAATTCTAAAGGTGAAGTTATTAAGACAAAAGATATGCCTGTTTTAAAATTGATATATATTGCTACATTGCTCTTCACAAAAGTTGCATTATTTTGTACTCTCACCAACAATTCTGAGAGTTCTCTGTTTCCCAACACAATTGAAGATATGAATTAACAATTCATTACATTTTTGTCAATTTCATAGGTATAAAATGGTATCTTATTGTTTTATTGTCTTAGTGCCTTAATAATCCGTATTCACTTTCTGTCTTTATTTTCTTTCCCTTCTCGTTGTTGTTTGCACTTTGACTGCAGGATAGTGAATTCATTTTATAAATGTTTAAATAAGTATATTACATGCTGTGACAGTAAAGTTTGTAAATATATTTATGTTGATGCTTTAGTAATTCATAATGTGCTGCTTTTTTTAAACTGATACATTCGATGATTAAAAACTATAGTATTAACAAAAACATTGTTTAATGAAAAACTTCATAATAGTGCATATAAGGCATTTTTGCTAAATCTAAATGTGCTTAAAGATAACATTAATACTTTTGAGTTACTTTTTAAAATGTAAACACAAAATCATAATATTAGAATGAGACTCTTTTCCTCTAATTAGTTTTTTTCATGTCAAAATATGTCCATTGGCATTTTTCAGTGCTGTCAAGGTAGATTGTTTAAATATTAATTGTAACCCTGTGAAGACTGTGATTGATGATCTCATCCAGAAGTTATTTGACATGCTTGTTCTTTCTTTGAGGAAGTCCATCCAGGGTAAAGACACATTTTCATTTTTATTTTTACTTAATTTTATATATAAAGGCATGTGCTTTGATAGTTATGAAATGTGAATCCCAATGAGGAGTAAAATCAAAACTTATCTAGAAAGTATTATGAAATAAAATGTGCTTAAAATGATAATTTTAATAAAGTAGGCAAGTCCATGTTCAACTCCTAAGAGGTCTAAAAATTGAAGGGATTTTTATTATTTGCAGTCTGAGCTACTGTCAGTTTGTTGCATATGTTACTGAGAAAGGTAGGTAATTCTGGTATAATGTATTTCTCCTTATCTCTTCAGACGACTACTATTTTCCAAAATACCACACTGTTTCTTTTTTCCTTTAAATTGAGATGGATATAATAATAGCATATTATTTTAAAGACTGAGAAGTTCCCAATTTTGAGTCAAGTTTACTAAGAATGAGTACATTTTAACTTTATACTCAAAATTTTAGTGCAGTGTGAAACAGCTAAACTTTCATGAGAAGTTTCTTTGCTTATTCCACATTTTGAAATTCTGTTGTATGAAAGCAAGTAATAATTTAGGATTTAACATATTTCATGTAGTGATTACTTCTAACACTCCTTGATTTAGAAATTATGTAGTTGAATATTTTTGGTGGTAATAATAACATTTCTTATATTTCACTGTTACCTATTCAGCTCATTTACATGAAATTGATACATTTGTTACTGAGGCTATGGAAGTCTTAACAATTATACCCCAGTCTGTGGAAGAGATAGCTGATGCTAATTTACAGTATAGTAAGCTACAAGAACGGAAACCAGAGGTGAGAATCACAAAGTAAAGTTATTTCTTTTTAATGTACTGGAGATGTTTAAATTAGGCAATTTTATGTAACTATTTAGAAGTATCATATAACTTCAATATTATAATGAAGTCCATATAATCTGGTCCAATTGGTTAGCTAATGATTGGACTCATGATGTTATGTTGGTTTAATGAAACAGTAAAAATAATGCTTATTATTGTTTTCAGAAGTATTTTCAGTCTGGTTTATGACGTGGTGTAGTAGAATAAGACTGAATTTAAATAATTCATGCTGTTACTTCTGAGGTTGTACTTCTGAGGTTGTAATTTTAGGATGCTAAAATATGAAGTTAGAGCTGAATTAAGAATACACACACACACACACACACACACACACAGACACACACTCACACACACTCACGTTTGATGGAGGCGCTCATAATTAGAGACAAAGATGAAAGAGTGGTAAAGATTCCTAAAAACAGTATCCAGAAGGCTAGAGCCCAGAATAAGCAAGCCAAAATTTTATAAAACATATTGTGGATGATTTTAGTTATGTTTAGAGGAAGAAGCAGAAATAATCCAAATCAGAATGCAAACTTTTGTATTTCTACTATGTGATAGACTTAAAATTATTGAGAGTTAAACATGAGTGAAATAATATACCTTCATGGTGGAAGGAATTACAGACTTTTTATATGGTAGGCTTGAAGGTATAAAGAGGGTTTAAAGGCAAATAAAATAAGGTATTTGTCTAGTAGAAGGAAGCAACTAAAGAAGGAAGGGCATTTTTGAGCTGTGGCGGTTAGCTAAAGCACAGAGGCATTCATTCATTTATTTATGTGAAAGATATTTATAGATCACCTGATATATTCTGGGCATTGTGCCAGGAATTGGAGTTGCAGCTGCGAATGTGCTCTGTTCTCGTAGAATGCATTCGTGTGCCTGTGTGTGTGTGAGTGTGAGAGTGAGAGAGAGAGAGAGAGAAAGTAAGAGGAGCAAGAGGAGCTAGAGAAGTGAGACAACAGCATGCTCAAGTGCGCTATGTTACTTAGGGTGGGTAATCATGGGAGACCTCAGAGAGTTGGCATATGAACTGAGACATGAAAGATAAGGAGCCAACCATTCTGAGATTTGGGGGAGATCATTCTAAGCAGAATGAACAGCAAATACAAAGATCTTAAGGTAGAGGAGGAGCTTGGTATGTTCAAGGAAGAGAGATGTGAATATTGTCAAGAAAGTTATCAAGAAAGCCATAGTATTCAAGGAAGAAAATGGTATGAGGTGAAATTGGAGACATAGGCAAGGGCCAGATTATGAAGATGCTTTTAGACAATCATAAGGAGTTGGGAGATTTTTTTCTCAGTGTAATATATAAATTCCTTAGAGGGATTTAAGCAGGCGAGTGACACAATGTGGTTTATGTTTTGAAGTGATTACTCACGCTGCTCTGTAGAGAGTGGATTGGAGTGAGACAAAAGTAGCAGAGAGTCCGGTTAGTAGGATATTGCAGTTGGTAGACAAGAGATGATAGAAGCTTGTACCATGTAGTAGCAGAGGAGATGAACAGAACTAGAGAAATTTACAGATTTTAACGTTAGAACCAAGGAGATCTTCTGATGCGTTAGGTAGAGGGGTTTAGAGAAAGAGAAATAACCATATCTCCTAGGTTTTTGGCTTGAGCAGCTTGGAGGCTAATGGTACCGTTTACTGAGGTGAGGATGACTGGAGGAGGAAGGTGTTTGGAGATTGGCAGTGGTGGGGATTGATATGTCAGGTAGAAGTTGAATGAGGAATATGGAATTTAAAGTAAAGGTAAAGATTAGAGATATAAATTTGGAAGTCATCTTTATATCCACGATATTTAAAGCCATGGGAGTGGACTAAACTGTCTGGTTGATAGCAAACTGTAGAAGGTATAGGACCAGGTAGGAGCAGTCCAAAATTTAAGAGATCAAGCCTAGGAGGAGGCAGCAAAAGAAATTGAGAATGAAGTGGGAAGAAAGACATGAAGTATATCATCACAAAAACCAAGAAAAGAGATATAGATGGTGTATGCTGGGAACAACATGTGAGGCAGGAAGTGGCAAGAGATGGTATAAAGAGCTAGGCAGAATCTAGGTCATGTGAGCCATGTTAAGGTTCTTAGGCTTGATTCTGTGGACACTGGGGAGTTGTTGCTGGGTTTTAGCAGCAAGATATAGAATTGTGTTCTGATATGTCTCTCTCTGTTGGTTTGTGGATTTGAAGGAGTAGGAATGGAGGCAAGTAGTCTAGGAAACTGTTATAATATCTTTATAGGTTAACCTAAGTCTGTTCTCCTGTAGGAAATTAGAATCCTACTCTACTTTTGCTCTTTTCTTACTGATTTTCCTAGTACAACATGGCTTCTTTGTCCATTGGTTTTCTGTTTCTCAGATGGAACTGATTCTGTCCAGGGATTGCAGAAGTTGGTCATTGAGATAAATTTGAATTTTTTTTTGTCTATTGTGTATGCACAGTGGTTTTAAAAAATCTTTCTGTGGATTTATCGCTTTGTTGAATAGTAAGAGTACAGGTGTTAATCTATAGGTCACTGTTGTTTTACAGTGCTTTAAAAGGCTTAGAAGCAGTTCAAGCAGTTTAGCACCTATTCACCTACACCCAGATGTTTAACAAACTGCTGACTGTACATGACTCAGGGTATTTAAGTAGAAACTGAATGCAAGAGCTTGATTTTACTTCTTTAGTTGTCTAAGTTCCTTTTTTTATGATTTTCCCTTCTGCATTAAGTAGGATAATTTATTGAATTTAGGCTCTTAGATGATCACTAATCTTAGTTCTTTTAGAAGCCTCTTTAGTATTTTCTTATGTGTGGAACATTTATAAAAAGAACTTTACTTTGAACAGCTAGAGTATTGTCTTTATGGATTCTTGGTTTCATTCAGTCTCATGTTACCACTTTTATTGTCCTTTTCAACTTCTGCTGTTAGAGTGCCTTAGCTCAGTTTGTGTATAATAATAAATAAGCATTAGAAAATTTGTATCCAGGAATTAACAAATTATTTAAAAGTAAAAATCTTGATTTTTAAAACAAATCATGAAACAAAAATTAAAAGAAATGGAATCTTAAGAAATTTTATAAAATAGGTTATTTTTCACATTATTTTTTTTAACCTTTAGATTTTGCCCTTATTTCAAGAAGCTGAAGGTAAAAATAGACTTTTACGAACTGTGGCAGGTGGAGGTTTAGAAACAATTAGTAATCTGAAAGCTAAGTGGGATAAATTTGAGTTGATGATGGAAAGTCACCAGCTTATGATTAAAGATCAGGTAAGAACCTTTTAGTCATTTTGTTAAAATGAAAACTTCATTTTTTCTCACTTAAGATTTCTTGTTTATCTTTATTCCGTTATAGCTCAGGTTTATAAGAATTTTATATTGCTGATGAATTTGACCTCAGTACTTCTATATAGTAAAACATTTTAGGGCCAGCCCCAGTGGCCTGGTGGTTAAGTTTGGTGCACTCCACTTGGGCGGCCTGGGTTTGGTTCCCTGGGCGCGGACCTACACTACTGGTTGGTGGCCACGCTGTGGTGGTGGCCCATATACAAAATAGAGGAAGATTTGGGGCTGGCCCAGTGGCATAGCAGTTAAGTGCACGCGTTACGCTGAGGCAGCCTGGTGTTTGGATCCCGGGTGCGGACCGACGCACCGCTTGTCAAGCCGTGCTGTGGCAGCGTCCCATGTAAAGTGGAGGAAGATGGGCACAGATGCTAGCCCAGGGCTGATCTTCCTCACAAAGAAAAACAAAAGGGGGAAAAAAAATAGAGGAAGATTTGCAACAGATCTTAGCTCAGGTTGATTCTTCCTCAGCAAAAAAAAAAAAAAAAGAAACACTGAAAATAATGTTACATACGTTATTTTTGGGGTTTTTTTTTTTTGATAATTTTTTTTTTGTGTGTGAGGAAGATCGGCCCTGAGCTAACATCTGTCAATCCTCCTCTTTTTGCTGAGGAAGACTGGCCCTGGGCTAGCATCCGTGCCCATCTTCCCCCACTTTATATGGGATGCCACCACAGCACGACTTGACAAGTGGTGCGTTGGTGCGTGCCAGGATCCAAACCGGTGAACCCCAGGGCCGCTGCAGCAGAGTGCCTGCACTTAACCGCTTGAGCCACCTGGTCGGCCCCTTCAGTGTTTCTTATGAATGAGTTTGTTTACTGACTATGTATGGTGTCTTTTAAGGATACAACCTGGAAGTTGCACATATCTATTGCACTTGTGTCCCATTGACCAGAACTTAGTCTTATGGCTTTCAGCTGCATGGGAGACTGGGGAATGCCCTCCTTAAAATTAAGCAATTGTATACTCAGGTAGAACGACTGCCAGTCGTGGAACAGATGTTTTTTTTCCACATCAACTTTGTGGATAGTTGTGGTGGGTGCTGTTAATCACATGAATGACTTCTTGATGATGTTTGTGGATTATCTCGTTATTGTAAATTTATGGTCTAATTTTATGTTTTTGAATTATTTTATTGCTCTGGAAATCAATAATTAAAAACAATCTTGAAAAGTTAGTATTGATATTTTTTCACTTTTAAGTAGAAAATGTTGGAAATAAAAATGTGAAAATAAAGTGAGATTTTACTCTGAATTAAATTATATAAACTTTATTGACTTCCAGATTGAAGTGATGAAAGGAAATGTGAAATCACGTCTTCAGATTTATTATCAAGAATTGGAAAAATTTAAAGCTCGTTGGGACCAATTAAAGCCTGGTGATGATGTTATTGAAACTGGCCAGCAAAATACCCTTGATAAAAGTGCAAAGTCAATAAAAGAGAAAAAAATTGAGTTTGATGATCTTGAAGTCATAAGAAAAAAGCTGGTGTATGTTTTTTCTTTAAAACTGGTAGTGTTCATTTTGAAAAAAAATGTTTTGTATTCATGTACTAAGTTAGTAATTTTCTAATATCTGTTATCTTAATGTCTTCTCTTATGAACTTAATGCTTTAAAAATACCAATAATAAATGGTCATCCTACTGTTTTCTTAGGAGTTGTGGTAAGATTATATAAGGATATTAAGAAAAAAGCAAATTTCTGGTTAGGCCTAGAAATAGAATAGAAAATTAAATTTACTGAAAAGTTAAATTAGGAAGTTGGAATACTTGCTTTCTGTGATCTCATTGTATTTAAAAATGGAATATATAAAATTAATGGAAAATTACTGTCAGAGCCTCTGAGAAAAAAATGAACTTAGCAAAATAATAAAAAAGGTTTCAAAAAAATTTGTTGTTTTATGTTATAATGATGCAAAGTATTAAAATTGAGCATTGTTTTAGGTTTGGTCTGTTTAGGTAGATGCAGCCATAAAGTAATTGTCTACATAGGTGAGTGGAAGTTTCTGTACCACAGTTATTAAATGGCATTACACTAGTTCCTTGAAAGATATCTTGTATTCTAGAAGCTAACTCTTTCAACTGAGAATATTATCTTCTCAGATTAATCCATAAATTTATACAATTCTGAATATTTATATATATTATATGATATATAGTATACATAAAATATATTTATATATTACCAGCTCTACTTTGACCCCTTTGTAAAAAATGCATATTAATGAATTTAAAAGAACCCGTACCTAAGTAAAGTAAAATTCTCATGTAAAGTAGGATAGTCCCCGCTGTGTACCTCCGCTATCAAATACACATACACACACACACACACACACACACACACACACACACACACACAGAATGCAGTTAAGTAACATTGATGTTTCACAGTTTTTCTTTTTTTTAAAATCTAAGGATTTTTCACTATTTTTTTCTATAGTGATGATTGCCATCATTTTGGACTAGAAGAGCCCAACTTCTCTTTGGCATATAGCATCTCGAAAGATATTGAGAGCTGTGCACAAATTTGGGCCCTTTATGAAGAATTTCAGCAAGGATTTCAGGAAATGGCCAATGAAGATTGGATTACTTTTAGGTCTGATTCATAAACAATATTTGGATTCTTATAGTTTGGTAGTATTTTTTGGAATGTAAGTTTTAAGGTATGTTTCTGGTATTTTGCAGGACTAAGACATATCTGTTTGAGGAATTTTTGATGAATTGGCATGACAGGTTAAGGAAGATTGAAGAACATTCAGTAATGACAGTGAAATTACAATCAGAAGTTGACAGATATAAAGTAAGATAGTTTTTCTTATTCTACTGTTTAAAAATGATGTTTGGAGCTTTCATGTATCTTTTTATTATGTAGTGACTGAACTATAATTTTAGTTTATGTGTTTTTTAATGATTCCATTACATGAAAAAAATAGAAAATGTAGAATAAACCATAGAAATTATTGATGTGTTTTAGTACCAATTTGAAAGAAGTTATAAGTAAGCAATTTATGGTTAAAGTTACAAATTGGAGTATTTATACATCCTAGTGCAATTTAGGATGTGGGTCATTTTACGTATTTAGGATATAGGTCGTATCCTCAAATCATAAAAATAGGAATATTTTAGGTCATGTTTTAAAATGTCTTAAGCTACAAAGGGAAATTTGCATGTATCCACAGCAATGTTTAATAAAAAGTTTTATACAATTCTGTTTAAGGATTTGACTTCAAAATTGTCAATTAAGATAATGAAGTAATTACAATTTTTATAACTATAGTAATTAGAATTTTTACTTTATCATAAAAGTAAATAATAATTTGCATTTTGCTAATATATGTATATGTGTGTACATATATCTTTTTTTCTTCTTTTTTAACAGACCACAATTCCTGTCTTGAAATATGTGAGAGGGGAACATCTTTCTCCAGATCACTGGCTTGACCTTTTTCGTCTACTTGGCCTTCCTAGGGGGACTAGTCTAGAGAAATTATTGTTTGGTGATCTGCTTAGAGTAGCTGATACAATTGTTGCCAAAGCTTCAGACCTTAAAGTAAGTATCACTTTTATAAATATCTCATAAATCTGACCTTTGTTAACATATGATTTTGTCTCGTATTTTATGTAAATAAAATGGCAGGTTAAAGTTTTTTCTTCCCTTAAAGTGACAATGTTCTGTTATTCCATTATTCTTTCATTAGTAATACATCTGCATCTGGGAATATGACACAATGTAAACCCCTTCCTTGAGAGAGAGAAAAAATATGAAATAAAAAAATGTCTTGCTTTAAGAAAGGAGTCAGCTTTAATCAAAAAGCAAACAAATAAAAATCATTTTACATAAAATGCATTTAAAATTATGGGGTATATTATAAACAGAAGCTAAGGGATAGAAAAATCCAGAGAGCTAAACTAAGAACTGATTTGCTAATCAGGTTTAGGAAAGGTCTCAAGTAAGATTAAAACTTACACACTTCTATCATAAGTGGCAGACTTTCTATGTTGTGTTCTGCCTATCAGTGTAAAAATAAAAGGACTCCTGATGTCGAATTGTTCTATTTCCTATCTAATATGTATACTCTTATGTTTGTTGATAATCCTGTAGCATATTTAGATAATCATAAGGTTATAAAGCATGACTGCTGTAGGAGGTAACTCTGGTTGACTGTTAGTCACTTTAGATGAATCAGAACTTACATTTAAGTTACAATAAAATTTTTGTGGTCTGCAAAGTCTTAAATAAGCCAGGCTATTTTTGTGTTTTCTGACGGATGCTTGAATTTTCTGTTTTTCTCTTTTAGAAGTAAAAAGCATAAGGCAAAACTTTGTGTTTACTTTGACCGTGTGGACCTGCATACTTAGTATCTGATATCCCTTTGATACATTAGCCAGTAATTATCTTGGGTTGCATGTAAAATATATCCACTTACTTTATTTTTTTTTGCTTTATGGTGAAAAGCCAAATAAAAATATACTTTCTTGTAAAATGGATATCTTATAATTTATATGATAATTAATGTTAAAATAATAAATATGGATGTTTTGTTTTAAATAGGATTTAAATAGTCGGGCACAAGGTGAAGTTACAATCAGAGAAGCTTTACGTGAACTTGATCTTTGGGGAGTTGGAGCAGTATTTACATTGATTGATTATGAAGACAGCCAAAGTCGAACTATCAAGCTGATTAAAGACTGGAAAGATATAGTAAATCAAGTTGGAGATAATAGATGCCTTCTTCAATCCTTAAAGGATTCTCCTTATTATAAAGGATTTGAAGATAAAGTGTCAATTTGGGAAAGAAAACTTGCAGAGTTAGATGAGTACCTACAGAATTTAAACCATATTCAGAGAAAGTGGGTGTATTTGGAACCCATTTTTGGCCGTGGAGCATTGCCAAAAGAACAGACACGCTTCAACAGAGTTGATGAAGATTTTAGGTCAGTAGAACGATGTAAAACATATACACCTGGCAGTTTTTTATTCATATTGTGAGGTGCTTAATACAACCTAATTATTTGTCATTAGTTTCATTTATGTCTTCAACCTCTTTCTCTACTGGATCCTTCTGAGAAGCTGTTTTCTCTCATTCAGCCATTTACTTTCTGAACCATTTTGGTCTGGTTTGTGTCTCACCATTCTACCTAATATTAATACTATAGTATAATAGTAATAATTATATTACTATTATATGCCTAATATTTCCTAAAGTTACCAGTTACTATTATATGCCTAATATTTCCTAAAGTTACCAGTTCTGTTGTAAGTTCAATGGGCATTTTTCATTCCTCATTTTGCTTTCTCTCTGACTAGTATTTAATCGAGTTGAACATTCCTTCTTTCTTGGAAAGTCTCTACCCTTGGTTTCTTTGATGCTTTCTTCTGGTTTTCTGCCTTTCTCTCTGGGTCTATTCCTAGCCCTTAGCCCTCTCTAAACATTCAGATGTAGACATTCTCTAGGTTTCATCCTTAGGTTCTTTTCTCACTCTCTTTAGGTGATCTTAACCACTCTCAGCATCAATTCTCTTCTATTTGCTGAGGGTTCTTCAACTTATATATGGAGCCCATATTTCTCATTTGAGCTCAAAATGTACTAAACATTCTGAAGATGTCAAAACTAAATTCATGAGTTTATCCCAATCCCTCTCCCACAAATCTTTTCATATAATGGATATCATTGACCTTCCCCTCCACTTCCAAATCCATTCAATTACCAAATTTTGTTGACTCTAACCTACTTTAATCTATTTTAATATATCCTTTATACCTCTATTTCTTTCGTTTTATTCTAAAGTACTTTCGTCATCACTCACTTGAACTACTGCCTAATCTTCGGACTTATTCTTGTCTTCTCCAGTAAGTTTTTTACAGAACAGCTAGGGTAATATTTTAAAAATGAAGTTTTATCACTCCTTTCCTTTATTTATTTATTTATTTTTTGCTGAGGAAGAGTAGTTCTGAGCTAACATCTGTTGCCAATCTTCCTCATTTTTTGCTTAAGGAAGATTAGCCCTGAGCTGACATCTGTGCCAATCTGATGAGTGGTATAGGTCTGTGCCCTGGATCCGAACCCGTGAACTTGGGCCGCTGAAACGGAACATGCCAAACTTAACTGCTACGCCATGGGGCCAGCCCCTTTCCTTTATTCTTTTAAGTAAAACTTTAAAATGTTTTCGCATTGCTCTAAGGATAAAATGTGATCTGCTCCTTGCTCATTTCTCAACCTTTTCTTGTGCTACTCTCCTCTTTTGCTTTAGTGATTCTCCCCTTAAATTTCTCAAGCATACCAAGCTCTTTCCCAGGATCTTTGCTAGAAACTATTTCCCTCCCACTCACTGATTTTTTTCTTTTTATTCATCATTCACATCTCAGCTTAAATTACTTCCTCAAAGAAGTCATAGGTTAGAGGTTGCCCTGTTGGTCACTTTAACAATACCTGGTACTTTTCCTTCTTAGCATTTATCATAATTTTATTTAAATATTTTGAGAAATTATTTAATATCTTTCTCTGTCACTAGATTGTTATCTCTATGAGGTAGGGCTTAATATTTGTTTAGTGGATGAATGAAATAAGAGAATTTGCAATATGGGAGGTTAAAAATGGTAATGGGCTATTACTAATTTTTAGTGTTACTTATTGGAAGCCTAATGATGTATTTCTATTATAATGGTGTTACCTTTAGTTTGTATTAAGCAGGTGAAAAAAATAAATGTCTCGATATCTCTCTTTCAGCTAAAAACTTGTAAAATAGATGTGAAAATAACTTTTTTTTCTTCTGTAGATCAATAATGACTGACATCAAGAAAGACAATAGAGTCACAAGGTTAACTACTCATGCAGGAATCAGAAATTCTCTACTAACAATACTTGATCAGCTTCAAAGATGTCAGAAATCATTAAATGAATTTCTAGAGGCATGTTTTTTTAAAAAATCTTTATATAATAAATTATAAAATACTTTAATATCTTAATTATTTGAAAAGAGAAGCCTATTATTTTTGTTTTAATTTTTATTAGGAAAAACGCTCGGCATTCCCAAGATTTTATTTTATTGGTGATGATGACTTATTAGAAGTACTGGGCCAGTCTACTAACCCATCAGTGATTCAGTCTCACCTTAAGAAGCTGTTTGCTGGTAAGATTCAACATTTATTCAACAGATATTTATTGAGTTTCAGCTCTCTGCCAGGCATAACGTTAGGTTCTTAAGTAGACTATTGAATAAAATACAGGTCATACACTCAAAAAACTTATACTTTAGTAGGAGAGACAAGCTAGTAAGTTGACAAAAATAATATATGACAATTCCTATGATTGACATAAGTATATGGTGTTACAGCTGCATCTATGAAGGCATTTGGCTCAGTTTTGGGGCATCATGAAGGTGACATCTGAGGTGAGATTTGAAGAAGATATAGGTCTTAGCTAGAATAAAGATGGAGGGGCCAAGGGAATAGGCTCTGCAGAGGCCGGGAAGTGAAGGAGAGCATGCCCCTTCATTATTGAGTTTAAGGTCTTCTAAAAGACATCCAGGTGGAGCTACTCAATAGGCAATTATAGTCAATAGAGAGACCTAGGATGGAAATGTAAAATTGGGAGTCATCTGTGTATAAATAATAATTAAGCTGTGGGAATAGGTGAGATTACCTGGTGAAAAGTGTAGAGTAATAGTGCTGATACTTCAGTGTTGTTGAATCACTTTAGTTGGGTAATTGCATATAGAATTGGTTTGCTACAAAAATAGTGATGACTGTTATTTTCTCACAATATTTCCTTTGTTGGAAAAGAGCTACATTATTCAAATTAACTTTAAGAGGTAAAAAATTTTCTTCACTTCACTTGTAATTAGGGATCAGCAAACTATAGGTCCACGGGCCAATTCTGGCTCACTGCCTGTTGTTTTTTTAAATAAAGTTTTATTAGAACACAGCCATGCCCATTGTTGTCTATGGCTCCTTTCATGCTACTAGCACAGAGTTGGGTAGTTGACACAGAGACGGTATGGCCTGTGAAAAGTAAAATATTTAATCTCTGGTGCTTTACATAAGTATTTGCTAACCATTGTATATCTGAAGCTAGGGTGCTTATAAGTATCTGTAACTGATCTGGGCTGTGGGAGGTAGTGGAAAGAGCTCTTGAAATCAGAAAGCTTGCATTCAAGCTCTACCTCTACTATTTATTGGTCAGTTATTAATTTACCTCAGTGAAATTTAGTTTCCTTTAAATTGGAAACAATAACTTATAGGGTTTTTCTGAAGATCAAAATTAGGTAATGTGTTGAAGTTTTTTTTTGTATACTATAAAATGATGTGCAAATTTGAAGGAAGGGAAGTCCTATTTGCCCCTCTCCTTTCCTCTTATTTTTTTGTCTCATACGTAAGTGGAATCATCAGTACGTATACTTAAGCACTCATTTGTGTTTGGTTTTTTCGCTCGTCATAATGTTTTCAAGATACCCACAACTATATTTTATTTCTTTCTATTGCCAAATAGTATTCCATTATTTGAATATATCACAGTTTATCCATTCATCTGTTGATGGGCATGTGGGTTGTTTCCAGTTTTTGGTTATGAAAAGCTGTTCTGTTACATTCCATAATAGAATTAATATAATTCGATTATGTTATATATTATGGGGTATGTATTATACATTATGTGGTAACTATATATCATGTCTAATAATTGTCTTTAATCCTTTTGCATTTAAATTGTTGTTTTTTTGTTTATTTTGGTGAGGGAAATCGGCCATGAGCTAACATCTGTTGCCAATCCTCCTCTTTTTGCTGAGGAAGATTAGCCCTGAGCTAACGTCTGTGCCCACTTCCTCTATTTTGTATACGGGATGCCATCACAGCGTGGCTTGATGAGCGGTGCATAGGTCCATGCCCGGGATCCAAAACTGAGAACCCCAGGCTGCCAAGGTGGAACACGCAAAGTTAACCACTACGCCACCGGGCCAGCCCCTAACTTGTTGCTTTTATATTATAGGTATTAACAGTGTGTGCTTTGATGAGGAATCAAAACATATAACTGCAATGAAATCTTTAGAGGGAGAAGTTGTACCTTTTAAAAATAAAGTTCTTCTATCAGACAATGTAGAGGTAAGTAATTCTTTTTCAAGTATGAAAATAAAAAGAATTAACTATGTGAACTTTGTATCAAAAATAATTTAGTAAATTTGTAGGGTAAAGTTGGTTAATTTAGGCCTTTTAGGAAACTCATATCTTAAAAAAGTGATTTGTTTTGTTAGGTTCAGAATGATTGATATTAAGGAGAATATGAATTTTTAGTCTTTGGAAGGCAGCATGTAATTATGAAAAGAGCCTTTGCTTTGGAGTCAAAAAGACTTGGATATTTATTTTAGCTCCACAACTTATTAACTCTGTGACTCAGAATCTCAATTTTCTTGTCTGTAAAATGGGAATCTTACTATCTGTTGCAAAGACTTTCTAATGAAAATTAAATGAGATAACTGGCTTTAAGTACTATATAGTTTTTGGAACATAAGGACTCATAAGTTTTAGTTCTTTTTTCTCTTTAAAACATCAGCTATATAAGATAATTTAGGTGAACAAGTAAGCTTGAAACTAGTGCATTTATGGAACAACTATTGATTAATTGGTTCTACAGGACTGGAAGTAAACTATCAAAGGCGTATTCCAACAACTAAAAATCAAACAGCGATAGGTTGCATCACATTGAATTATAATTTTCAAGTTCCAGAATTATCTTCCAATTGGAAGTCAGGGCCCATGCCTTATCATGCATGTATCTGTACAGTTTAGCTAAATGTCTATTCCTGGTTAGGCCTCAACATTTTATTGGATGTTAAGTACATAAATCAGGAGATTGGAAGCATAGGTTTGTTAAGTAGCTCCCATGTTTGGTGAAGTTTTGTTGTTTTTGTTTTCCTTTCTTGTAGTTTTGTTGGGACCAGATGAAGAGAGAGAGGAAGAGATGAATTTTTAGCAGCTAGGCTAGAACAGGTTTGCCAGCAAGAGAAAGCTGGAACTCTGGAAGCTCTTGTAAGGATTAGCAGAGTAGATATCTCTGTTGCCTTGCACTGAGAGGTTCTCACTCTTTAGCGCAGTGGCTTTTGAGCTGGGCTAAGATTCATGCTATTTTTAATACTAAAAAGTGTGCTAAAAAAAAACGCTAAAACTTAGAGTTTAAGTAATGATGAAAAGCTATTTAAGATTGTAGTTTTTCTCCTTATATTTTATTACAAATGATACAGTCTTTATAGTTAAGTAGTGATTCATAAATATTCATTGCTATTTTTATCAGTTATAATTATTATTTTAACTTTAGTTAACTTTTATTATTTTATCTATAATTGAGTGGAAAAATGTATTGTTTTGACCTTGAAACAAAGTTAGTTTTGTTTGAAGAAGCAGCTTAACTCCCCAAATAATATAGTTCACCCTAATGAAGCAATCCTTTCCTATGACTGTAGCTGTCTGAATATGAGATAACCAGAATAGCATCACTAGCCAGGGGACTTAGCTAGTCACTTTGACTCTGACTTATAGGTCCAACTATCTAGTTTGATTTGTCATAATGATCAAGTGAATGGGTTATTTTTAAAATGTTCATACTATATTGGTTTGTATAGTTGACAATAATGATAGCTAACCAAAAATTTGAGTTTTCACACTTACCATTATCCCAAAAGGTGAAAAAATTGTTTTTTTCAAATTATTTAAATTATTTATTAATAAAATAAATAATTACATGCCATATAACACATTTTGGGAGTGTGAGAGTCAATAAGAAATTAAAATCCCCCCTGCTGAAATCAAAGAATAGGCTCAGTCAATAAATTGTATATTTGTTTTATGACTTGTATATATTATTTTCTGATTTTATTTTCAGACTTGGTTAAATGATTTAGCCTTGGAAATGAAGCAAACTTTGAAACAGTTGTTGACAGAATGTGTTACTACTGGACGAAGTTCTCAAGGTGCAATTGACCCCTCCTTGTTCCCTTCACAGGTAAGGGAGCTTATGTGTGCAATATGGGTAGGCATGGTGTCATGGGAAGAGCCCTCACCTGGAGGTCAGGAAGCTCAGACAACTGGCATCTTTGTTCTCCTTTATCTAACAGTTAACATTGACAAATTGCTTAACTTTTGAGTCAGTTCCCTCAACTATAAAATGTGAGGGAGGAACTGTATGATAGTGAAGTTCTCTTCTAGCTCCATTAGTTTGCTGTAATTCAGGTGCTTTCAAGCAGAAGGCATGCTGAGTTCTAAGCTACCCAGGCCAGTGGGGGGATGGAATGGGGAGGGAGAATCAGTCATGTAGTAGCTTCCTGGTTCCAGATGATTAGTCCATCATTGATGGAGAGGCACAGGATCTATAACACTGTCCCCCACCCCTCCCGTGGAATCATGTAAGAGGCTAGAGCTGGCAGGAGTTTAGTAGGGTGTTAGTGTAGGTCTATAATATAGTCACAGCACTCAACTAGAATGTTGGCAGGGAAGCTGAGAGCTGAGTTGCATGATGGGCGTAGAGATTGCTGCAGTTCGGTGTTCATAGGAACTCACCCCTGAAGCACTGGATAATAGATATGTATCTTACCATACTTATTCCAGGCTCTATCAAAGTGTAGCACTAAGACTTGTGTTAAATATCCTGCCTTGTTCAGGGTTGTTTATTGCTTGTCGAAACTAGCACTACAGGTGTAGGACATCAGGAACTTTAGTTCTTAGGGACCGTGAAAGGCAGGCGTTGAGATGTTCTGTTATTTCTCACAGGAAAATCTACCCAACTGCTCAAAGTTATTTGCTTTTCAGATTAAAACATTTAGTAGCTATTGGAACAGATTTTTATGTTGGTTCTTTTAAAGCATGAGAAGTTAAATAGGAAGCTTGGAACATTTTAAATTCTTAGCCATTTTATCATTCATGTTATTTGCTTCTTTTAGCATTTTGAGTCAAACTAAAATATGTTTAAAAAAATCTTAAGTTCTTAGAGAAAAATAAAAGTAATCATCAATGAATAATAATGCCATTGCAAAGTCAGAGTTAAGCTGCTTTATTACCTCTAGAAATGTTTCTTAGTATTTTGTCAACTTCCAGGTAGGATTTAAATTGACTTAAAGTAAAAGACACAGTATTAAAAAATCTACAAACGGAAGAAGTGCATAATAATTGGATTGGGGAAATGACAGCTGTATCAGGAGATGTACTGGGAGATACAGGCTAAAGAAAGTTGCTGGATTTGAGCTTGAAACTTACCTCTGGACTCTTGAGCAGTCAAGTAAAAATGTGAATACTAAAAATGTAAATAGTTCATTATCTCTGTAAAAATGTAATCTACTAAAAACATGAATAGTTCGTTATCTACCAAAACAAAGAATTCCAGTTTATTAGCAGTTACTGCTAAGAAAAATTTATCTCAAGAGCATTTCTGTAAGGGAATTGAATAGTATAACTGGTTACATGAATGTCTGGTACAGGTTATTACATATTGTTAATTCAGTTCTCTGAAGGCATTTTGTAAGGACCTGAAATAATGTAGAGAGGGCACTTTCTGCTCTGGGAAGGAGGCAGCGTAGTAAAGTGGAAAGAGTCTGACAGATCTTGGTTCAAATCCTGTCTTTGCCAGTTATACTCAGAGTGATTCTTTTTGACAGTTAAGAGTGTCCCTTTGGCATAATAACACCTCCATTTCCAACTCATTTTGAAGGTTAAATCATATAATGTTTGCAGAGCATCTTTAGTGACGGTTACGTTTTAGGTAATTAATAATGTTAGTGCCTGTCCAGATATCTTAATGGTAGTGTGACTTGAGAATTAGCCAAGACTGTATCATTTCTGTTAGCCTCTCACAGAAATTATATAGTAGATTGTTAAAAATTGAGATTATTGATGTACATTTATAATACAGAAATTTAGTAGTATTGCCTGAAAGGAAATCCACGCATATGAGTATTAGTTTGGAGGTGGCAAGTGAACATTTTCATATGAAAATGAAAGAGCAAAGTCTTTTCTCATAAAACAGATTTGGATCTGCTTAAATGCTTCATCATATACCTGATTAAAGAGGATGGTGAGTTTTGTACTACAGAGTATGGGAGATGATTTTGTCCTGGAAAGAATTACTAATTGGATTTCTCTTCCCTTAAAGAAGCTTAATATGATATTTATACAATGTTTATGTTAGAGCAATATAGCGACTGAGCCTGTTATGTTAAGTTATAAAATGTATATATAGATAACTAAATTAGTTAATCTGATAAATAGAGACATTTAATGATATTCCTCTGAATGCTAAAAGGTATATATCGGAAAAAACAATCTATTCAATAGTAATTGGTCAGTATGTTTAGTGTTTTTATATGATGATGGATCATGTCTTTAGTTTAAAGGAGGATATTGGTTTTCCTTGCTCACCTAAGAACTGTATCAAACTATTTTAATATAAGTTTTCAAAGGCTGGTGTTTAAATGGATAATTTGCTTTATCAGTAGCCTTGCTGTATTGGTGCTATGACAGAAAGCCACTCAAGCAGTGTTAACATTTCATGTTTTATGTCACTATAAAGATATCTGTCTTGACCTATAGCTAGTTTCTGTTTATGAGTATTAGATTGAAAGATTAAGACAGATCTTAATTTAAGATAAATTTGGAATTTTGAAATTGTAGACTTCGTAGTATACTGAGGGATTATTTTGGAATGCTAGAAGATTACCCTTTTATTAAATAAGATGCATCATACTCTGATATCTTTGCCTCCTACTGGTTGAAAAGAAGCCATTTATGAGGAGAGTCAGGGGAAAAAAGTACAAAGGCCCTTAGGTTACAATAAGCTTGCTGGGTTCTAAGACCAGAAAATAGCCCTATAGGAGAATAGTGTGAGATGAGCTCTGAAAAGTGAACTTGGACTGCATCACACGCTTTTTCTATTAATGTATTCCTGTATTAATATTTGAGGTGCCAGTGAGACATTCAGGTAGAGAGATCCACTATACAATTGGAAATTTGGAAAAAGGTGTCTTTCCTTAAATTTATAAAATATTTCTAAGTAAATTCACCTTTTAAAAATAATTATTTTCTTTATTCATTAGATATTATGCTTGGCGGAGCAGATTAAATTCACTGAAGATGTAGAAAATGCTATCAAAGATCATAGTCTTCATCAGATTGAAACACAACTGGTGAATAAATTAGAGCACTATACTAACATTGATACAAGTTCTGAGGATCCAGGGAATATTGGTATGGAAAAATGTTCCATTTTCTGCCTATTTTTGGGTTATTTGAACATTTTTTTTGATATTCTATCTTAATTTATCCATTGTGATTTTGACTGTATATCTATGTATCTGTTTAATCAATTATCTATCTATTTTGGAGGTTATGTTAAGAATTACAGTATACATACTTAACTTTTATACTGTACATAGAATCAATAATTTACTACTTTTAATGGAATATAGAAACCTTACCACCATATAGGTTTATCTTCCCCTTTTTTATGTTGTAGTTGTTTTATATATTACATCTACATACACTGAAAACTCCATGAGATTATAATTTTTGCCTTTAACCGTCAAACATATTTTAAAGGACTCAAGAAGAATAGTCTGTTATATTTACCTAGATAACTTATGATTTCTTGTCCTTCCTTCAAGTTTCCTTCTGGTATCATTTTCCTTCTGTTTGAAGAACTTCTTTTAGTTTTTTTTAAGAGCAGGTTTGCTGACTATGAATTGTTGTAGGTTTTCTTCATTTGAGAATGTCTTTATTTCACCTTTATTGTCTTTTCTTATGTGAATTGAGATTTTTTTGGTTCTTTGCATGTTAAATGATTTTGGATTGTATCCTGGACATTTTGAATATTGCCTTATGAGAGTCCGGGTCTTGTTTAAATCCTCTGGATAATGTTAATATTTTTCTGTTAGCAATTGATCTTGTTGAGTTCAGGCCACAATTTCTGCCAGCCTTCTGTGGGTTGTGGTTCCAATGTCACTTCTGTTTGTCAAGTCTTGGCAATACCATTCAGATATATCCCACGTGTGTCCCACCTAGTGGCCAGTTCTCAGAGTCCCTGGTTTGATGTTCAGGATGAGATCTGCACAGCTGGGGGTGAGCCCAGGAGTTCATAAACAAGTTTATAGGGTCATTTTTCTGATCTCCTCCCTCTCCATGAGCTTCCCAATATTTGTGGTTCTCTTGGGCTCCTGTTTTGGTCCTCTTGCCAGAAATCTGGAGTTTCATGCACTCTACTCTCCTGCAAAGTTTCTGTGACTGTGCCCATGTCGTGGGCCGATTGATGGGAGAACAGAGAGAAAAAGAGCAATTGAGATTGTCCTACTCTCTTAGGATCACAGCTCCTATGATTTCAAAGGAAAGTTCTCCTTCCTCAGAGTTGTAGGCATTTCTGGTTCTCAGCTGCCAGTGCTGTAGCTACCAGGAGACTCCTTTTCTGCTTTTCAAGCTTGAGATAGAGGCCTTCTCTGGGAACCCTCTCTGTCTACACCATTCTGGGTTTCTGGCTGCGTTGAGTCCAGTCCTAGGAATACCAGAGAGGAAAAAAAAGAAAAAGGTAAATTAACCACTGGTTTGGTGGCACTTCTAATTCTGATCTTCTCCAATTTGCCTAATACTCTTTACTTTTCAGAGTCCTAAATAGCAGTTCAATGCATGTTGTCCATATTTTATACCTGCATTCAGAGGGAGAGACCGATTGGAGTGCGTTTACTTATTTGCGTAAGGAACTGAAACCCCTCTCCTGTTGAATTTTGATGCCTTAGTTTTCACACGCAAAATTCTTATTTCTTACCAGTGAATTTGACATTTTTTTGACTTGCGTGATTTATATTACTGTACCATTCAAATGTATCATGAAATTACCATTCAAATTCATTAAGAAATCACCTGTATATATATAATCATAAAGTACGTAAATCACAGGCTAACGTTTTCTCCAATTATTTTTACTTGTATACAGAATCTGGCATTCTGGAGCTTAAACTTAAAGCACTAATTCTTGATATTATTCATAATATTGATGTGGTGAAGCAGTTAAACCAAGTTCAAGTTCATACAACTGAAGATTGGGCTTGGAAAAAACAAGTTAGATTCTATATGAAAAGTGATCACACATGTTATGTTCAAATGGTGGATTCTGAACTTCAGTATACTTATGAGTATCAGGTATGAATTGTGGCAGAAGTGTTTTATATTTCCAGTTAGAAATTACTTACATTAAAGGAAATTTGCTATTGGGTGAAAGAATTGTTTTTATTCCAGTTGTAACTTTCAAGAATTTTTTTTTGTGTTACTGTCTTCTTTCTATTTCATCATAATTAGAAAGATGTTATATTGGAAAAAATAAAACATCACTCTATTTACAAAAAAGTTAAAATAATGGCATTGTTGTACTGAATTCTCTAAATGTACCTTTTCATAGAGTAGCATTTGTATAGAATTTGAAATATTTCTTTAATCCAAGGAGAATTGAATGTAGGCAACTTCAATGGAAGCAGTTTGGTTTGTGCCTCTGTATACAAGGCCAAAATTAGTGCAATTCTAAATATGCTAAAATATATTTGCTAAATGTTTTCACTTTGTAAGGTAAAAGAATTTTCAAACAAGTAACCTAACTCATGTAATCTGTTCTCAAAAAAATCCAGCTGTATCCTCTCTGCCTTTTTTCATCATAATAAATCAGTCATCAGAATATATTTGACAATTATGTTAATAAGCATATGTCAGGAGAGTTCCCAGCTGGCTCTTTCAAAAAGGAAATGTATTTTCAGACCCAAATTTGTACACCTAAATTAAGGAAAAGCTCTGTAAACTGCAGCTGGAATTGGAATCTATTTTCCCTAAAATTTAGTAGAAATTTTGAGAATTATTTGACAAGTTAGAATTAATTATTTTTATAAAGAATTTTTCAAATTACTTACACTTGGAGGTCTCCACAGTAGTTCTGATTTGTGAAGATCATAAGGTTCAAGGAAATAATTTACATGAATTTTAAAATACAAAATAGAATGATTATCATATATTTTTGGATTTTTTTGCCTTAGAAATATATCTTCGTGCCATTATCAAGAACTTGAGAGACTATTTGGAAAACCTAACAAATTAGGAAAACCTAATTAATTGAGGATAGAATAAAATACACGCTTGCGAAATAACTAAGTTTAATTCCAGTTTGTGCTTTAGAAAGTTTCTTTCACTTAAAAAAATATTTTGGATATTTTTCTATGTTAAAAACTTTAATGTATTTGTTGCCTTTTTAGCTTTTTAACTAGAATCTCACACTATATAAATATATGTAAATGTTGACTAGAACATGAATATTTGAACTTTATATTTCCCTTGTATAGGGTAATGCTCCCAAGTTGGTTTATACTCCTTTGACAGACAAGTGCTACCTAACTCTCACTCAAGCCATGAAGATGGGACTTGGAGGAAATCCTTATGGGCCAGCTGGAACTGGAAAAACTGAATCAGTAAAGGCTTTAGGTGGACTTCTTGGAAGACAAGTTTTAGTTTTTAATTGTGATGAGGTAAAATAAATATTTATCAAACTATATAATAGTATGTTATATGTTTGGGTTCGTTTTCATGTAACATATGAAATATTCTATTTGAAAATCACTGTACTTTTAAATCACTTGAAAACAGAATTTGTATTATTTGAAAAGTAAAATGGAGTAAAATGTGTACTTTTCAGAAGACTTTCACATGAATTATTTTGTTTATTCCTTAAAACCACCCTTGATTCTGAAAGAGTAGCTATTTAATCTCTACTTAAAAAAGAACGGGGCCCACCCAGTGGCTCAAGTGGTTAAGTGCGTGTGCTCCGCTGTGGCGGCCTGGGGTTCGCTGGTTCGTATCCCGGGCGTACACCGACGCACTGCTTGGCAAGCCATGCTGTGGCGGCGTCCCATATAAAGTGGAGGAAGATGGGCATGGATGTTAGCCCAGAGCCAGTCTTCCTCAGCAAAAAAAACAAAGAGGAGGATTGGCAGATGTTAGCACAGGGCTGATCTTCCTCACCAAAAAAAAAAAAAAAAGAGCAAAAGAAGCATAGATGGGTGAAATGATTTTCTTCTCAGTAAATGACATAAACTGTTAAATTATTATAGAGATTTTAATTATTTTTTAATGAATATAATTTTTCTTATTATTTTTAAGGGCATCGATGTGAAGTCAATGGGACGAATATTTGTTGGTTTGGTGAAGTGTGGGGCCTGGGGTTGTTTTGATGAATTCAATAGACTGGAAGAATCTGTACTGTCCGCAGTTTCCATGCAAATCCAGACAATTCAAGATGCTTTGAAGAATCATAGAACTGTGTGTGAGCTGCTTGGCAAGGAGGTACGGAATACGTTGGGAATTTAAAGAATTAAAATATTTTATAAGACTTTGCAGTAGTCATATTGAGGCAGATAGTCTGTCTTTAATTCTCCTGACATCCCTGATTTTAATCTGTGACTAGTGTGTTAAGCCTTTTTACCTGTGGATCCTCTCTGCGGTTTCTCACCCTCTTTTGGTCCCACTTCTACCATTCATCTTCAGACTTGCAATATTGAATAAGTCAGTTATAATATTTGCTGACATTTATTGAGCACTTACTCTGTGCTAGCGCTGTGCGTAGTGCTTTAATGTATTATCTCATTTAATACTGACCGCAATCCTTTGAGGTAGGTACTACTATGTTTTTTCCACTTTATGGATGAGGAAACCAGGGCTTGATAAGTTAAGAGTAAGTAGTGGAGCTGGGGATTGAACCCAGGTCTGTCTAGTTCTGAAGCTCATGTTTTTAATCACAATTCTATATGAATCTTAAAACAATAAGTGCTTAGCTGTTCTTCTGTTCGTCACTTCTCCCCATAGGAGATATACATTCATGTCATTAAAATGTAAACTTATTTGTACAGAAAATGTAACTTTATATATAATGTGTAATGCTGAGCACACCGAAAGGTAAAAGAACTGTGAAATTATCCTCTTATCCATAATGACATTTTCACAATACAAGTTTTTCAGGGTAGGCCAAGAAAGACCAGTTCTAAATTGTTAACATGTTGTTTACATGGTGTTTAAACTCTTTCTTCACAAAGAAAAGAGAAACTATTAAGTTTTTACCTCTCTGCCATCAAAGTTTATTTTCTTGCACATTTTCATTTTTTTTTTCTTTCCTCCTCTTACAAAGAAAGAGTTGTCCGTTCTCCCAGCCAGTGCTAATCTTTCCACCTATGCTTTAGAATCTGCCTCCCAGGGACCTTCTCTGAGTTAGCCCCTCTGCAGTGGTTTCAGCCTTCCCTCCTCTACCCATTCCTTATCGACTTTTAAACATAATCACATCTTTTCCTTCTTAATTATATATAATATTGTAGTATATGTAATAATATTATAATTAAACCATAAGCAAACCTTCCCTTAATTCATCTTTCCTTCCAAGCAGTGCTCTTTCTCTTTTCTTTCCTTTATAGCCAGGTTTTTCTACTCTAGGTATCTATACTTCCTAAGTGCCCATTTACACATTCTAATTTAGCTTCTATTCTTGCTTCTTTTTTGAAAATGCTCCTACTAGGTACTCTCGTGATATTCTGCTCTTCCCTATCATAGCATTTATCACATTATGAGTGCTGCTCTGTAATACTCAATAGACTACATTTAAGCTCCAGAAGGGCATCAAGTATACTGACCTTAGTTCGGAGTTGTGTTGTCGCTGTGTTCTTAGCAAAGTGCCTAATACAAGGAAGGCTTTTAGTAAACGTGTTGAATGAATGAATAGACATTCAAACTGGTACCATTTCTTCTTAAACTTTCAGCCTCAAAAAACTGATTATAAAGAACCTCTGTAAAGTAGTGTAGTTCCTAAGGAGTTTATTATGTGTCGAGTAAGGAGATGTTTAGCACATTAGCAGTTACTTTTCGCTAAGGTATAAGATTTTGTGTAGAAATATGTCACAATAAATTTCTATTGGCAGTATATTTTATATTTATAGTTCCAAATATTTGATACTTGTATTTTAAATTAATATTTCAGGTAGAAATAAATTCTAATTCTGGAATTTTTATCACTATGAATCCTGCTGGAAAAGGTTATGGAGGAAGACAAAAACTGCCTGATAATCTTAAACAGCTTTTCAGGCCAGTAGCCATGTCTCGTCCAGACAATGAGCTTATTGCAGAGGTTATTCTCTATTCAGAAGGCTTTAAAGATGCTAAAGTATTGGGCAGAAAATTGGTAGCTATCTTCAATTTATCTAGGTGAGTTTTTGTTTTAAATATTTTTATATTTTGTGGTTCTAATGATTGATTATAGTTATTAGTGACCATTTTTTACATCTGTCCAATTTAACCTACTCAATGATTTTCATATTAGTGATTATATTGCACTTAAGGAAAGGAAAGATTTTAGTTTGAAAAATAAAAACATTTGGCTCAAAATTACTTGTTTTTTTTTAAATACTGCTAACTTGGTCTTACTTTTTTTATGCAAAATATTTTTATTGGAGTGCTCCAGCTGAATGATACTTATTGAACTAATTTACCACTTGACCACTCAAAACTTACTGTTTTTTGGAGGGAATCTTTTGCAATTTTTCTTGTTTCTAGTCATAGAGATTGACTTTTAGTTTCTTTGAGCAACCCAGAATTCTGGTCCATATCACTTAAGAGATAGTGAGAACTAAAGTGTCAGAGATCGAGAGCAAGATGGGTTAATTAAAGGCTTTAGAAATAAAGGTAACAAGTAATTGTCATTTAGTATCTTCATTAAGATAATTAGCCAGTTCATGAAGGGTTTATCCTGATCCTTGAGAACCATCCATCTTCAACATTTTACTTGAGTGATGATTTTGTGTGATTGGTTCCTTTATATAAACTAATGGAACTCATTTCTATGTGTCAATAGTTATATTCTGTATTTCTTAGGCTATGATGATAAAAGAATTTCTTATAGCTATTTGAGGCTTTATGATTTCCATGTCTTTACTTAAGGGAACTTTTGACACCTCAGCAACATTATGATTGGGGTTTAAGAGCTTTGAAGACAGTTCTGAGAGGAAGTGGAAATCTTCTTAGACAGCTAAAGAAAACTGGCATTAAACAGAAAGGTATGATTCATTATTCCAAATATAATCTTATTTTTTTAAATAGGTTTTAATTTAGAAGAGTTTTAGATATACAGAAAAGTTATAAATATAGTATAGAAGGTTTCTGAATACGCTGCTTCCAGTTTTTCCTATTGTTAATATCTTACATTAGCATGGTACATTTATCACAACTAATGAACTGATGTTGATGCAGTATTTTTTAAGTGAAGTCCATACTTTATTCAGATTTTCCTTGGTTTTTACCTAATGTCCTATCATAACTTTTAAATGTGCATTAAATATTAATTAAATAGTTGTGATATATAGAGGAATAATCTAGTCCACTTCTTCTCAATCTTTAGTGTGCATTAGAATCACCTAGAGGCTTGTTAAAACACAGGTTGTTGGACCCCACTCCCAAAGTTCCTGATTCAGTAGGTCTGGAGTAAATCCTGTGAGTTTGTCTAGTCTTATATGTAAAATCATAATAATAATAGTAATACTTTCTTCCTTCCTTACACACTTGTTATAAGGATCTCATCAAAATGGTAAAGTACTATGCAAATATAAGTGATAATGATTTTTATTATTAATTAAAGTCTGGGTACCCTGGGATTCAAATTATATGGAAAAGAGTCTATAACTCTACTTAGTGATACTTATTTTTCAGCAAAGATGGTCAGGTAAGCTTCACATGATAGCATGTGTCTTTAAATGTTAGTAGATTCTAGTGCATCATTTAATTACTAATAATGCATATCAAAGCAGTTAAAAACTGTTTTTATAGTCATTAAATTCATAACTAATAATTTTAAAATGAAACTTTTCCTCTAGTTAATGAAAGTCGTATTGTGGTACAAGCACTGAGGCTAAATACAATGTCAAAGTTTACATTTGCGGACTGCACTCGGTTTGATGCATTGATTAAAGATGTGTTTCCTGGAATTGACTTTAAAGAAGTAGAATATGATGAACTGAGTACTGCATTAAAGCAGGTCTTTGAGGAGGCCAATTATGAAATCATACCCAATCAGGTAACTGGGAAGAATATTTTATAATATATTGATCCTTTCTCCTAGTTAATTCCTTATTAACTATCTTTCTCCTTTACCTTCCAGCTTATCTTTCGTCTGCCAACTTAAATCTCATTTGCTCAGGGAAGTGTTCCCTGATCTTCAAGTCCAGATTTAGGTCTCTTTGCTATGTTCTTTCATTACTCTTTTTATATATATTTGCTTAATGTTTAATTGTATATTTGATTAATATTGATTCTCCCCCGCCAGATAGTAGTCCTCATGAAAGGCAGGATCTATGTCTATTTTTGCTCCATTTTATTCCTAGTGTCTGTTATAGAGTCTGGCACTTAATAGATCCATCATATGTATTTTTGATAATTCATTATATATGATTTAATTTCACTGTGACAATTTCTTAGAAGTTTTTTTTTTTAGTAGGTGTTTTTGTGTAGCACAAATACATGTTCAAAATGAACTCTTTTACCTCAATTGTTTTTTGGAAAGATACAGGATATAAATGAATGAATAAACAAGTGCATAAAATAGTGAATATATTATATTTGAATGAGTGAAGAAAATAATTAACATATTGTATTGTCAAACAACTTGGGAAGCATACTTGTTTCTTTTAAAGAAATATAGGATTTAAAGATCACATTGTTAATATGTTCAGATTTATTTAGGTATTCTTTTTTTTAAGGCTTTATCTTCCATTGAAGAAATCAAAGCCTTAATTTATATGTCTGGAATAGAATAGCTGTTCAATAGAAAAACAATGTTATAGAATGAGAGAAGAACTGTGTATGATTGTACACATATGTGAACATATTTCTTTTTTTCTAGATCAAGAAGGCTTTAGAATTGTATGAACAATTACGCCAGAGGATGGGAGTTGTTATTGTTGGTCCAAGTGGTGCTGGAAAATCAACTCTTTGGAGAATGTTAAGGGCAGCACTTTGTAAAATTGGCAAAGTGGTAAAACAATATACCATGAATCCCAAAGCTATGCCTAAACATCAATTATTAGGCCACATTGACATGGATACAAGGGAGTGGTCTGATGGTGTTTTGACAAATAGTGCTCGCCAAGTAGTTCGAGAACCTCAAGGTTGGTGTCTGTTGTATGATTCATTGCTTTACTTAATAGTTTTTAGAGGATGATAGAACTTGTCTATAATGCTATCCTTATCAAATCTAATACATAACCGTAAACTGCCTTGTAATGGTGGACATTGGTATTTTACTTTGGAGGAACCGAAAACATGCTATCATTTTGACCTATACTCTATAGAAACTTTTATTATAATAGAAACTCAGAGTAATCTGGATGAATTGTAATTCACAACTAGATTAATTTACTGGATAAATATAAAATCTTTGGGGCCGGCCCCATGGCGTAGCAGTTAAGTGCGTGCGCTCCGCTTCAGTGGCCCGGGGTTCACAGGTTTGGATCCTGGGTGTGCACTGACACACCGCTTGTCAAGCCGTGCTGTGGCAGCAACTCATATGAAGTAGAGGAAGATGGGCATGGATGTTAGCCCAGAGCCAATCTTCCTTAGCAAAAAGAGGAGGATTGGCAACAGATGTTAGCTCAGGCCTAATTTTCCTCACACACACACACAAAATCTTTGATTGCTAAATTGATATCAAAATGCCTCATAAATATGCAAGATGACAAATTTTCATTTGGGGTTAAAATTGGGGTGTGTGTGAACACTTTTAACTCATCAGTTTGAATATAGTGTTTTGAATAATTTTGAAAATTTAAGTCTTAAAACAGTGGTAGATTTCTTGGTCTAAATTTTTTATTTTGGTGTTTAAGAGAATTTTGGCCAGAATCTGAGAAGACTCCCTACTTTTTGATAGGTCATAATTTAATTAGTAGTTGTTTTTTTTTCTAAGCCAGTGAGTGAAGGGTTTAACACTGTAAGACATTGGAAGGGATTTTCAATTGTAGTCTCTTCATTTTCAATGTGGTCAATAATATCACACTAAGTAAAAACTGGATGTTACCTGTACTTATTTCTCATAGTTTTATGGGTGATATTTTCCTCTTTGAATTGTTTCAAAGGTCCAAGTACAAATTGAAACAACTATCATTTTAGGAAGGATAGATAAAAACGTTTGTCTCTGGAAAGACTTGTGTACACAACCAACTCTCTGCTTCTCCCCTTTGAAGCCATCTTTTTATATATCAGTGAAATTTGACAGTGGTGGATTTTTTATTTTCCATGTAGGGCACTAAAAAGTGGGTTTCCTATATTTTCTGAAAGAGATATTACATAGCAAGTATTCATATATTATGACATGGTAGAAGACAAAGTTCTGAAGAATATCTCACAAGGTTATGGGAATAGAAATACCTAAGTCTTGCATGCCATGTTTTCTTTTAGTGAGATTCCAATTCTGTATGTTCACTGATAAGTAGAGCATTATCACATGGTACATAACTGAGTCTTGGGCCAGCTGAGCCAGGATTGCCCATGGGTTCTCCAGCATGTTTGTAGTAAAATTCACATGAAAAAAATCGCCTTGTTCAACTTATTGTCTTTTATGTTCAGCTTCAGTAACATAAAATAATACTTATTTAAATAACACTAAAGAATAAGAGATAATTATTGTATTCCTTATTTTTAATTATTATGACTGAATATATTTTTATTTTATCTCCACTTTTTTGTTTTGAAAATAGATGTCAGCTCATGGATAATCTGTGATGGTGATATTGACCCTGAATGGATAGAATCTCTGAATTCTGTTCTAGATGATAATCGACTACTCACTATGCCCAGTGGAGAAAGGATTCAGTTTGGCCCAAATGTTAACTTTGTATTTGAAACTCATGATTTAAGTTGTGCCTCGCCAGCCACAATATCTAGAATGGGAATGATCTTTCTTAGGTAAACCATAAGAGTATTTGCATGCATTATATTAGAATATTCTTCAGTTATTATTTTGGTTTCATAGATAAGTGAAATAACTATGTATGAATAATATATAAATATTCATTTTCTTCATTTTTGATTAACTTGTTTTTCTTTGTTAGGTTTTAATTCATTCAGGGAGTTCCTGTTTTATTGCAATTGAATTATTACAGCAGTTTAGTTGATCACAACTTCTAAATAATTATTTTTGTTGGCTTAAAATAGCAAGTATTTAATTTATTTTCTTCTTTTTTCTATGTTATTTAAATATTCTGGTTGAGTTTAGAGAGGTGAACGTACTAGTTGTGACCCAGAGGCTAATAATTTAAAGCTAAGTAGCAATATTTTAATCAAAGAATCTTAGATTCATACAATTTTAGGGCTAACCTAGGTTTAATAGGTCCTATGGTCCAACTTTTAATTTTGCAGATTGGAAACGTCTTTACTTACCATTTCCTTTCTTATTCAGTGTATTTGGAAGAAGCTTAAAGAGCAAAAATGAATAATAAACTAATTTCAGGTATCATGTACAATAGTCACATACCCGAACACGGACATTTGAGCCAATTTCATTTCCCAAAGTGAATAATTAGAAAATTTTCTTTTACTTTTTTATTTATGTTTTAGAATTTGATAATTTATTAATTTATATAAAGTGCTCTACTCTTTTAAGGCTATTTGAAGCTGTTTTAGTGTTGTATGACATGTGATAGTGCTATCAAGTTGGTTCAAAGTGTTTCTAAAATTATTTACTTCTTTGATAGTATTGTAGGAAACATTTATATTTAAACTAGTCGTGAAGTCTAATTAATATTTTGAGGTACTGATTATTAAAAAAATATAGCATTGCGTTATGTTTTGAGGCATTAATTATTAAAAAAATAATATAGTATACAGCTTTTGTAGCAGTATCTCACACAATTTATTTATTCAATGTATTATAATCTTGTGAGAAAAATAGGATCAAAGTTTATAATTAAATTTTTAAATATTTATTGAATGCCTATTATATATATGACATTGTTAGGCATTTTAGGAGGGACAGAGCAAGAAAGGAGTAAAACACTTATGGAGGGTTTGTCTTAATGGAACATGCCTTCAAGTAGAGGAGATAAAATAAATATAACAACAATTATAATGTAAGATAGAATATAAAAGAAATAAGTGGTAAGTAGAATGCCGTGGATATTTAGCAGAAGAAAAGACCACATATTGCTGTAGAGGATTTGCAAATTGTTGGTGAACCAGATATTGTTTGTGAGAGGCATAATGAATATGTATGATTTCATGTAAAATACAAATACATATTAACATTTTTGGTTGCTGTTTGATTAGCTTGTACCTTGGTTTTAGATTTCATTAATTTCTTCAGCAGATATTTGTTGAGCACTTGCTATGCAATAGGCCAAATGAGAACCTTTTAATAGTGAAAGAGAATGCTATTAATTATGCTGGGACAACTGGTATAAACCAGGATTGTCTCGGAAAAACCCAGACATGTAGTTGGCATAGGCATCAAGGAGATACTGTTGACAGCAAAGTTTTTATTCTGAAGCAGCTTAGAGTCTTTGGTTTGTCTGTTTTGAGCCTATCTAATGTAATTTAAATATTTACCTTTGATGTTTCCATTTTTCTTTTCCTTATTAGACTGGATAGAAGTGTGAGAGGAGAAATTCAAGGGCTCAGTATTCACTAGTGTTGCTGTGAAACAGTGATAGAACATAGGAAAAGTGACAAAATCGTGAGGCCTTGTCAATTCTGAAATTATTAATTCATGAGTTGTTTTTACTATAATTTTTTATAATTACATAAGATATAATTTTGAATAAGATGTCAATGTTGTATTTAATTTCAATCATTGGACGTTGGTCATGTAATTAAGTGCTTTGCTAAAAGAATTATATTTTACTTTAGGAAGAGATCCAAGTTTTTGTTTTTTTTTTTTTTTTTGCCAAGGAAGATTTGCCCTGAGCTAACATCTGTTGCCAATCTTCCTCTATTTTATATGTGAGCCGCCATCACAGCATGGCCACTGATAGACAAGTGGTGTAGGTCAGTGTCTGGGAACAATACCCGTGCCGCCTAAGCGGAGCATGCCGAACTTAACCACTAGGCCACTGGGGCTGGCCCATGAAGTAGTTTCGTATGTGTTTGTTAATCTGTTTCAGTGATGAAGAGACGGATCTTAATTCTCTGATAAAATCTTGGTTGAGGAATCAGCCTCCTAAATATAGGAATAATCTTGAAACCTGGATTGGAGATTATTTTGAAAAGGCTTTACAGTGGGTTCTAAAGCAGGTAAGTTAACCATAATATTTCATAATTAATCATTTAGGCAAGAAGTATAATGATTAAGAGTGTTGCTTACGTATAGCTGCCTTTTAGAGCTCTGCCAGAATTTGGGGGGGGAATGACAGGTAGGTGTCTTCATTGTTATCACACTATATCTCTTGGCTTAACTTTTTATTATGTTTTTCTTAAAACACTTTAATTCTCCCACCCACAATATCTTGCACAGTTTAACTAGAAATCTTGAATATTGGAATGTCTTGGATAAAGGATGAAGAGAGTATTGCTGTCTTCTAGGAGGGTTTTAAAAAGAAGATCACACTTAATTTTGAATTTGAAGCATGAGCAGAAGTTTAACATGCAGAGAAGACAATGGAGGGCTTTCAGATATTCTAGATGATTTTTTCTGTTTTTCTTTTATGTCATTGCCTTTATGAAAAACGTAAACATATAAAAAATAAAGGAAAAATAGCAGTGAGTTTTTTGAAAGTATCTAATTGTTAATCTGAACTTGATTTAGAGGTCAATACTTTGGGATTGAATAAAACATATAGAGAAATGGAGATCTCGTTTTAGTTTTGTGTATTTTTTCTTTTCTGACTTTGTAAGAATGAAAGATAGAAGAATAGGGATTTGTGAGGAAATGATACAAGTAAGATAGGTTTTTCTGGAGGCCTCAGGGAAAGAACCACTCCCACCAGCCCTCAGTCTGACTGAGCTGTCTCCTCCTTTGTGCTTCTGCAGCAATGTACAATGTCTTTCAACCATATTATAGTTGCTGCATTCAGCTATAAGCACCTTGAGGGCAAGGGCCAAGGCTGTGTACTCCTTATTGTATCCCCAGAACCAAGTATGGTAAAAACAGAGTAGTGAATGGATGGGAGTATATGTGCTTAATGAAATACCTGATGCCTGTGTTGCAGCACTTTTTCAGTAGAAATGTCGTTATTTTGTTAATTTAAAATATACAGAGTCTAACAAGGCTCTGCAATGTAAATACCTTGAGGTCATGTGCTTGCGTGCTGTTAATGTTAGGAATGAGAACTATAACACTACATGGAATATATTGATACATAGGAGTTTGTGACTGTAGAAACGATGACAGGATAAGAGTATGACACCATAGAGTGAATACCCAAGATTCAGTTAGAAAATAAACTGATTCTGTTTTGAAGTCAGGTCCCTGTTTGAAATTTTTTTTATGTGTTGAGGGTTCCTTCCTTCTTATTCTGTACTTTGTTCACCATCTTCAGATTCTGAGAGATATACCATAGTGGATACTCTAGTCAAATGCTGATTTTATATACAATTAGAGTTTTGCTTTCTTGTATTAATTTAGCAAATTAGATAATCCTGAAGAAAATATGTGGGTTTCTTTTATCTTTGCCTTTAGAGCCTAGAACTAATATTTTAAAAATAATATTAAAATTTAGAAGAATGGAGAAATGGGAGGAAGAGCAGGAAAAAGGGAGATAGGTGTAACGTAAATAACATAAATGCTAAGCATGGCCCTAAGCATCTGAATTTCCACCCATCTCCTCCCTTTTTCCCACTCTTCCTCCCATTTATCGATTCTTCTAAAAATATTCCTTATGCAGGCAGAGTGATTGTTTAAAAAATGCAAATGGGATCATTTTACTCTCACTTAAAAAACACCATAAAGGCACTAAAAATAAAATTTGCACTACTTACCATGGCCTATACGATTCTGCATATTCCGGCCCCTGCCTTCCTCTCTGAATTAAACCACTCTTCCTTTGCATGCTCAGGCATAAGCTTCTTTTAATTCCTTAACTACAGCAAAGGAATAAGCACTCTGTTTAATTCCCTTTTTTTTTAAATACTTAGCACCACATATAGATCCTAGTGCATAATTGGTTCTCAATAAGTACTTACAGAAAGAATGAGAATCCTTTCCCCTCTTGCCTCCTGGCAATTACTCAGGGGCCCCAGAGGCCTACAGATTACAATCATCTACACCACCTCAGTCCAAGTTTCTTTTTAAAATCCTGTGTAGAGAGAAAGCTCCAAGTGGTTTTTCATTTAAGCCTGCTTTTACTAACCTTTCTTGTCCATTGCCATCAATCTAGCCCTAGAGCAAATGAGGAGCTGTTCTTTTTAGACCAATGCTCACTGATTTACCTTTTCTTTTGCCTTCTTCAGGTTTAGGAAGTAAACTATATTTCTATTTGAGTACTCTAGCACTTGTAGCTAGAAGTGTGCAATTGTGTTTTTATGATTACTTTTTATTTTTAAAGTTTATGTTTGTAAATTTGATGAAATCTAAACTTTCTAGAACTTGAATAGAGGGATAAATGTAAAGATGATGCTTGAAAAGATATGTAGCTGTCAATCTCTATGATTCTAAGTTTACTGGTTAGTATTTGCCTTTTGTCTGTACTGTGGATTTTAATCAACAGAATGACTATGTGGTAGAAACAAGTTTGGTTGGGACCGTGATGAATGGTTTGTCACATCTACATGGATGCAAATATCATGACCAATTTATTATTAATCTCATAAGAGGACTTAGTGGAAATCTGAACATGAAATCACGTCTGGAATTCACCAAAGAGGTAATGCATATTTAAAGCCTATATCCAGTCAACATTTTTCTTTAATTTTCGTTGACTAACTGCCAAAATACAGTGATTTGTAACTATAAAGTATAGAACTTTTTAATTTTGAAATTATGCATTCAATAGAATAATAATGCGTTTATTTATATACATATATATATACTTATTTTCTCCTTTGAACTAGTTTATGATGTTTTATATTATTAAAATTCTATAACATAGTGTTTTAATAGGCTAAAGTTTGGACCATATCTTTTTTGTTTGACATTTTTGAATCTACTTAGCCATATGAATAAATATAATTATTTCATTCATTTTTCATGTTAGAATAATATATATATATTTAAATCATTTGTTTAACTAGAACAGTTTTAGCAGTTAGGAATGCTAGGATGGCTTAATCATTATAAATTTTTTCTTTAATAAATGTAAAGATGCATTTTAGCCAAGTTGTTTATGAAACTAAATTTTACTTATTAAAGGATTTCTTCCTGTTGGCCTCTGTTGAAATAACTGAACGTATGTCCCTTTGGGTTGGCTCCAGCATTACGTTTCTGCATTTTTATTGTTTTGTTTCTTCTTTGATACCACCATTTATTGCTTTCTGTTTTCTGTTTCCCTTTCCATGGCCATTCTGTTGCCTCTGTTGCCAGATGCTTCTCATTGTTACCACTCACTGCCATAATATATGTTGCTTTTAAGCGGACGTTGTCTTGCCAAAGTTCAGAATTAAGGTGTTGCAAGTAGCATCAGGAGCTAACTCTCTGCTTTATATCTGCACAGATTAACAGTTTTCAGTGTTAGAAAGACTAACAGGTTGTGAGCAGTGGTGGTAACACTGGAATGGTCAGTACCAGAATGTGGTGGAAATGAAGGGTCTAGAATTCCTACATTGTGTAATTCGTAATTTAGTGTTCATAAGAACTCACTTAAAAGTTGAATATATTTATACCTTGGTGTATATGCAGACTAGGGGACTTTTATTTGCTTAAATGATCATTTAGAGAATAATATTTGAGATAAAATGTTATTTAGTAGGTTTAGCGTATGTGAACTTTTGTTTTCAACTAAAATGATTCACTTCAGGACATTTGCTTTGAGTAATTAAAATTTCATGTACTCTGTTTGGACTTTGTGAAAACCTATCACAACTATTTCCTTTTAAGGTTTTTAACTGGGCACGAGAATCCCCTCCAGACTCTCACAAACCAATGGACACCTACTATGACTCAAGTAGAGGACGATTAGCATCTTATGTGCTGAAGAAGCCAGAAAACTTGACTGCCGATGATTTCAGTAATGGGCAAACTCTTCCAGTCATTCAGACTCCTGACATGCAACGAGGTCTAGATTATTTCAGACCTTGGTTAAGTTCTGATACTAAGCAGCCATTTATTCTTGTAGGACCAGAAGGATGTGGCAAAGGGTAAGAGCAGAAAAATGTTGATCGAGGTGCATATTGTAGATTTATGTTCCTCTCCTCTTTTAAAATGATTTAACAGCTTTTGTTACCTTTCTTTTGGTTAAAGTAGCATTTACATTTTAATGAAAGACTCTTTTCATCGTCACTACTTGTAAAAATAATATGACTATAGAGAAGAATATGTCCTTTTTTCTGCCAGGTTATGTGTTTTCTAATGGAAAGACAGCAATGTGGGAAGATACCCTTAAAAAGAAACTGTGCATACAATCCAACGAAAGATGAATACCTTAGATATACTTACAAATTACTCTTTGCTTTAGTTATAAAAAATGAATGTTAAAGTTGGCTATCTATTTAAAAAAAGCTTTTAATTCAGTGGAATTCAGCCTATTTTTAGTGCCTACTGAGTGTAGTTTCTGGAAATAAAGGAGATATGGATTATTAGTTTCAAGTTTCTAGTGGTAATTAAAAAATTCAAATCATAGTAATTTTTTTTAACTTGGAGAACTTAATATCTTAAAATCTTTCAACTGTGGGGAAAACAGTTGGTATCTTTTATATATACTTTATCAAACTAAATTATTTCTGTGATCTTTTTTTTTTGCTGAAAGAGTCCCAAGAATGCCTTAAAATATGAATTTATTTTTTTCCAGTCTAAAAATTAGAAAGTTACCTTGATAGTTGTGGAAACCATATCAATGTTTACCATTTTCCCCTTAAACATCATCATACATAATGTAGAAACTGAAATATTTATAAAATAGAAATTTTATAATGAATATAAAAAGTATTTTATTGGTTGCGTTTTCAAAGTTAAGTGTCATACATCTTTTATAGGATGCTGCTCAAATATGCCTTTTCCCAACTTCGGTCCACTCAGATTGCTACAGTTCACTGTAGTGCACAAACTACTTCTCGACACCTCCTGCAGAAATTGAGCCAGACTTGTATGGTGATCAGTACTAATACTGGTCGAGTATACAGACCAAAAGACTGTGAAAGACTTGTTTTGTACTTAAAAGATATCAACCTGCCCAAGCTTGATAAATGGGGGACCAGTACTTTAGTAGCTTTCCTACAGCAGGTGAGTCTTATCACTTGAAGTGTTTTGATATAATTAGAAATAATTTAATTTCATTAACTTTTTTTATAGGTAGAAAATCTTCTGCTTTCCTCCCTAGGGACAGTTTTATCTAGCGTGTGTCTTGGGAGTTAAACTGTTGAAGCATCTCCGTCTTGTTCCAGGGCTACTTTCTTTGATGTTCCTCCCTTTAGAAGGTAGTATTACATCGAGATGACATATGACAGGAAGAGTAAAAACAACCTTTACTCTACACCTGTTACCTATCCTTTATTTCTAAAACAAGGAGGAATGCAGAAGCTGGAGATGTTGCTGGAGTTGGGGAAGTTTTTGCTTCATTTTTTAGGTATGCATTCTTCTGAGAGCAGTTAAGCTTCCTCAGTTATGCCCCTTTTTGGCTGCTTTAGCCCATTGGTCTCCTTTTTTGCCTATGTAAGTATTGGAGACCATACATTCTCAGTCAGTGTGCGAGATTTTATTTCTTTATGTGATTTACATCATATTAGAAACCCTAAATTCTAAATTAGAGCTTATTATGTGTATATAGGTTCAAATTTAGCTTTATTATGTAACTACAGAATATAATAAAATATTTATAGAAAAAAGCAAAATTTTTTCCTTATATTTTTCCTGATTTCTTTCTTTTTTTGTTAATTGCTGGTGGATTTATACTATCATCTGGATTTTAAGGTTTATTAGAGAGAAAAGCATTTTAAAAATGAGGGTAATTCAGCTAACATTAATTGAACACAGAGGCTTGAACAGTATTATTTTTCAATGATGTAAGAATTTCAAATATATTTCAATCTTAAATTTTTGAATTAGGTAAAGAATGGTGATTGCATTTGGAAACAATTGAATTTCATGCAAAAATATCATCATGATTAGAAAATATTAAGCATAAAACATTTAAAATACATTTATTTTCAAATAGGTTTTGACATATCAAGGATTTTATGATGAAAATTTGGAATGGGTTGGTTTAGAAAATATTCAAATTGTGGCTTCTATGTCAGCTGGAGGAAGACTGGGAAGACATAAGCTTACTACCAGATTTACTTCTATTGTTCGTCTTTGTGCTATAGAGTATGTATCTTAATTAGTTTTTAATTTTTTTTTTATTTGGAGAGACATCCTATGTATTTGCATTTTATTAAAGGTATCTATTTATGATATTTCTTCACAATGTAGAATATAAAAATAGTTAAACTTAAGCTCTGATATTATTTTTTTTCCTGCCCTTCCCAAACTGTAGGCAATAATTTAGGATGATAAAGGCTTTAATTAACACTTCTTATATATTAGAACTAAGACAACCATTTTGTATTATCTCTGTTCTGAAATGTCAATGTTAGGAATCTGAATGGTGGGTTTTAGATTTAAATGTTTTATGGGTTTCATAAAACAAAAATACTATCAAATTTTATGAAGATAACTAAAAGGAGAATTTAAATCTGAGCAAGGTAGAGTTAGGTCATGTTAGTGGCTGATAGCATTAATCCTAATATATCTATCCATCTCCATTGTCCATAATGGTTACAGGGACTCTTGAATTTTATGGTTATGGCGCTGTCTCCTCTGTTATATTTTTTCCTTACGAAATCTTGTTTTTATGCTTTCATGCTAATTGCACCCATCTATTTACATTCTTCTTTTGGAAATGTTACAGCCACCAATTAAACTGTATTGAAATAGATTTTAGTTTGAGAGAAACAAGTTGATTTTATTTGTTGTATTAGTTCTATTTTTATTGCTCTAAGGTGGATTACTGCTCTATGTACAGGCTATACTTAACTCAAAATTCTTTTTCTTAAGCACAATTTTCCTTTTGGCCCTTTCTGAAGATTAGTGGTTTTTCAAACAATTACGTTTTTAAGTAATTTCATTGGAGTCCTCTATTAGGACCCTCAGTATTTGACAGCAGGTAATTAGAGATCTAATTTGATTGAAACAAGAATAGGGACCTTGAGCCTGGCCTTAGCCTGGGGTAAGCCCTGGAGGTATCTAGGTCTCAGAGAAGCACAGTTTGAAAACCACTGCTGTAACTTAACATTAAAATAATTTAGAATATTGATTTATTTCAACTTATTTCTTGTATGCCTTTTTTTAGTTACCCGGAAAGAGAGCAATTACAGACAATTTATGGAGCATATTTGGAACCAGTTCTACATAAAAATCTGAAAAATCATTCTATTTGGGGTTCTTCATCAAAAATTTATCTCTTAGCGGGATCTATGGTACAAGTGTATGAACAGGTATATATTCATTTATATTGTCGTTTTTGTGTCTTTTGGTATCACTCGCAAAGGACTGCCTTTAATCTTGACCTGTGTTGATGGTCAGGCTTTCTTTTCCTGTTGTTTATTAGATTTTTCTAGTAAAGAGTAAGCTCTGTGAGGGCAGATGCTCTGTGTGCTTTATTCACTGTTATATTCCCTGGCACAGTTTCTGATAGACACTCAAATATTGAATGAATGAATCAGTGAGTGGATCGTTATTCTGCTGTCAGCTGAAATTTAGCATATTTAGATTGGAGTTCATCTTTTTTCCAAAACTAGATCTTTCTCCTGACTTCTATCAGTTTCTGTCTTCTAGGTTTCAAACCCAAGAGTAGTCTTTGATGTTCATTTCTTTCCTGTTACCTGTAAGGAAATGTCTAAAGTACCGTTCCTTGGTAAAGTGGGACAATACTTGAAAATAGGTATTAAGGATGCAGAAGACATTTGTTGAGTACCTTCTCTTTCCAGTGCTAGTCCTAGGGATGCAAAGATGACTGAGTGTCTATTCTCTGAAGGTCACAGTCTAAGAAGGGATCTAGTCATATAAATAAACTATTAATACAGTGTGATATGTATAACAATAACAGGATGCACAACTTACAGAGATAGCATAGAAGACCGAGTGAATAACTTTGTTGTGTGTAGTAGCTGTTAAGAGGAGGTGAAATGTGATCTGAGTTTTGAAATGAATAGAAATTCACAAAGTGGCTGGAGATGAAAGAAGGTCTTCTTAGGCAAAGAGAATAGCATGTGAAAGTTATGGAATTGTTTGTAGAAGATGCTTTTTATGGTATTGGAGTAGAAGTGAGGAAAGATAAATTCGAAAGCAAGAAGTTCCTTATTTTTTTTTTTCTAAATCAATTCAAATGTTAAGTGATCAAGGCCAGAATAAGAGCAATGGCTCGGTCCATAGAGGGGAAGGGACAGGCTCTTTACTGGTTATATATGGAGGAGTGGCGCTTTGATTTGTTAAAAGTTCAAAACCTTTGGCAGTTTGTTGAAGCCTATGAACAACCCCTCTTAGATAATATTTTTAAATGCATAAAATATAATATACAAAATAACTAAGGAAATCAATTATATTGAAATACAGTTCTACCCACTGGTAGAAATTGGCATTTCTGTGAATCTAACGTGACTGAAAAACTTATGGCATGATTATATATTTAAGAAAGTAGACCATTTACTATATTTTCTTTTTCAGGTACGGGCCAAATTTACAGTTGATGATTATAGTCACTATTTCTTTACTCCTTGCATCCTTACCCAGTGGGTTCTTGGCTTATTCAGATATGATTTAGAAGGAGGTAAGTTTTGCTTTCATGATTTCAAATCACTTATCTTTCTTTAGAATGCCACAGTGTGTCTATGTTTGTATGTGTGTGTTTATGCTGTATATTGTACTTGTAATAGATACGTTAAATGAGTATTATAACTAATTATAGTACTTTACAATTATAATTTAAATAATGTTAATATTAAACTTAAATATTAACATTAAATTTAAACATAATATTAAAATTATAATATTTTATTATGTTTTCTCTTCTAAACTATTTATGATTGTCACTATTAAGACTTGATTGTGGGAAAAATGAAATCATTATTCTTTGTAGCCAAAGCATGTTTAATATACTTTTTGGGATTGATATTTTTATTGAACAACTAGAGATAATAGTGCTTAATGTATCCGTTAAAGAATCAAAAAAAGAAAATTTACCAACTCATTAACAAAATGAATTTAACTTTTTTCCCCTTTCCTTCTATTTATCTGGTGCCAAAATTATGGTATGTAGATTCTCATTCTCTATTTCTTTCTAATATTATGTTGAAACAGACCATTTTCAAATCATTTGAATTTTATTACAATTAAAGAAAAATTTGCCTTTTTTAGGCTCTTCAAACCATCCAATAGATTATGTATTAGAAATTGTGGCATATGAAGCACGGCGCTTATTTCGTGACAAAATTGTTGGTGCGAAAGAACTTCATTTGTTTGACAGCATTTTAACGTCAGTGTTTCAAGGAGATTGGGGCTCAGATATATTAGACAATATGGCAGGTAATATAGTTACAGAGTTTATGTAAACAGATAAATGTTATGAGAATGTTAAAATTGTATTTCTTACTAATAGCATGATTTCATATGTCTAAACACATCAAAACTTTGGATAATTTTAATGTTATTTTTACCATAAGCGGCTGCTCTGCCTTTTTTGCTCGATTTCAATAATTATGTTCCAAACAAAATATAATGACAATAATTGTTTTCTTGGGAAAAAGAGATTCAGGTCACAGTGTTTTACATTTGCAGTTCAAAATTGTATTTCCTGAAGCATTTTTATTAATAATGTTTTCTTAATAGCCATATGTGTATGAAACTTAAAGATCATTGTGAAAATCCATATTCGATTATAATGAACTTTTGCTTAAGAGTAGTGGCCATTCTAATTCGTGTCACTATTCATATTGTCATTAGCACAGAACTTCTTACATATTCTTCTTACCAACTTCTCCCATTGTTATGATAAACAAAGCATAAGACTCTTCAGTCAAAGCAACTGTGTTGCATTTGCAGCTATTACTGCTTAATAACCGATTTGCGTTTTGAAAACTGCTGTGGGCGTAATGCATGCAACATGAAAATCATCCTGGTGAAAGTGCCTTTGATAAAAGAAGACCATAATGTGGAAATATTTCCTAATAAAACTGCTTTCAAGCTACAAAATGAGTTTCTATTCTATTAGACTATAAAGCTAGGCTTCAAAAATATTTCATATAATACATTCATATATTGTACATTTCTAGATTTGATATTGGCCCCAGGGTCATAATTATATAAGCCAAAGAGAATCTGGAAGGTAAGAAGGATGTTGAGAGTGATAGAAAGAATTTTCTAGGTGCTGCTTGAGTTTTTGAATCAGGAAATGAGTTCAAAAGAACCTAAGGCAGGATGAAATGCTGAGAGAAGCCTGGTTATAGTTCAGAGTTGGCTTGATCTTGAGTGAGGATTTATGTCACTGTGGCCTGTAGTTTTCATGGCTTAGTGTGGAGACACTTTGGTTCTTAAATGGTGCCATCTTTCTCAGTCTGAAAAGTGAGTTAATAGTGTTTCTTCTTGCAAAGAAAGTGGCATATCCTTTAGGCATTAAATAGTATCAGTGTCTTATTGGGTATCTGAATTCTCTAGAGTTTGGTATCTTTCAGAGTCTCCTATGTAGGACTCTGTAAATAGTATATGTTGTTTTCCTCTCTGTATTTTACTTTTCAATGAAGGGCTGTATTTTTTAAAAATACAGGCTTGATATATGTTAGATCTAGGCAAATAGGATTTTCACATAGTGGAATATTAATTTATTAAGAAAAATTTAATCTTGGAGACTTAATAAACTAGATATATTCTTGTGCTCAAGAAACTTGTCATCTAATAGCAGATAGAGATATGAAAGTCCTTGCTTACAGTAATAACTGTTGGTAGTGTGTTTAGATGCCACAAAGATTTCTGCAAATAGATGGTTAAACTGATAATTACAATAGAGCATGAAGTACTTTACAAATAATAGAACTTTTCTTAATATATTTGGGACATAGACTAGAAATCAGGAGTATAGAAGAGGTAGAAACTAATTCTTTTCTGAGGAAGTTACTTTGAAACTTTTTAAAATAAATTTTTTATTTTGAGTAATTTTAGATTCACATACAGTTGTAAGAATTAATACAGAGAGAGCACATGTACCTTTTACTTGGTTTCCCCCAATGGTAACATCTGGCAAAATTATAGCACAACGTCACCAACCAGAATATTGCCATTGATACAGTTAAGATACAGAACATCACCACAAGGATCTATCATGCTGCACTCTTGTAGCCACACTCACTCCACTCCCATCCCCTGGAAACTACCAATCTGTTCTGTATTTAATTTTGCCATTTCAAGAATCTTATGTTTATTCAGAATAATTCTCTGGAGATATATGCAGGTTGTTGTGTGTTTCAGTAGTTTGTTCCTTTTTATTGCTGAGAAGGTATTCTGACGTACTACCATTTCTTTAACTATTTACTTGTTGAAAGACATCTGGGTTGTTTTCAGTTTTTGGCTCTTAGGAGGAAAGCTGCTATAAGAATTCCTGTACAGATTTTCACGTGAACATACATTTCATTTCTCTGGGATAAATGCTCAGGAGTGCAATTGCCCGTTGTATGATACTTGTATGCCTAGTTTTTCAAAAATTTGCCATGCTATTTTTTAGAGTGGCTGTATCATTTTACATTCCCATCAGCAATATATGACTGACCTGATTGCTCCACATCCTTGTCAGCATTTGGTGTTGTCACTGTTTTTTATTTTAGCTATTCTGATAAGTACGTATTATTATGTTATTGTGGTTTTAATTTGCGTTTTCCTGACAGCTAATGAAGTTGAACATCTTTTCATGCTTATTTGCCAGCTGTATATCCTCTTCAGCGAAATGTCTCTTCATGTCTTTTGCCCATTCTCTAGCTGGATTGTTTGTTTTTATTGTTGAATTTTGAGAGTTCTTTATATATTCTAGATACTAGTCTTTTGTCAAATATGTGGTTTGCAGATTTATTCTCCTACTCTGTAGCTTGTCTTTTCATCTCTCAATAGGGTCTTTCACAGATAAAAAGATTTTAATTTTATGAAGTCCAACTTATTAACTTTTCTCTTTAAGGATCTTTGGTGTCAAGTTTAAGAACTCTGTCTAGTTCTAGATCTTGAAGATTTCCTCCTACATTTTTTACTAAAAGTTTTATCATTTTATGTTTAAGTCATTGGTCTATTTTGAGTTAGTGTCTATATAATAAATGAGAATTAGGTCAAGGTTCATTTCTTTTCCTTTGGATGTCCACTTGTTCTAGCACCATTCGTTGAAAAGGCTACCTTTCTGCCTTGAGTTGCTTTTGCGTCCTTGTCAAACATTAGTTGTGTGGGTCTATTTCTGGGTGCTTTATTCTAGTCCATTGATGTATATGTCTGTCTTTCTGCCAATACCACACTGTCTTTATTTATTTATTTATTTTTATTTTTTTTTGTGAGGAAGATCAGCCCTGAGCTAACATCCTTGCTAATCCCCCTCTTTTTGCTGAGGAAGACCGACTCTGAGCTAACATCTATTGCCAATCCTCCTCTTTTTTTTTCCCCCAAAGCCCCAGTAGATAGTTGTATGTCATAGTTGCACATCCTTGTAGTTGCTGTATGTGCGACGTGGCCTCGGCGTGGCCGGAGAAGCGGTGCATCGGTGCGCACCCGGAATCCAAACCCGGGCCGCCAGTAGTGCAGCGTGCGCACTTAACTGCTAAGCCACGGGGCTGGCCCCACACAGTCTTGATTACTGTAGCTATATGATGTCTTGAAATTGAGTAGACTGATTTCTCCTAATTTATTCTTCTTTTTCAAAATTGTTTTAGCTATTTCATTTCCTTTGCCTTTGCATATAAATGTTAGAATAATTTTATCTATGTATGAACAATGTTGCTGAGATTTAGATAGAAATTGCATTAACTCTGTATGTTGGTTTGGGGAGAATTGACATTTTTATTGTGTTGAGTCTTCCAAACCATGAACATGATATATCTGTCTGTTTATTTAGATGTTTTTGGCTTGCTTGCATCAGTGTTGTGTAGTTTTCAGCATATAAGTCCTATACATATTTTGTTAGATTAACACCTGAGAATACGCAAAGAATCAAAGGCTTGAGAAAGCTGAAGTATATAGTGGCATACAGAGGAAGACAGGAGATTCAAGCGGTCAGTAGAGCCAGATCAAAAAGGCCTTGATTAGGAGTTTGGGTTTTTTTAGGCAGTTGGAAGCTGTATGTGATATTGGAGTGGTGTGGCACAATTAGATTTTGGTTTTGTGTGTGTTACTGTAATAGCAGTGAGGATGTAGTTGAGGGGGCAGAGACTTGTAGCAGGGATACAAGTTAGGAGGCTACTGCAATAGTCCAGGTGAGAAATGATGAGATGAGAAGATAATGAGTTCAGTTTTATACATTTGTTTGAATATTTGCAAGCTTTATGAATGTCTTTTAGAAATCTACATAAAGTGTATCAGCTCTATGAGAGTAGGAGTCATGTTTGTTTTTTCTAACAGAAAATACAGTGTTTAAATGCAGATGTGTGATGGATAAGTGTTTAAGGTATGAATGCATGAATTATATATCTATTAAGCAATTGCAAATATGGGACTAGACTAGAACTTGAGAGACTTGCCTAGAAATAACTAGTGAATGGGTTTTTGGTATATAAATTGTTGATAATTTAATCCACAGAATAAGTGTAAATAATTCAAGGGGAGTGTTTAGAAATAAAGATTAACAGGCTGAATTTGGATCTAAAGGAAAATAAAAATATAAGGGGTAAGCAGAAAACTGAAAAGGAGTAGTGGTTGTGGCTTGATGAGTACGGATCCAAGGAAAAACGCTTCAATGAGGAGATGCACACGAGTCATGTTGGAGTAGTGACTACAAAGAAGATTTGGATTTAGTGATTGGGCCAGCATTGTTGTTCCCAAGTAAGAGTTTTAGTATAGTGGTTTCTGCAGACAGAAGATAATATAAGAAAGATAATGAGAAGGTAATGTAAGAAATGTGATGATGAAGGAAAAGGAAGGAAGTAGCTTGGGTCTAGGGAAGCTAAGGCTGTTGTTGAGGTGAGTTTGTGACGAGGAGGATACCTGATGGAACAGTCTCCCAGAGGAATTGGGAGGGGAAAGGTTCAATAGAATGGTGAACAAATTTTCCTTTTATGGTAACAGGAACACTGCTATAGATAAACTTAAGGGGAGTTTGTGGGATTTTTGTTTTCTAATTAAAATTTGGTTAATTTTTCTTTTATTTTAGAAGTTAGGGCTGTTAGTGGTATTCATAAATCTTTGTTCTTTCTCAAGGAGAGTTTTGAGATTGTTTTATTTTATTGCCAATTTTTTATGTTTTTTTTTTTTTTTTGGTGAGGAAGATTGGCCCTAAGCTAACATCCATTGCCAATCTTTTTCATTTTGCTTGAGGAGGATTGGCCCTGAGCTAACATCTGTGCCAATCTTACTCTACTTTGTATGTGGAATGCTGCCGTAGCAGGCCTTGACGAGTGATGTATGTCAGATCTGAATCCACGAGCCTGGGCTGCCAAAGCAGAGCACGCTGAACTTAACCACTACGCCACCAGGCTGGCCCCATATGTTATTTTTAATCTGCAAATTTTATATGGAGATTCTGGAGAAGGAGAAGGAAAAAGGGAATAAACAGAGTAATAGGGGGCATTTTAGTGGAAAGTTAGAAAGAAGTTATTTCATTTGGGGAAAGAGAATGGGTGGCGAAGACAGAATAGGGATACCATCAGTTAGTTTTCAGGTAGAGTTCGATATCGCAATTTAAGGTCTTTGTAAATTAGCTGATCCTATTGCTCTTCCAAGGCATGCTTTAAAGTAATTTATCTTTGCCTTTCTGGGAATGATCTTATTTGGGCTAATTAACTTAAAAATAATTTAGTAAGCAATGTATTTACTGATGCCCCCATTACAAATAACACGAATAAAACAAAAATATCCTTTATTTATACAGATAGTTTCTATGTTACGTGGGGAGCCCGACATAATTCAGGAACAAAGGCAGCCCCGGGACAGCCATTGCCTCCACATGGAAAACCACTTGGAAAACTAAATTCTGCAGATCTCAAGGATGTTATTAAAAAGGTATAGTATGAATCGTGAATTTGAATTGGGATTTAGTTATGATTATAGTCATTTTAAAAATATTTATTGCAAGCTTTTTGAGGATATGAAGTGAAAGATAATAGACTAGACAAAGCTTGTTCTTATGTTTAGGAATTTAGTTCATTGTGGCAGATCTAACTAGATGCACATGTACTTACACAAATATGTGTCAAATTGCTAAGACACCTGTTGGGAGAAGGTATCTGATGTTGGAAATATTAATCAGGGTTAATATTAATTGGGAAATCATCCTAGAGCAGTGGTGTTAAACTTTAGTGAGCATCAGAATCGCTTCGAGAACCAGAAAATATGCTGATTCTTGGGTCTCATCCTGAAGAATTCTGATTCCATAGATGAGGCCCAAAGAATCCAAATTTCTAACAGGCTCCCAGATGATGGTGATACTGCTGGTGCACTGAAACTTTGAGTAGCAATGTCCTAGAGAGTGTTTTTTTTTAAGTTTAATTACAATAAAGAAGAAGAAACAGTATTATATATGATTGCGTTAAAATTAGTATTTATGTTGGAAGTTAGTGTGGATTTTATTTCAAGAAAAAATATTTATGGTCTGATAAGCTGATTGGATATTGCAAAGTTTGGGAATGTTGAAAGTTGTTAAGTATATGAAGTCTGGTTGTCTTTTCTCTCTTCCTTCACTTTAGCACGTAGTTGCTGGCAGGGCGGACTACTTGGGTGGGCGTTTGATTCATTCCCAAGCAGTGCATAAGGACAATAGTTCACAAAATAGTTTTTAGGCACTTGGTTTCTCGAGGTTGGGGATTGTTTTATGGTCTGTGCACACTGATTTGGTTTATAACAACTGGTAAAATTCCAGGGGTTTTGAGCTTTTTATTATTAACCTGCTATCTCACACTGCTTTTTATTAGTTGTATTAATGGTATACAAAAGTAACTGATCTTTGGGGACCCTTGAACTTATTTAACATCATACAAGTTTTTCCTTACAAAGTGCCATAGAGCTGGATTACTGGATAGACAAGATGTAGAGTGTGAGATGACATGTAGTTATTTAACCCCTTTTCTAGAGTGCATCAAAAATATAATATCTTAATCTAGATAATTAACATTTTTATTGTGTAATTGGTGCTTATATTAATTATAAAATGTTCTTTTTGATTTTTTAAAAGGGTCTTATTCATTATGGACGAGATAACCAGAATTTAGATATTTTGCTTTTCCAAGAAGTCCTGGAATATACGTCTAGGGTAGACAGAGTGCTGAGTTTTCCTGGAGGTTCGCTTCTGTTAGCAGGGCGCAGTGGTGTGGGTCGTCGGACCATCACTTCCTTAGTCAGTCATATGCATGGAGCAAGTCTGTTTTCTCCAAAGATTTCCAGAGGATATGAACTGAAGCAGTTCAAAAATGATCTCAAACATGTGAGTTACTCACAACTTTTTGCTTTATTTTGGTTTTAAGTCACAATTAGTTATTATTCTAAAAGGCTTTAAAGACTTTTAAGTCTCTGATATACAACATAGTGTTTAATTTTGATGATTATTTTCCCCATGATTATTAGAAAATTATATTTTTATGTACAGATAGGAAAAGGTTCTTACAGGATTTCTAGTTCCCATGTACCCCAGATTATGGGATGTTAGATGGACGTGAAAGATAAACAAAAGAATGGAATTTATATAGGACATGTGGGTATATATAGAAATGATCCTCTGCCTTTTGTTTTAATGGCCTAGCTATAAAATAATTAAAATTTCCCCCAAATAGTATTTGTTCAAGGACTGGATTTACTTTCCAAACTGTATGGCTAAAATTTGATTTTTAATTTTGGTTACTCAAATAAACATATATTATATTATATATATAATATGTAATATATATACAATGAATATATATAATAAGTTTAAAAATGACTTAATTTACATACAGAATATGTTTTTACTGTGCCAAAAATATTTAATGGGTACCAAAATATGTTTTCTTATTGTGCAGGTGCTGCATCTTGCAGGTATTGAAGCACAACAGGTAGTTTTACTTCTTGAGGATTACCAGTTTGTACATCCTACATTTTTGGAGATGATCAATAGCCTTTTGTCTTCAGGCAAGTGAATGGTTTCTATTCCAAGAAAATAAAAGTAATAATGTAAAAATTGTTCCAGTAAAATTGTCTTGGGTAAAGTTATGTTTCGGGGAACTTTTGGCATAGCTTTTACTAAGGTGACATGGTCAGAGCAGGAGAATTGAAAGTCTCATTTTTATAAAACCAAGGATTGAAGAATTATGTAAAAATGATTATTAACATTGAATATTGGTGAATGTACCGAAAAATTGGCCCTCCTACACTTTTAGTGGCACTGTTATCTGTTATAAACTTTGGGGAAAGTTATCAGCCAGTACTTTTTTGAAAAATGTGCCATACCCTTTCATATAGCAATTCTATTAGCAGAATTTTAACTGACAGAAATAAAAGAAATAGGGGCCGCCCCATGGCTTAGCAGTTAAGTGTGCACACTCTGCTACTGGCGGCCTGGGTTCCGATCCTGGGCGCGCACCAATGCACAGCTTGTCCGGCCATGCTGAGGTGGCGTCCCACGTACAGCAACTAGAAGAATGTGCAACTATGACATACAACTATCTACTGGGGCTTTGGGGAGAAAAAGGGAAAAAAAGGCAGGAGGAGTGGCAATAGATGTAGCTCAGGGCCAGTCTTCCTCAGCAAAAAGAGGAGGATTGGCATGGATGTTAGCTCAGAGCTGATCTTCCTCAAAAAAAAAAAAAAATCTAGGTTGCAGAAATAAAAGAAATAGTATGTAAGGAAATATGTGTAGTTTGTAATAAAAAATTTGATAGACCTCACTGTCCATCGTTAGTGGAATGATTGAATAATTATGGTATGGCTTAGTATGGATATATGAATACAGATATATTCCAGATATATGAGATCTCATATTTCTCAAATAGAGGTATATTCTGTTGTCTCCGAAGCCTCCTGACCTTTTTGGTGGTTTCCTGGGGAGACTGCCTGCAATTTCCCGTATTTCTTCCTTTTCTGAAGAATTTATGAAATTTATTAGACTCTTTTTATAATGAGTAATCACTGTTAGTAGACTTGCTATGAGGTAGCTTAGTTTTAAACTTGCACCAAGAGTATTTTGTTATGCAAGTACAAGTAAATCTTGTTAAAAGCTAGTTTCAACTGTATGAGTTGTTCTGTTGTGGAGACCTGAGGACAAAGTTACAAATGATGCTCGTGTTCAACTCAGTTTTTAATAAATACTTATTTTGTATCATGCTGGGTAGGCTCTGAGATAAAATAATTTTTTCTTTAGAATTCAACGGACTTTGGTTGAAGAAAACATTTAATTTATAATATGAGGTATCTATACTTGAGTGCCCAAATGAGTAGTACAGACGAGGATTCTAGTTAGACAAGTGGTGGGTCGATATTTGTTGAAGAGTTGAGGGGTAATGGCGTAGTGAAAGTGGTAGGTCTTGAGCAAGCTTGAAATGTTTGTGGCCTTTTTATAGAATAGCCTTCTTTTGATTTTTAAGGTGCACATTCCTGCATATTGCTTAAATTGTCACTAGATGGAGACCTTGTTCATGTTGGCTGAGATAAACTAATAATCCAGATACGCAGTTTTTGGCTTTTTGGTTTCATTTTGTGAAAGCAAACATCCAGATAACCATTAACCCAGTAATTATTGTTTTTGCCTTAAGATAAATTGGTCTTTATTATCAAGATATAAATACAAAAATCATAAATAAAGTTAAATTTTAGTAAAGTTAAATTTTGCCAACGTTTTTGGCAAAAAAAAGTATTTGAAAAATACTTTCAGAGAAAGTACTCAATAGGCCTCTGTCTCTTTTTCCTATTTCAAATTCTTATTCTTTATAGTGTATAGTGTATATGTGGAACTAGCTTTCTTTGCTAAATTTAAGCAATCAAAAGTATCTTGATATGGCTGAACTTTAGAGAAAGACGTAGAGCAGATTTATGTGTGCATGTGTTTGAATATGTACAGGCTTGTGGGAGGGAGACTGGGCTGGCATGTCTAAGTTTTGCCTAAAGAAAAGTAGGGATCAGACTATGATGGGCCATACTTGAATGCTGTGCTTTAGATGTGTAGCAAAAGAATTTTCATTTAATCTTATAGTTTCTTGCAAACTATACATATATTGGTTTAACAAGTATTCGTTAAACACCTGCTGTGTGCCAGACTGAGTTCTAAATATTGGATTTGTAGTGGTAAACAAGACATGGTTCAGGCTCTCTATCAAATGCTTGTAGTCTTAATCAACTTTGATTTGCCTTTCATCATTCCGTTGCATAATAGCAGGCCATGGATTAGTTCTCCTGATTTCTAGTCCAAGTTGATTAATTCATTCATTCATTCATCTCATAAATATTTATGTCCCAGATACTTTGCTAAGAATACCCCAAAGTTAATATTGAACATGATCAAATATTTATCCTCTGGGAATTCAGAATCTTATTGGGCAGGAAAGGGAAGTAATTCATTCGTTATTAAATGATGTGATAAATGCTAAACAGTGATATCTTCAGACATTATGTGAAAGAGAAAAGAGTGCTTTACCTAGCATTTGGGTAGTCAGGAAAGGCTCATGGGCATAGCAGTTGGCAAAGTCGTGTCTTGAAAGATAAACAGTAATTTTTTGGGAAGATAAGGGGCAGAGGAAGACTGTGGGTATTATGTTTCAGGAAGAAGGAGTATTTCATTGTATTTATGGAACACAAAGAGGTTCACTGAGGCTAGAATACAAAGTCATGTTGGGGAGGGGTGGAGAAGAACCTGAAAAGGCAGATAGATGGCTAGATTATGAACTGTCTTGTATGGCTTTCTTAGGAGTTTAAATTTTATCAAATGAAGGCTACAGATGTAGAGTTTTGAGTGATATAGAGGTGATAGGGTGTGTGTATTTTTGGAAACAGAGATTGAATAAGGGCAGGTTATTTAATACAAAAATAGAAAAAGCATCATGTACGTAAAATGTGTTTTGAATTAGTGTAAAGCAGCTAAAATTCAAAAGAAATGTAACCTTCTTCTGTAGGTGAAGTTCCTGGACTCTATACTCTTGAAGAATTAGAGCCTTTGCTGTTGCCTCTTAAAGATCAGGCTTCACAAGATGGTTTTTTTGGACCAGTCTTCGATTACTTCACATATAGTAAGTGACATGGAATTCATTAATCAATTTAAACTTGGTTCACGTGAAATAAATACCTTTTATTTGCCTTATTTTCTCATTAGATTGCAAAAGTATCTTAAATCTTGGGTCCATTTGGTAATTTATACTTTTTTCTTTTTTATGGAGCTTCTAGAAAATAATACATACGTAGCCTAAAGGCTAACCTATAATGAAAACATATTATCAAAATTTTAGCAAAAGGGAAGGATGAAAGTGTGGTAATATTCTTTGGAATATTTACTTTGCTGCATTTGTTTCCATGTGGTAAACTTAGTGCTTAGTGTCTCCTACCTTAGAGAATTAGGGAATTATTTTGATTGTACCAGACTCTATAATATTTTTTTAAAACTAAACAACTTGTATTATTACAGAAGCAGTTTTATGTGCACTATAGATATCTAAAACTGAATAAGTGAAAAATAAAGCAATAATAACACTATCCAGACATTACTACTACATTTATCTTTTTTTTTTCCTAAAAGAACATTTATTATTGATAAAGTAGAGAAAGTTGTTAAAGAGCTACCCTCCCTTCCCTGTCCTTCAAGTTTACAAGGAAATTCTACCACACCTTTAAGAAACAAATTATCCCAATGCTGTTTTAAACTGTTTTGAAGCATAGAAAAGGAAGGAAGGTTTCCAAATTTCCGTTTATGAAGGGAAAATAATGTTGATATTGAAACAGGGAAAAGATATTTCTCCTAAAAGAAAACGAGAGATCAGTTTTGCTTGTGAATTTTGAAACAAAAATCCTTGAAGAAAAAATTATAAAATAGAATCCAGTATCACATTTGAAAATTAACATACAAAACAGCAATATAGCATATATACTTTTCTTCATGAATATCCTCTGGATCTTTTTTCTTAGCATGAACACACACACACACACACAGAGACATGTATTTTTTAACAAAGATAAAAATTATACTGTAATACTGTTTCATAGCTTGTTCTTTTTAATAAATAGCTCCTACCATTCCGTTTCAGAAAATTTTAATCTCATAAAACAAGACCATATATAGGTCTTGTTATAAAACATATATAGGTCTTGTCATAAAACAAGACCATATATAGGTCCCAATTATTATTGTTATAGTAATTCATGATTATAATTTTCTTATCTATTTTTTAGGAATTCAGCAAAACTTGCATATTGTCTTGATAATGGATTCTGCAAATTTAAACTTCATAATAAACTGTGAGAGTAATCCAGCTTTACATAAGAAATGCCAGGTGTTGTGGATGGAGGGTTGGTCAGATAGCAGTATGAAGAAAGTAAGTTTAACATTTAAACATGGAAATAAAAAAATAAGCATATTTTCTTTGTGACGTTATTGATTTTTCACAACTTCCCTTTTGTGTTTGTTCTATTACCTTAATTATGACACTGAGTATCTCTTGTATATTTGAACGTAACTATTTCCTTCATACTCTTGAATAATAGTTGAGTATAGAATTTGAGGTTGAAGATTGTGTTCTTAATTAAGGACCACAGAGATATTTATTGTACTTAAAATTTTTATGCATTTCATTAACTAGCCCATCATAGGCTAATTTGTAATAAGAACATCACAACAATAATTTAGCAATTTTTATTTATTTATTTATTTGTTTATTTTTGTGAGGAGATCAGCCCTGTGCTAACATCTGCCAGTCCTCCTCTTTTTTTGCTGAGGAAGACTGGCCCTGGGCTAACATCTGTGCCCATCCTCCTCTACTTTATATGGGACGCCGCCACAGCATGGCTCGCCAAGCAGTGTGTTGGTGCGCGTCCGGGATCTGAACCAGCGAACCCTGGGCCACTGCAGCGGAGCATGCACACTTAACCACTTGCACCACCGGGCCCGGCCCCAGCAATTTTTTAAATAAAAAATTTTTAAGTCCTTTTTAAAAAATCTAGGGGCTGGCCCAGTGACATAGTGGTTAAGTTTGTGCGCTCCGCTTCAGTAGCCTGGAGTTCGCAGGTTCGGATCCCGGGCACAGACTGACACACTGCTTATCAAGCCATGCTGTGGCGGCGTCCCATATAAAGTAGAAGAAGATGGACACGGATGTTAGCTCAGGGCCAATCTTCCTCAGCAAAAGGAGGAGGATTGGCAACAGATGTTAGCTCAGAGCTAAAACAAACAAACAAATTCTATCATTGCTATACTATCTGCTTGGAGGATGAGTTTAAAGTGTGAACTCGTAGCACTGTCTTAACTGGAAGCCTCTCATATTGTTTTGTTTGAATAAATGATAATTTGCAATATTGTCTCTGAATGATATTCATATTCTCAAGCATTCATTTCTTTATGTTTATATAATTAAAGTAGAGACTAATGCCTATCATGATTCAGAGGATGGTGTATAATTTGGGATAACAGACAAGATTTTGCAGATGTGGTGATATTTTAGATAGATTTCAGTAAGTAGATAAAGGAGAGGAAAGTTATTGTAGTCTGAGGAGGCCGCGTGAACTAGAGGCGTTCATTAAGAAGTGGTAATTGGGTGCTTATATGTGCCACTATTCTATATGTTGAGGATATAGCAGAGAAAAAACAGACAAAAGTCCCTGCCCTCATAAAATTTACATTCTTTTGGGTGTTCTCTGGGGGAAAATCTTTCTAGGTGAAGATCCTGAGATGAGAGCATGCCTGGTGATTTTGAGGATCAGCAAGAAGCCAGTTCATCTGTAACAGAGTGATGAAGGGGGAGAGTAGTTGGAGATGAGGTCAGGGGAGTAAGAGAAGAACGGTTAGAGTGGGACTTCGCAAGCCATTATAAGGATTTTAGCTTTTCCTAGGAACAAGTAAGAGAGCCTTGGGAGGCTTTTGAGCAAAACTGTTGTAATGTTTTAATGGGATTACTCTGGCTTCTGGGTTGAAAACAGACTGTAGAGGGCAGAACTCAAAGCTGTTACAAAGCTATTGTGATAATCCAGGTGAGAGAAAAGGATGGCTTGCATTAGGGATGTAGTGGTGGAGGTGGTGAGAAGTGGTTGGATTCTGGATGTATTTTGCAGTAAATAAAACAGGATTTGCTGACTGATTGTAGCACGTGTAAGACAAAGTGAGTCAAGAACACTTCCAAGTATGTTGGCTGGAGCACCTGGAAGGATGGACTAAACTGTCAGCTGAAAAGGGGGAGACTGAGAAGAGCATTTTGAGAGGAGAATATGAGGCTTTTGGTTTTCGATGTGTTAAAAAAGAGATGTCAGACATCCAAGTTTCAGAAGTTGAGAAGACATTTGGATATATGAGTCTGGAGTTCAGGGAAAAGAAAGATCAGGCATACGGATAAAAATTTGGGAGTTATCGGATTTTAGTGGTATTTAAAGCTGTGAGAATGAATGATGTTGCCAAAGGAGTGAGTGTTGACAAAAGAGGGAAGAGATCCAAGGACTGAACCCTGGGGCACTTCAACATTAAGAAGCTGAGATGAAGGGAAGGAACCAGCAAAGGATACTGAGAAGAAGCTGCAGGGGAAATAGGACGAAAACCAGGAGAATGTGAAGACCAGCAAAGCTGAGAAGCCAAGCAAGGACAGCATTTCAAAGGAGTAAGGAATGATGAACTATGACACATGAAAGTAGATGAGGCCTGGGAATTGATTATTGGATTTAGCAACATGGAGGTCATTGGTGACTTTGATAAAGCAGTTTCAGTTAGTAATCGGAAAACCTATGTTGGAACATGTTTCACAAAGAGTGAGAAGAGAGGATTGAAGAGAGTGAGTATGGTCACCTCTTTTGAGGAATTTTGTTTCAAGTGGAAGAGAGAAATGGATCAGTAACTGGAGGAAGTGGCAATAAAAATAGTGTTTTCTTTTGTTTTTAATTTTAAGATGGGACGAACTATAGCATGTTTATATGCTGTTGGGGATGCAAAAAGGAAGTAAAAAAATATGTTACTGGAAAGACAGGGAAAAATTGGGTAGTGGACAGCATATGGGTCTAATGCACAAATGAAAGGATTAAGGCTTGGCCTTTACTTGGAGAATGGAAGCATCATCCATAATAACAGGAAAGAAAGCAGAGTATGGGGCACAGGTCCACGTAGGTGGGCAGGTGTGGTATTGTAAAGTTTCAGACACCTGATTGTTTCTATTTTCTCAGTGAAATAGGAGGTAAGATTATCAGTTCAGAGAAAAGTAGAGGGAAGAGATTTTGGAGTCTTGAAGAGATACAAGAGGATATGCAAAATAGTAGTTTGGAAGAGTGAAAGAGTGAAAGATTTAGAGGAATGGAGTATGATAGGTAGCATTAAAAGTTCTCTTGAGGGGCTGGTCCGGTGGCGCCAGTGGTTGTGTGTGCGCACTCTGCTGCGGCGGCCTGGGGTTCACCGATTCGGATCCTGGGCGTGCACCGACGCACTGCTTGTCAAGCCATGCTGTGGCAGCGTCCCATATAAAGTAGAGGAAGATGGGCATGGATGTTAGCCCAGGGCCAGTCTTCTTCAGCAAAAAGGGGAGGATTGGCAGATGTTAGCTCAGGGCCGATCTTACTCACAAAAAAAAAAAAAAAAGTTCTCTTGACGTTAGTGATCATGAAGTTCAGTTGAGGCCAATCAGCATTGTTGTGTTTTTTCTCTAGTCTCACATTCACTCACAGGTGCAGACCTGCAATAGGTGGTGACTTGCATTTAACCAGGGTTGGGGCTTTGCTAGTCAAGTATGACAAAGCAAGTGAGGGCCAAGGGAGTCGAGAAATTGTGATAAGAAGATGGTGAATGACAGTGCAAAAGATTGTAGGTCTTAGTGGGGCCTTAGGATTATCGACATGGCAAAGGGAATGAGCTTGGAAGATAGGAGTGTAATGATAGAAGAGTGAGATGTTTGAAAGTGAGATTATGGAATGATTTCAGTTATTGTTAATGACGAGGTCTCAGGATATGGCCGTTTGAGGTGGGGGTGAGTGGCTGAGAAAAAGGTGGTGGATAAGGTAACAGAAAAAGGAATTCAAGGAATTGAGAGATGAGGGTAATAATAGGAATTAATAGTGTTAATATACTCATTCAACTCTTTTTAGAAAGTGCCATTGTCTCCAAGGAGGGAAGGTGGAGGCAAAGGGAAAAGTGGGTGAATCCAGACAGGGAAATTTTGCTGATGTAGGATATTGTTTAGGGATAGACTTTTTATTTTTTTCCCTCAGCTTTATTCAGGTATAACTGACAAATAAAAATTGTATTTATTTAAGGTGTACCACATGATGTTTTGATATACGTATATGTTGTGATATGTTTACCACAATCAAGCTAATTAACAGTAAGGGATAGACTATTTTAAAGAAAGTGAGTTCCAAAGAAACAAATTTCCATTGATTTAAAAGTGTAAATTTCAAGTATCCTCACGGAGGCTTAAGTGTTTTGTCGGAAATGAGTGAAGGTGTTTGAGACAAAAACATGCTCTCTAGCTTAAGACCCAAGGCATTTTCAAACTCTCCATTAGTTAAGGGATCTTTTGCTTACATTTTATTCGTTCTGAGAAATTCAGAATATTACTTTTTGATCTAATTACCTGGCTTACTTGTGCTTCCTCTTGCTATTAATGTTAGCTGTGTCACATGAGAGAAGTTGAAGCTTTTTGGCTTAATTTTAAAATTTCAGAGTTCTACTACTTGAATTATTTTTCTCAGAAAACTAAGTTTTCTTGTGTGTTTATTTTTAAATAGTACTCATAAGATTATCATATTTTCTGTAATAACAATAATGTCTGTTTATGAAACTTTTTCTTATTTGCGATAATGGCAAAAACCTAGTTATAGCTACACAGTAGATGGTTTTTAGAATTATTGCTTATGAAATTGTTACTTAGCAATTATGAAATTATTTTCATTTACTTTTAGTTATTTTTTATTCAAGAAAGCTAAGAATCTTTGCTATCCCGTTATGCCATGAAGGCATTTTATTAGTTTGATGCCAAATAAAACATTTAATTTTTATTATTGTATGATCTTAAATGGCATTTGTGATTACTTTCTAATTCAATCCAAATTGTAATTTCCTTCATTTCATATAGTCTCATCACTTTTCAGTGAGATGTTGGAGCTTTTCCCTATTTGTCATTAATTTGCAATCAATTAATTGTTGATATATGTCAAAATCTTGTCTAAGAAATAATGTCTTCTAAAGAAGGCTACGTTAATTTTTTCTCTTAGTCTGGAAAGAATCCTAGAAGAAAAGTGCAATTGCTACTTTTTTGTGTGTTAAAGATTTTCAACCCCTGATTCTGGATTATTTAAACTTTTTCATAGTGAATTGAGATTTAAAGAAATGCTCTTCCTGTTTTAGATACCGGAAATGTTATTCAGAGACACAGGTGGTGAAGAAAAATGCAGTGACAAAAAACGAAAAGAAGAAAAGAAAAAAAATTCAGGTAGTGTTTTGATGAAATTGATTTTATCTGATTTTCATTTGTGAAGTAATTGCTGTTTTCTAATGTTATAGATCCATTAAAGATTCCCAGTGATTATGAATTTGAATAATGCTAAACAAAGTTAGATTTCTTTTGATGCAAACTGCACTTTGAAGCCCTCTTTATTTTTAAACTAATGTTTATGTCATTTCATGTAGGACCTAACAGAATATCTACTGTTTGAATTTAAGAAATTAAAAAATTATATTTTTGACCCAAATGATCTAAAGGGCCTGCTTATATTGCTTAGGGTCTTTGACTAGTAGCCTAAACTTTTCATATTAGTTTATCATTTAGATATGTCATAGCACTCAACTCATACATGAAAACGTTTTATGATATTCTTTGTGTATGGTCATAATATTCTCTTAACTCTGATATTCTCATTATTTTCTCAAGTTCCAAATTAATTTTGAATGTAGTGTTTATTTTTCTTTTAGACCATAGCATATTCATTCATTTATTTATCTAACCATCTAATCATCATATTGATTGAACTTGTTTTATATTAGGTACTGAGCTGGGTACTAGAGATGTCTTAGGAACTCGTAGTCTAGTAATAGCAAGAATTATGTTATATATAAACCTAAATCTCTGATATAGCAAAATGAGTGATGGTAGAATTTTATATGAAGTGCATTGGAAAGTGAAACCTCTAACTGGCAAATATTATAGGAAATGGACATTGCCCAGACAGGCAATTTGGGGACGGGTATTCTGGTTAGAGTGACTAGCATGGAAAAGGCTTGGAGAAATAAAATAGACATTCTTATGAAACATTAAATAGCCTAAAGAGTTGAAACATAGAATGTATAAATAGTAGAGTACTAGATGAAGAGGGAAAGGTAGGCAGGGTCAGGTAATGAAGAGCCTTCCATGTCATGCTAAGAAATTTGGATTCTAACTTGTGGGTGATCTGGGGTAATTGGGAAATTTTAGCAGAGATGTAACCAGAGTCTTGTTTTAGAAACAGAAATCTCTGGATCCATTCCTTTCTTCAGTTATTGGAAAATAAATTGATGCAGCTCGGAGAAACAGAAGGCAATTAGACCACTGTAGAAGGTTATTGCAGTAACCTAAGAGGAAAGAATGGGCTTGGGGAGATATTAGGAGGTAGCCTAAAGGGGACTTGGTTATGTAATGGCTGTGGCATATAAGGAAGAAGGAGTCAAGGATGTTTCTTAGGGTTCTGGCTTAGAAAACTCATTACAAATTGATTTTATAAATCAAGTGGGGAATACAGAGGGAAATAGATTGAGGTGATGAGAGGAAGATGATCATGTGTTTGGTCATGGATATGTTGAATCTAATGTGAACTTATTCTTAATTTTTTGGCTTTTGAAGTCCTGTTTCTCCCTGTGTCAAAGGGGAGTGGATTGGTGTTGTATGGTTTGGTATCTCTTTTCCAATCAAGCAGCTTTTATTGAGCATACGTCTGGATTATGTGTGTTATGTAGTTCCAGTTAATTTATATGTTATGACACCTGGAGATTTATCTTTCTTGTAGCAATAAAAGTGTTCAGGGAAAACGTATAACAGTGGAAGGATAGAGACCACTGAAATTAAATAATTCAAAATTCATAAGGAAAATGGGAGCTGTGAATAGATGTTTGGGAATGCCTAAAGCATTTTAAGCAAAGCACTTTAAGCGAAGATGAGATCTCAAATTTATAGTTATATAGGTAGAAATATCTGGTATGAAATAAATATAGTTAAGATTATTTTCTCTAATTCTTACTGGATCATGCATGTAATAAGTCATTTTTGTTTTCTATCTCTTTCTAGTTGATCCTGATTTTCTAAAATCATTTTTATTAATTCATGAATCTTGTAAAGCATATGGTGCTACACCAAGCCGATATATGACCTTTTTACATGTGTATTCTGCCATTAGTAGCAGCAAGAAAAAGGAATTACTAAAAAGACAAAGTCATTTGCAGGTACAATGTTGATAATCTTGAATTATTTTACCTATATACTGAGAACAAGGATTATGTATGTGGCAATCCATGTTGCCTGTGGCATATATTTAGTATAAATAAATATTATACTATATTAAATGCTTTAAAACAGTCTCACTTACCTACCTGTATTGCCCACTAGATTATAGTAATGGTATTGTGGGGGTTTTTTTGATTCAGTAATTATTCTTTTTTTTCACTGGATGGTATTTATATGCTTTTGATAGCCTGTGGTGCTGTCTTTAAAAGTCTCTTTTACATGAAAACATTTTTAGAATTTCAGAAATGCCTATTATTAATTAAAACATAATATCCAAGATTATGCTTTATAATACCTTTAAAATTAAATTTTATGAAGTAATTTTCTTATCCATGTCATTTCACTTAGTACATTCTGAACAGTTTTCTTTCTATATTTCTCTAATTAGAGAGCTTAAACTTAAAAGTGGCATTAAAATGCCATCCTCATAAGTTTTCAGAGAACCTTTCCTCTCCAAAGTTCTAGCTTCTCTTTGTTGGTGTAATAAACTAGGATCCATCTTAATTGGCAAAGTTATCTTTATTCTTCTTTCTGTTGATTCGTTTTTGTTTATATTAAGCCACTAACAGTACAGGCTTTGGGAGGGTTAATTTCATGATTTAGTTCTTTATGGTGCTGTGGGTAAATTACTTAAACTTGCTGAGTTGCAGCTTAATTGAGGAAGTGGTAGTTGTGTATGAGTGTATTAGATAAAATATGTATGTAAAGAACCGGCATGATGGCTGTCCTCTATGTTGGGTGCTCAGTAAATATTGGTTACATTCCTTTTTGCCATTACTATCTCTCCAAATCTTCTGATTTGTTAAATGACAAAAACCCAACTCATTGTAGAAGAGATGGAATATTTTTCATGTCCATTCCTTAGATTATTCATGGGCAGTGGGATGGGGCACCATAATTACCAGTCCAGGGTCAAATAACCATCCAAAGAATAAGTAAGGCATTTTGAATGATAGCCCATCAGAACCATATGTGAGGCAGTCTCTTATAAAAAGGTACTTGGCAGACAACACCAAATCATGTCCAATATAAAAAGTGTGGCCCTTGAGTCCTTTTACCTACTCAGTGAGACTAAAGAATGGAAAAGGTTCACTGAGTTTTTTTCTTGTTTTCTATTTTCTCTCCCATCCAATGCAATGGGTAAAAACTCCAGTGTTTAAACTATCAAGTATGTGTGTTGATCTGTTCAGCTTTAGTGTGATGCTTTAAAATCTGTTTTTCTTTTAAGCATCTGTGGAGTCTTTTACTACATCTTCATGGGTATATAGTTGAATAAGTCACTATAATTAGCAATAAGAAAAAAACCTAAGTCCACTTGCAAATGTCTTATATGCACATATTTACATTTTTGCCTGATTCTTTCTTATAGGCTTTATTTACTATATGTGTACAAAATTCCTTTTTTTGTAATATTACCAATCAATATTTTATTGATGTAGGCTGGTGTATCTAAACTAAACGAAGCTAAAGCTCTTGTAGATGAACTGAACAGAAAAGCTGGAGAACAAAGTGTATTACTTAAAACTAAGCAAGATGAAGCAGATGCTGCCCTTCAAGAGATCACAGTGTCAATGCAGGTAAGGTTAAGAGTGAGCACAAAACTACAAGCAATAGGGAGACATTTATGCGTGACTGTTAATCAGTGTGAGAAATAACATTTTTATTTATGTAAATTAAAAAAAATATTGCTTGTCTGTGCTGAGTCAGCCTGATGGGTATTATGTACTTGAGATTTTGTGGTAGAGAGTGGTATTTGCACATATTGTTTTAAAATCATAACTATATTCTCCTCCATTCACCATATACTAATTTATCTAAACCCTATAAATATAAAAATATAAACATTTTGAATTGGTATAGATTTGTCTCTTAAGTGATTTTGTTTGTTTACCCTCTGCTAGTTAAGTTGATATTTCCTTTTATGTTTCTTAAAATTATCTCCCTCAGGCTTCAAGGCTTTTCCCTGCCTTTAATATTCTCAAGATTTACAAAATAAGTCTTTGTTCATTCTATTTTTACTTTCATGATATTTTTATATTTTTATTATATTCCCGTTTTGCCATTGCCTTTCTTTTGTTGAACCCTTTCAAAGGAGAGTTCTCCCAGTTCTTTCTTTGCCCAGGTAGTCTTTTATGTCTGCATGCCCTCACAGGATGCTCTTGCCCATTACCTTACTTTTTGCTAACAACTACATACTGACGAACACCAAATGCATCATTTTCGGCCTTCAACCCTCATCCCTCTTCCGAGCTTCAGACTCAAATATCCAATAATCTGTTAGACATGTCTTCTTGGAAGTCTCACGAGCATTGCAATTTGAAACACATTCAAAACTGAATTCATAATTTTCCTCCTCTGCATTCCTTTCCTCAGGTTATAGTACTACAATATAGCTAATTATTCAATACAGAACTTATAACTTATATTAGACTTTTGCTCCCTCAATCCTTATATCTAGTGAATCGTTAAATTCTGTTAATTTTACCTCCTTGATTATGTATCAAATATGTTTCCCCATCTCCATGTTGGTGACTTTAACCTTACTTTAAGTCTAATGCCTCTTTTATTTAAATTAACTTCAATATTTATGAGACTAGTATTTATATATCACAATAAAAGTAAATGGTGCAAAAAGTCTTAAAAATAATAAAGTTGGAGGGCTTATGATTTAAAGCCTTACTGTAAAGCTACAGTAATCAAGGCAGTGTGATATTGGTGTAGTGATAGACATATAGATCATGGAACACTATGGAGTCCAGAAATAGACTTACACATACATGGCCAATTGATTTTATACAAAAATGCCAATTAAATGGAGAAAGGATAGTCCTTTAAAAAAATGGTGCTGGAATGTTTGGATGTCCATGTAGAGACCTTTACCTTACAACTTATATGAAGTTAACTTGATATGGATCATAGATCTAAGTGTACAGCATAAACTTATAAAACTTTGGAAGAAAACAAAGGAGAAAATCTTTATGATGTTGAATGAGGCAAAGATTTCTTAGATGTCATACTAAAATAGAAGAAAAAATTGATAAATTGGATTTCATCAAAATTAAAAACTTCTGCCCTTTGAAATAAATTCTGAAGAAAATGAAAAGACAAGTCACAGACTGGAGAAATTATTTACAAAACATATATATCTGATAAATGACTTGTATCCAGAATATATAGAAACTATTACAACTCAATAATAATAAAACAAACAATCCAGTTTCAAAATGGGCAAGAGATTTGAACATATCTTCCATGAAAAGAATACATATAGAAGGCCAGTAAATAGATGAAAAGATGCTCAACATCATTAGTTATCAAGAAAGTAATCCCCTTGTTTTCAGTATGAGGCCTCATCTTAGTCCTTAGCTGTGCCTGGTAATCCCATCCAGAGCTTCTCTGAAAAGTAACCTTTTCTCCAGTCTTCTGTTAGTCAGGAAGGGGAGTGGTATGACTCTATGAACTGCATATTTAAAATTTTTTTCTTAATATTCTTTCGAGACTTCAAAAAACATCAGCTATTCTGTAATTTTCTTCAACCGCCTAAAGCATCCTCTCATAGAGCCTTCCAACTTGTTTCATTCTGAACTGGATGCCTCTTTGCCTGGTCACAGCTGCTATCCTGAGATCATTCTTCATCATCATCTGGTCTACTCCCTTATTTCTGTGGAGTCTATCCCCGAAAGCTTCTTGAGAAAGCTTATATGTGGGAGATAAACTTTGAGATCACACGTATATGAACCTTCTGCTCTGTCCTTGGTTGATTATTTGGTGCTGGGAATAGTTTTCTAGGTTGGAATATATTTTCTTCAGGACATTGATGGAATTGTTTCATTTTCTTCTAGCTTCTGTCATTGTGATTAAAACACTCAAAAACTATTTTAATTCCTGATCCTTTTGAGATAACCTGTTTTTTTCCCTCTCTTGAAATCTTTTAGTTCTTTGTTTTCATTGTTCTGAAAGTTATGATCTGCCTTGGTTTAGGTTTATTTTCATTCACTGTGAGTTCTTGCCACCTGAAAACTTATCTCCTTCAGTTCTGGGAAATTTCCTTCAATTATTCTGTTGATAATTCCTTTCCCTCTATTTCTTTGTTCTCACTTTTTAGAATTCTTATTATTTGGACTTTGGACTTCCTGGTCTGGTTCTCTAATTTTCTTACCTTTTTTTCTTCTCTTTTTGCTGTACTTTCTTCAAAATTTCCTCGACTTTATTTTCTAGTTCTCCTATTGAGTTTTTCATTTCTGTTTTCATATTATTTCTCAGGAGATTTTTTTAACCTCTAAATATTTCTTTTTGGCAGTGTCTTTTTTGTTGTTTGTTTCATTGTTGCAGTATCTCCACTTAGCTCTCAGAGGATATTTTATGAAATTTTATTTTTCTCAAATGTATTTTATTATTTATTTTTTCTTGCTTGGTTACTTTATTCTCACTTATTCACAAAAGAAACTTGCCTTTTACGTCTGGTCATCTTCATTGGAAATCTGAGTAGGAAGGGGACTTATGTATTGTGAGCTTCATAAGAGGGTTGTCCAGACTGGTTTGAATGACATAATCAAAAGAAGATTTCACCTGATATGTCAAAATAAATCTATTGGCATATGGGAAATTTTCAAAAGCAGTAACATTTCCAGATAATTCATGGTTATGTACACATTCAGTGTTTCCAGGATAATTTTATTGAGTACCTGACCTGGTAAGTGATATATCAGAAAATCAAATGTAATTTTCATACTGTAAAACTTTAGCATAATTTTTTTCTCAAGGCATTTTGGAACCAAATTAATATGCATATTTATTTAAAGCAGCCAGCCATTTTTATTGTTAAAAAATATTTGTCAAAAACTTTTTACCTTTGAAGAGTAGTTTGAAATATGAAAAAAAGTTGAAAGTTACATAAAGGATAATACTGTTGATGATTGTATATTTACCAAAGGAAATATTCAGCACTGTGAGTGCCTGTGTACTCTCCAACTAGTGAACATTAGTAATATACGTTGACTACTGTGCTGTTCTTTCTCTAGGTTGTTCTGAGAAGAGATTTTTCTAAGACCATAGCTAATTGTGTTGCCTAGCAGAGACTCAGAAGAATAACTCTACATCTCAAATTATAAGTTAATAATTTTTCTTAATTATAAATAGCAGACATTTATGTTATTTTGTAAAAAAGGTACAATCTGTTGAGACAGCTTACATACAAACCATGCGACTTCTAAAGCTTGCAGCTCTGGGTTTGTGACATAAGGAAAGTACAAACTAAATGCTATAAGAATGCAGAATAGGCTTAACTTCCAATTGGAATAGCAAGTTAATAAAAGAAGGAACACATAAGCGGGGCCTTTAAGGAAGATTTTGATGAGTGGAGATGGAGAAAATAACTTTCCTGATTGAGGAGTGATAGTAGAGATAAAAAGGTAGAAATGCTTGTGGAATATGGGAAATTCCAGTTGAGCTGGTTTATAAGGTACCCGAAGGTCAGAGTGAGATATAAGGAAAAGTTGATTCGTTCAGTGATTCTCAATTTTGGCTATAGATTGGAACCACCTAAGATGTCTTTAAAATTTCTGTGCCCTAGCTACACTCACATTAAGTATATCAAATATTTGGCAATAGTGCACAAGCCATTAAGTTTTTAAGCTCCCTGAATGATTCTAATATGGTTGAGAAACACTGTTGTAAGGACTCTTGAAAGGTTTCTTGACAAATTTCCTCTTTGGTTTTTCAATTAGTATAAATAAACCAAATATAAACATTCATAATATTCAAGCGCTTTTTACATATGTAGGACCCTTGATTTTTGCATTTATAAGCAAAGAGTTCATGTTATTGATATATACTTTAGTGTTCTTTGAATCTTTACTAATTTTTGTTCATATGTTTGCCATCATATTATTGTGTCATGATTTCAGTTAATTTTTATCTAAAATAAAGTATAGAAACACAAACTTCTAATATACTGTAGTCTCTAACAATTATTAGTCTCTATTATTAGAGTTATAACAGAATTTATTTTTAATTTTCTTGTTTATGAAATGAACATAACAGTACTAACCTCTCTGGGTTGTTTGTTGTAAGTGTTAAATGTGTAATATGATCACTTTCTAAATTATGCATTACTGACTTGTATGATTTTTATATAATAAACATTTACTGCTTTGCTATTTAGAAAAAAATAAAACAAATAAAGCATAGAAACTTGCTGATAGTAAATATAGAGTAAATTATATCTTTGGTTTCCCAGGCATTTTAGAGTCTCATGTCAATTAACAGTAGAAAAGCATTTCATAGAAAATATCATTTTAAAATAACATATTTTTGGTATCATGCTTTTAAATATTGAGTACATTACAAGTGATTGAAATGCCATTTAAATATTCCTATAGGACGCTAGTGAGCAAAAGACAGAACTTGAAAGACTAAAGCACAAAATAGCAGAAGAAGCCATTAAAATTGAAGAAAGAAAAAGTAAAATTGATGATGAATTAAAAGAAGTACAGGTAAGTTAAAAAAAGAAAACATTGTAAGGCCTTTACATTTTTGACTACCAATTGTCTATATGAATTTAAGCATTATTTCCTCGTTATTTTCTAATAATATGATTAAATGTCGCTTTCAACCAGAATATTGTTTATAAATAGAAGCAGGAAGGAAAATATGCCAGGAGAAGCAAATTAACTGATGAGAATTAAAAATAATCTTTGTTTTCCATGAATTATGTTATTTTGACTGTAGAAGAAAAAAATGTATCATAGGTAAATTAAGACAAACTCTTAGGCTCTTTTTCTCAAGAATTAGCCAACTAGTTTTACAATATACAGAGCCTCTTGAAAACGGCACATTGTCTCAAAACAAATTAGATTTTCCAAGTTGACTGTCGCAGTTATGGTGGCAAGAACTCTTACTTTCTTAACTTGAACGTTTTGTACTTTGTGTGTTTTAAAGCATTTTGATATTTGAAAAGAAAGGATATTAGTGACTAGAGTCATTTTTAATAAAATGACAAATATTCAATAATTTGTAAAGAGTTAATGATTTTTTCAAATATATATATATTTTTTTTTTTTTTCAATTATATTTTTTGAAAGTAAAAATGTGCCCCTTTTTGTCTTTTAGCCTCTGGTCAACGAAGCTAAACTAGCAGTTGGAAACATTAAGCCGGAATCTCTTTCAGAAATTCGCTCATTGCGTATGCCACCTGATGTAATCAGAGACATTCTTGAAGGAGTTTTAAGATTGATGGGTATCTTTGATACATCCTGGGTGAGCATGAAAAGGTAAGTTTTTGAATTTGTGAAAAATGTTATTATTTCATATTTTAAAATATTTCTCATATTGCTTCTGAAACTAAACTTTGACTAATTGCCTGGTTACACACTTTGCCCTGATATTTCAAGATATCCTATGCAGTCATATATCAAGATCTGTATTTTCCTTTCTCCAAAAGTGGTGGTTAGAAGTGTCAAAAGAGGGGCCGACCCCCTGGCGTAGCAGTTAAGTGTGCGCACTCCGCTGCTGGCAGCCCAGTTTCAGATCCCCGGCGCGCACCAATGCACTGCTTGTCAGGCCATGCTGTGTCGGCGTCCCATATAAAGTGGAGGAAGATGGGCGTGGATGTTAGCTCAGGGCCAGTCTTCCTCAGCAGAAAAAGAGGAGGATTGGCATGGATGTTAGCTCAGGGCTGATCTTTCTCACCAAAAAAAAAAAAAAGAAGTGTCAAAAGAGGAGAAAAGAATGCCTTAAAATCTTTAAGAGCATCTAAATATCCTCATTTTTTTGGTCCTCCCATGGTACAGAGCATTATGTTTACTGTGATTTACCGATGAGGAAAATATAGTCATTATTCTCAGAGTCTTGTAGTCTTGGCAGAGACAGAGAAAGAGCAAGCCCCATAAATAATACTAGAGAGATGTACACTAGAAGAGAAAAGGCTGAGTATTAACTAAATATGCAACCATACAGCCTCAGATTTCACAATATAGCAATGGTATTGTAGTTAATGCTGATATTCAATTCCATTTTAGGATTTAGGTTAATAGTAAAGTCCTTTTTCTATTTGGAGATGGGAGAAGAGATTTAAGTTGAGGGAGTACTTTAAATAACTTTCTTAGAAAAGTGTCAGAAAATTGTCTTGCATAGCTTAGAACATGTGAGTACCCAGTAGTTCACATAAGGGGATGTGGGTAGAATTGGAATTCCTTCATTTCACTGCTCCTGGGTATTCACAGAACATTAGAAAAACTGTTGTGCATCGTTTTGGAGTTCCTCCTTGTTGTCTATAAAAAATGATGGATAGTACATTAGAAACTTACATACTTTAGTATCCTATTTTTTTGTTAACTAATAGATCGAAAGTATTGCATACACTATTTGTTAAATTGATATTTTTGGCAGAAATAGCAAATTTTATTTAGCCTCATTTGAAGTTATATGCTTTAATTTTAGTTTCCTTGCCAAAAGAGGTGTGAGAGAGGATATAGCAACCTTTGATGCACGAAATATTCCAAGGGAAATAAGAGAGAGTGTTGAAGAACTTCTTTTTAAAAATAAAGGATCTTTTGACCCAAAGGTAATTTTTAACAATTATGCCATAAATTCCCTTTCTATACTATATAATATTCTGCTTGTTAAAATGGGATGACTTTTCGTTATTGATTGTTTAGATTGCCTAAAAACTAAAAGTTAAAAAAAAAAAATAAGCTGAAGTTATTATAGGTAGGAAGCATTCACCAGCAGAATTAGGTACCTAAACTAGAATCCAGATTTGTTGGGGGCAGGGGGTGCAGATTTATTATCTTAAGGGGTTTTTGAATCTTACTATTGGCTATCCAATGGTGAGTTCCCAGTTTATCATTTCTTAACTTCCAACTTGCCTGGTATGCTTTTCTTTCTTACTGTATACTTGTCATAATATAACAGAATCTGTGTTAGAATACTTGCGTCTAATTTCAGTGAATAGTTTAAATTCCATGATTCTGGTATTTTTTTGGATCCCTTATTCAAAATGTTATGTAGATCTTCTTTGACACAAAGTTGCTTTTCTGTAATAAAGATGTAGCCCGTGTATAGAAGAGAAAGAACTGATGCTTGAACATTGTTGTGGACAGATGTATATTCATTAGAAATGTGACTGCGTACTTATGTCAATAAAATATCATTATATTAAAGATTGTGTGTGGTTCAAAAATATTTATTTTGAAGAACAAAGTAGAGAGTATCTTAATCAAAATAGCAATTCACCTTATTTTAGCTATAAACCCAAAACTTCATTTTGGGAGATAAATTATTAAATAAGTACTTAAGTAAAGAATACTAGAATTAACTTTGCTTTTATCTGAAATTAAGTTAGATTGCTGGATAACTTCTGATGGATTTTTCCAGAATGCTAAGCGTGCCAGCACTGCTGCTGCTCCTTTGGCTGCCTGGGTTAAAGCAAATGTGCAGTATTCCCACGTCTTGGAACGAATTCAGCCTTTGGAAACTGAACAGGCAGGATTAGAATTGTAAGTGAAATATAAAATATAAACAATTCTAACCTTTATTTATTTTCATCAATTTTATGGCTTAATTATGTTAGGATTTATTTCTTGTCTATATCTAAAAAGACACCTCACAATGTTAAAGCATATAAAATGAGTCAATTAAATACAAATTAAATATTAAATAGACCAAAAGAAGAAAAAGCAATTAGAAGGAGACAGATAACAGAACCAACTCATTTTTTTTTTTCTTACCATTATTATGTTATTGGAAGGATGCGTTGGTAGAAGTGCTTTCGGAAAGATCTAAAGTTTTGTAAAGGAATAATATTAAAGTACCAAAAGTAGGTTTTGGAAATTGAGGGCTTTTATATTTGTTTTCTCCTTCTAAGTTCCAGGAAATGTTTAGTATGTATTTTCTAAAACATTATCTGGGCAGGTAGGGGGAAATTTTAACCATTTACTTTTGGAGCTTAAAATTTCAGTTTGCTGTTATTACTGTTGTTAAGTCAGCATTGTATTTTAATTTCATTTGTTCTATATGTAGGCTAAGAGGTGTATTATCTTCTTGATTGTTCAGTTTTTGACATTATCTGTTCTCATTCTGGACAAGGAGATTTTTAGCTGCCTAATCTTCTTAATTTTCTCAATATAATTATATGAAATTTTTGTGTTAAATCATATCAAATGTTTATATTACTTTAACTACATAAATATTTTTCACAGCTGAGACATATCATGTTTTATGAGTATACTTTCTTATATACCTTTTTGTTATTCTTAATATTAATAATTGCTTTATTTTTTTCAATTGATCATTTTTTTCTATTTACATATCACATATTTATCCACAGTCTTTTTGTCAGACCCTAAAACATATTCGGAATGTGTGTGTTCTATTTGTTTTTTCTTAGCATTATCCCTCCTAGAGCCTTTTGGCCTCCTTCGGATGTGGATTAGTTCTTCCCTAGGCCTGCAGTTTACAGCTATTATCTTGAGATTTTGCTTCACCATTATTGTGGAGATTACCTTTGTCTCTTTTCTAATTGTATTCTTTTATTATGGATCCCTGTCTTTCTTCCTTAGTTTAGTCCTTCATTTTTCTAGAAAGCATCCTCCACACTAGCTTCCTAAGAAAGGGTATATGGGATGAAAAATATCTTGAGATCTTGCATGTCTAAAATTATCTATATTTATACCATTATATGTGATCAGTAATTGGGCTGGGTTTAGAATACTAGGCTAGAAATAGTTTAATCTCACAATTTTGAAGGCCTTATTTTACTGCAGTGGTCCCTAAACCAGCAGCATCAGCATCACCGGGGAACTTGTTAAAAGTGCACATTTTTGAGCTCCATCGAGACTTAGTGAATCAGTTGTGCTGGGAATGAGGCCTTAAGTCCGTGTTTTGACAAACCCTCCAGTTGATTTGTGCAGTGCACAGTGACCGGCTATTTGATGGCAACCTCTCAATATTTGTGGGTATTTTACAGGGGAGGAGGTCAGTCATTTCTCTAGAAGAATCCCCATAGCTTCTGCCTAGAGTGTGGGTGAGGGTAGATGGGGGTGGGTGAGGGATATAAGCTTGACTCCAGGGATGTGTTAAGAGGATAGTCTGCTGTCAGTGGAAGAGGGAATCTGAGGTCAAACTCTTTATAATATTGACTATTGAACAATCCTCTGTATTTACTTCTATTATTATCTTCAGAGGTACCTGTTGTCTACATTTCCTGAGCATTTTGAAATGTTTCTTTTGGCTTCTCTTCCTGCAGTCATTTAACTTATGGCGTTTTACATTCTGGTATGTCGGTTATCACCTTTCAAATTTTATTAAAATTACTCCTTTTCTCTTTCATTCTGTTTATCCTTGTGCATGTATATCTTCTTTATTCCTTTGGTTTTATTTTGGTAGGGTTTTAGAAGGGATCAAAGATAAATGAATATGTTTGCTCCACCATTTTTATCCAGAAATCTACATGCACAAATGTTTTTAAAAATAGAGTCCTGAAAGTGGTATGGTTAGGTCAGTGAATACTTTTAATTTTAGCATAGCTTTTCAAATCAAATTGTAAGTAAAGGTATTATAACTACTGAATTATTAACAGTCTTCATTGTCATTTATTTACTGCCAGATTACATTTTAAGATGGTGTCCCTGCTTTTTGTTGATATCTAAAATAGAATGACTTTTATAAAATTGAATTATATTTTAGAAATTTGAAGAAAACTGAAGACAGAAAAAGGAAACTAGAGGAGCTTCTTAATTCTGTTGGTCAAAAAGTTTCAGAACTCAAAGAGAAGTAAGTTTTAAAATGTCTTTTGGATATTGAAAACATACCTTAACTGATTTTTTAATTTTGAATATCTTGGTTATAATCACTATTTTCACTTATTTTTGTGATTTATCACTCCACAATGGGGAAGGCTGTAAAATAATGTAGAAAATTTTCCTTTAAAAATTTTTTTCTGGTAAGAACAAAAATATTTTAAATCTCCATTTGTATAGCTATCACTATATATATTCCCAAGCATTGGAAAATTGAGGAATTAATGTAATTAAATGTAAAGATGAATTCAATGTAATGAGTTAATGCTGAGACTGTTTACATTTGGTATTCTAATTTCTTTATTATTTTGACTTTATTTTATTTTTTAATTAATTAATTAATTTTTTTTGCTGAGGAAGATTTCCGTGAGCAAACATCTGTTACCAATCTTCTTTTTGCTTGAGGAAGATTCTCCTTGAGCTAATATCTGTGCCGATCTTCCTATATTTTGTATGTGGGTTGCCACCACAGCGTGGCTGCCAGTGAGTGGTGTAGGTCCACAACTGGGATCTGAATCTGTGAACCTGGGCCACCAAAGCAGAGCACACCGAACTTAACCTTTAGGCTATGGGGCCGGCCCTGACTTTAAGATTTTAGACTCCTTTATTTCAGATGATACTATAGGACCACCTATTCTATAATCTTCCTGAGGGTACTTGATCATGTTAAAAGAATTCTGTCCTTTTAACTTTGTACTGTTTTGTGTTGAAAAAAATATTCCTTCATGCAAATATTATATTCAAATTTAAGGACCATTTACGAATATTATTAATCTTAAAACCTTTCATGTACCTCTGCGTTCCTATGATTGCTATTTATTATAGGATAGAAAATATTGGTGTGACAGTTATTATAAATGTGGGAGCATTTTCCTTTAAAAATTGTCAAGGTTGGAAAACTGGAGAATATGTGATTAAATATAGTATATGTTATCATTTGCTTTCAGTTTTATGAGACTAAAATTTTTCTATAAACACGTATTTTTTATTTCAAGTGGTGTGTTACATTTCCTTTTTTTCTTATGGAAGAAATACAAATTGTTATGCCAAGAAAGAAATTTATCAAATAAAAACTGTGAATTTTTTTCTCCATATAGTCAGGAAACAATTATCTCTATTTATATTTGTATATATTTACTTATAGAGAAAAAAACAAACCAACAAGAAAACCTCAAACCCATAAATCCATTATTGTCAATATTCCTGAATATTTTTTATGTTAGAGATATAGGAAAGAAATCACATCATTTTCTTCCAGGTATAATTACAGAAGTATAACGAAAACGGTGTAGTCTTTCCATTGTCATATGGTCAGAATCAGTACACAATATTCAACTGATTGTCAAATTTTTGTTGACTATTTAGCATATGGTAGCAATGTTTCAATTCCATTTATTAGTCATTTGCATGTGTCAGGTATTGCGTTGGGCACTTTACATCTTCTATTTTGCAGAGTGGAAAGCTGAAAATTAGAAACGTTTATTTGCCTAAGTTGAGCAGCTAGTAAATGACTACGCTAGCATGAGATCCTAGATTTGTCTAACTTCATAAAGTTCCTGTTCTTAATCACTACACCATGCTATCAATAGTTTGAAAGGATTATTATGAAAACCTTCAGAATTAACTTTTAATTTTAAGTAAAACAGAATGACATTTTCCATTTTGGAGTCATTATCAAGGATGAATTAATGCTGGTTAACCTGCAGTTACTTATCATGATCCTTAATTAAGATTTAATTGATGCTAGGTTGTAAATGACAATCTTATTTTCTTGTGTATTTACAAAGAATAGGAGAGTTGAACAACAAGCATAGTCTATTGATTTTTAGATTCTAATTTGACAGAGTTAAGGAGACATTTGCTATTTTTAACATAATTTGTACAGAAATATACAAGTCAATTTAATTCAGCAAATATTTATTTCAAAACCATGTATAAGGTGTGGTATGAATTGTTGAGGTGAATGAAGTTGTAGTCTCTGTTTCTGGATCTAGAGCAGTGCTGTCCAATGGAACTTTATGAGATGATGGAAATGTTCTATGATCTACGCTATCCACTATGATAGCCACTAGTGATATGTCGCTCCTGAGCACTTGAAATGTGGGTGAGAAGATTGAGAAATTGAATTTTAAATTTTATTTCATTTTAACTAATTTAAATTTAAATAGCCATATGTGGCTAGTGGCTACCATATTGGACAACTCAGTTCTAGAGTTTTATGTCTAGGGGAGGAAGGAATAGGACACTTAGAGAGGCAATAAAATGTACTGTCAAGTGCATGGAACTTAATATCGGACACACCTGTATATGAATTTTAGAATCTCTACTGATTATTGGTGAGACCTGTGCAATAATCTTTTTGGATCTAAGTTTCCATATTTGTAAAATGAGGATTATATTACTTATTTTGAACTGTTGTTCTGAGAATTAAATGACATGCTATTGTGTGTGTGTGTGTGTGTGTGTGCACGCACTTGATGCATAGCATAATCCTGGGCATCTTGTAGGCATTTACACATTTGTTGAAGGACTAAGTAATCCTGTGAAATATTACTATTCTATTTAATAACATAATAAATTTGTACAAGTATATGTATATTTTTTTTTGCTGAGGAAGATTCACCTTGAGCTAAAATCCGTTGCCAATATTCCTCTATTTTGTATGTGAGCAACCACCACAGCATGACCACTGACAAAGGGTGTATGTCCATGCCTAGGAACTGAACCTGGGCCACCAACGTTGGAGTGTGCCAGACTTAACCACTAGGCTACTAGGGCTGGGCCACAAGTATTTTTTAAGGAAAATGATTTAAAACAAAAGTTATAAACTTTGGCAAATGGGCGTATAGGGATGGAATATATATAATGGACTGGGTATTTGAGGTGAGTTTTCAAATTTTGTTTATATTTTTGATAGGTAGATGTTTGAGGGCGTTAGAGTGAGGAGTGAGGTAGGGATAAGGAAGGAGGCTGGAAGATATAGGCAAATGGAACATCCTGAAGAAGGGCACAGCAGATAAAGGATAGGGCATTTTCTGAGAATATAAAATTCTTCAGATGTTGACATATCTGGACTGGAATTGAATGAAATAAAACTGAAAAGGTAGATTGGATCTCTTATGACAAGGCCTTGAATGTCCTAAGGAGAAGTTTGTACATAATGTGGTAGAGTATCAAGGCCCTGTGAGAAGGCTGCACTTTAAATATGTGCCAGTATATGTGTCTGTTCTATTAATGATATTTTGGACACAAATATTATCAGTATTATCATTGATTAAATTCTCATATAAAAGGTCACTTTACTACCTAAGGATAATTTAATCAAATCTCTGTTAAATCTCTTTGCCTTTGATTAAATTTTGTTTTCACAGATTTCAGAGCAGGACTTCAGAAGCTGCCAAACTTGAAGCTGAAGTAAGCAAAGCCCAAGAAACAATTAAAGCTGCAGAAGTCTTAATTAATCAGCTCGATAGAGAACACAAGAGATGGAATGCACAGGTTTGTTTGGGAGGGAGAAGTCATGAAGAGGCTTCCTTTAAAACAAAGGAAATCTATAATGTAATGTATTTGTTAAAAAAAATAAAAAAGAGAGAAATATCCATTAACTTTTAGCTGGCTTAAGATAAATGATCTAAATATTAATGGCCATTATGTGAATTAATCTTTAAGCAAAATGTCTTCATAAGAATTTTAGATAAAGCAACCTATTCCTCTCTTAGTTATCTGTGTTACTGAGGGGAAGGGTAGGGACGAAAATGAGTTAATGGAAAATTTAGTACTCTTTAGAGATTTTTTGAATTTAACTTTACTAGGACAGGAATCTTAGGATTTGACATTGTTAGGCATTTATTTCTTCTTGAAATACTCTGTTATTTTGACTTGGTTAAAGTATTGTCTCTTGGTTTTTTGTTTGTTTTTTTTCTTTAACCAGTTAGATGCCCCTATAACCCTCCACTGGATTCTCCTCATCTGCTCATCCAATAATGTTTGATTGCCCTTAGTATTCCCTTCCTTGGCTCCTTTCTCTGCAACTATTCTCAGATTATCTCATCCAGTCTTAAGAATATCACCTATACTATGATGCTAACCAGAGCTATATTTCTAGACTGCTGAGTTTTAAATTCGTATTTCCAACTACACTTTAGATTTTTGCATTTAACTGTCTCAGGAACTCAAGCACAACATGTCTAAATTACGTGTTTTTCTCATCCCAAATCTCTCATATTTCCTCTCTTTCATAAGGCATCTTTCTTCTAGGCGTCAAAACTAAAAACATGGTTGTCTTAGACTCTTCTTTGTTTCGTTTGCAAGTATCCCTCATTTGTCTTCTATCCTTAATGCCAATCCTTTTCTTTTTTTTGCCTTAATTCTCCTCACTTGTCTTTCTGCTATCTGACCCCTTAATCTGGTTTCTTCTTCATTTGTCAGCTGAATTATCTTTCTAAAACTGAGTCTCATTACGTTACTCACTGCCCTGTTTAAACGCTTTCAATGGCTCATTATTACCACAGGTTAAAACAAAAGATCCTTTGCATGGCATGGGAAACCTTTCACAGTCTTCCTCCCTCCAGTCAACTCTGACATCCTTTTTTTCATTTTTTCTGTGTTGCTGCTCTTTCTGCTTAAGCTTATGCTTTAGCCACACTGTGCTTTTAACTAGTGCGTCTCTGTGCTTTATCTTTGTTTTTATCTTTGTATCTTAATCATATTTTACAAAGTGATGCTAATTCACAATATTTAACTGTGATTGGGATAAAAGTTCTGCTTTCATTAGAATCATTAGGAACTATCAATGACAAAATATGTTCATCTTTACAAATGTTTTGGGATTTCCTACATTTTTTTAATATCAGGGTCTGAAGTCTTGATATTTTTACGTTTTGACAATTGTATTCAAGACAGGGGTGACTACTTTAAACCAATAAATGATTTTTTTCTACAGTCAAAACTCTAATTTATGAAGCTGTCATTTTTTTTTCTATGTTAGAACATATTCATACATCATTCTCTCTCTTTTTTCCAGGTTGCAGAGATAACAGAGGAATTAGCTACTCTTCCTAAAAGAGCTCAACTAGCTGCTGCGTTTATTACATATCTTTCTGCTGCTCCTGAGGATCTGAGAAAAACCTGTTTGGAAGAATGGACCAAGTCAGCTTGTCTTGAAAGTTTGTATTTAGTTATTCATGAATTTGAAATTTCAATATACCAAAAATGCATCTTTTGATTTTTGTCATTTTGCTTCTTTTAAATGAGGAAAATTTTCTCTTAAGTTAAAAGATACCATAGCTACTTTAGATTTGCCAAATTCTACAAATGTTCTGAGAATTGTTTTGTTATATTGATTCCTCTATTCCTAAAATCACTCCATGAAACTGAGACCACTGAATTATTTTTGATATTGCATGAATGCAGTTAAACATTTTATTACTTTAATTTTTACAGTAATTTCGTATCATAAGGTGAGATGTAGGAACTCCAAAATACCTTGTGAATTTTGTGGTTATCACAAATTGTCATAGTTGTGAAACATTCATTTAGTAGAAGAAATATAACTTAACTGAGTTCCATTCTTTTGCATTTTTTTAAACTTTTTTTTTTCTTAGCTTCTGGTGCTAAATGGGAAAGAATGGATTGAATGTTAAGGATGGTCATGGGACTTTTGTTTGAGTATATTTTAAATAATTTTATTCCCTTCCCTTTGTCAAGTATAATAGCATTGTAATGAAGTATTATTGATTTCTCTAACTTTTCAGAATTTGATCTGAGGAGATTTCTTTGTACTGAAAGTGAGCAGTTAATTTGGAAAAGTGAAGGCCTACCATCAGATGACCTTTCCATAGAAAATGCTCTTGTTATCTTACAGGTAATTAATCAATTGTATTTTTCTCAGTAGAAGTATTTCTTTTGAAGCTTGTTCCAGGAGGTACCTTCTTCAACTTCTTATGCTTTCGTAGTTATTCTTTTCTTAGTTACATAAAAGTGAAAATATTTTGCTAATGAAAATCTATGATTTGGTTGGTAAATCTATAATTTTCAGTATAATTTATTTTTATTTTAATACAAAAGTATAAACTACAGTGGCATTATTTTGATTGCAGACTATTCTAAATTGAACTTCCTAATAGTAATAGAAATATTTTAAGGATACCTGATTTATTTGGTTGTATAATTCCTTCACCTAGAGTACATGATTTTTTTTTTTTAATTTTATTTTGTTTTGCAAAACAAAGTTATACAAAGTGAAGATGAGATAAGTGAGAGGTGGGTTATAAGTTAGAGGTGACCATATGCATATTTTTATGTTTCCCAAAAGTCACTGTTTAAACTTGAAACTATTATAGTATTGTTAGCAGGGAATGTGAAAACCAAATTCCAAATCATATATGCAAGAAAGTCGTTTCTTTGAATGAAGTTTGATTTTTATCATTAACTTGGTTTATCTTTCTGTTATGGAGCTTAGAAGACAATTTTTTCCCCCTTGGTAATGTGATTTTTTTTTCTCTTCTTTCTATCTCAATAGCTTATACTCTATAACGCCAGTTTTCCCTTTCCTCTCTGCAGCCCCTCTCTCTGCTCACACACCATTTCCTTATTCCGTAAATCTATAGTCTCAAAAAAAGCATGAACATTAAATGCTCTTCTTTAGGTAATGTAAGCTATAGTTTCATAGGATTTGTGTTGTGGGCCCCGTTCATTCCTAGATAGTTTAGTTTGATGAGGCCTGTTAATCAGCTGGTAGACTTTGGCTCATGACACTCGTGTCTTAACCATTAGACAAGTTGCTGACCAAAGATTAAACAGTTTTGCCTTTCTTTAATTTGATTGGGCTTGTTTTTTAATTTATTTTTTAAATATTTTTCATCATTATTTTTCACACTAGAATTACCAATCTAGAACTCTAAATGTGTATGTAAATAGATTCATTACATTATAGCAAACTATGTGCTTTTTACCATATTTGTTATTTCTTCCCCAAGATTTTGTAATCACCTCTTCATTTTTCAGTAATCCAAGAAAGCAATCATTTGCAGATTTAAAAAACACACAGTTTAAGTATTCTTTTTTTATTCCACAGGAAATCTGGGGGGTAAGCCTTGGGGAAAAATATATTTATCACAATAATTTTTATTTTTTACTGATGGTAGTAATTGAAAATATTTACTTTTGTATTCTGAATTGTCTTTCATGATGAATATAGAGGAAATAGTTTTTGAAATTAATTTTTAAAATAAGCTTAGATTTACTTTGCATTTAATATTGCCAAGTTTCTTATAGATACTTATAAATATTTATATGACCAAACAAAAACTAGTTGGAAAAATTTGTTATTTTGTTGAAGTGAATTTACCATTATGGTCAACACTCCACCTCAGTTCTGAAGTAGACTAGATTTAGAATAAGCTGCTATTGGTGAGGGTGTGATTGGGTAGCACATGCCTCTAACATCTTCTCATTAACATCACCATGTGACATGTGTGAAGTTAGAACTCTAAATATATACAGATTGGGTTTCTGGAACGTCTTCCCTGAGAAAAAATGGCCAGGCATGATGAATAGAATGTATTTTTGATTCAGAGATGTATCACATCTAGAGCTTTTCTGATATTCTCCCTCTCAGTGGAGGCTTTCCCACATTCCAGGCCTCTGGTTACTCCATCATTTATTGGTACTAAGAAAAGCCTTTTGTGTTCAAAATTATTCCTTTGTTTGTCTTACAAAGGTGCTTGAAATTCTCAGATTTTTTGTTAAGCTAACTATTGAAGTGCATGTATTGTCTAGGAGAAGAAATAGTCAAATAATTATCTACCATTGGCCTTATAACAAGAATTAGTTTTATTACATTAGCAAAAAGCTTATATGACCTGTGACCTTGAGGGGCAGGGGAGGAACTTATCCATGGAAATCATATATCCTAAATTACTTGGGAAATGATTTACACCTATTGTCCTGATGTAATTGTTAATAGTTTTCCTTTTACTCTCAAAAGTGTCCTGGTTTGGGTAATAAATTCTATGATCTTTTTAGTATTGTGGGACTCAGTGGATAATGGAGAGCATAAGGCTACTAGAAACTATGGAAAAGCATGCAAAAAGGAGGTGGAAAAGATGATTAATTTAAATTTCACACCATTATAAAAATTTCTTAAAGTTTCACAATATTATAAATTTTTCTTGTGAAGCTATGTATTGAATATTTAGTTTATTATTTATAGACATTTCAGTGTCAAATTAGTTTTCTTTAAACCACTCAGGATTTCTGAAATTATTTTTCTTTCCTGCCATTCAGTGTATGCTGAGGAAATGCAAACTAATTTGATATTAGTCTAAAGATATTATAAAGGTAAATCACATAGGGAAAAGTTTTTCAAATAAACCCCAAATAATAATTATAATCAACACTTATGCATTACTTACTATGTTGGGCATGTATTACTATTTAATAATTAATAGAGGTAAAGCACTTAAACACTTACCTCATTGAATCAACCCTATCTAGTAGGTACATGTATTATCCCTTTTATAGATAAGGAAATTGAAGCACAGAAAGGTTAAGTTCCTTGTCCAAGGTCACATCACTAGCAAGTGGTAGAGCCAGGATTCAAACACTGCCATCTAGCCAGTCTGTGCTGTTAAACTGCCTGTCATACATGTGGGTGTGTGTGTTTCTGTGTATGTTTAAACTTACTTATTTTCGATTATTCCTATTAATGTAATTCTCCTTAGCTAATCAAGAGATAGGCTTTAGTTTTATTTATAAAACATATTTCTACTCTTATTATTAAATATATATTATTAAAAATAAAATTATAGAGTGTCCTAGATGTTTTAAAAATAATCTCTTTCAAAAATATCCTCTGTCCAATCTTTTTTTTCCCCAAGGAGAGAAGAGTTAAAATAGATATTGTGTATCTCTAGCCTTTGACCTGTATGCTGAGCTCCTGGCCTGTAGTTCTAACTCCCTATTAGATATAATTATCTGGAGCTTCCTAGGTAGCTCAAACTCTGTCCTTAAATTAATCATTGTTTGGTTTTTTTTTCTAGTTAAGAATCTTTCTGTGGCCAAGTACAGTACATTTAAGCAAAAAAAGCAACTTACACTTTTAAATAACTGAGATGTTCAAAATATTGGGACTAGCTTCAGGATTCAAATGATGTTACCAGGACATCACTCTTTCTCTCTCCATTTTAAGAGATGGATTCATTCTCAGATGGATTCTCTCCACCCTGCATTAAGGATGGCCGTTGGTGATTCCAGGCTCATCATTATCAGAGTTTATGTTCCCGGACTAAAGATATGTCTTCACCTACCCCACATCCCCTGGCATTTATGTCAGTCCCCTAAAAGGATTCTGATTAGTTAGCTTGAGTCACCTGTTTGTCGTTTTGTACAGTACTAGATGATTGATAATCCCATCAGCAATACACTGAGTGGGGCATGCAGGGTAGGCAAACGGAGCTATCCACTCTAATAATCTCTTCTCTTCCTCCCTAACTTCCTGTAATCTACTTCTCTTTTATTTCCTACCGGTAGAGATGTCACAATCTTGGCCCAGTAATGCAAGCTGCAAATCTGCACATCATTCTTACTATGTCCCTTTAATTTTTTTTTTTTGTTGAGGAAGATTTGCCCTGAGCTAACATCTGTTGCCAGTCTTCCTCTTTTTATGCTTGAGGAAGATTAGCTCTAAGATAACATATGTGCTAATCCTCCTCTATTTTGTATGTAGGTTGCCCTAGCGTGGTTAACAAGTGGTGTAGGTCCATACCTGCGATCCGAACCCACAAACCTGGGCCACGGATGCAGAGTGTGTGGAACTTAATGACTACACTGTGGGGCTGGCCCCTATGTCTCTTTAATTTTACATTCAGTTTGTTATTCAGTGAGTCTTGTCAAATCTATTTCTCAAATATGTTATGATTTTATCCTGTTCTAACCATGTCCACTGCCAGTGGATTCCTTTAGTCTTTCCTCATTTTGTACCTGAATAAATACATTACTATAGCAGTTTGTCCTATGACCCCAGTATCACTTCCTTTACTACTGTTGGAGTGATATTTCTAAAATGTTAATCGGATCATGATAGTCCCTAGATTAAATATTTCAGTCACTTTCCATTGCCTGAAATATAAAAATTTCTTTATCTATAAACATGGCATAAGAAGCTGTTCATGATCAGGAAGACCTCTATTACTACTGCCATTTTATTTGCATCATCTTTGCCTACACTTTTTTACTCCAACTATGCCAAACTACTGTTAGTTTTCCAGATGCTTGCAGGCTTTGTATTCCTCTCTCCATCATGCTGTTGTCTTGCCTGAAATGCTAGTTCACTTCTCTGTCACGCTAAGTCCGATTTATCTTTCTTGCCTTAGTTTGACTTGAATTGCTTCCTGGCATCTTCCTCTGACAACATCTGTGATCCACCTGTAGAATCTTGTGTACTCTTTAGTTATAGAATTTTCATTTTTTTCCCTTTTATTGGATGTAAACTCATTTGAGGGTAAGGGAATGTATCTTATTAATTTCTGTATCTCTTACAATGTCTTACTGTAGTAGTTATTCAACATGGTAGATGAATGAACACATGAATGAATGAAAGTTCAACATTTTAGGATCTGTTATAATTTGTTAAATGTAGAATTTAAGTACATTTAATCTTGGAACAAAAACCTAGAATATACCTTAGAGATTTTGTCTGAGTCTCTCTGGAGAAGTGTGAATAAGAATGAATACAAACTTATAAAGTACTCTTTGAAAATTTTAAGCGTATTTTCTTTGCTAAAAACATGATTTTTTGAAACATCATCTTCTCTTTTTTTAACTGCATCAGATCATTGGTTTGAAATCATGGGTAAGAACTTCTTTTAAAATTGAAAATAATTATTTTCATGGTTAAGCAAAATCTAGTAGACTTGCGAAATGTTTGCTATTGAATGCTAGCATAAAAGTAGATCTAAAACCTAGGTGTAGGAGTTAGTAATACTTAAGAGGCTGTTTACCAACCACCTCATTTTGCTAGGACTAGCACTTTTCTCTGATGGAGCAGTAAGTGAAACCTCTAGAAATAGATGCTGGGGGAAGATCATACAGTAATGTGACACTGGGGGAGCTGTGGTGGGGGAGTGAGTAGTGTATTCTGAGTGCAAGCAAAAAGGGGGTACATTGGAGAGAATTTTAAAACAATGATAAAGCTGTTTCAAATCAGTCAGCTCTTTACTATCACCACGTGCTGGCAATTTTAAACAATGTTGCTGATAAAATGCTGTTGGTCCCTGGGGCAGATGGTCCCCACATCCACCTCCTTCTTGGTATGTCACTGAAATAACATCTATGTTCTTATTAGATATACCTCAGTTCTAAGTCTTCATTTTACTTTGACTTTTGTGAGTTATAGCATACAACTGCTTTACAGTTTTCAAATAAATGTGAAAATTTTAGAAGAATTAGGTCAGTCGTCGTTATTTACATCTGATTTACTACGTAACGATTATTAGATGACTTTTAAATTTATCATATCATTTATTGATATATTTACATATATTTAAATTTTTCATTTTTATATATAAATATACATAATTGGCTTCCTTTTATCTGCTAAGTGGCGTTATGTGTATAGGGAATTTTCACTGGTTTCTGACTTTCTATTTGTTTCAGAGTTTAATTAGTGCAGGGTCTTCTGTAATGAATTTAGTTCCTGGTTCATTAGATCTTAAACTGTAACTTATGTAATTTTCTCTTCTAGGGCACTCCTTTTGTAATATTAACTATGTATGGCTTTATAAGAATTAAGGTCTTAAATATAAAGAATTATATTGATCATTATTTCAGCAAAACTTTTATGATTAGTTCATACTTCTTTTCTAAGGCTTTTGTGGTTTATTTTTAACCATAGAATATATATATTGAGGGAGTAACTTGATTGTATATTTTAAGAGCCAAAAAGAGAGGTACAAATGGCATAAGATTGGGACTAGGGCTCTTGCTTAATATATTATTAATATACATTTTCTATATTACTATGCAGTAAATAGGAGTATACTTACTGAACTGTGGGTAAGTAATTACTTAATATTAATTCCTGATCATTGTAAAATTTATTATTGTGGCCTCTGGTGCAGTTAAAAACTGCACCTTTATTTCCTTGTTATGGTTGTATATTTATTTTCTCCAAAACCTGAGAGAAAAACTCACCCAGTAATTGATTCATAATTTTTAGGAAATTATTTCCATTTTTCCATTGGATGAAAGTGTATAATCTTTTTTTTTTTTGAACTAGAGTCGAGTTTGCCCATTTCTTATAGACCCTTCTTCCCAAGCTACAGAATGGTTAAAGACACATTTGAAAGACTCACATTTGGAAGTTATTAACCAACAGGTATGTATTACTTACAGTTTAGATACCAACTAGTAGTGGCACCTTATGGTGCAAAGAGCTGTGGGTCTGTAATCAGAAAACATAGATTCAAATCTGAGTCTATAACTTACCTGGTGTGGGACCTGGGGAAAGAAATGTAGCTCTCTTAGCTTCAATTTTCCCATTTGTAAAAAGGGGATACGAATATTTGTTTGATTCCTTCTATGTGCTTGGCATTAATCTAAGCCCTGGGAACTTAATAGTGAGCAAAGTAGTCACAGTTTCTGTCTAGTAAGTTAGAGAGACAATTAAATAAGCATTTATACTAAAGTATGATTAAAGACACAGGTATAGGATCCTATAGAAGTAAGAGTTACTAACTTAGGTTGGAGAAAGCCTCCTGGACTTTTAGCATACTTGTAGTTTCTCTCAGTGCCTCTTACAATTTGCTATTCCTATAACTCACCAATGAGCATCGTTGATGTGTCTCAAGATTTGATATATTGGTCAGGTAAATGTAATCATAGTCTTTTGGGTAGTGACTTCTCACTGTCATATTTATCTTGCTGAGAAATGTTTGGGGTCGGATTTTTTTTTTTGAGGCCTAATGTATGATTAATTTTCATGGATACTCTTCAGGTGCTTGAAAAATTACCTCTTTAAAACGTACTTCACTTATAAATTGGGAGTATTTACCTCATTTGTGTATAAGAATAATTGTAAATTAGATAATACATAAAATACTTTAATGTCACTTATGGTTTACAGTAGGAGATCTTGATAATTATTACTCCAAATATTTAATTTTTTCTTAACCACAGTTGGAGGCCTAGAGTGATGTTTAAAACTACTCTTTTCCTAGCCAGAAAGCCTCAATATTCTTGCATCATTATAGAAATTTGTCTAAAGGTTCTTTTCACAGTGACTAGACCTATCACACCAAGAAAAGTTTACTAGAATGTATCATCTTGCCTTTCTTCTTCTGTTCAATGTTTGATTTTGAACATAACCAACATAGTTCTTATTTATATTTGGGTGATAACTTATTGCATATAGAATTTGAAAATTTGTTTCTGCATCAATTTGAAATTATAGTAGAAGATTAAAAGGTTTTTTTTATTGTTAATGTGAAACTTCTTATTTTTCTTGTCTGTCTATTTAAATTATGTAGGAAATTTATTCAACTAAAATGATTCATCACGAAGTACTTATAACTAAAAAAGCAATCATGAATAATTTGACATACATTATTGACATACGTATTAAATTTTAAAATATTCATGTTATTCCTGTTAACATCTTGACTCATTATTTGTAAGGACCTTTGTAAATATTAAGGTAATAAAGGAATTAATATGTATTCTTTTTTATTCTCTTAGGATAGTAACTTCATCACAACTCTTGAGTTGGCGGTACGTTTTGGGAAAACCCTTATTATACAAGAGATGGATGGTGTAGAACCTGTTCTTTATCCAATACTGAGACGAGATCTGGTTGCTCAAGGTAAATATTTGATAATTTCCAGAAAGTAAGTATTTTTGAAATTTCCAAAGTAATTGACTTCATAGCTAACTTTGCCTTTTTTTGTCTTGCCGCTGAATGTGAGGAAATAGAAACTTTTTTGGGTGGATGATGGTAATGTCATGAGAGTCTAGTAGTAATAGCAAGTAAACAAATTCTTAAAGTGCCTTTATAGAAGAGACACTGTGTCTGCGGTCTCCAAGACCGCTTCCAGGTACAACGTTTTACTAGGAAGACTCATAGGACTCAACATATTCACACTCATGGCTAAGATTTATTGCAGGGAAAGGATAGAAAGCAGTCAGCAAAGAGAAAAGGCACGTAGGGTGAAGTCAGGAGTCAAGAAACCAGATGCAAGCTTCCAAGAGTCTTCTTCCATCGGACACAGATGTGACACAGGATGTGCTTCGTTCCCCCAAGACTGAGTTTTGACAACACGTGTGAAATGTCTACCAAGGAAGCTTATTAGAGATTCAGAGCCCAGAATTTTCAGTGGGGGCTGATTATGTAAGCACATTCTGCCTAGCACATAGCAAAATTGCAGACTCCCCAAAGGGAAGCAGATGTTCTGCATAAACCACATTGTTTGTGCAAACAGTTTAAGCACAGTGAACCACTCTTATGTGATCTGGGAATGGTGAGAATCCTCCCAAAATCCAAATTCCCAGATGCCAGTTATGGGCCTACCTTGCAAGCAGGACTTTCTAAAGATAGCAGTCTCAGGACTGCCACGTTACCTCTTTTCTGCAAAGTCTAACCCAGACTTAGACGAATAGAAAGTAATGCTTTAAACTCCAAAAGCTTGTCATGCAAAGTATATATGTATACATACATAGACATGTACTTATACACATATACGTACACATACTTACACCATACACATTGCTAGCACTACAAGGTTTATATAGAAAATTGGAGTTACTGGCGCAAAGCAGAGAAATAGCAAAGCACGCACTATTTGTTGATCACCTATTATGCCACAAATCGGTATGCTTGGCCTGGCAGTGGTTGATATGTTGTGAAAAGAACTCTAGTAGCAGGACCTTTGCCTTTGTCACTTGGAGTTACCTTCCAGAGTGTAGTTTCTGGTCTCAGTCTGTTCTTTATTGGTGCTAACTCAGATCTGTTGAGCTAGCTCTTGCTATGCTATCTTATGGAGGGGGGTATGGTGGAAATGAACCTTTGGGGCCGTGTGCATTTGGCTCTCTTAGTCTGTATTCTGGCTCTTGAGAGCTCATTAAATATAAACCATGAGCTCTGACTGGTGTCAGGTTTAGCGGTATCTGTGGCGTTGTCTGAGAATGAGTGTTGACAAGGTCCCCTGAAGTTGGATTTGGTGAAAGTGATATATTCCACATCATGATTGGTTTACATTATGAACCACTATTCCAGATAGTTGCGCAGGGTTGTTTGGGTCAATGCGTTTATTTCAGAATTAGGAAAAGAGAGTTAATCTCTGCCCTCATCTTACTTTCTCTGCTTTCCTCCCAGGGTTGGATGTATTCATGTCACATTAGTTGAAGTCTGTATCCTCTTTGAGTATACTTAGATTGTCCTTTTCCAGAATGTTGAGTTCCTCATGAATTGCCGTTTTGTCATTATACATTTCCTTTGGGGACAGAGGATGGTTGTCCTAGAACCACATAAAACACAAAGTTTGTGTCCAATTTTGTTTATATCCCAGTGTCCCTAATCTAAGCAATATGAACTGCCTTTCTATATACTGAGGTCAAAGCAGGCACCAATAATAGAATAGAATATACTTTTCCTTCTCAAATTTATACTGTTCAAAAATCCCCTCAAATGTGTGTTGGTCAAAAAAGAAGAGCGAGTTACTTTCCTCCTCAAATTGTCATTGTTTTTTACTTTATGGTTCCTGTATCTTCAGCTAATTGTTATAGAAGTCACACGGCATCACAATGAATGTACTCAATTAATATATTCTTATATACAAGCACCCCAAATATCTATATGTTGACCAAGAAAATAAAACAAAATGTACTTAAGCCTGATCTAGATTCAGAAACCAAGGTAGTAGACATATAAGTTAGGACTACCCCTGGAAAGAGAGCAGGAGACCAAATCTTGTACTTGTGTCTAGTCATTCTGTCTTCATATTTCTCTAAAGTGCAGTAAAGATTTTGTGTCCAGAAAAAAAAATTGGTCAAAATTAATTCCATTGTAGGTTAACTCCAATGTAAATCAAGACTTGTACAGTTAAGACTATGTTGGACTTTATAGTTGTACATCTAGTATTTTCTAAGAGTAGGATGTGGGGCCATCTGCATTTGGCTCTCTTCAGTCTGTATTCTGGCTCTTGAGAGCTCATTAAATATAAACCATGAGCTCTGATTGGTGTCAGGTTTAGCGGTATCTATGGCGTTGTCTGAGAATGGGTGTTGACAAGGTCCCCTGAAGTTGGATTTGGTGAAAGTGATACCCAAGGGTCTTTTTTAGACAATAAACCATTTACTTTGAAATATATTTTTAAATGTTGTATCAAAATAATACACGCATCAGTTACAAAATCAAATAATACAAAATGGCAGTGGTGTTCTGTCCCTCCCTTCCTCATGACTAGTCCTACTCACCAGAGAAAACCAGTTATTTTTCTGTTTTAACATTTTATTGAAATATATATATGTATGTATGAAATATATATATGTATGCAATATATATATGTATATATATTTATACAAAAAATATATGTATACACACACACATAAGTATACACACACATAAGTATACAGCTTATGAATTTTTACAAATGGAATACACCTGTATAAGCACGCAGGTCAAGATATAGAACTTTATCAGCACTCCAGAAGCCCCCTTAATTACCACTCTCCCTAACAAGGGTAACCACATTCCTGACTTATAACAACATAGATAAGTTTTGCTTATATTTGTACATTGCATAAATGAGAAAGAAAAATGGAGTGCCTGACTATTGTGGGCTGGGAGCGGGCTTGGCTCTAAGAGCTTGGCCATGGTGTTCTGTTGAACATAAACCATTTCATAGCACCAACATCAGATGGGTCACTCTGTGACCATACTCATGTCTGAGTGCAAAAACAAGAATACTTTCCACATCACAAAAACAACCAAACATCCTCCTCTCCCAGCTAATTTGAGTGACTCCTTCTTTTTTACCAATTATGACTTAGTCTCACTTCATTTCTTTCATCTCCTAGATAAAAATTAAGAAGATACCAATCATAGAATTGTCTGCTCTTTCTGATAGCACCCATGCCCCAGCAAAACTACGCTTTCTTTGAACCATTCCCAAATCACCTAACATAAACCCAAATCCTATAATAAGCATCTCAATACCTTCTTACTGAGACAATGCACAGTTTCTCTTGGTGGTCTATCTTTCATGGCAAATTGCCAGTAAACCTGAGCTGAGGCCCTTTAAGCATTGGATATATTTTGTTTTCTTTGTATTCTATATTTTGTGTATGTGTCAGCTTTGGTTAAATTGTATTTTTTTTTTAGGTTTGTCTATTTAGGTTCCTCTATTTTATCCAAATTGTCAAATGTATTGGTGTGTTTTTTATATAATGTTGTCATAACTTTTTAATTTGTATTGGTTTTGTAAGGTGTCCTTTTTCTTGATATTAATAATTTTATCTCTTTTTCCTTGATGAGTCTTGATAAGGGTTTGTCAATTTTGCTAATCTTTTCAAAATACCAACTTTTTTTTTTTTTTTTGTGAGGAAGATCCGCCCTGAGCTAACATCTGCCAATCCTCCTCTTTTTGCTGAGGAAGACTGGCCCTGGGCTAACATCCATGCCCATCTTCCTCCACTTTATATAGGACGCCGCCACAGCATGGCTTGACAAGCGGTGCCTCGGTGCGTGCCCGGGATCCAAACTGGCGAACCCCAGGCCACCGCAGTGGAGCGCACGCACTTAACTGTTTGCACCACCAGGCCAGCCCCCTCAAAATACCAACTTTTAACTTTGTTGATTTTCTCTACTGTATTTTTAAACTGATTTTTGCTCTTTATTATTTCATTCCTATTATTTTTCTTAGATTTTCATTTGGTCTTTTACCTAGATTCTTGAGATGGAAATTCAATGTATTGATATTCAATCTTTTCTTTTTCCTGATGCATGCATTTATGTCTATAAATTTCTCTCTAAGCCCTTCTTCTGCTTCATACCAAAAGTTTTGATTTCTTCTTTGATTCTAAATGATTCTAAATTACTTAGCATTTTTTGTTGTTGTGTAATTTTTAGGCAGTTGGAGATTTTCTCATTACTTTTTTGTTGCTGATTTTTAGCTTAACTCCGTTGTGGTCAGAGAACTTATTTTGAAGTATTCAGTTTTTTGAATCCTGTTGAAGCTTTCTTCATGATCTGGAATTGGTTACTTTTCATAGAAGTTCCATGTACACTTGAAAATTATGTGAATTTTGCTCTTGGTTGTTTTAATTTTCACTGAAGTCAATTAGGTCATGTTTGTTAATTGTAATGTTATCATTGATATCTTTATTTTTTTTTCTGTTTTTTCTATCATGTATTGAGAGAATATCTTAAAGTCTCTATGATTTTTGAATTTGTCTGTTTTGCTTTTACTTCTGTCAATTTTTGCTGTAAATACTTTGAAACTATGTTTTTGGATATATACATATTTGGAAATGTGATATCTTCCTGTTTGATTATTTTCTTTATCATTATGAAATGACCTTCTTTATCTCTAGAAATGTCTCAAGTTTTAGAGTCTGATATTAGAAGGGTTACAATAATTTCTGAGGGGCTAATGTTTGCATGGTAATACTTTGCCATTGTTTTACTTTCAGTTTTCTGTTGGTGTTGTTTTATAAAGCATGTCTCTGATAAGCAGTGTGTCATTTGGTTTTGCATTTTCATTCACCACGCAGTCTTAATATTTGTAATGTAATTTAATGCAGTTAACCAATTCATGCAATAACTGATATAGTTTACTAGTTAACCTGATTTTTTAATCAAATGTTTTGTATTATTTTTTAATGGTTACCCATAAATAACAATATACATCTTTGACTTGTTATTTTAATACAAATAAATACTTTGCCACTTCTCAGTACTGCACTTTAACTCTTACACCCCCTGCCTGCCTTTGCCTTATTCTTGTGATACATTGTCATGCTCCATATGATGTTACGATTATTGTTTTTAAAATCTGTATTTATACATATTTACCCTTTCTAGTGTTCTTAAATTCTCTCAGCATTTCCATTATCTCCTCATTTCCATCTGCATTATTTTTCTTCTGTCTGAAGGATTTCCTTTCATGTTTTATCTAGTGAAAGCCCATTGGAAACAAACTTCTTTTTCTTCTTTGAAGAATTTTTATTTTTTCTGCCTGACCTACAATTCTGTGTCGGCAGTTATTTTCTTTAGCACTTTCAAGTTTTTATTCTAGCTTATGTCATTCCTGTTGAGAAATCACCTGCTGGTTTTATTGTTGCTCCTTTGTAAGTAATGTGTCATTTTTCATTGGATGCTTTAAAATTTTTCTTTGTCATTGGTTTTCAGTGATTTGATTGTGGTGTCCTTAGGATTGGTTTTCTTTGCATTTATCCTGCTTAAGATTTCTTGACCATTCCAGTTGGCATAGAGGTATTATATTGGGCTTTTAAATTTGTATTTCTCTGCTAATGATTAAAGTTCAATATAATTTTGATATGTTTCTTGGACATTTGTATATCTTCTTTCATATAGTGCTTATTGAATTCTTTTCACATTAACTTAAAAAAGTTTTTAGGTAAAATTTTAAAATCTATTCTAGGGTTTTCAAAAATTCCTTACAATGTTTTTCTTAACCTTTGAAAATAATCTTTGATAATGTGTATTTTGTACCTAAAAAATCAATTATTTGTTGTCAGTTTAAAATTGTAAGTTGTGGATATCATTGTTGATTCATTTTTCTCTATATGTTGTATAATGAACATCATTTTTTAATTTTAGAATGTACTCATTTACATCCTTTATGAGGCAGAGCATTATTTTTTCTTAGTTTAACTTTTTGTCATGAATCATTTGTGTATGGCAGTCTGAATAAGTTCTTTTTTCTTTTTATTTATTTTTTTGCTGGAAAATATTTGCTCTGAGTTAACATCTGTTGCCAATCTTTCTCTCTTTTTTTTTGATTTCCTCCCGAAAGCCCCAGTACATAGTTGTATATTCTAGTCGTAAGTCCTTCAGGTTCTTCTGTGTGAGCTGCCACCACAGCATGGCTACTGACAAATGAGTGGTGTGGTTCCGTGCCTGGGAACCGAATTCTGGGCCGCTGAAGCAGAGCCCACCGAACTTTAACCACTAGGCCCTCAGGGCTGGCTCTGAATAAATTCTTTTTGATGTTAATAATGGGTATCTTTGCAATTACTCATGTGTTGATAATCCTAGGTTTTTACCAGTTCATTCTGTCTTTAACTATTATATCTTAAATACTAGTACAATAAACACTTTTTAACTGATGAGTTTAGAAATAGAGAATAATATGTAATTGAGAGTTTCTATTTTTTGTCGTATATTATCAATCATTTTAGAAAAATTTGGAATATGAAACCTATAGTTAACATTAAAACGATACTGAATAAAGTAGATACTCCTTTGATGCTTCAGTATCCTAGGATCACCTTAATGAATATTATTTATCCTTCCTTGCATCATTACTGATTAATAGAGCATTCTGGTTAATAGTATCTTGAGTAGCCTAACTGTTGCTATCTTTTGGACTCTATTGAAAAGCCTATAATACAAACTATTTAGAAATACTAGAAAATTATATATATATATTTTTTTTTATTGATGTTTTAATAGTTTTTAACATTGTGAAATTTTGGGTTGTACATTTTTGTTTGTCCATCACCATATATATTTCTCCCTTCACCCCTTCTGCCCACCCCCCACCCCCCTTGCCCCTGGTAACCACAATACAGTTTTCTCTGTCCATGTGTTGGTTTATACTCCACATATGAGTGAGATCATACAGTGTTTGTCTTTCTCTTTCTGGCTTATTTCACTTAACATAATACGCTCCGGGCCCAGCCATGTTGTTGCAAATGGGACGATTTTGTCTTTTTTTATGGCTGAGTAGTATTCCATTGTATATATATGCTACATTTAGAAAATTATATTTTTTAATGTCATGTAGCAAAATACAGAATATTCAGTCCAACTAATTGTGTCATTTTAAAAAAATAGGCCCACGTTATGTGGTACAAATAGGTGACAAAATCATTGACTACAATGAAGAATTCCGCCTTTTTTTGTCAACAAGAAACCCAAATCCCTTTATTCCACCGGATGCAGCCTCCATCGTTACTGAGGTTAACTTTACTACAACAAGAAGTGGATTACGAGGACAGGTATACACGGACAATCATAATTTACCTTAGAAATCTTTTGTAACTTTCTACACTCATTAGATATTTTGAGTGGGAAGCTATTTTGTTAAACTGATGAGCATTTAAACTTTTGAAAATATACTTGCAAGTTAGAGTAAAGCATTCTGGTTTATTTCGTTTATCATTTGTGTTGGACGTACATTTGTTGCTAACGTCAAATTGCTGCTTCTTTTGGTATAACTTTAATTTTACAGTCTAAATTCTGTCATATATGGTAGAATGTGAGAGATGGAAAAATCATAGAGATTAAGGTCAGCTACTTTATTTTTTTAGTTGTGAAAACTGAAGTTTTAATTGTGAAAATTGCGTTTAATTGACCTCTTCAGCTAGTTTAGGGATTTTGATTCGCAATCTAACATTTTTTTTCCTACTAGAACATATGTATCTTTGATTCACTTTATTTGTGTATGGCTTATTACAGTTTAGAATTATTACATGAATTTCAAAATGGGTGTTTTTTGGTGAAGGAGATTCACCCTGAGCTAACTTCTGTTGCCAATCTTACTCTTTTTGCTTGAGGAAGGTTAGCCCTGAGCTAACATCTGTGCCAATCTTCCTCTACTTTGTGTGTGGGTCGCCGCCTCAGCATGGCTGACGAGTGGTATAGGTCTGTGCCCAGGATCTGAACCTGCACACCCGGGCTGCTGAAGCGGAGCATGCCGAACTTAACCAGTATGCCACGGGGCGGGCCCCTCAAAATGATTTTTTATGTCCACACTTTTACTTATATACTTCCTCACTCATTTTTTTTTCTCTTTAAAGATATGATGACTGTTGACTTTTTGACTGTTATCCTATTTTTACTCACCTAAGAATAGTAGATTTTTCCTCTTTTGATTTATATGATAGCATGTATATTTGCTACAATTTTACTTTATTGTAATTTTTAAAAATTTCCATTTAAAATATTTTTTTTTTACCATACTGTATGGCTCACAACATATATTTTTATGAACAATATCTTTTGACTTACTTGATACTTCTTATAAATAAAACAGTGTACAGATTACTCAAAACTTGGCAGAATTAATTGACGAAATTGTTCCTTCTATCTGAAGCTCTCCCTATAATTGCTGAAAGGGGCTATTTAGATCTAACAAAATCTAAGTGAAGATACTTATTCAGCAGATTTTGAATTATATATTTTATGACATTCCAGTGTCATTTCCTAATTTAAAGTTTCAAAATTAAGAATTTGGCATAACATTTTTTAAGAGCTTCATTAAGATTCAATTCACATACCATAAAATTAACTCAGTAAAAGTGTACAATTCAATGTTTTCTTAGTGGAATTGCTGGATCACCTGGTGACTCCATGTTTAAGATTTTGAAGAAGAGGCAAACTTTTCCAAAGTTGCTGAGCTATTTTATTTTCCCACCAACAATATATGAAGGTTCCACTTTTTCCGCATTCTTGTCAGTGCTAGTTATTATCTTTTTAATTGTAGCCATCCTAGTGGGTATGAAGTGGTATCTCATTGTGATTTTGATGATACAGTATTTTAAGTAAGATATCTTTTTATTTCTTTATGTGAATACTTACCATTAGAAAAATACTAGCTTTCATAGTTTTTATATATTTAATCTAATTTTAGATCTACGTTACATATTGATATGTTAAGTAATGAAATTTCTTACAGTTATCCTATAAGATTTAAAATTTTATCAATCAATTTAACTATTTGTTTGGCCTCTTTTTTGTAAGAAGTAATTGTGAAGGTGTCTCATATGTTTAACTAGAAAGAATCAAATGAGGTACATACTACCATAATACTTTTAATATTTGGTGACACACAGGGCCCGTTTGTGGGAAGTTTTTGTTTTGTTTGAACCTTATCACTAGAATAACCTTGATTTAAAAAAATTCTTTTTAAGCTTTTGGCTTTAACTATTCAGCATGAGAAACCTGATTTAGAGGAACAGAAAACAAAACTGTTACAACAGGAAGAAGATAAGAAAATACAGTTAGCCAAGCTTGAAGAATCTCTTTTAGAGGTAAAATTTAGTTATTCAGGATATCTTTTATTACTTTTTTTCATTAATGAGCATAAACAGCAATATTGTTTTTTTTAAAAAAATTAATAGTGCCTTCAGCATGTTTTTGGTTATGTCAAAGACATTTCAATATATATCTTAAAATCAAAATTCAAACAGAAAAAAGACAGCAATTTTTAATATTGTCTTTATACTACATTATTTAATATTTATATATTGCATGCTCAGAATTTCAAGAAGCATTAAAAGGTAGCGTGAAATTATGATTTAATCTGTCACTTTAAGTAGTTTTTATTTTTATTAGATTGATAAAATTAATACATATGCAATGCTTTGATGATATAGTATCATATAATGATTTACTATATTATTCTTATAGGCTTTGAAATGTTGAAATTCTTTTAAAATAACATAAGTTCCCATAGTCTTCAAACTAATGATAGTTAATATGGACTTCCTTTAATTGATTATTTTAATATGTATAATAATATATTATTTTGTTAATTTTTCCTACAGACACTTGCTACGTCACAAGGCAATATTTTGGAAAATAAGGATTTGATTGAATCTTTGAATCAGACAAAAGCAAGCAGTGCACTTATTCAAGAGTCACTTAAAGAATCTTACAAACTCCAAATTTCCCTTGATCAAGTAATTATTTTTTTCTTTGTGATCTTATATCATGTTTTCTTAAACTTTTGTTAATATGATTTAGAAATCAGAATCTAGAATCAGGACTTCAGGGGAACAATGATTGCAAAAAAAGAAAGCTATTCAAAAAGACCAGAGCCTTGGATCTGATTCTTATTATTATAGAGAGTGTGATAAGATGTTGGTTGGGGGCACTAAGGATAAGGCTGGTCACTATACCTTGCTGGGTTCTACTGATTTCTGGCATAACATTATCTAATGTTCTAGAGCTGCAGTTTTGTTCTGAAATTGAAAATGAGTGTATTGAAAATGACTATTAAAAGCATCTTTGCCATTTTTGGAACTTTTCTTAAGTTAACGCAAGTTAAATATATTAATTGAAAGGGTTATAATCTATTTTTCCCATTAAAAACATTTTTCTTTTCTACTCATCCTGGACCCCATGATCGTGATGATCTGAACTATTTTCTTACAAATGGTTAAAATTTTTGTCGCTTTGTTTTTTGGATATTTTCTTTTGCACAATTCCAATCCTATATCAGTACAATATATCTTTTCCTCTCCTACATTCTAGTGACTGAGCTTTGCTTGAAGTAAATCAGATAACCAAGCAGATTAATGTTACTATGAATTCCCAGGCTCCAATCTGACCTGGGCCCTCATTGACATCCTTTAATTCTTTCTCATTCACTTTCAATGACTTTTCCAAATTTTCTTTTTAGTCACCCCACCTTCTCTACCAGGGCTAAACTTGGCACACATCATGACTGTCATTCTACACCAAAAGGATTTTGAACTTTCTGTGCCTTCTCTTTCTAAACAGGTGTTGCTGAGTCACACACATAATTTTACCAATATCATATTTGTAATCCTGGTGCTTTGATCAGAATGACATGGAGAACCTTCTCAGAGTTTCATTTAGAACCTTGAAGCCATTTAATCCTATGATCCTCTCATTTTTATCACTCTTTACCTTCAGTCAGAATGAAAACCCCTAGGGGTATTGGCTCTTTCTGTGCTTATGTTGAACAATGCTAGGTGCCTTATTGCATTAATGTGGACACCCGGTACAGTCTTCTTCTCTACTCCAGGTCCATCAGTGTTCTTGTTGACAGCAGTCCCACACACTAGATTCATAGTTCTAAGTTTTCTCTTCTGCAGGGATAGCCTAGTAGTGTGCCCTCTTGCATTACCTAAACTGGTTCTCTTTTGAAATGTAAAATTGCGTCATTTGTTCTCTGATCACAACTGTTCTAGCTTACCCTCTTTTCCCTAATGCAAACTCTTGGTCCTCATTAAGATCAACCCATGAACCACTTCTCGCTCTGTAATCTGAGGGGTAGAGCAATATTTAAAATATATTGCCCTTAGTTTCATAAAAATAAGAAAAACTAGATAATGCTATTCCCTTAGTTATAAAAGTCTATAAATCGTCATCTTCATTTGTTTTATGTATGTAGAAATAGTGAGGCTGTGGCTAGATATGTGCATAGTGGTCTGTAGGTGGCAGTAAAGCACTAGTACTAAGGTGTTTGTCTCCCCTCAACCAATGATCCACAGGAGCGGGATGCCTATCTTCCTCTGGCTGAGAGTGCCAGCAAGATGTACTTCATTATCTCTGACTTGTCCAAAATTAATAACATGTACCGTTTTAGTTTGGCTGCATTTCTCCGACTTTTCCAGAGAGCTCTGCAAAACAAGCAGGTATGCTGTTGACCTTCTAGCTGAAACTGAGTAACAGAGATCACTTTTCTAAGTGCTTAATTTATAATAATAATTTCCTGAGAAAACTTGTTTAGAATTTTGTTTGAATAGACCACATGTAAGAATTTTAAACTATATTTAAAAGAAACTAGCTCCTTAATTGTATTTTATGTTCTTAACAAACTGTCACAATGTGACATTCTTCTTAATGGAAATGATTCATGTTCTGCGTATATATTAATAAGTAATAGATGATCATTAAAAAAATCAGATGATTCAGGAAGGTATAAAGATAAGAAATTATCCACATGATCTCATTAGTGAGAAAAAACAATATTTAAAATTTCATTGTATATCCTTGTTTGAGGCTGTGATATGTGTGAGGTATTATTCTGGATAATGGGGATACATACCTCCCTGGGGTGGGAGGACTTGATGACTAGGACTGCTGACTGCAGCACCTCTCCATGAGGCTTGGCTTCCTTGCAGTACAGAATAGTTGGATTTCTCATATTAAGTGTTGGGGTGCCAAGCATGTATATTCCGGTGAACAAAGCAGGAGCTGAATCACCTTTTATAACCCAGCCCGGGTTCAGTGTCTTTTCTGCTGTATTCTGTTGGTTGAAGCAGTCACAAGCCTACTCAGATTCAAGGAGTTGGGGAAATAGACTTCACCTCTTGATGGAAGGAGTGTGAAAGAATTTGGGGGTTATGTTTTGAAACAGCTACAGACCTTTATGGTTTTATGTTTTCAGTGTTTCGCTTCTCCAATTATTTCTTAGTTAAATTCTTAGATTTGGATGGCTGGGGCAAAAATGCACATTTGTAAGCCTTTAGACAAATATCGTCTAATTGTCTTTTGGAAATATATGCTATTGATGTATTAAACTGATGCAATGAGAGTGCCTTCTTCCATCTACACCTTAACCAACAATGGAGATTATATATCTTTGAATAATTGTCCTATTAGGTAATTGAAAAATATTTCATTGTACTTGTAAGTCTGATCACTAGTAAGATAAATATAGGATTATTTTACATTTATATTTCTTCAGTGAATTATTTTTTTACATCTCATATTAATATTTAAAAAGTTCAGTTATAAGAGATTCTTATATATTGAGGACATTAAACCTTTGTCATATGTTGCAAATATTTTGAGGTTATTATCTGCCTTTTCACTTTATTTCAAAAATATTTTTTTGAGACCAAATTCATCAAATTATTCTTTATAGTTTTTGGGTTTGATCTAATCCTAAAATGGGCATTTTTTAAAATTATTTTTTGGGGGAGAACAAATTATTATTTGTTCTTCTAGTTAAATTAGGGAGTAAAATTTCGTATTCAAGTAGGTTTACTTAAATCTGTTTTTCTGAAGAAGGATTGTTATTCCTTCTATTAATATTTATTGCAGATGTACCATGTGTCAGGCATTTTTCTAGGTGCTTGGGTTATATAGCAGAGAAGGAAACAGGAAAAAAAATCCTTGTCTTCATTGGTATGACTACTTAATATTTTCATGAATGAGCTATTTCAGAAAATCTGAATTTGATTATAAATAATGATTAAATTTTTGCTGATTTATTTTCCACTAATGTATCTCATTTGAAGTTCTTACATTCAAAAGTGAAATAAAATGACACCTAATGAAGAGCTAGTGCTTTGAGCATAAGTTTTGTTAGCAAAAATTTGTCTACTCAGTCATGGTAGACAAGGTAAGCATTTCTCCCTCCCTCTCTTACATGTATATTTGTAATGTCATTTGGACAAACACTAAGTTTCAAGAGGCAGGGGAAGGCAAAAGAATAAATAATTGTGGTTTTGGTCCTTAGTTTTTTAAAAATATTTTTGAATTTTGAAATATGTTTAATTTAATCAAACCTTTTATAATATTGTGCTAGTATTGTGCATTTTTACAAAAAAACAGAATGGTATTCAATGAGAGTTGGTTCATGATATATAATTGATCATATTTCTGATTCACTGTGTCAGCAGATAAAACTGAGTCATTTATACTTAACCTTTTTTGCATTAAAAATTTCCCATAAATTACTTATAAAGTACACAATAATAACTTCATTTTAAATTTCCTTTTATCCTTTAGTCAAAAAAATATTCATGTTAAAAGTCAGTGACTCTAAACTGGTATGAGAACTGATATAGGTTAGAAGTTCTAACTAAACTTAATAAGAACATTGGTTATTTTGTACTCTTTAGAAAAGCTTGTAACCCAGTATCTCCTCAGTAACAATAGTTCTGTGATAATATGGTCATTGAATAACATTGGCCTTTGTGTGTGTGTGTGTACTTGTGTATGTGCATTTGAATTATTTTAAAAAGCAATATAATCCTAAGTATGTGGAGTAAAAAACTTGCTTTCCAGTGTTTTGAAAATCCATTGGATCTTGTAGATACTGTACTCTGTCTCACAATAGAGTGTCTTAGTGGATCCAAGTTTCAGTTTCACTTGTGATGTTTGTTAATACATGATGAAATAAAGAGGAGTGTTTGCCGCCTTTATATGAGTTATAAAGGAGGAGCTCTCCCAGTTAGAATATACTACTAACAAGGCCAGAAACCTAGTTTTGGTGCATCTGCCTTCTAGTTCGTGATGTTTTATACCAATTTCATACATTACATTGCTCATCCTGGATTTATTTATCTAAACTATTAAAATTATTTTACTAGATCTTTTTTTCTTGTCAATTATAAAATCACAAGGAAGCAAGCAAATTTAATCTAAATATTATACCAGAATTGAGCTTTTCAAGACGTGTATTCTCCAAATGCTCCCTGAAGTGAGACGTAAAACTCATATCACACTTAGGGAAAAGACCAGCCTTTATAGCCTCCTTCTCCCCAATTTCTATCTACCCCAAGCCATTTTTCATTAATCAAAGGAAATAGCCATTAATGATATTTTTTCAAATCATGGCAATCATGTGCAATGGAAGTACAAAAGCAGATAAAAAACCAAAGGTGTGTATGAGTTTTTACAGAATCAATATCAAAGTTTTTGTTCATCCTTATTCAACCTGGAAGGCATGGTTTAAGATTGGTTAGGTTCTTATATTGAAGATGAGAAAATTCTTTATAGGGTGGTTCTGATCATACTGTTTGGGGGCTGGATTGGTAATTTTGGTACAAGTAGTGAAATGGCTTTAACTCAGATTGATGTAATATTTTTAATGCCAGTAGGAATCAAAGTGGTATGGTCAAATTCAATTCATATTGTATTATTGGAAATTGATTATAATTTTCATTTATTGAAAGCTTTAACTGTATACATTAAAGAAAAATAAATTTTTTAATTGTTTTAGGGTACAAGTTTAATGCACTTATTTGTTTAGTCCCTTGAATTTGATTGGCAAAGATAATTATTCCAGAATTAGCTTTGAGTGTGGAGGAACAATTTATAAGCATGATTAAACTATGGGGTACCTTTTAAATGTTTATAAATTTCCTAATGGTTTTTTAATTTTCAAATTGTAATCCACAGGATTCTGAAAATACAGAGCAGAGAATCCAATCTCTTATCAGCTCATTAAAACATATGGTGTATGAATATATATGCCGTTGTCTATTTAAGGTAAGAAACATTATAGTTTTCACATATAAAATACCACCTGAGCCTTGATTTAATACATATTTCAGTTAAATTATATAATTCTTACCTACTAGAAAGGTATTGAAATTGGCATTTCTGATATTTTCCCAGAATAATATTCATTACTAACTAGAATGTCTTACAGCGTTCTGGGATGTGGGGAGAAAAGTGACAAGTGAAGAAGGGAGCGCAAACATTGGGTTAGCTGACTTAGCTCTGAACATCCCAGTAGACACTACAGGAGGAAACTACGATGGATTATGTTGGTCATTTTCTAGCTAGGGTTTCTCAACCTCAGCACTATCGACATTTTCGGCCACATTCTTATGTGTTGTGGGGGGCTGTTTTGTGCATTTTAGGATGTTTACCAGCATCTCTGGCCTCTACCAACTGATGCCAGTAGCACTCCCTCCCCCCAGTTGTTAAAATCAAAAATGTCTCTGGACATTGCCAAATGTCCCCTGGGTTGGGAGACAAAATCATTTCCTATTCCTGATATTAGGAAGTAAATTAATGTCTGATACTGAGTTAGGAGAGAAATTTGTCATAGAAGTCTTCGTATTATAAGGGCCCCAGAGGAATACACAGTGAAATGTATTTTAGAAATTTTTCAATATTATAGAAAACACAGAGGCTTTTTACTTAAGGTTTTTTTTTTTTTTTTACTATCAGTTTTAGGGTATAGCTTGAAATATGTTGAAGAAGAGCTTTGTACAGGCACTTAACTAAGTGAGAGAAATCGAGTTATTATGGTCCAATCATATAGGCGTCTTTAGAAAATCTTGAAAATGATATAGTTAATATATTCTTTGGAAAGGAATAGTAATTTTTATGATTAGAGTGATATTGTTGAGGATCTTTACTTGAGACAGAGAATAAATCCGTCAAAGTGCTTTTCAGCACTTTGACAAGGGATATTACTGGAAGTTCAAAGAATTATAGTTGAGCATTTCTGTAGAATTCCTTCTTTAATGAAAACTGTGGATTTATATTTTTCTTTTAAAGGTCTTATAGCTATCATTCTAAAAATCACCTGTTTGGCCCTCAATATTAGCTTGTGTAAAATGAGGGATTGTAAGCAAATGATCTCAAAGCCCATTTTGTCACTAAAATGTTATAATCCTAGATATGAGGATGACCTATCAATAGAGTTTCATTGTCATAGATCTCAGGTATCTCTAACTTTTGCAGAATGCATTATCTCATGTAAGAGCTTAAAAATTTTGTTACACAAAACTTAAAAATATTTTCTGAAAGAGTTTCAAACTTACCTTAAAAAGTCATTCACCCTCTTCTCCAACTCTTACTCCTTTGTTAGAGTAAACCAGTTTAGGGTTTGAGTTGTTCCTTATAGTTCATTTCCTCTTTCTTCATATTCATATGTGCAAATATATAGATATGGTTTTTTATTTTCCTTACTATATAGTTTGTTCTGTTGCATCTCTTTTATTGCAGTTAGGTCCTGAATTTCTTTCCCTAAGTAAAAACATGTTAAGCTCATTATTTTTAGTGATTGTGTGGTATTCCATAATATGGTGATATCCTACTTTATCTAAGTACTACTTTATTGGTGGATATTATTAATTTATATATTTTTACTATTATGAATGACTGCAGTGAAATCCTGTACAGTATATTTATCTTTAGGTACATGTGTAAGTAAGCATTTCTATTCAGTAGATTTCTCAATGGAAGTATAATAGCTGGTCCAAGGATACATACTTTTGAAATTTTGTTGAATATTATCAAATTGCCTTCTAAAAGTTTTTTTATGAGTTAATACTCCTACCCACAGATTAATTAAGGGATCTCCTTCCTTGCATCCTTGTTAACCCTGGATAGTATCAGTCTTTTTAATTTTTACCACGTTGTGGTTTTTAGATATCTTATTTTTTTTATCTTCTCTGAACTTTTATTAAATTTGTTTATTTTTGCCTTCCTCCTGTATTTGCCATATTTGCCTATTTTCTTAGTATTTTAAAGAACAAACTTAGCTTTGTAGAACAAGTCTACTTTATGGTAATGATTGTTTTTATATTTTGTTTTTATTTTATTTATTTCTTTATTTATTTTGGTGAGGAATATTAGCCCTGAGCTAACATCTGTCACCAATCCTCGTCTTTTTGCTGAGGGAGATTGGCCCTGGGCTAACATCCATGCCCATCTTCCTCTACCTTATATGTGGGACACCTGCCACACCATGGCTTGATAAGTGGTGTGTAGGTCTGCGCCCAGGATCTGAACCTGTGAACCCCAGTCTGCCGAAGCATAGCGTGTGAACTTAACCACTACACCACCAGGCCGGCCCCTTTATTTTATTTTTTAATCATTGTAATTAGTTTTTGATTTCTATATTATTGAATTTGTATGATTAGTTTTTTTGGTTTTTGGTTTTTTTTGGTGAGGAAGATTAGCCTTGAGCTAACATCTTTTACCAATCCTCCTCTTTTTGCTGAGGAAGATTGGCCCTGCACTGACATGCATGCCCATCTTCCTCTACTTTATATGTGGGACACCTGCCACAGCATGGCTTGATAAGCAGTGCGTAGGTCCATGCTCGGGATCCAAACCTGCAAACCCTAGGCCTCCAAAGTGGAGCATGCAAACTTAACCACTACGCCACTGGGCTGGCCCCTATATTTTATTTTTTAATCATTGGATTTATTTTTTGATTTATATATCATTGAATTTATATGATTAGTGGTGTTTTTTTTTTTTTTTTTTTGGTGAGGAAGATTAGCCCTGAGCTAACATATTTTGCCAATCCTCCTCTTTTTGCTGAGGAAGATTGATTCTGGGCTAACATCCATGCCCATTTTCCTCTACTTTATATATGGGATGCCTGCCGCAGCATGACTTGATAAGCAGTGCATAGGTCTGCGCCCGGGATCCGAAGCTGCAAACCCAGGGCCGCCAAAGCAGAGCATGTAAACTTAACCACTACGCCACCAAGCCGGCCCCCTGTATGATTAGTTTTTTAATGTAGCTTTAATTTTTTTTATTTTATAGTGAATATGTTAAGTCTGCGAAGTTTCATTTTGGTTGTTCTCCTAACAGTATATTTAATGCTTTTTACTTTCCAGTTAAAACCTCTACACTAAAATAAGCTGTGACTTATGAAAATATTGTGGAACTACAGTTATTTTAAGGTGCCCCCAAATCCTCTTTGAAAGTAGATATGTTATAAATAAATATTATTCTTGAAAAATGTTTTTTTTGTGTGTGTGTGTGAGAGGAAGATCAGCCCTGAGCTAACATCCGATGCCAATCCTCCTCTTTTTGCTGAGGAAGGTTGGCCCTGGGCTCACATCCGTGCCCATCTTCCTCTACTTTATATGGGACACCACCACAGCATGGCTTGACAAGTGGTGCGTCGGTGTGTGCCCGGGATCCGAACCTGTGAATCCTTGGGCCCTGAAGCAGAGCACGTGCTCTTAACTGCTATGCCATCAGGCTGACCCTTGAAAAATGTTTTAAGTCAAAAGATAATATAAACTTACATATTCATTCTAAAGATTAGTAGCTTTTCTTATTAGGAGTTTCTTATTTGTTTCTAACCTATATATCTGTACCTTTGTTTATATACTGTTATTTTATTTTTAGTGATACTGTATATTTACTAATGAGATTTAAATCCTTGTGTCGTATATTTTATAATGTAATTAGGGAAGGATATAGTACGTATTTAGAATGAAAATTATTGAACATATCAGTGAAGTATATATAGTGAGAGTTACTTCTTCTAAGTCACTTTACCTTTTAAAAATATATTTACGTTAGGCTAAAGCCAGCATTTTGTTGCACAAGGAAAGAGCTTGTAAGGCTTAACGTCCTTCACATTTTAGTACCAAATTGGAATTTTTCATTGCCTGTCTTGACTAATACTTTTTTATTGTGAACAGTTAAAATCATAAAAAAAATGCTATGGTTATAATTCTTAAGACATGTTTTTAATTGATGTTGGGATATCTGTTTCATAAAATTCATATCTCTGTGTAATATTAAATTTATTCACCATGAATTCAGCATTCCATAGAGTTTCAGTGGTCAGTAAAAATTCAGAAAGCACATTAATTGTAAAGCAACGAGGTAGGTACATTTCTCAAGATTTAGCACCATATAATCTTACTTAGGATGGAACCGATTTCATATTTTAGTGAAAGCTTTTTGGGTTTTTAGCAATCAGCCTTGCATTAAACTGCCTGCCAGGGTTTTTCTCATGCTGATTTTGCTGTTGTGTTGGTGACAGCAGTATGGCAACAATAGACTCTGGAAATAGACCAGATTTATTAATATTCACATCACATTGAAGTGAAAGCAACTTGACCTGGAACAAAAAATGATTGACTTGTTTTGTAACAGAAAATTTAGTCTTTTAATAAACTGAACCAAATGGAGAAAGCTGTCTAGCAATTTCAGTTTAGATTATTGCCTATATCATTATTTTTTTTTTCAAGAGATCGAAAGTGTTTATTTCAGTAGCCTAAGTATTTTGAACAATTATAGGATAAGTAGCATATTTAATTCCCCCAAACTTAAGATTATAATAAACTATTTACAAGTTAGTAACTTTACATATCAGTTCTTCATCCCATTTTATCGTTAGGAATAGATACAACATACTGAAAGTTGTTGTTGGAGTGTTAAATAATTTCCACTTATATTGGGTGAGAGTATGGAAAAGGGTTGAAAGAAGGGTTGGGAAAGCATATATTCTTACTGTTTCTCCTTCCTTATGGAAGTATTATCTAAAGGAGATCTGAAATGGTATAGGAAGAATGTCTGGAGAGTTATGAGTAGAAGTGTTTTCATGCAAACCTATGCAGCTCGCCTTGCCTCTCTCTTCAAATGAATTTGCTAGATGATTGAGTAAAATTCATATAAATATTATGTTTTAAAAATAAAATAATAATAGCATCTCATGATTATATTTATCTTACACATCATTTAATTTGGATTCTGGTATTTTTTTCCTATTGAAATGTGTTTTCTTATAATAAAAAAGTGGAAGTTCTCTGATTGGGTGTTTAGAAATCTTATAACCTGTGGCTACTAAAATGAATCTTGATACTTTAGATGATTTTCTTCTGCTTAGGTAACTTTGAAACTTTTAGTATTATATCCAACCGTTTAGATTTTCTGGAGGCATAACTGAATGTGCATAGAATTGTTCATTAAAATGTATGATTTAACTTCAAGCACAAATGCAAGAACTCAAATTCTTTGAGATTATCAAAGAAGTTGAGATTATCAACTTCTTTGAGATTATAGCAAGACTTTTCTTCATATGGTAATATCTACTTTATAGTTTTCATTGAACATGTTTGAAAGCAATGATTATTGTAGAGTAGAAATAAAAGGAATGAATTACTTATACTTTCTACTGCTTCTTAGTCTCAGAATCGTGAGGTTTATGGAATATTTTTGAAATAACTTTTCTGTCTGATATGTAGTATATCAGTTTACTGTAAAGCAGATAGCTATCTGTCACCTTTTTTTTTTTTTTTTTGTGAGGAAGAGCAGCCCTGAGCTAACATCTGATGCCAATCCTCCTCTTTTTGCTGAGGAAGATTAGCCCTGGGCTGACATCTGTGCCCATCTTCCTCTACTTTATATGGGACGCCGCCACAGCATGGCTTAACAAGTGGTGCGTTGGTGCGCGCCCTCTGGCTTCTGAAGCGGAGCTGGCGCACTTAACTGCTACGCCACCAGGCTGGCCCTGTGTCACCTTTTAAGACTTACAACTATATGATTTCACTCATTCACTCATATGTGAAAGATAAACAACAACAAACAAACACACACATAGATATAGAGATTAGATTGGTAGTTACCAGAGAGGAAGGGGGGAGAGGGGAGGGTGAAAGGAGTAAAAGGGCACATGTGCACTGTGACAGATAGTAATTAGTCTTTGGGTGGTGAACATGATGTAGTCTACACAGAAATTGAAATATAATGATGTACACCTGAAACTTATACAATGTTATAAATCAATGTTATGGCAATTAAAAAATAAAGTTAAAAAAAGAATTACAATGTTTGAGGCATTGTGTAAGTGCCTTACATAGGTTCTTATTTAATCCTACAACAATCCTATTATGTAAAGGAGGAAACCAAGATTTAGAGCTAGTAACCTTTCTCTGGGTTACTCAGATATAGAGGATATTGGAGCTGGAATTAAAACCCATTCTGCTTGATTCTGAAGACTTCTTGCTAACAGGCTGTGGGTGAAACAAAACATTATATCTGGAAATGTGAAGTTAATCTCAACTGTAAAGTTGACTTTAAGATTCCCTCAGATCATATTAATCCGGCTCTAATAGTTTCACTCCTTGAATATTTACCAGAGTGTGTGTGATGGCATGATACGGAATGTGTGACTGACTTATACCACCTAGTGGTCTACCATCTCTTATTGATTTTTCTTCATTCAGCTAGTTAATTATGTAGATGATCAGTTGAGATTTTGAATTATGTATCCACTTGATATTAACGTATTTTGTAAACAGAACCCAGGTATACTAAGATAAATTGACATTGAATTAAAATACCCAGATTTCCTGATTTGATAAGCAGTGTAGATCAAAGATGTTAGAAGTAGAAAATATTTTCTCAACTCTGGATATTCACAGGTTTTTTTTTTTTAAATAAGTATTCAGGAAGTCCTTATGCTTGATTTATTAATTCTTAATTTTACTTCAATTTAATGAGAAATAATTCATTTTCTCTGTCCCTTAGTACGTTGTATTTTTAGGTTTATTCTTGAATCATCATTGTTCTTCATTATAATATTGTTAAATACAGCTAAAAGGATTCATTGATCCAAATGGGAAACCAAACAGCTGCCATAAACAACTTTCTTCTACCATCTCCAGGTTAGAAAATCATGGAAAAAGATCCTGGTTGGCCTGACTTAGGTCATATGGCATCCCTTGTATCATTATCTGTGGAGCAATGTATTATGATCGGCCCAGCTATGATTATTTGCTTATCCCTAAGGTCAGGAAGTCTTCTGTAACCAGAAAATGGAGAGGAGGGTCGCCACCATTACTCATTTATTGACTACGTATTATGTGGCTATTTTTTGCCAACATTTTGGAGTTTTGCCTCAGTAGTAATTAACAATTAGCTCACTGACTCCAGTGGATACTCTGAGAATCATAGAGTAGCAGGGCCTTGCCTTCTCTCCATTAACACTAGAAAGTGCATTATTCTTCCTTGGTTAGGAAAAAATGGCTAAATAAATGTAGTAATACTATGTGTGAATTTGTGTGTGTGTATCTCTATAATAAAGAATTAACTATATTATTAAGTGATAAAGTCTTCCAAGTAATACATTTATTGTCTTATTTATCTTAATCATTATTTCTTTACCTTAGATGAGGAATGCTGTTATGATCATTTTAAATATCCATTAATTTATAAAATAAGCATCTTAGTGGCTTATCCAGCTAGTCACTGTTCAATCCCAAACCTGAATTTTTGCTTTTTATAGTTTTAACTCACATGGTAGCTATTCATACACATGGTAGTTGGTTGTAACTGGTTTTTTTCCACACCTGAGTGTTGGCCATCTGCTTCTAGTTTTTATATTTTGAAGATTTTTTCTTGGTTTTTTTATTCATTGACTATATTATAGTTGTGAACATGTGTTTGTTTATTGTTTATTCACTTAATCAGTAGATATTTATTGAGTACTTGTGTATGTATATACGAACATATGCAACATATACTTTTATAAAATAAATTTTCTTTTGAATTATTGAAGACACTAGATCTTTCCAACAGAGAGGTGATTTTCTTGCAGACAAGGAGATTACTTGCTGTTAGTATTACAGGAGGGTCTTTTTTATACTTTGCATTTATTGTATCTTAATATCCTTGTGTTTGTCTCTATATGTAGGTTTATAATCATAATACATATTAAGTATAAAGTATTATTTACCATGTGGGAAAAGCTAACTAAAATGTTTAAATTAGAACTTGGTAGGGCCGGCCCCGTGGCTTAGTGGTTAAGTGCGTGCGCTCCACTACTGGCGGCCCGGGTTCGGATCCCGGGCGCGCCCCGATGCACTGCTTCTCTGGCCATGCTGAGGCCATGTCCCACATACAGCAACTAGAAGGACGTGCAACTATGACGTACAACTATCTACTGGGGCTTTGGGGGTGGGGGGGCAGGAAGGAGGAGGATTAGCAATAGATGTTAGCTCAGAGCTGGTCTTCCTCAGCAAAAATGAGGAGGATTAGCATGGGTGTTAGCTCAGGGCTGATCTTCCTCACAAAAAAAAAAAAAAAAAAAGAACTTGGTAGGAAAGATGGTGTTTGAGTAGATGGTTTCTTTTTATTAGTAAACATTTACTGTTTTTTTTTTGTTTTTACAGAAATGATATAAGCTTATTTTAGAAAATTGGGAAAATACACCTAAGAAAAAAGAAGAAAACAAAAATAACCTGTAATTGCAAAAATAAATCATGAATAAAAATTTTGATAATCATTTTTCCATTTTTTTGCACATATATATATATATCTACATGTTTATATAAACATATGACCCCCCCCCACAATATGAGCTGTGCTATGTATTTTGATTTGAATATTATTCTTTTTTGTTTTGTTTTGTGAGATGATCAGCCCTGAGCTAACATCCAATGCCAACCCTCGTCTGTTTTGCTGAGGAAGATTGGCCCTGGGCTAGCATCTATGCCCATCTTCCTCTACTTTATAGGGGACGCCACCACAGCATGGCTTGACAAGCGGTGTGCCGGTGCGTGCCCAGGATCGGAACCTGCGAACGCTGGGCTGCCAAAGTGGAACGCGTGCACTTCACTGCTGCGCCACCAGACGGGCCCTGAATATTATTCTTGATAGACTTTTAAACATTTTGGTTGTTTCCGTTTTCCCTCCATAATAAACAATCTTGCAATGAACAACCTTATTTCTTATCTAGGAGTACGTTCATGGAGGAGTACATTCATGATCCCTTTGCATAAATTTCTAGAAATGAAATTTCTTGATTTAGGGGCATATAAATTAAACGTTTAGGAGCGTATAAACATACCCAATGACAAATTGAAGATTACTAAAGCAAGAAGTTGATCTGGTTAGTAATGACTAATTCAAACCTCACATTTGGATTTCAGCTAGTTAAATAAATCTGTTTCCTTTTTTTAATGAGATGTACATGATGATTAATTCTTAGCACTTTCTCAAAAAATTTTAGTACTTACTCTGTCCTCCCCACCTCCAACTTCTAAGTTCAATATAAGAAATGACTATTCAGATGGTCATTTAGTATGTACATAAAAGATAATTTGAAGATAGAATACAGATTTTGTGAACTGAAATTTAAGGACTATGGTTTTCCAAAAACACAAATTTAGAAAAAGCAAGTAACATCTCTTATTCCTTTCAGGCCGATCAGTTGATGTTCGCTTTGCATTTTGTTCGAGGCATGCATCCTGAACTTTTTCAAGAAAATGTAAGTGGAAGTAAAGGAGGAAAATGTTAGGGTTACATAGAAGTTTGGTAATGGGTGGATTTATGGTTAGATTAGAAATTACTTTAGGCTAGAAATTATATATAAACCTATTAATTTTTTACTAAGTTAGAAATTTAGTGTAAGATGCTGATTTCCAGTTCTGCTCACTTCTGGGTGATGCCAATATTCTGTAGTGATGGTAAGGCAGAGAAAGAAATCTAAGTAACTTACCACACTGCCTAGATTGTTCTAAAGCCAAGTCTACTTATTCAGGACACCAGAGAGTCAGCTTTCTTATTTTCCTGGTCTAAGCAGTGGAACTGATAAATATAAAAAGTGAAAAAATATGGGGAAGCAGCTACATTGTTTGTTACCACCACTGACTTGCTCAGAGTCAGCAGATGAAGCAAGAGGTGGGCAGTTCTCAGAAGCTTCCTTGAGCCTGCAGGTTTATGTTAATCTTTTTATGTATAATTTATCTTCTTTGTCTATGACTTTATTTCTGGTCTGCCGTATAACACCCTGTAAAACTTGAAAAGAAATTCCTTCAAGCTAGAGCTAGCTAATCCATCTTCGGTGTGCTTCTAATATTTAAAAAAAATTATTTATAAGTGATTTTCTCATTATTATGCCCTTAACATAAAGTGAGAGTCCAGGGGGCCGGCCCAGTGGCTTAGCGGTTAAGTGCGCACGCTCTGCTACTGGCAGCCCAGGTTCGGATCCCCGGCTCACACCGACGTACCGCTTCTCCGGCCATGCTGAGGCCATGTCCCACATACAGCAACTAGAAGGATGTGCAGCTATGACATACAACTGTCTACTGGGGCTTTGGGGAAAAAAAGGAGGAGGATTGGCAATAGATGTTAGCTCACAGCCGGTCTTCCTCAGCAAAAAAAAACAAGGAGGATTAGCAAGGATGTTAGCTCAGGGCTGATCTTCCTCACACACACACAAAAAAAGTGAGAGTCCAGTAGCCAGGGTGGGAGGGACAGTGCAACTTTGACCTAGTAACCTTTGATTCTACTTGGTCAGATTTTAATTATGTTCTGGGTTCCCCTCATTTGAATAGTTAAAAAAATGCAAACCAGTCCACATGCCTATGTTCTCTATTTGTTTCTCTCATGCTTTGGCTGACTTGTATAGTTTCTCCTAAATTTATGAACTTGACTCCTTTTATTTCTACTGTTAGCTTTGATGCCTTTCTCTCATCTTGTATGTTTTTTATCATGATCAATATGTTCCACCATGTATAAGAGTTAATATTCCCAATTTTCCCTCCTGGAGTATATATAAATTATTATTGTGAAAGGAGAACGTTTTTCTCTGACTCACATATTGTAGTAGTAATCATTCCTATTTTACTTATTTGTGACTATATAATTTCAGTAGGAAGAGTGAATGGTCAGGGTGGGTGAAGGCAGGAAATATGTTGCTTTGGTAATTTTTCCATATTGCTCTCAAATTTTAATACGTTTTTGCTTTATTTGCTGGCCAATGTGTAACAAATAATATGATAATGTCCATTATTATCTGACTGACGGGGAACCCAGAGTGAAGACATAGATTTTCATAGAGCACTAGATTCCATTGATCAATGTTGATTCCATGGATTAATTAAAAAAAGGAATAATGCCAGTCTTCTCTCAATCTTTTAGAAAAGATAAGTTAATGGAAGTACTTTCTCTATTTTTTTCCCAACATACACGATTTTTAAACTTTTGGTGCACCTTATGCTTATCTGTTAGTGAGGAATATCATATAATAGGACAAATTAATAGGTAGTGACAAATGATAATCAAACGTGACATTCAAATTTTTAGATATTGAAACTTACATATATATGATGTAGTTGTATTTTTTGTTTTAATAAAGTCATTCCTAGATTTCATATTAATATTTTATGTTGGTACATGAACTCATTCTTATAACGTTAGTGTTGTACTAGAAATGGGAAGGTGTGAAAGGAGTTTTTTCCATATCCTTAAAAAACTGCATTGTAAGCCATCTTACAGGAAAATTAAGAAAACTTTGTTACTGGTTAGTATTTTTATATTTTTGTGTTTCTCATATTTTTATTCACTAGGAATGGGATACGTTTACAGGTGTGGTTGTTGGAGACATGTTGCGGAAAGCTGTAAGTAAAAATAATAAAATTATTTTACTCTTAGAGAAAATAGTTCTGGCTTTGACTTTATGAAATATGATTTGCTTCAGAGGAGTTTTAAATTATTATTGAAATTATACTTTAATTAGGGGATATGTCTTTGCCTCTATTGCCCTACTTGAAAATGGATCGAAGTATATTTTTTGTACTTGAATACATATATTCTTTTGAGAATAATATTAAATACTAAGAAATTAATATAGTTTGTTTTTTTCAGTATATATATATTGTTCTAAAAACACTTTTATAATACTAAGAAAATCAAATTTTGTATTATAACTAGGAAAATTTTCTTATATAACTGAAGTTTAAAAATTACTTGTTAAAACTTTTGATAACTTGATTCAAATTTAGCTTTTTATCTAGTAATTTTCTATTTGAACATGTAGTGGATAATATTATTCTTCAAAGCAATATACACGAACTGTAATGTAAAACCTAGATTATGTCTGAAATGCAAGATATGATTAAAGATAATATAATTTTTATGGTAGTTTTTCTTTACATTTGAGTTTTTGTTACGTTTCCCAAAAGATTAAGCTCAGTGAAAATAAATGCAACATTTGTCTAAGTGGTTGTCTATGTATGTTATAAAGAATTTTACAATATTGACTTGTAAAACAAAGAAAAGTAAATAAGACATAGAATGAGTTTTTTTTTCAAAATAGTATTCATAAAATTAGCTAGTCAATTGTTTACTTTTTTAAGTGTGAATTTCACCAAATATACGAAGGAAAATAATTGCTCTTATTAAAGGACTCTCAACAAAGAATTCGTGATCAGCTTCCCTCTTGGATAGATCAGGAAAGAAGCTGGGCAGTGGCAACATTAAAGGTATTCCTTTTCTGCTATGAGGGATATTTAAATTTTTTCTGTATTCGAGTTATTTCTGTTTATATTTTTTATGTGCTACTTATTCATACTCAGTATTGATACTTCTGTGAATATGACATAAAATCCGTGGGTAAAAGGACATCAAAGAATTATTCTGATTAGTCCTTTAATCATGAATTAATTAATTACATCTTTCATTCAACATATACATGTTGAGTCTCCACATTGCACAAGACTCTATGCTGTATACCCGTAGAGAATATAGAGATAAGTAGATAAAATATCCTCTGATATGATATGTGGAGGCTTTATTTATAGAGTAATTCAGGATTGGTAATGAGATGCAGTATGATACTTATGTTGGAAAGAGTTTCAAATTCAAACTCTTTCTCTCACTTTTGTTTATCTTGTAAATATCTCTCACACTCAGCTCTTCTTCATCCTTGCAATCACTCGCTTAGTTTTGGCTCTCATTATGCAGCTGACTTTGCTGTAGAGCCCCTGCTTCTAATCTTACACCTCTCCATTTTGTTATATCCTTTCCAGTTTAAAATTTACTTATGACATGGTTAGTGCCCTATTTAAAACCTTTCGATGGTTTCTTTTCACTCATAGGATAAAGTCCATAGTTCTTTGGAAAACATATAAGATGATCCATGAACTGCTCCTTGCCTGCCTCTTCAGTTTTACTTCCAGTCCATCCCCTCAGTGTTCCCTGTACTTACTGGTCCCATTATTCCCTCTACCTGGAATGCCCTTTGACTGTTTTTATCTGTCAAACATCTATTTATTTTTCAGGACTTACCAAAAGCATTACCTCCTATATAACTTGTTGCCTGATTTCTCCATTCTGTCTTTTCAATCGGCATGTATCTTGAACATTCCTGTATCATAGCACCTATCATACTGATTCAAAATGATTTGTTATGTCTACCTCTTCTGCTAAATTTTAAGTCCATTGAGATTAGGATCCTTGCCTTATTAAACTTTATTTCCCTAACATTTAGTGCAAAACCTAATCATTCATTCTTTTGTTTATTCAGTAAGTGCCTACTATATGCCAGATGCGTAGTTAGTTTTTGTTAAATTCTTGTTTTTTTGGTTGAACAAATAAGATTATGAGTAGATAAACTGATGACACATGGATAAGATGAATTTTGTGTTGTTTATATATTCTGTAGGGTTAAAATATTTATTAAGTATTTATAATATGCTGGTTGGGGATGGAAAGTAGAGATATATAAAAGTCTTGGTTCCTGCTTTCCAGGAGTTTATTACCTAATGTAGAAAACATTTTTTTAAACAAATAATTAAAATAGAATGCAAAAAATGAAAAACAGTGAGAATTTGAAGGGATTTCTGGATTATTGGGCAGGACCTCTGACTATCTCATGAACTCCTAATGGCAAAGTTAATAATAATCAGTATAGTACAGATCATTATTATTTCAACAGTTTATCTACCAAGAGGTTATACTTGGGGAAAAATCTTACAGTGGTAGCCTAAGAATTTCAATGATGCTTTTTTTCACATACTCATTTCTATTTAAGTAAAGAATGGCAAAACATTTAGGAAAGGCAGCTTTCCTATTCAGAGAAGGTTTATAATATACATTAGTGTTATCATTTTAGTTTACAAAACATTTTCTAACGAATTATCTCATTTAATTATTATACAAATGCCAAGAGATAGGTATTATTAACTCTTTTTACAGAGGAGAAATGAGAGTCAGTAGTAGTGAGTTGTTAAATGAATGAACCTAAGATTTCTTTTTAATTTCATACATATTTTTTGAGGACCTATTATGTGCCAAGCATCATGTTAAATACTTTAGTTGCATTATCTTATTTTATCATTACAATAACCTAATGAGGAGGTCACAATTATGCCTGTTTTAGAGAAGAAGAAACTTGAGGTGTAGAGGGGTTAAATAATTTACCCAAGATCAAATAGCTGGGAAGTTTTGGAGCTATGATTTCAGTTCAGGCATTCTAACACCCAAGTCCATGCCTTTAATATCTATATTTTGCAAATATAATGTTTTCTGTCTCTTTCTCTCTCTCTCTCCTCCCTTTCTTTCCCTCCCCATCTCTCTGTCTCTTTTTTCCCCAGTGTGAGGGGTGATGAGGATGGGGGCATGGGGAAGGAAAACCAGTTCAGAGGCCTGACTCTGAACAGTGTTGTCTGTTTTCTTTACTCAGGCCAAGGTGTTGTTTTTGTGGGGAGTGAAAGACAAATACACTTCTCTCAAAATCTCTACATATGTTTCCATTCTTCCTTTCCTCCCCCTGCTTTTCTTCACAACTGTCATAACATTGCAGTGGCACATAGTAAAAACAGTAAGAATAGCAAGCATTTATTGATGACTTATTGTGTTCAAGGCATTATGCGGAATTTGAAAATGGATCGTCTCACTAAATATTTCCAACAGCATTGTGAGGTAGATACTGTTTCCTCATTTAGTAGGTGAGGAAACTAAGGCGCAGAGTGATATAGTCACTTGCTTCTGGTCACTTAGAAAGTAGAGTCAGAATTCGAAACGGAGCTCTTTGCTGCGGTTCAGGCTTTTTACCACTAGTCTTTACTGCCTTTATTTCATAAATATTTGTTGAATAAAATAAATGGATTCTGCTTTATATCATTAATTGTTTTCTTTATTAATCATTTATTTAGTGCCTACTATGAGTCCACATAGTGCCAGTGGAATGAGAAATATTTTATAGTATAAAAAGACTCTGTACTGAACAAACTTACACTGTAGAGAATCTAACAGATAATTACCTTGTAGTAGGTTGGCACCAAACTAGAGCTACACCCTATGGTGTCTGACATGCAGCCAGAGAGCTTCCTAATGGCCATGTAGCCTATCTCAAATTTCTAGCCAAAGACATGATGATTATATAAGGTGTCACACACATGACACAGTAACGTAGTAGCAGTGCAGCCTTATACACTAATAGTGCAAAGTTAATAGACTGCCATCAAGTGTTTCCTAATAGGCTCAGATCATTTATTCAAAATAATTAAATTGAAATGTACTTAGTTAATTTTCTACTGTATAAGTTTAGTTGATTACATAATGAAATTTGGGCAATATAATGAGTTATTTAGAAATGAACATAGGTATTTGGATAAAACATCCTTCAGTACTTGATTTATGTTTATTTTACATGAAGTTCTAGTACTGCAGAGATAGACCTTCCAAATTCACCATTTTCTTCAATAAAAATTCTCCATCTATGCAGAGTTACATTTCTGATCTCATAGCCCACTGTTGAAAAAAGTTTGGACGAGAGAATACTGTTTGAGGTAGAGGGAATGAATAAGTTGAGGAAAACCTCTGAGAGATGATATTGTTTAAGGTGAATAGTGAATGCTGAGTAGAAATTTAGAGGAATCTTGAGTAGAAATTTAGAATATTTAGAGGCAAAGGAAGCAACATGTTCACAAATAGGGGCATCAATAAATATGGTTTAGAAAAGCATGCTTTGTTAAGGATTTTATATTAATATGAAATTTGGCATATTTTTACACTCTAACGTGGAAATCAATTGTGGCAATGCTTAAAATTTGCACTTGTATGTGTTCATTATACTTCAATAAAAAAGAAAAAAATCTGAACTTGTTTTTAGTGAAAACATTTGTTTCTCCACAAGGTGGAGATAGGTAGGTACAAATATTTTTACATGGAGAAAAGATTTGTTAACTTAAAAGTATTGAATTATTGCTACTTTGGAAATATTTTCTTTTAATTAATTCCAGATTGGATAAGTCTGCCATATTATTTCTGACCTAGAAATAATTAGATAAGGCAACATAAAGTAGAAAACAAGTAATAAACATCTATCAATAATTGGTGTCCATTTACTTTTTTAGTAATATATACACATATTTACTTATATTTGTTTGTAGCTCACTACTATATATGGTTATTTTTATTTTTTAGATTGCTCTCCCCAGTCTTTATCAGACCCTCTGCTTTGAAGATGCGGCTCTGTGGCGTGCGTATTATCATAATTCAATGTGTGAGCAAGAGTTTCCATCTATTCTTGCAAAGAAAGTCTCTTTATTTCAGCAGGTAAGTTATCTAAATGCATAAAAGTATTTAGCATTACTCTTGTTGTTCAGAAGCCATTTAAATGAAAGCTCTGCCTCTGTTTGTCACGTAACCTTAATGTGGCATAGGTGAAGAGGAGCTTTCTCCTTTTGCCATCTTATCCAGATAATGAAATCACTGACAAAATTTCTGTGTAGGGTGTTTTCCACTGTAACCCCTTTTACTCCCTCTGCCTCTGTCCCAAGAGTGATTTTGCAATAGAGAAAATGTCTTACAGAAAGAACTTGATGTATAGATTGTGCAGGTTCTTCACTCATTTCCCAGGGTTCTATCTAGGGGAAAGACCTCATGGTGAGGAACAGAGGATTTTTTCCCATTCTATTTCAAAATAGAATGATGAACCCTACTAGTGGGTTCCACCCAGTCTTTTGGTGAGGCAAAAGGCTTAGAGTTAGAGAGCTCTATAGGAGTTGATGCTCCAGGAAATGACCCTTCCATGTATATCTTTTCACTAGGCTGCTGACTGTGGTTCTGTCCCCTTTGCATCCCCTTGGTGAATTCTATTTTACCAAGTGTGTTTAAAAAAAACCTTCATTTGAAAACTTAAACATCTAGAAATAGATATACATGATTCAGCATAAAAATAGTGATTTGAAAATTTTAGGCAAGATTTTTGGGCCTCTGTTCTGCTGTTGTCAGAAGTGCCTTATCTGCTTGCCATTTGGTCCTTTATTAGATCCTGAAGACATAGATAGCCCTATGACCATTACATGCTGATGTTTGCTTTTGATGATAGGTTTGAGGAATGAATAGATTTTAGTAATATTTTGGCTATTAAAGATGTGTCTTTATAATACCTATTGTGACAGTTTGAGGCATAATAAGTATTGTGGAAGTGATAACAGTGTTCGTGTATTTTAGGTTACATTTGTTTAATTAACTAACATTAACTATTGTTTAGTTAAAGCTATTGTGATTATTTAAAAATACCCTGTACTTTATTTTAAGGTTCTTGTGGTACAGGCTCTTAGACCAGACAGATTGCAAAGTGCCATGGCTCTATTTGCATGTAGAACTCTGGGTAAGTGTAATACTTTTCTGGAATTAGACCACTAACATGAATGATTTGTTTGTAATTCACATTTTATTTTATGCTGATCTTAGTTTAGAAGATTATAAGGTCTTTTTTCCTTCATTCTGTTTATCTTACAATCTCTACCTGGTTTAAAAAAAATTATTCTCTGTGTTGGATACATTTGATGTGTTATTGACATCCTGTATTTAGTTAAGACATTTGAAGTCTTAAAAATTATTTTCTTATGAAAGCACTTTACACATTTAGACATTTGTCCATGATTAGGATTTCAAAGCAGGGAATCAAATGTTTGATTTAGACAAAGTAAAACATCCTCACAGATACCACAGTCTTAGGAAAGAAAGCCTTCAAAATGAGTTATTTTTGCTCTGTTAAAAACAAAAATGAAGAATTTGTGTGTCTTTTATATTACATACAAACTGCGCAATATATTTTCTAAGTCTTTCAGATAGTCTTGTCTGAAGAATTAAAAGTTATCACTCATTTGGAAATGATAAACTATACCATATTTCCATTTGTGCAAGAAAATTTGGGAAAAGTATGTTAAAGAAAGACTGAAAAGTGTTTTAGTTGAAGCACAAAGTCATCCAAGAATAATGGATCTTTACTATTCTAGACCACAGGAGGTTTTAGAATTATGTTGGAAACGAAAAGTTTGGCATAGTTAAAATAGTATGCTGACAATTTTTTCTAGAAATCCTCAGTTTCTGTTTAATTTTTCCATGTGTATGTATATGAAATTTTATATAGAAACTGTTTTTATTAATTGTAACTTACATATATTCCAATCAAGTAAGCCTAATATCATTTTATGTATGTTTTCTCTAAATTAGAATTTATCATATAAACAAGCTTAGCACAGAGTTTTTTGAAATTGAGAAAATATACTAGGCCTTCCATACTTGTCACTGAAAAACTCTACAGTACTGAATAATCATTCTTTTGTTAGTTTATAAAACTGTTGTTGTTGGTTATATCAGGGTATTATTTTGAGAAACTGTCTTTTAGCTTCAGATGATCAGTTTTACTCTAGTGAACACACTCTTTCATAAAACTTGGATGTTCATAATGATAATCACAGCTAACACTTAAAAAACTCTTAGTATATGCCAGGTACTAGTCTAAGTGCTATAGATGTATCAGCTCTCTAAATCTTCCCAGCAACTCTATGAGGGGCTATTTCTATATCCCTTTAAAGACGGGGAAACAAAATCACGCAGCTAATAAATGACACAGTTCAAACTTAGCTCCAAAGCCTGTGTTCTTATTAAATACTGAAGGAGTCAAATTTATTCTCAGTTTAGAGGAATATTATTGGTAGGTGCTAACATAAAAAAGTCTCGTTAAACCTTAGATAAAGTTATTCCGTACACACATCAATTCCTACTCTAACTTACTGTATTAGTTTCCTAGGGCTTCCATAAGTACCACAAATCAGATGGCTCCCCATGAGACCTCTGGGGGAGAATCCTTTCATGCCTGTACCTAGATTTGGGTGGTTTGCTGGCAATCTTTGGTCTTCCTTAGCTTGCAGCTGCATAACTTGAATCTCTGCCTTTGTCATCACATGACATTATCCCTGTGTGTCTCTGTCCTCACATGGCTGTCTTCTTATAAGGAAGCCAGTCATATTGGATTAGGGGCCCACCTTACTCCAGTATGACCTCATCTGAAGTTAACTAATTATATCTGCAATGCCCCTATTTCCACATAAGGTTACATTCTGAGGTATTGGAGTTGGGACTTCAACATATCTTTTTCGAGAGAACATAATTCAACTGATAAGACCTACCAATCCAACTTTTCACAATCCAACTTTTCACATAATGGCTGTCTCCTCCTTCACCCTCCACCACAACATGCATGTGCACACACACATCCATACGTACAAATATTTTGAGGCTGTCTTTAGACTGATCGCTTGTTTGGTTGGTGATGGGTATATGGAAATCAGTCTGGACATACTCAGTGCTTTCCTTTCCTTAAGCATGGAGAGAAAATGTCCCTGTTTATTCATCTCTGATAGAATGTTTATCTGCTAGATAATTTTTACTCACGTTTGTGGCACAATGTTTACCTAACTCTTGGTTGCAAGTGACAGATACCCATCTCAAACTCACTTAAATGAAAAAGAGGGACAAGTATATATAACCCAGATTCAGAAAGGAACAGGTAGGGCTGGCCTCTGGGCCAGTTGGTTTCATGGACTCGGACAACATCAGGAGACTTGCTGTCTTTGTCTCAGCCTTGCAGTGTCTCTCTCTATCTCCTCCTCTTTCTCTCTCCCTCTCTCTCCTTTGTTTCTCCCTTTTTCTTTGTGTCTTTATCTCTCTCCATCTCTAATGTTGCTCTTAGACTCCAATTAAATAAATTCCTGCCTGTGCATTGCCGTTAGTCTCAGGGTTCATATATATTCTGGGGGATAAAGCAGCCGACCTCCTGGGATGTAATTTAAAGCTTCTGATGAAAGAAAACTTTCCCTCCCAACTTCATCATCAAAAATCCTAGGGAAGGACTCTGATTTGCTCAGCTTGAGTAATATGATCACTTCTACAGCTAATCCCACCAGAAATATATGGAATAGCAGTTTTCCCAAGGTTGGGGGAGGGGCTGTTACCAGAAATGGGGAAAAAAACTGCTGGTACAGAACAATAGATATCCGTTATAATCATCTTACATATAATCTGTTTTAACTAATTTCCATATTTCAGTAGTTTGATAGTTGAACCATTAATTTGTAAAATGCATTTTGAGAGTCTGACTCCTTTAAGAGTCACAAATATCTAACTTTTGATTCTGAAGAATGAAATAGTTGAACAAAGATATCAGTGTCCATGTTAAAAAATGCTTATGAGGGGCTGGCCCGGTGGCGCAAGCGGTTAAGTGCGCGCGCTCCGCTGCGGCAGCCCGGGGTTCGCTGGTTCGGATCCCGGGCGCGCACCGAAGTACTGCTTGGTAAGCCATGCTGTGGCGGCGTCCCATATAAAGTGGAGGAAGATAGGCACCGATGTTAGCCCAGGGCCGTCTTCCTCAGCAAAAAAAGAGGAGGATTGGCGGATGTTAGCTCAGGGCTGATCTCCTCACAAAAAAAAAAAAAAAAAATGCTTATGAGCATACTTTATCTTGTAATGGAAACATTTAACGTGTTGCCTAATATAGACACACAAGGTGAGTAATAACTGAATACTAGGCATATAGTAAATATGAAAACCAACTATCCCTGTATTTACCACTTAAATTAGCTGATTTTACTACCATTTTTGAGAAAATAGAAGCAATAAGCCAGAATTCTTTATTTCTCACCAACAAATCTACCAACTACCTGCATCGGTACTCATATTCATTCTGCTTTCCCTTCTGTTACTATGAATGGATGCCCTTGTTCCATTAAAGGCCAACCAATTTGCTCGTTCTTTTTTCATTCCTACCATTGTCCTCTTCTCCTGCATTATCAATTTTACCTCCTTTACTTGATCGTTTCTGTCAGCATACAAGCATGTTTTAGTATCACCTTTCTTAAAAATGCCTCCCATGACCGTATTCCCCTCTCTAGCTAACATCTCATTTCTTAACTTCTTTCTAAAGCGAAACATGTTGAAAGTGTGTCTGTAGTCAGAGACTAGAGTAACCCATTTCCTCAATTCTTATTCTTTCTTCAACTCACTCTATTTGGACTTCCATTCTTAAAGTTCTACAGGATTGCTCTTGTTAAGGTTAATAATGTCTGCTTTCTACTGGCCCGGTGGTGCAAGCGGTTAAGTGTGTGCTCCACGGCGGCGGCCCGGGGTTCGCTGGTTTGGATCACCGGCGCGCACCGACACACTGCTTGTCAAGCCATGCTGTGGCGGCGTCCCATATAAAGTAGAGGAAGATGGGCATGGATGTTAGCCCAGGGCCAGTCTTCCTCAGCAAAAAGAGGATTGGCAGATGTTAGCTCAGGGCAGATCTTCCTCACACACACACACAAATAATAATAATAAGGTCTGCTTCCATATTGCTATATCCAACAGCAACTTCTGTGCTTTTGTCTTACTTGATTTCTCAACAAAGTTATTCCTTCTTCCTTCTTTAAACACTCTGCACTTTCTTCTCTTATTATGTTTCTTCTTTCATTCCTCAACCCTTTTAGGCTGTTCCTTCTCCCTTTCCTTTACTGGTGGCTTCTCTGCGTGTCTTCTAAATGTGGACTATTCTTCCTTCCACTGCAGTCTTGCTCTGGTTCCCCTTCTCTCATTATTATCCACTCTCTCTCTAGAGTATATAATGCAGTCCCTGGCTTTAAATGTCATCTGTAAATTAGTGATTCTTTTATCTCTTATTTCTAGCCCTGACCTCTTCCTGCAATTCTAGACTTCTATATCCAAATGGATATTTGATGTTTTCATATGAATGTCATATCACAAATTTAACATGACCAATACAGAACTTTTGATTTCTCTATACTAGCTTCCACTCAGTTGCTCAAACCAAAACTCCAATAGTAATCTTTTCTCCCTTTTCTCTACTTTCTATACCCCAGTCTACCAGCAAGTCCTTTTGACTTCAACTCTAAAATTCACTCTGAATTCATTTCCTGTGTGTCATTACTACCAACCTAATGCAAACTATCATCATCTCTCACCTCAATTACTGCCATAGTTTTGGCTCTATCTTCAGAATGTATCCAGAATCCAATCACTTCTCACACCTCCATGACCATCTACCACTTTGTTGAAGCCACTGCCATATGAGCATTGTTACCATTCAAGCTTCTTTTCTTTCCCACTTCCAGTTTATTCTCAACATAGCAACCAGAGTGCCTTTTGAAATATAAGTTAGATTATATCATGCCTCTGTTCAAACTCTTCTGATGGCATCTCGTCTTTTGGAGTCCTTACAATGTCTTCCTGGGTCTTACCTCCTCTTGTCCTTTGCTTCCCCTCAGATCTCATATCCTACCACTCTCACCCTTGCTCAGTCTTTTCCAACCATAATAGCCTTTGTCCTCTTCTTCTAGTGCTCCAAGTGTTTTTCTGCAGTCTCAAGACTTTTACACTTGCTGTTCCTTCTTCCAAGAGAGCTCCACCCCCTGTTATCTCACCCACTTCTCTGCTCAAATGTCATCTTTTCAGTGAAGATTTCCTTGAGCACTCTAGATAAAATAACATACTCACTTTTTCCTCTGCTCTCCATATCCTCCTTACCTTGTTTGTTTTCCCCTGTAACTATTATCACCATCTGACATATTATTATTAATTTGTTTATTAATTGTCTGTCCCCTAGCTAATATGTAAGGCACCTGAGGGCAGAAATTTTGTTTTGTTCATGGTTGTAGTCCAATGCTTTAAACAGCTTCTAGAACATAGAGGCATTGTAATGTCTGTTAAATCAATGACTACCTTCCTAATTGGTCTCCCTACTTCAGTTCTTGCTTCCTCTCCCATTAATTCTTTCCAGAAAGCTGTGTAATCTTTTAAAAACTTAAACCAAATCGTCTCTCTTTTTTTTGCATAAAATCTCCAAAATATTTTCAAAACACTTAGAATTAAATCCAGATTCCTTATATGAGCTTACAAGGCCCCACAGTCTGGTGCCCACTTACTTCTCTGACCTCATCTTGTACCCCTCTTGCTTGTCCCCTATGTATTAGTGGGCAAATGAGCCTTAAGACCTTGCACTGTTTGCTCTGTGTTTTTCCTCCCCCCTTTTTTTTTTTTCCCTGGATGGCTCCATCTGTATCATTCAGATGTTGATTTAAAATGCTGCACTTTAGAGAGGTCTTTCTGGGCCATCTAATCAGTACCAACACATCAACCTGTTTTAATTCTCCACATTGTACTTAACACTATCTGATATATTTCTAGCTTATCTATATATTTATTGTCTATTTCTGTAACTTGATACAAGTTTAAGTAAAATGAGGCAAATTTCAGAGAGGTTCTTAAGAGTCTCTTCTTTCCTCACTCATTTAGTTTTTTAAAATATGCTGTTTGTACCACATTGCACATGACCTTTCTTATTGACTTTGTAGTTTTTGACTCTCTACCATTCTTTGGAATACTTCTGTTGTGATACTGTGTCATCTCCAGGTTAAATGACATTTAAGGCTTAATGGCGTTTAAGGTTTAAAGTAAAAACCTCCTGATATTCATGTATTCTATGAAAGTTCTGTATTCTTGGAAAGTTTAAGGTACTTCTAAAACCATATTCTATGTATTTCTAATACATAGAATGGCTGGTGTATGGCTGGATGACTTTGTATTTGGTCAAGTGGTTTTATTAATACAGATTTTAGATAAAACTGGAGTTGTTATTGTATGAATAAGTTGTAAAAATTCAACTTGCTGGAGGAGCCAGCCCGGTGGTGCAGCAGTTAAGGTCGTGCACTCCGCTTTGGTGGCCTCAGGGTTCGCTGGTTTGGATCCTGGATGTGGACCTACTCACTGTTCATCAAGCCACGCTGAGGTGGCGTCCCACATAGAAGAACTAGAAGGACCTACAACTAGGATATACAACTGTGTACTGGGGCTTTGGGGAGGAAAAAAAAATTCAACTTGCTGGAGAATGACAAGAACTTATCTCTTTTTAATCAAATTTTAGAGATTTGATTTCAAATGTAATTTCTTGAGCATCATTCATATGGAGAGATTTTTATTAAATTTTAGCAATCCTTTTTATAATCTATAAGCTTAAAAATAGGAACTTATAAAGATGTGTTTATAAAAGTAGTTTCAATTTGAGGATTTAAGTTTTGAGCAATCCTCAAAACTTTTAGGAATGCCTTTTTTTTTTTTAGTGAGGAAGATTGTCCCTGAGCTAACATCTGTTGGCAATCTTCCTCTTTTTGCTTGGAGAAGATTGTCCCTGAGCTAACATCTCTGCCAGTCTTCCTCTATTTTTTTGTATATGGGATGCCACCACAGCGTGGTTTGTTGATTGGTGTGTAGGTCCGTACCCGGGATCTGAACTCACGAACCCCAGGCTGCCGAAATGGAGCACGCAGACTTAAGCACTACGCACTGGGCCCGCCCCAAGAATGCCATTTTAATATAATCCTACAAACCAAGCCTTATGTATTGGCAAAATCTACGTTACTTTTTAAAAATAGCAGTTACCAGGGCCGGCCCCGTGGCTTAGCGGTTAAGTGCGCACGCTCCGCTACTGGCGGCCCGGGTTCGGATCCCGGGCTCACACCGACACACCGCTTATCCGGCCATGCTGAGGCCGCGTCCCACATACGGCAACTAGAAGGATGTGCAACTATGACATACAACTATCTATTGGGGGCTTTGGGGGAAAAGAAAAAAAAAAAAGGAGGAGGATTGGCAATAGATGTTAGCTCAGAGCCGGCCTCCCTCAGCAAAAAGAGGAGGATTCAGCAGGATGTTAGCTCAGGGCTGATCTCCCTCACAAAAAAAAATAAATAAATAAATAGCAGTTACCAGGTGCAAATATTCTGACTTCTGTAATTCTGATTTAATTTTGACTTTTTTTAATTAACTATTCTGAGCAAGATATTAAGCTGTGTGTATTGAGATATTATAAGATGTTGTTTCCAGAAGATGCTGCAAAAGCTACAGGAACTGATAACTTCTCAGAGATTCTCCATCAAAAAGTCTTTTTGAACCTTTCAACTTTCCTAGTTTTGTAATCCTCTGCTTCTCTTATCCATGCTAGCATCCCGTCCTATGCACCTTGCTTCCATAGCTCAATCTGTCTTGTGAAGTCTGTGTCTAAGAGAAAAGGAAAGACATAAGAAAATGTGTATTAATTTTATATTGCTTCTGTAACAAACTGCCACAAATTAGCAGCTTAAAACAGCATCCATTTGTTATCTTACCGTTCTGTAGGTCTGAAGTCTGGTGGGCTCACCTGATTTCTCTGCTTCTAGTTGCACAAGGCTAAATCCAGGTGTTGGCCATTTGGGCTCTTACTGGAAGGCTCTAGGAAGCATCCATTTCCAAACTCATTCAGGTTCCTCACAGAATTCAGCTCCACGCAGTTGTAGGCTTGAGGTCCCCATTTTTTTCTGTTGTTTGGAGTCCTACTCAGCTTTTAGAAGCCACTCACATTCTTTGGTTTGTTGCCCCCTTCTTCCATCTTTAAGCCAGCAGTGGTGGATTGATTTCTTCTCATGCTTCACTTCTCTCTGATTTCCTTCTTTGCCTCATCTCTCCTGCTTTGGTTTCCTGCTGCGTCTCTTTGACTTGAGTTGGAGAAATTTTTCTGCTTTTAAGGGCTCAAGTGATTAAATTGGCCCACGTTGATAATCCAGGATGGTCTTATTTTAAGGTTCATAACCTTAGTTACATCTGCAAAGTCCCTTCACAGCAGTACCCAGGTTAGTGTTTGAATAACCAAAGGATAGGAATCTTGAAATGGATATCTTTAGAATTATGCCTATCACAAAATGTTTGATTGTTTTTTTGTTTGTTCGCAGGCTTGAGTATTATTCCATTTTTAAAGAGTATTTCCCCAGTTAGTTGGTTGATGGGTATTAGGTTAGATAGTGGTTGTTGATCTTCCTTCTTTTTATTGATGTTTGTGGTGTATTTTTAGAGTTGTCTTTTTTTTCTAACAAGGGAAGAGTAATTTTATACACTTGATGCTTATCAGTCTCTTTGTTAGGGAGGATGAGATGAATGAGGAAGAAAAATCTATTATACTTACCACCTATAATAGTTTGATATTAAATTTGCTACTTTCTTTGCTCACTTAGGTACCTTAAAAGTGCAGGAGTGATATTTTTTCCTTTTTAAACTGCAAATTATTTCTTTTTATTATCTCAGTATTTTATCTGATTAAAATAAAATACAGTAAAGGTTTAAATTATTTCTTTGACTTATTTTTATTTCTTTTTTTCTTTTGAAAGAAATGATATATTTTGAACATGCGTGGTCAAATATAAGATCCCAGCGATTTGCAAGTCGTCCTACACTATGATAATTCAAAATGCAGTGAACATTTTTGGCTCTTTAATTTTATTGAGTAGTTTTGAATAATTCACACTGACAGTTCTAATGGTATTATGAGTCAAAATTACTTGGGTTAATAAAATCAATGATTATTTATATATAGTCTCAGTTCACTTAAAAGGCAATGGGGATTTTATTAGAGTTTTGTGGGCAGAATGACTAACATGGAATTCCAAGTAACATAAATGTCACCTATGTTATCTTAAATAGTATGATATTTTTCATGATTTTTTTCTCTAATCCCAAATGTTCCAATACTTTGAAATATTGTATAAAATGAGTTAATGAACATCTGTTTATCTTCTATGGAATTTTAACTTTAGAAGTAATAATTGAATTTATGCTAGGATCTGGATATAAAATGGTGAACAAACCAGCTGTGATTCCTACCCTCATGCCATTTACGGTCTATAATTGTTAAGTTAATAACTGATACGGTAATCTGCATTTTAACTTTTTTAAGACAGTTTCTATTATTGGCCTCTATTTTCCAAGTAAAACACGTTTCAGTCAGTAGTCATTTTATATGAAAATATCTTTATATTTATTTTGACATGTTTTTATCACAAAATACATCTAATCAGAGGTCTATGAAAAGATGGAGGAATAAAAAGAAAAGAAATACTCGTTATTTCATCATGCCATCGTTATCTGGTAACAAAGAGATAATCATTGTTAATGTTTATATGCCTACCTTTCTATTTTTTATAGGCATGGAGATGTGTATACATTGCAACATGGAATCATACTATCTATCCTGTTGAGTAATCTGCTTTTCAGTAAATTATCTTTTACCTCACCATTTTTGTAACTTCAATTTCAGTATATGGCTATCAGAAATTACGCAGAGACTCCTTAATGTCTTTCTCTCAGTTTTTAACTAATACCAACAGATACAATGAAAGTCCTTGTACATGCTTCTGTGTTCATTATCCTGAATTATTTCTCTCTTTTTTTTTTTGCTGAGGAAGATTTGCCCTGAGCTAACATCCACACCAGTCTTCCTCTGTTTTGTATGTGGGTCGCCCCCACAGCATGGCTGACAAGTGGTATAGGTCCGCACCCAGAATCCGAACCCATGAACCCCGGCCGCCAAAGCGGAGCACACCGAACTTAACCACTAGGCAACGGGGCTGGCCCGTGACTTATTTCTTGAATTATCATAGTTTAAATTACTGAGTCAAATGCCATGTGCATTTTTAAGACTTTTGATGCATTTTATCATATCAGACAGTACAGTTAGTTGCCCTAGAATGTTTATTGAGCTTATGAATAAATGAATGAAAATATTTTTTATTACGTTGCCACAAGTACGTAAGAATTCTTTTCGATTAGGTCTTAAAGCAGGATGATTGTTAGCAATTTAAATTCAGTTAAAAATAAAATTCATAAAATATACCTCTAGAAGCAATTCATCAATTTTAAGTGGCTGTTGGAGTAAATTTCCCCTGATATTAAGAATATTTCTGTCTTTGAAATTCTTATGATCATTATGGGTTGCTGTTGTGAAAAATAGAGGGGGGTGGTTCGGCTGTGAAATTTATCTTTTCAAGATGGTCATCTAGAAATTCATTTTTGGCCCATCTTGATGGGATTGAAATCATACTTTAAAGTGTTTGCTACAGAAATCCTTAAGAATTTCTTTTTCCTGCCATTTTAGAATTTCTAAGGTGCAATTTTGTCTGTTCATTTTTGCTTTTGAGGATATAGGGGAGCCCTTCTTGCTTCTGTAGTCATTCTATTACATTCTACTAATCTTCTATTTTTAAACTCTTGTGTCATACTCTTCTTTTTAGCTCAATTCAAACAAGTATATTTTTGAATATTAATTGAAGTGGGTCATCTTTAGCTTGGCTTTTACTAAATACATTTATAATAGAAACATTCAAATTTTAGAAGAAGAGACTTAAATATAATAGCAAAATTATAATTTCTTGTCTGTATAGGACTTTATAGTTAGTGAAGACCTTCAGAGTAGAAAAAAGCACAGGTGAATTGTGTTGAATATAGTTAGCAATTAGCAGCTGGGTGGCCTTTGGCAAGACATTAAGTTTCTTTGAGTATTAGTTTCCTTATACGTAAAATAAACTACCTGATATAATGCTTAGCGTAGAGTAAGTGATGAATAAATGGAATCTATTTTTATTATTATATCTTGTTTTATCCCCAAAAGACTTATGGATTGTTGCATCCCTCTTTTACAATTGAGGAAACTGAGGCACAGTGCATTTCAGTGATTTGCGTAGAGTCCCTCAGCTAACAAATGTAAATTGAGAGCTGTATATTTCCATCTCCAAACTAAGCATTATTTTCATTATATACCACTTTTTGTCTCTTAATTCATGGACATAAGAAATAATTCTTTATTGTATATCATGACAGTGAAATAGTTTGCCAGATCATGTAGATATCTGATTCCCTATATGCATGGCACAGAGTAGGCACTCAGTTATCATATGAATGAATGAAAGGTTGTATAGATGGATGGTTGGGTTCAGTCTTCTTTTATAGAGAGAGAATTGTATATCAAGACTACAGTACTGATTGTATGTTTTTTATCTGCTAAATGTGATCATTAGAATACCTACCTCTTAGCGATGTTATAATGATTAGATGATAGCATAGATGGAAAGCATTTAGAAAAATGCCTGGCACCTTAAGCATTCAGTGAATATTAGTTATTACTAGTATGTGAATGATTTTAGAGTGAGAAAACTTTAATATGTGTGGGATTGTAATTCACCTAGTTATTCTCTATTGTATATCATGCAGTTAGTTTTAATAGAATTTTTCTGATTCATGTTGCTTTTTATTTTTAATTTCTTTAATACATCTTTTAGGACTGAAAGAGTTGTCCCCACTTCCTCTAAATCTCAAACGTTTGTACAAAGAGACACTAGAAATTGAACCCATCTTGATAATAATTTCCCCGGGTGCTGATCCTTCTCAGGAACTTCAAGAACTTGCGAATGCTGAGAGAGGAGGAGAGTGTTATCACCAGGTCAGTACGTGTTACCCTGCTGTTTTCGCTGCAGCTGTTGCTCTTCCTGCCATACTTGATCCTATCAGTGACACAGACATTTTTTATTGTGGTAGGCCGAGTAATGTCTCCCCAGAGTGTCCACTTCCTTATCCCAGAACCTGTGAATTTGTTACCTTACATGGCAATAGGAACTGGGCAGATGCACTAAGTTAAGCATCTTGAGATGGAGAGGTTATCCTGGATTATCCAGGTGGGCCCAACATAACCACAAGGGTCCTTGTAAGAGGGAGGCAGAAGAGGCAGTGAAGAAAGGAGATGTGATGATGGAAGCAGAGGTCAGGGAGGTGAGAAGGTGCTATGTTGTTGGTTTTGAAGATGGAGGAAGGGCCCACAAGCAGAGAAATGTAAGTGGCTTCTAGAAGCTAGAAAAGGCAAAGGAAGGATTCTCTCCCAGAGTCTCCAGAAAGAACACAGCCCTGTAGTACCACCTTTTTTTTCAAACCCAGACACCTTGGTTTTAGACCAGTGAGACTTCTAACCTCCAGAAGTCTAAGGTAAAATAGCAGTAATAGGATACTAATATGTTTGCTTACATTTTGAGAATAACTTTAAAAAGTTTACATAGATGCTTTTATAATAAATCATAGCAATATTTACCTGCAAAAACTGAAAGAAATACATAAATTTTTGAGTAAAATTTATCTAATACAATACTATTGTTTCCTGAGGTAAATTGAGGAGCTTTTGTTTGTTCAGAATACCTCCTGTTTTCAATTCAGTTTCCATGCAAGTTTGAAAATTGAATAATTTACCCTCAATTTTTGACAAGTGAATAAATCAGCCTTTTCCATTTGGAAAATAATTAATAATGATTAAAAAAGCAAATACTTCACAGAAACCAAAAATGGAAAAGTAAGACTGTTACCAGGAACATAAATAGAAGATTGCAAGATAAGCAGAGTGTTAGGCTCAGTTGTGCAGGTTTTGCACTAACTCTAGGGAGCCTCATTCAGTCCTAGTCATGGTGTATTACTATCTTCATTGGGACAATATTCAATTGTCAATGAGCTGTCTTAAGGAAAGGGAGTCCTTTTCTACAGGTTGTATCTGTTAACAGTGATTTTGACAGCAAGATAAAACTACTTACATTCACAGTAGGTTTGACTATTTAAACTTCTGGAGTTTTGTGTACTGAACTTGAAAAATTGTTTAATATAGTAAAACCTTTAAATATGGATGTATTTATTCATAATTCTCCTGTTATTTTAAAATGTTGCTATGCTGAATATATATGCTAAGGATAATAATATGTTCTTAGTGCAAAAAATTAAGTTTTAATTTGAGAAAATGTGGTGTGATTTTTTGGGGGCGGGGGGAGGAGCTAACCATCTCCTTGACATTTTCCTGTTGTGCTTTTTAAAATTTTTTTTTTCTTTTCTTATAGTAAATATTTTCTTCTAAGGTTTTGTGAACATGTAAGCTGTTTTCACACAGTTTATGCTTTATGGAAGATTTTGAGCAAAATATTTATTCTTTTTTCCTCTGATTCTGTTGTACGTGCCTTCATTTTTTTTTTTTTTTTTTTGCATTTTAATAATAGCAAACTAAGATGTACATCGAAACAATTCAGCCAGTATTTGTTTCCTCCCTCCTGTTTGCTTAGTTCAGGGTTAAACCTTGAAAATTAAAAAAAAATCAATATCTGAGTATTTATTACCTGTTTTGTTGCATGCTTTAGTATGCAATGAATTAGACATGGTTCCCACCCTCAAAGACTTTATAGTCTAATTGAAAAACAAAATCAATACTTGTAAAAGTCAACTAAAAAACAATGAAATGCTACCTTGTATTCATTATGAAAAAAATCACTGTGGTTTGCAGTAATCTATAACAGTACTCTTCAAAGTGTTTTGACCATGTACTAAATAAAAAATTTGAGCCAGGACTCCCAGTATATGTTTATATAAATTATATATATACACACAGATATAGCTATACTAATATACAAGTATAATATAAATTATTCTTAAAAAACATATGGAGAAGTTTAGACTTCATATGGTAAGTGGCATGTAGCCATTTTAGCCATGACTAAAACTTTTATAGAATATTAGACTTAAGTAGTCACGTAGTCCAAGTATTCAAATAATACAGAAATCTCTTGTATTGAATCTGTTGTCTAGGGTCTTTCAGCTGCTGCTTGAATCCTTTCAATGCTCAGAAGTTTTCTATTTTATAAAGGGCCTACTCCACTACATGAGTGTCCTAAGGGCAGAAGGACTACAGGGATTGGAAAAATTGGAATGGAATTCCAATGAGATCAGGGTTCTTATTGCCTCTCTCTGTCTGCATTTTCTCCTTCCTCCTTTCTCTCTTTCTCTCCTTCGTGCCTCCTCTCTCTGAGAAGCAATAGAGGAGCAGAGGGCTGAGTGTAGAGTCTAGAGGCCCATCAGCATGTTAGAATTTGCTAGATGGTGAAGGGCTAGAGAATTACCCAGTTAAGTAGTTAGACCAGTAGCTTGAGAGCCAAATATGTGCAACGTTGGAGAAATGAAAAGAGAAGTAAATTTCAAGGAAGTGGTAGTATTAATGTTACAGTCCTCAAAGAATTCAACAAGACTGTAGTTATAAAGAAGATTAGTTTTTTTTTTTTTCAAAGGTCTGTGTTTCAAAGAGTAAGAATTGCAGGAAATAGTGAGATAAGGAACAAAAGACTATTCAATAATTCTTTATACTGTTCTATAACTTGCAAACCTGTAATGACAATATATTTTTAATAAATAGAAAAATATTAGAAATGTGCCATTGATGTAACAACAAAAACGACAATTGTTGGAAGTGGCAATAGAGTTTGATATTTCTTATTAAAAATTTAGAGCCCTGATTACAGTAATGGAGTCACTTCAGTACGTATGGCAGGATAATTTGAATCTCTTATGTTACAACATGTTATCAGATCTGTTTTTTTAGTTTTTGTTTTTGTTTTGGCAGGTTGCCATGGGTCAAGGTCAAGCTGATTTAGCAAGTCAAATGCTAAAAGAATGTGCCCGCAATGGAGACTGGCTCTGTTTGAAGAACTTACATCTTGTGGTATCTTGGCTGCCAGTTCTGGAAAAGGTAAATTCAGATAAATGTGGTACAAATAATATCTAATATACTCAATTCAGTAATCTCCAAGGAACATCAGTATTAAAATGTGTTATGCATTATTTATGATGTTTTTTAAAAAGTTAGTATTTGATGAGAAATCATTTAAAATCTAAGTATTTTCTTCTTGAATATGTACATTTATGCAAACCAAGATGGATATTTTAATATGATGTCTATAAGAACCTCTTTTTTAAAGGCATTTAATGGAAGCCAAGAAATTATTAATCAGCATTGAAGGGAGGCTTAGAGAATTTTTTCACAAGAAAAATAGGGAAATGCTTTAAAGGATTGTAAGAGACATACCATTACTTTCGCTTTGTGCTCTTGTTCTGCTGTATCTGTATGGGGAGCAAAGATGTAGAGGAGTCAGAGGGAGCTGCAGAACTTCCTAGGTGCTAGGGAAGCTAGAATGTAAAGTGAAGCAATCATTTCATTTAACTCAAGTGGCCCCAAGACAAAAATAACCTTAAGACAGAACAAATTGCTGGGTAGATTTTAAATGCAAACCTGCGTTTAAATCTAGTGCTTATTTAAGTAAGATGAATACGGTCTTGGGTAGTTACAGATGACTCCAAAGACAAGATGTTCCTTGAAGGCTATGTGTGATTTGGCTAAGTGTAGGGGGAAAGAAAAAGGATATCATTGTTAATTCCATCAGCACAACTAGAGACAGTGGTGGACATATGCATGCCTAATAGAAGGAACCAAGAGGTCCTTAAATATACTGGAAGGGCCAGGCGGGACAATGTGGGGCAATGGCGTTAGATAGCTAGGAAGGGGTAGATTATGGAATACCGTGAGAACAATGCAGAAGAGCTTGGGATTTTTGTCCTGGGACAGAGAGAGTCAAAGGAGGTCCTTAACAGGGGAGTCAATAATGAATTAGTTAATTTAATTTATTTGGCAGAAGTACTATTCAGAATAGAACCAAACAGAATTGAGTGGATTGAGGGAAGCTGTAGCCTAGTTGTGATATGTTGAAAATTTGTGCAGTCCTAGTAGATTGGCAGCTAAAGCACCTACACAAAATAGATAATCAATAAATCTTTGGTTAATGAGTTAATGACTGAGTGAATAAATTGATGGACCATGATTCTTTATTTATAATCAAAAGAAGATATAGATTTTAGAACCTAGGTATATGTGAATATTCAAGTAATTCCATTATTGCTATAGTTTTCTGTAAAAATGACTAATGTATAAAAATTATAAAATTCGTGTCTCATGAATCATATGTTTTAAAACATATAAAGAAGGCATGTGAATACTTAAATCCTGCTTTGTGTTCCAAACAGTTGATTGATAGCTATTAATCTATGTAAAATATAATTGCAGTTATTACTTTGGAAGCAAATCTTAATTAGAACTTTTTGAACCATATAGGGTAGATTATATTAACAAAAGTTGAAAAAATTTTTAAAAATTTTGGTTTCTTTTGGGAAGTTTGCATGAATTGTTTGGATATAAATTTACAAATTTATTTTAAACCCAACTATATCACAAATACATTGTTTCTTTTACCTTTTTTTAAAATGTGCTAACCCAAGGCAAAATTTCGAATAAATTTTACATTTTGAAGTTATTAAGTATAGATACATTTTATAACTTACATTTTTAAGCAAGCGCAATATTTTTATGGCCAATTCTTTTGCCTTTTTCGTCATCTTAACTCTACATTTCACATAATATTAATAATGAATGTTGGTATCACAAATAGATTATATTGATTAAAATAATTTTTAGACTTCCTTCTCTTTTAAAGCTGTCAATATTTCTTTTGTCGTTCATTCATTCATTCTACAGACACTTGCTGAGTATAGAAAAAAGCCAGGAATTGTCGTAGGTGCTGGTTACATACAAAATTTATACCTGCTGTGTAGGTACTTAGTTTAGAAGAGACAGACCACATTAATAACTATATTGTAGTATGATGAATACTACAAAAGAGAATTTATAAAATGCCGTCAGTGATTGATTCTGCTTGGGATTGTGGTAGTGAAGAGTTAGAGAAGATATTCCACTAAGACATGATATTCAAATTATATTTTGACAGATGAGTAAGAATTTGTCAGGTTACAAAGAGAATAACAGGCAGATAGAATATGAGTCAAGACACATAAAAATTTGAATAAGTGACTAACGCATACAGCATGGATAGATGAATTTGTATGGTGAACTTTAGAATTTATAAGTAATAGGATACACAAAAAATTGTCAATAAAGGAATTGATATTATTATATATCTCTTGTGGGAGCATGAATTGAAGCAATGAAAACTGAAGGCCTGAAAATGTCTGGTAGTTTAGATATAGCAATTACAACTAACACTTATTTTGTACTTACTATGTATCAGGCTCTGTTCTAAGGTTTTACACAATCCTGTGAGGTTAGTACTATTATTAGAGATTATTGCTTGAGATGGGGTAAGTCATAGAACCCAAGGTTACACAGCAAGTAAGTAGCAGAATATGGATTTCAACCTAGTTGGCCTAGTTCCAGGTCCAAGTGCTTGTCTGTTACACTAAGCTAGTCATAGAGAAGATGAAAATTTAAAGGAAATATAATTAGAACATTAAGAAATATATCAGAATGTCATGGAAAGATTTTAGTAAGAAAAATTACTTAATATATTTATAAAATGGAAATTTTATAAAATGGAAATAAAATGGAATAAATAATATATTTATAAAATGGGGTGTGTATTTAAGTAGATTTATATTGTTGTTTTTATAAACAAGGAATTGAATACTCTTCAACCTAAAGATACCTTTCGTCTTTGGCTCACTGCAGAAGTTCATCCCAACTTTACTCCTATTTTATTACAGTCAAGTTTGAAGATAACATATGAGGTAATAAGATTTAAAATTTGAATCACTAGTTGTATAAGTGAAGTAATCTGTACATGCCTTCTAAAGCTCTGTAAACAACTTTCTATTATACAAAATACACAAAAACTTCCCTTTACATTTAGATGAGGTATAATATACATAAATAATAGCATAAGATGATATTTATAAAAATACATTTAAATTTTCCTTTCAAATTTTATTTCATATCTTTTTTTTGCTATTTTTATCGTAGTAAAAGACATGTAACATACAATTTACCATCTTAGCCATTTTTAAATGTATAGTAGTGTTAATTATGTGTGCCTTGTTGTGCAACAGATCTCTAGAACTTTTCATCTTGCAAAACTGAGACTCTGTATCCATTGAAGAGCAATTCCCCATTTCCCTCTCCCTCCACCCCTGGCAACCACCATTCTACTTTCTGTTTCTATGCATTTGACTGCTTTAGATACATCATATAAGGGAGTCATGCATTATTTGTCATTTTGTGGCTGGCTTATTTTACTTGGCATAATGTCCAGTAGGTTCATCCATGTTGTAGCATATGACAGGATTTCTCTTCTTTTTTAAGGCTAAATAATATCCATTGTACATATTTACTATGTTTTCTTTATCCATTCATCAGTTTATGGACATTTAGGTCTTCTACTTCTTGGCTATTGTGAATAATGCAACAATGAACATGGGTGGGCAAATATCTCTTTGAAATTCTGTTTTCAGTTTTTTTTTTTGGATATATACCAAAGTGGAATTGTTGGATCATATGGTAAGTCTATTTTTAATTTTTTGAGGAACCTCCATACTGTTTTTCCATTACAGTGTACCATTTTACATTCTCACCAACAGCACACAATTTCTCTACATCCTTGTCAACACTTGTTATTTTTGGGTTTTTTTTTTTTTATGGTGGCCATCCTAATGGTGTGAGGTGATATGTCAGTGTGGTTTTTCTTTTGCATTTCCTTGACAATTAGTGATATTGAACATCTTTTCATATGCTTGTTGGCCATTTGTGTATTTTCTTTGGAGAAATGTCTATTCAAGTCCTTGGGCCATTTTTTAACTGGATTATTTTGTTGTTGTTGAGTTGTAGGAATTCCTTATATATTCTGAAGTTGAGTTGTCAGAGTTTCTTTTCTGACATACAGTTTACAAATATTTTCTCCCATTCCATGGGGTTGTCTTTTCACTGTATTGATCATTTCTTTTGCTGCATAGATGGTTTTAAGTTTAATGTAGTCCTACTTGTCTATTTTTGCTTTTGTTGCCTGGTGCTTTTGATGTCATGTCCAAGAAATCATTGCCAAATCCAATGTCTTAAAGCTTTTCCCGCATGTTTTCTTCTAGGAGTTTTATAGTTTCATGTCTTTAACATTTAGGTCTTTAATCCATTTTGAGTTAATTTTTGTATATGGTGTAAGGTAAGGGTTCAACTTCATTCTTTTGCACATGGATATCCAGTTTTCATATCATTTGTTTTTTGACATAGCTAAGTTAGATTTTCAGTGTTTGTTTCCTTCCTTTCATCCATTCATCCATCTCTCCTTCTAACATGTGAGACTGGGGAGGGTCCTCCCCCAAGCTGATATATCCAAAACTATATGTGTTTATAATGACATTATATAACTGGTGAGTCATAAATAAAACAATAAACTGAATTAAAACTTTTTGAAACTGGTAAAAGAGGTTCTGCTTGCATTTTCTCTCAATTTGTCGAAACTTCTCTGTTTTATATAATCTTCTTTCTGAAGAAAAATGTCTTATTAGTGTTTATAACTACCTGTTATTTTAGGTCAGTACTTCTATTCTTATTTTTCAACTGAAGGTGTTAGTCTCATTTAAAGAGGAAAAAGGATAAGGATTAATCCAGGAAATGCAAAGATGATTTAATATTTGGAAATATTTTAATTGAATAAATATCATTACAATGTCTAGTAAGAAAGAACCTTTCCAGAATCTTCTCCAGCCACTCCCCCGGTACACTCTTCTACTAAACTGTGTTCTAGAACTGGATTGTACAAGCCACGAGGGCAGGGGCTATTTTTTTCTCTTTCCTTTTTGTACTTATCATACCTTTGATAATGCCTGGCGTGTAGGAAGAACACAGTAAATATTTCAATAAATGAAAAGTTAATATATCAGGGTAACTGTTCCTTAATGTTTTAACATAATGTGTAACCTTTTCCAGAATCCTTTTTTAGGAGGTCATTTAATTATATTTTTATGGAAATTTTCAGATTTATTCAAATTATTGGTGAATTTGTTTTCTATTTCTTAAATCAATGTAGATAATTTTAGCTATCCTAGGAAATAGTGCAGTTAATTATGTTCAAAATTATTATATATGAACATATATGTGCACACATACATATATATTATTATTAAAAGTTGTTAAATCTCCATTTTATTATCTCTTCTCTTTTTTGATTAGTTGACAGAGTTGTTTTTAAAAATTTATTCCAAGTTACTGATCATACTTATTAATTTACTTTTTTCTTATTAATTCTTTTCTATTCACTGAATTTCCTATTTTTTTCCTTATTTTTTTCTTCCTTCTGTTTTCCATAGATTCGTATTTGCTTTTGTATTTCCTGATTTATGTTGAAAGCTTAATTGATTTATATTTACTTGCATTAATATTGAAATTATTTTAAGTCTGCGAGTTTGCAATTGAGTACATCTTCTTTGGCCTTATCTCATAATTTGATATATTAGTGTTTTCATTTTGCTATTTTTCAAATTGTCTGCATTTGTGTATGATTTTCTCTGTAAATATGTATGATTTATTCATTTTGCATAATCTTTACTGTAGTGCCTTTAAAAACAACTTGAAGTGGATGTTCAGTTTCCTATTAATATCATGTTTTATTGAATGGTGCTAAGAAAATTTGGCCTATTCTATGATAAGTTTTTATAAATGTTTCATAAACATAAAACATTTTCATTTTAAAAGTGTAAATTTGGATATGTACTTAGTAAATTAATGGTATTTTTTCTTTCAATTTTAAACAAGTCTTTTAAAGAAAAAACAGAATGAAAAGGATTGCAAAGGGAATGACTATTCTTTGTAGCAAGCATTCTTAAAGTACTGACTTGAATTATTTATTCTATTTGTGTTATAAACCACTTTGGAAGAAAAATTTTACTTTTAAAACAAGCTAATTTAAACAAATTGAGCAGATGAGTGCACATTAATTTTTTTTTTTTTTACGTTGGAAGAATTCTTTCTTTTTGAAATGGGTTTATTTTGCTCTTTTTCCAAGAATTCAAAATTCTTCTTTTTTTATTTTGTAATTTAAAAATATAAACAGATTCTGGACATATGGGTAAGTGTTTTTTGGTTGAGTACTAGTCCAATATACAATTTCAGTCCTGGATTTGAATTTGTGTTTATGAGCCTGGCCCTGTCAGGTAATACCCACTTTAACTGTAGTGGACTAATGTGCAAGGAAGGTTAGTTGATATTATATGTAAATATATGCTGAAGTCCTCATGGAAATTCAAATAGTACCTGGAGAGGGAGAACTGACATATTACAGTCATAAGCACCTGCCCCCTAACAATCAATACCACATTTGTATTATAAATGATGAGTTAGTTTCAGTAAAATACCTTGATGATCATATAAAATCTATTTGATTATTTTGAATATTGTTGGTTATATAGGTTTTTTTAATTTGAAAAATTATTTTGGATTTATAATTGAGGTGAACTGTTAGGTATAAGGAGTTTAAAACTAGTTTTATAGTTGTACATTTTGAAATAGCATAATAATTTAAGTCAAACTTGGTAATGGTGAAAAATTTTCTTCATTAAAATATGTTCTCAAATATGTTAAATACTGATGTATTTTATTTGTAAGATTGTAAACAATGTGATGTCTGTTAATGTTTTTCTTTAGTCACCTCCAGGTTTGAAGAAGAATTTAATGCGTACTTATGAATCTTGGACTCCTGAGCAAATTAGCAAAAAAGATAATATACATCGAGCTCGTGCTCTCTTCAGTTTTGCATGGTTTCATGCTGCATGTCAAGAAAGAAGAAATTATATTCCGCAAGTAAGTAAGAACATGTCCTAAATTTTTCTAAGCTGTACGTATTTTTTATATTAGAATATTTTTACAGTTTAGTATAAATGGCTAGGATTACTTTGTAATTTGGCTCTTGATTCATAAATTTATGTCTCTAGTTCAATCTTTTCTGTTAAACTTCTGAACTATATATAGTTATCTAGTTCACATCTCTTTGAATTAAAGTGTTCAGAACAATGCGTGAACCATCATAAGCCCTCAATGATGGTTAGGTATCATTTTTATGGTTTATGTTTCATAGGCATCTCAAAGTTCAAAAACTGAATTCCCCATATCTGCTTTTCCTTTAGTACATCCCTCTCAGTGAAAGGCATTGACATCCATTTACTTCCTCAAGCCACAAACCTGAGTTGTTCTTGATATGTTTTGCTTTCTTAGCCTGCCTACCCAATTTGTTATCAAGTCCTATTGATTTTATTTCCAAAATATAATTCACATCTGTGCATTTCTCTTTACCATTTTTTCCAAGGCTTATTGCCTCTCACCTGTACTATTTTGAGATAACCTTCCAACTCTTCTTGCTTTTTCCGTTTAGCAGCCAGAATTATTTTTCTAGTATGTAAGTTTGATTATTTCACTACTCTGCTTAAAACCCATCAAATGGCTTTCTATTGTACTTGGGAAAAATATGCAAATTTCTTACCATGGTCCAGAAGGAAAGATTTACCTATCTCTTCAACCTCCTCTCAGGCCTCATCTTCCCACTTGTTCTCTACACCTCAGTCACACTGGACTTCTTTATGGTCTTGGATCAAGCTCTTTCTCACCATAGGCCCTAGCTGTTATTGTTATCACAAACAATAGACCACATTTTTCCATTGCCATGGCAGTCCTAGCTGGTACCAGTGCTTCTTTCTTCTTGCCAAATACCTATCTTACCCATAAATTGCATCACTCTTCCATCTTTAAATTTTTTCTCATCTTCTTTTTTCAACTTTGTCTACTTCTGTTGGGATAATCTTTCCTCAAACTGCCCTCCACAGTTGCTCTCCTTTTAGCCTCTCTATTTCAGTTATGTGTCAAAATAAAAACGTTAGGTTCTGGAGTTACAGACTTGGGTTTGAGTCCTGACTCTAGAATTTCCTAGCTGTGTGACCTCAAGTAAGTTACTTTAACCCCAATGAGCAAGTTTCCTCAGCTGTAGAATGGGTATGATGATCATATTTACCTTTGTTGTGAGGATTAAATGAAACAGTGTATGTTTAGAAGTGCTTAACACAGTGCTTGGCACATAGCCTGTCGAGAAATATTTGTCAAACTGATGAAATAGTAAATAATAATAGCAATGTGTTGTTTCAAATAATTTGAATACTACACTTTTGGGAAGGGTATGCCTATTATTCTCATTTTACAAAAGAGGACAATGAATCTCGATGGTAATTAGCTTGCTGAATGAATCAACCTAAAAAGCTGTAGAGCTTGGAAATGACCAGACCCACCTTTCTCTAAAGCGTTTGCCCCTAATTTCTCTGATATTCTTCCTTAGCTTAATGTATCAATTAATCTTGGTGGCTACATGTAGCATAATGATAGCGATGCACCTTTACTGAGAAAAGAAAAATTATATCTTTAAAATGAAATTAGATTTTATTTTTTGCTAAGTAATACATGCACATGTAAAAATTAAAAAGCTCTGAAAAGGTTTGCAATTAAAATTTAGTCTCCTCCCCTCTTATCCCCCTGCCACCCAGTTTCTATTCCCAGAGTATCCACTGTTCACCATTTCTTGGGTGTCCTTCAGAGATGTTAGATAAATATACAAACATATTTTATGTATTTATATACACATATATGTTCTTTTTAACTCAAATGGCTGCACATTACAAATTTAGTTCTGTACCTTGGTTTGTTAACCAGTACATTTTAGAGATTGTTTAATATTAGTACCCATTTAATGCCTAATTTAAAAATATTATTTGTTTTCATTATATTGATATTCATATATTTTTAAGAAGTTTTTAGTTGTTGGATGGGCATGCATATTCTTTTCAATCTTTGCTGTTACAGAAAATATTGCAATGGCTATCCCTATACTTGCCTCATTTAACGCTTATTCATGGTGATCAGTTCCTAAATGTGGAATGTTTGGGTCAAAAGATATGTATACTTCAAAAATTCATAAATATTGCCAAAATGCCCTCCACAGAGAATACAGAGAAATTTACTTTTACACACACAAAAAAATTTTTAAATGTCACTTTATTTTTTACTACTCTGTTTGCTCTCATGAAAATCATAAAATTGGAGATAAAAGCAGACAAAATAGAGAATACTGTAAATTGCTAGCGACCCTGTCATAGGGATATGGAATCCACAAAGTCTCTGTTTTACCTATTTTCCTCATTTGGTTTTGCTTTTTTTCCCCTAAACACCAACTTTCAGAAGTAAAAATCTGCTACTAATTCAACTCAGTTTTTATTTCTCATGTTAGTAAAAGGCTATTTTTTGCTATTTTTCATTGCAATGCTATATTTGGTTGCAGAATTAACTTCTATTTTACACATGCATATTGTACTTCTAATACTGCACTTGATGTAATGTCAGTTTTGTTTTGTATCTTTTTTTTCTTTTATTTCTTGTTATTCTTACTAGATTGTGAGCACCTTGATAACAGGCTTCATCTCATTCATCTTCATAAGAACACTTAACACAGTGCCTGGATTTCTAAGTTGGCTAAATAGGATTTGATTGGCTGTCTAGAGAATTTACAGTTTACACATTTTACAACATTATTTCTGTCAGAAAATATGACATGAATAACAAAAATAATCTTTCAAAATTTTGGTGCCATATTTTTGTAAATCATTAATCATCCAACAGTATATCAGTAACTGTTATATATGGAGTACAGTTCTTATCATTTTAGAATTAGTATTTCAGTTGGAAATTGCTATATTAAGTAATGTTGATAGCAATATTCTTCTAAGTTGAGAATTTTATAAGTATTGATTAATCTTTAAGGTATTTAAAAAAGTTTTTAAATAAAACATTTCACAAATAACATCTAATAGAGTGATATAAGAAATGTTATTAATAAGACTTTGCTTGAGTTGGTACAAGTATTATTTAAAATATTATAGGAGGGGCCAGCCCCGTGGCTTAGCGGTTAAGTGGTCGCGCTCCGCTACTGGCAGCCGGGGTTCAGATCCCGGGCGCGCACCGACACACTGCTTCTCTGGCCATGCTGTGGTCGCATCCCACATATAGCAACTAGCAGGATGTGCAACTATGACATGCAACTATCTACTGGGGCTTTGGGAGAAAAAAAAAAAGGAGGAGGATTGGTAATAGATGTTAGCTCAGAGCCGGTCTTCCTCAGCAAAAAGAGGAGGATTAGCATGGATGTTAGCTCAGGCTGATCTTCCTCACAAAATAAATAAATAAATAAATAAATAACTGTTTAAAAAAAATATTATAGGAACTTGTTAATTGTTGATGGGTACATATTCCTTACAGATCTTTAATTCTTAGGTATAGAATAACTTAGTGAGTGAAGTTTACATTTCTTTTGTTTTCACAATATCTATAATATTTTTTTCATAATTATCCAAATGCTAGTGACCTCCAAATTTGTATATCCAACTCAGACCAATTATCTAAGCTCTAGGGTTATATATCCAACTATTTATTTGACCTATCCAGTTGGATGTCTCAAAAAATGGCTGAAAACCCACATATTCTGAATCCAAGTACTAGAACATAAGCTTTTTGAGAGCAGAGATTTTTGTCTTTTTTGTTCTTTGCAATATTCTCATTGACCAAAACAGTGCCTAGTATATATCATGCACACAAGTAAGTTTTTGTTGAACACTTTTATTCAATGATCTCATGATATCCCTTTCCAGACCTTGTATTCTTTCAGTGTTCTGCTTATCGATGCATGACACCACCATCAATTTGAATAAGCCATAAGCTTAGAAATCATTCTTAACACCTCTTTTTTTAGTGTCTTCGCCTTCCATTACAATACAGTACAAAAATTCTTTAATTCTGTTGTCCTATCTATCTACTTTGTCTTTCTATTCTACACCCTACCCACCGGGGTGACTTTTCTCTTACCTCTTAGATTAGGTCAGATCTCTTTCTGATATATATCAAGTATATTTCCTTCCATCAAACATATTACGGTCTGTAGTTGTACATGTATTTGAGTGATTGATTGTATCCATCCCACTCCTACCCTCCTCCCACATTTGACTGAAAACTATAAGAGGGCAAGGATTATTTATGTTTTGATTCATTTTTTTATTCCCAGAGCCTGATATAAAAAACACATTTAATAAATATTTTTGGAGTAATGAATGAAATTTATATCAATATTCCTAAATACTATTCAAGTTTAAATAGATTTTAGTTTGGACTTATTTTATTGGATAAAACTAATTAGTTACAGTTAATGGAAACCCCATAGGAATTATTTTTAATTATTTCATATTATCCTCTATAAAATATAGATCTCTATGAATGTTCTTTTTATACAAGCATTTTGGTTATTAGCTGTAAGTTTATAATTTTATTTAGTTCCAACATGAATGCTTTGTGGGTCAAATGTATGGGAAATAATGCTATATGCCTTTGGGACTTTTAAATTTTTCTGTAATATTTCTGTTTTCATGTTTGTGGAGAAAATCCACAAATCTGAAGGACAAAATTATAGGAACTATCTCAATGTGTACACAGTAAGTAGACTCAAAAATTTACTACACCAATTTGTTCTCTCTACATATGACTGTATTGCCACATACTATTATGGTATTATAAAGTCCTTTGCATGCAGTGGACGTCAATACATTTCTTTTTTTAAAAAATTTCTATTCCTTTAGTTTATTATTCATTGTTTTTATTAAAAATTCTCAGGAGTTACCTTTTTTTTAACATATATTGAACATTCTTTTTAAGATTGCAAGGGCAATGATGCATACATATATATCTTTGAACACTGCTTATAGTTCTTTCATGTTTTTAAAATTTGTTTTGATAGGGTTGGACCAAGTTTTATGAGTTTTCTTTATCGGATCTTCGGGCTGGGTACAACATTATTGACAGGCTCTTTGATGGTAAGTTCTAATGATGAAAATTTTTATCACTGGGGTTAATGAAAAAAATTTTTTAAAGTCTTATTAACAGTCTGATTTCTTCAAGAGTGACTTAACTTCCTATCCTAAAATTTACTTTTCGCTTTTTATTTTGTGGTTTATGTCCTGACTGCCATGCTCCTGTTATCTGAGAGTTCTTACATTAAATTATCAATTGTGGTCGTTGGTTTTGATATAACCCATAAGATTTCTGATTGATCTGTAGCTCTCAGAAGTAGAAAGCTAGAAAGACCTTGTCTTTACTCTATGGGCTTCAGAAGTTTCAGCCTTCTACTGAATTATTCAGATCTCTTTCAAGGAAACTGTTAAAATTCAGGAGTATAGTGGATTAAGGTCAGTACCAAGGATCTGTAGAAACTTATTTGTATGATTAAGTAGGAATCAGGAATCAAGGTATAAATCAAATATTGAAATAGGGCAGCAAACAAGACCATGTAAACTGATCCCCTGAAGGCATCCAGCCCTGTGCCTCCTGAAGACAGGGACAGTCTATTCCCTGAAGTTGATTGCACAGGGCCAAGGCAAGGGGACACTTAGAGTTTAGAGGAATGATGGATTAGAGAAGAGAAGATGTTGGTAGGAATCTCAAACTTAAAAATGTCCCAAACAGAACTCTTGATTTTTGTCTCCTTCTCTCACTCTGCAACCCTGCCAAACTACCCTTCCCTGAGTCTACCCCGTTTCAGTAAATGGCACCGCCATTCATGTAGTTGTTCAAGTTCAAAGCCTATGAGTCACCCTGGATTCTTTGCTTTTTCTCATCCTCAAACATTGAGGGCTTTGGCAGTTTCTCTCCCTTCCATGTCTAAGTCACATCATGATTCTGTTCACTTCTTTCAACTTCATCAATGTCTTGGTAGTCCCAGCAGTAGTTTCTTACCTAGTCTAATTTCTATTTGAGCACCTTTTCAAAAATGCGCCACACAGTAAACAAACATTTTTTTAGAAAAGTAAAATAAAGCATATTATTCCCATTTAAAACCTACAGCCATATTTATCTTCTTTCTGTTTTCTGAACAAGCCAGGCTTGTTCCTACCAGAAGGTGTTGGTAGGTGCTCTTCCTTCTGTCTGAAATGCTTTTCTCCCAAACCTTTAAGTGACTTCCTTTTTCTTATCATTCATATCTCAGCTTAGAGGTATCCTCTTCAGAAAAGCTTTTTATTACCACCAAATCTAAAGTAATCTTCTAGTTACTCTCTGTCCTCTTGTTCTATTGTTTTATTTATTTATTTATTTTTTGTGGGGAAGATCAGCCCTGAGCTAACATCCATGCCAATCCTCCTCTTTTTGGTGAGGAAGACTGGCCCTGAGCTAACATCCGTGCCGATCTTCTCCACTTTATGTGGAACACCGCCATAGCCCGGCCTGACAAGCAGTGCGTCAGTGTGCACCCAGGATCCGAACCCAGAGCGCCAGCAGTGGAGTGCATGCACTTAACTGCTGTGCCTCAGGGCCGGCCCCTCTATTGTTTTGGTACATTAGTACTACCTGCTGTTTTCTTGTTTATTCATTTATTATTTTGTTTATCTTTTCCCACTAGAGTGTAATCTACATTAAAGCAAGATCTTTGACTGTTTTGGTTACTATGTATGTCCTTAACGTCTAAAGCAGGGCCTTGCCCATCTTAGGCACTCAGTTATTGTTTGTTAAATTAATGACATCAGAAATTATTCTGTAACTTGTCTTTGGCAAAAAAATAAGGATAGACATCTAGGATGTGGCCAAGTCTCATTTTAATTTATATGTTTATGAGATTAAAACAGCTTTTAGGGTGCCGGCCCCATGGCCTAGTGGTGTTAAGTTAGGCGTGCTCTACTTCGCTGGCCCGTGTTCAGTTCCCAAACGCAGACCTATACCACTTGTCCACGGCCATGCTGTGGTGGCACATACAAAATAGAGGAAGATTGGCACAGATGTTAGCATTGGGCGAATCTTCCTCAGCAAAAAAAAAAAACTTTTAAATGAAGTATGATATATATACAAAAAGTACTTATAAGATTATAGTTCAATGACATTTTGAGACAGAACACACTCATGTAACCAGACTTTAATCAAGAAACAGAACAGTACTAATACCTCAGATTCTACTCTGTTTAATGCTGCCTTCCAGTTACTACCATCACCCAACTTGCCCCAGCCCGACTCCTGTAGTAAACACCAGGCACCCTTCTTATATAGATTAGTTTTGCCTGTTTTTGTAAAACTGGAATCATACATCGTGTACCCTTTAGTCTTTAGGTTTTTTCAGTTAACATTATATTTGAGACATTCCTCCATATGGTTACATGTAGTATAGTCCGTTTATTCTTGGTGCTATATAGTATGCTATTCTGTGATTATATTACTTCTTTTCGTGGACATGTGGGTAGTTTTCAAGTTTTCTCTTGGTGGACACATGGGTAATTTGAGATTATTATGAATAATGCTGCTATATCTTTGGGTGAATATTTGCACATATTTCTGTAGTAGTAGATAGGATATTCATTTGTTCGCCATTGTTAGTTAACGCCAAATAGTATTCCCAGTGACTTTTTTGTTTATTTAAAAATTTTTTGAGGGGTTGGCCCTGTTACCTAGTGCTTAAGTTCCATGCGCTCTGCTCTGGTGGCCTGGGTTCAGTTCCTGGGTGAGGACCTATACCACTTGTCAGCAGCCATGCTGTGGTGGTGATCCACATACAAAATAGAGGAAGATTGGTGTAGATGTTAGCTCAGGGCAAATCTTCCTCAGCAAAAAAAAAAAAAAAGAAAAAAGAAAAAAAATTGCATTATATATTAGAAAAGTGCACATAAATTTATAATTCAATAACTTTTCATAAATTGAACCTATATAACTAGCCAAAAATCAGTCAACAGAGCATTACCAACATTCCAGAAGCATCTCCTCTACTCCTTTACACACATCAATCAACATTTCCCCATTCTCTACCAAGAGTAACCACTTTCCTGATTTCCATGAGCTGTTGTTTTTAATGTTTATTTTGACACAGAATTTTTCAAAGGATATATACTAATACTTCAGCTTGCATAGAAAATTGGTAATTTTCCTAAATGCTTTTGAACATTTATTTGATTTTTATAATACCACTTTGAGGCAAATATTATTAGTGCCTTTTTAAGATGAGAATACCAAAGCACAGCATTTGAATTATTTGTTTATCATTGTGTTTCAAGCTTGTGATGGAATTAATTAATAGCATCATGTGATTTTTATATATATTTCATCATTGAATTGTTGTGAATAAGAGGCAGATGCTTTAAAATGATATTGAATCTCATGGTAAAAATCTAACTGTATAATCTTATGATTACAAATTTCTTGATATTAAGAGACTTCCACTTTTGTAGAATTACATTCAAAAAAGAGAAAAAATTCTAATTATAAGGGGCAGGTGGCATAGAGATTATGTAGCTGTGAGACCTGGAGCGAGTTTCTTAACCTTGAAGCCTGAGTTTTCTGATCTTTAAAATAGAAATAATAGTAGGCACTACCTCAGTTGGTTCAATTTTTTGAGTAGTTTAAATGAGAAAAGCCACATGAAACATTTGACATTTAGTACATTTAATATATTGAGTAAGCTAGCAATAATTGTTTACTGTTATTACTATTGCTATGTTATAATTTAAGTTCTGTTCATTTTTTTTAGTCCTAAACAAAATGAAACTTGTCTTGAGACCAATGAATTTAAGAAGAAAAATAAGATTTTCTTATAAAATATTTCACATAATGGCTGTTTGTATTTTATAAGTTGAAAGGTACATTAATATTTCTGTATGCCCTGGTAACCTACTTATGAATGAATGACATCTTCATTACTAATGTATTATTTAGTGAACATCCCGGCAGAACTAGAAAGTTGAGTCCTAGTAATGTCCCTTGTTATAGCTACTTACCTGCTATTGGTAGTGAGATATAAGCAGGAAACAACTTTAATTAGTGCTCCACCGTACAGGTGCCCTTGTTCTGCAGGAGGCAGCCTAAGGCACTGTGTCCCAAGGCATATAATAACACTGCCATCAATCTTTGTGATTATCTCTGAGTTTTATAGTAGTGAAATAGAACTAAACTAGTAATGCTAGCAGTGATGTTAACAAGTTAGTTTACATACAATTGTGTTTCCTATATTTACTGCATGTCTGAAATGTAATTCTTACATTTTAACATTACCAATGAACTGTGATTAAGAGGATGTCTCTGTTGCAAAATGAAATAATATCTTATAGAAAAGTCCCATCGTGGTTTTTTGTACCACATTTCTCTTTTATTAGAATAGAAAGTGAACAATTGACTATAAAAATCATGATGTTTAGAAGACCATAATGTGGGAAGGTGTTGTCAAGTTTCCCCATTAATCAGATTATTTTATGAGCTGAGTTTTTCGTTGTTTAAAATTCTGTTTTGGATATGTTCTCCTAAGGAATTTCCAGTTTAAGGAGACAGTATTGTGTGGCAGATAAGAGTATGGCTCTGGTTTCAAAGTACCTCATTCCAGTTCAGATCTGTGGCACTGTGTGACTTTCTGATTTTGGTTACTCAACCTCCCTATTCCTCAATGTCTTCATCTGTATAATTGGATAATATTAATATTTCTATGTTTGTTATGAGGCTTAAGTGAGCTTATATATGTAAAACATTTGGGAAATTTTACTTGATTAATCTCTCAATAAATATTAGCCATCGTGTGATTATATTATTTTTATTAATGAGCATTATATTAATATTAATGAGCATTTTAAGGAATGATTTAACAGAATTAAATATATATTGTTATATTCTATAAATATAACTGGAGCCAGGAATTTACTTAATATTTTAGAATATTTTTTAGCTTATTTCTAAAATCTTAGAAATGAAACTAATAAAAGTATTTTTTTTTTAATTATAGGTACCAAAGATATACAGTGGGAATTTGTACATGGTTTACTTGAAAATGCTATTTATGGAGGACGTATAGATAACTATTTTGACCTTAGAGTTCTTCAGTCATACCTGAAACAGTTTTTTAATTCTTCAGTAATTGATATTTTAAACCAAAGGAACAAGAAAAGTGTTTTTCCGTATTCCTTATCTCTACCAAAATCCTGCAGCATTTTGGTAAGTAGTAATAATAATCATTTTCAATCTATTACTAGATAGATGCTTAAATTATTTCTTGTATTGTTAAATATATGTTGTTTCTTTTCAAATGCACAAGTAATTATTCACAAATATGGATTATTATTTGTTATGGCAATATGCAGCCTCATTCTCCAAACTCTAGTTAGGTGTCCTGTACAGTTTTGGATCCTTACTGAAGTTTGATGATAGTAGGATATAGTGTGTAGGTGAATCTTGATAGGAGTAACCAAAGACAATTTTAAAAACGTAGGACTGCTGTGAAAATCCAGAATGGGAAAACATTCTGCTTCCTGCCTAGTAGGCGTGAGTGTGCTCTGATATATTAAAAAATATGAAATGTATCCAATATTGCTTAATAAATATCTATGTTCACTTTCTGGCTTATAAATTTAGAGTAGTTCTAAATATATAAGAGGGATTCCTTTTATCTGGCTTTCATGGCAACACATTTGTTTATGTGTATTTATTTTAGCGAGCTGTAGCTTTTTGCTTTGAGTCAGCATATAAAAGCCTCCTATAGTGCCGTCATCTTTTCCTGAAAATAGTACTAAATATAGCCCAAGATTTCAATTCTTGTTTATTTTGCCACAAACCTCTATTTATATAAATGCCCAAATAATTTTTTATTACATAGGGTATTATAATTATACATTTCTTCATGAATTTCCAAGGGATGTGTGTGTGTGTGTGTGTGTGTGTGTGTGTATTCAATTATATAGTTCTTCTCTCAGGATTGTACCTTTTTCTCTCATCCGTATATTTTTCAAGAAAATTCCTTTGTTTCAGTTACATAATTGTCAAAAAACAAAAGCTTAAAAACCAATATTAAATATGTTACTCTTATTGAATATTACATCTATTATGTTATTAAGTATCCCATCTGTTTTGTTTTTTAGTGTCTTTCATTCATTTACTCATTCATTCAATAGCATGCACTGAACATCTGCTTAATGATAGCTCTGTTCCAGACATTGTGGATCTCAAGATGCATCTCTGGAGTTGACTTTCTAGTGAGAGAACCTTAGAGTGAATGAGCAAACAGTTATATCACATAGTTATTTATTGTATACTTGTTTCAGATAGTGTACCTTGACAAGTCTTCTGTCTCTACTGTTTGAGGTTTAAATTGAAAAATAAAATTCATACAGAAAAGTGTACATCATAAATGTACAATACAATGGATTATTATACATTGAACACATGAGTGTGACAGCACTGGGATCAAGAAACAGAACATTATCAGCTCCCCGGAAGTCCTCCTCATGTTCCCTTCTAGTTACTACCTCCCCTACAAAGGATACATTATCCTGATTTCTAACAGCGTAGATTAGTTTTGCCTGTTTTTGTGCTTATTGTAAATAGTATAATTTGGTATATATTCTTTTGTGTCCAAGAGAGGATAAATCAGTCTGGATATGTAGCTCTATTATTTAGGAAACTTGTCAGTGTACGTATAGTCCTAGGTAGCGAGAAGACTGTAGCCAGTCTGGATGAGAAGATTTCACAGCCATTTTGAAATGAGCAAAGTGTATAAATACAAAGAGTAGTAGTTTTAAATTTATAGGATGATTTATGAGAATCAATGTTGAGCTTTCTGTCTAATTGAGTTAGATAGAAGGAGGAAGCCAAGAGTTTCCCAGGAGGATGAGAACACATACGCCCATACACATACACATATATAAATGCATACATATGTATATATACACTCACGTATACATACATATACATTTATCCATGTATTCGTTGTGATTGAACATCTTGAGGAAGTTTACAAATGTTGAGCTATAGGTGAGTAAAACTTTCAAAGAACAGCATGTCTTTGCAAAATTTGATATATTTATAGGTCCCAGGCTTCCTGAAGTCCAACTGTTTCCTTGGAAATACTTTAGGGGCTGCTGCCAAGGATGAGAAAGGTTGATGGGGGTGGGAGGGTGCAGAAAATGAGTCTTCTTACCAAGAACAGTTTCTCCTACTTCAGCAAGAACAGTTTAGATGCATATGCAATACCAGCCTTAAAGTAACTTGTCTCTTCATGAAAACAAACAAACGACAATTCTCATCTTTGGGCCAAACTGAAAAAATCCTCTTGGTCTACACTTAGTTTCCCATCTAGAGTCATGAGTGAATAACTGTTCAGATGCGTGCTTGACAGATCAACCCTTTGCAATGCTTATAGTAATTCTTGGGATGAAGTGATAGGATTATCAATACTTTTCATCACACCTCACCAGCAAACTGAAAACTATGGAATTGCTTTATGATAAAGTGACTTACAAAGCAGTACTTGCATACCAGAGTGTGTGTGTATAGGTTTCTGGGGTTTCTATAAGCTTTAAAAAAAAAAGATTGCTGGAATATTTATCTTGGTATAAGCAGAACTTCACTCTGTAGATTAGTTTTTAGTAAGTTACAGGAAAAATAATTACAGGGTTTTCCTGAAAACATCTAACATAATATCTTACACATAGTAGGCATAGCGACTCAAATATGTTTGTTTTATTCAATTCAGGATCTATTTGAATATGGGGAGGGAGAATAAGAAAATATACTATCAGATAATTTAAGTGTGAAGAAGTAGTAGTGACAAAGAATATTTCCCATAGATAATTGAGTTAATATACAAACTGAAAGTAAGATTTACCTAGAAAATGTAACATACGAATAACTCATAATTTAATACTTCACAGTATTCATTCTTTCTCAATGGTTGTAAGTTCAATCTTTATTGAAAAAGCTGTTTTTTACTTTCTTATATTTAGGACTACCGTGCTATCATTGAAAAACTTCCAGAGGATGACAAACCTAGTTTCTTTGGTCTGCCGGCCAATATTGCTCGCTCCTCTCAGCGCATGATCAGTTCTCAGGTAACCTAAGGAAAGATCTACCTCTTAGAAAAAATGTTGCTACTGAACCTGAAAGAAACAACATTAGATTTTATTTAATACTAAGACCTCACAAGCTCTTATTTAAAATTTTATTAACACAATAGATTCCAGTCTTACCCTAAGTAAATTTTAAATTAGCGAAATAGCTCTATTTTAATACATTTGTTAAAATTAGTAAAATAACATTGAACAGTATCAATTTCACCTAAAATATATTTGTTTTATTCCTGTGATTTATTTTAAATGTAATTTATACAATTGAATATATGTCACTAAATTTAATATTTTTGTAACAAATACCAGATATAGATATATAATTTGCTTTTTTGTATTAGTTTATAAAAGATAAATATTTAATATTTCATATGATTTTACTCATGATTGAATGTTATAAAAATTGGGGGAAGTATGGATTTTTAAATTATTGAGAAATAGGAAAATGTTAGCCATGAACAGTGTATATTCTAGCTTCTATTGACACCAAATAATTATAAGAAGAACTAACATTTATTGACCTCATACTGTGTGCCTGAGAGTATTTTATGTTCAGAAACTTAGTCTTCATAAACTCTGTGAGGTAAGATCTGTTATTTTTCCTTCTCAATAGGTGAGGAAACTGAGATGCAGAGTTAAGTTACTTACTCAAGACCATAGAGCCAGTCAGGAGCAGAACTAGAATTTAAATTCAGGCTGTCTGAATAAAGACGTGGCCTCTGCACCATGTGGTACAGCTGCCCCTCAGGCATAAATGTAGTGCTAAGCTATGCACCCCAAATTATGAACCCTTACCTAAGGTTGTAAAGTTAGATTTTGTTATCTTGTTTAACTGTACAGTTTTGTATTTTTTGCTATTTTAGCCAGCATTTATAAAATTGCATAATGAACAATATAATTAATAATAAAAGAAGAAAGGAAACATCAATTTTAATGTTCATTCTCACATCTTTGTAAAAAAATGTTTAAGTATTTAAATATATGATCATTTATATAATATATAAATAAGTATAAATGTTCTCTGAAATAAATAAGATCTTAACAATTTCTCTTCATCTATGCTAGCTGAAGACACTCTCCAATTCCTTTTCCCTTCTCATAGTGTTAAGTCAGATAGTCCACGGAAGAATGTAAAGTCCTACATGTCCCTTAGCTTCATAATGTACATGATTACACTCTAATCATTTCCCTCCATGCTTTTTAGCTGACCTGAAATACTTATTTTTCAATACCCCTACCAATAACATTTAGGAATTGTATATATATGTTTGTGTTTGCATGTGTGTGTGTATAATTTTACAACAATACTTAAGCAAAACAGGTTAGAATAATTAAAAGGTCATTAAAAGAATAAACAGTTATTTCATAGAATCCAAGAAAGTGTTTACTTTGGGAGCTTTTATCAATAGAAGTTCAAGAGTCTTGTCTTTAAAGCCCTGTTATTAACATAACATGGCTTCCTCAACTTCTAATCTTAGTAGCATTCAGCTTCTGAGAGAATCTGATTTAGCACAGCTTAGATCAAACATTTGATAAAGACAAAAGAATTACATAGAATAGATATAGTCTCAGAGACTTGAGGGAAGGATATAGGGCAAGAAATGCGGAATGCTCAGCATCTTCATCTTGTGGAGAGGCCTAACAGCCACCTATATACATAGCTTCTATTGCTTCTGGAACGTGCGTGACTGCTATTGACAAGATCCCAGAGTGTGAGGGTCGTCTTGGCACTGAGAAGTTGTAGCCTTAGTTTCCCACCAATCTTTTATTATATTTTAGTCACATAGGTCCAGGGCTTATTATTTTATTTTATTTTTTTGTGTGTGAGGAAGATCAGCCCTGAGCTAACATACATGCTAATCCTCCTGTTTTGCTGAGGAAGACCGGCTCTGAGCTTACATCTATTACCAATCCTCCTCCTTTTTTTTTTTCCCCCCCAAAGCCCCAGTAGGTAGTTGTATGTCATAGTTGTACATCCTACTAGTTGCTGTATGTGGGACGCGGCCTCAGCATGACTGGACAAGTGGTGCGTCGGTGCGCGCCCGGCATCCGAACCCCGACTGCCAGTAGCGGAGCGTGTGCACTTAACCACTAAGCCACGGGGCCGGCCCAGGGCTTATTATTTTAGTGTGATCTAATCTCTACTACTTTGTCTTGCCTTAGTATTTAAGTTTTTGTAAATATTTATTGAATGAGAAAAGGATAACATATTCTGTCTGAAGTTTTCTGGTGACACATACTCTCTTAATATTTGTATTTTAGCTGTCGGCCTATTTTACTGTTTATTTACTTAACTATTTAAAAGTTCTTTATTATCATTTTTATACTTCAACAGCTTTTGCAGTAAGTCAATTATTCTGACATTGTTTTTCATAATTAGAAACATGTATGTATAGTTGTGTTAATAAAATTTCTATATTTAGAGCATATTTAGAGGTTTCACTTCAAGTCATATTTGGAGCCACATTTAGAAGAGAACATTCAGATACTAAGAAGTGTGAATGACACTAAGTAGATTAAAGAAAAAACATTATTGGTCATGTGTAACTTTAGGGATATGAAAACTGATGTAGAAGCAGGTATTTGATAATTCGGCATTTTAAAAGCCAAGACCAATGCCAAAGTTGAATAGCCAGTTTTGTGTGAATATGAAGGCTGAAAATGAATTGAGTGCGTCTATACTAGGCAGTAACCACAGGTGGGGTTTATTACAGTGTTAATGATACTTTTGTATAGGTGCTGTGAGTCAGCAGTTATGAGCTTTTTTTTCTTTTTGTAACCTGTTGCAATATTCATGCTGTATAATGTTCTCATCGGCATCAGCTATGGTATTATCCCTTTTTCCTTCAACTCTTCCACCATGTTATAAATGTTGTATGGATGATGTTGCATTAGTCAAAATGTGAAAGTCAAAAGAAAGAGACTTGGGGTTTTATTTTTCATGGTGGGGAGGGGAAGAGACCAATTCAGTGTATTAATTTAAGGTACTCGTGGAATCATATTTATTTGAGATGTCCATGTAGTATCTAGTCAGAAATGTCTAGTATGAATTTGGACTAAATAAACATAGGAGAAAATTCAGATATAGATTTGATTTTTAAAGGATTTGACAAACAGCATATCTGTGAGAGATGAAGCCATGGGAATCAGAGATTAGGGAGCATTGATAGAACAGGAAGAGAAGATGCCTGAAGGTGAGAAAATCCTTGAAAGAATTTTAGCAAGAATAAACTGCAATCAGAAAATAAGATAATCAGGGGCCGGCCCCGTGGCTTGGCAGGTAAGTGCGCACGCTTCACTGCTGGCGGCCCGGGTTCGGATCCCGGGCGCGCACCGACGCACCGCTTCTCCCGCCATGCTGAGGCTGTGTCCCACATACAGCAACTAGAAGGGTGTGCAGCTAGGACATACAACTATCTACTGGGGCTTTGGGGGAAAAATAAATAAATAAAATTATAAAAAAAAAGAAAATAAGATAATCAGAAGAGCATTAACGAACCGTTTCAGGCAATGGGAGGGATGTCAGTGGTTTTTAGGCGGTAGAGGAGGAAGCCTAAGTGCTAAAGATTGCTTAGTGTTGAAAATAAGTCATAGGCCTGACCAATTTTTCAAACCCCTTTGTAGAGCCTCTTCTGTAGAATGTTGGGGGGTGGAAATTGAATTGCAGTGGTTTAGGGGGAGGGAAAGTGAGTGAAAAACTGGGCAAATGAATATAGATGATTAACTTAGGAAGGATGACCAAAACCTATGTCTCTACCAAAAAACTTAAAGGAAAAGATGAAAAGATGGTAATTTAATAGGAATACAAGATTCAGGGAGAAACTGTTATTATTGATGTTGGAAAAGACTGAAGCGTGTTTTTTCCTTAATTCTGTTACGGGACTGTGAGTTACTCAAGGGTAGAGAATGTATTTTTTTCTTGTTTGGTGTTTGGACTGTAGTACAATACTCAACTAAGTATTGCTCTAGTTTTAAAAAAGTATTTTACATTTAAAGCGACTGTAAGTATTGGGTTTTTTTAGTTGATTTTGCGGACAAAATGCTTTTAAAATACTTCTATTAGCTTTTTGAGTAGAGGCCTTTCAAAGTTCCTTTGTTTACCTCATTTCTGGAACTGCCCTTGCCACCATTTTTTGCTCGTTTAAATATTTTGTTCAATACCCAATCCAAAGCACACCCTCTCCATGAAGTATTTGTGTTGGTCCTCTGGGTTTTTCACTTTTATGTGTTCAATTATCCAACAGTAATTGCCTCCAATGTAACTTGACAATATAACTCCAGTAACTTTGGAATAGGTTTTAGAAATGTAGAGATCAATTAAAAATATTCTCTGTTTTGAAGGAATTCAGTCTAATGGGGAAAATAATGTATGAAAAAGTTCCTCTGCAATATAAGGGGTAAAATACAAATGTATTCTGGTTAATTGAGTATGTATCCTGTGAATTTGTATCTCAATGAATGTATGCACTTTTCACTTTTAATTGCTGAAGATTTTTTTACGTGAAGTAGAAGATGATTTTTTTATTGTTTGAACAGAATTTGTGAAGTTAAGACAGTTTGAGTACATGAAGAACACTTTAAAATTAAGCCAAATTAAGCTCTACCAAAGAAATCTTTAAAGCAGAAATTATACTTCTCTTATAATTTCAGAGTTATGAATGTTTCAAATTTTACCTTTTTTATAGTGAAGATTTCTTGTTCCCGCAGCTTATTGTTTTATTAAACAAAACAGATTTTTTTGTTTGAGAAAATGAAAGCTAAACAAAACTAAGTTTAATATTCAAAATCATGTTCTTTCCTCAAATAAGCTTTAAACTGTTATCATTAATGTGTGTCCTTGTTTAGCAAGATGAGGCAGTATCTTCTGTAGGTGACATATATGTTGATTTTTGTCTGCCCAGACATATGAAATACTTAAAATAACACTCAAGAAATAATAGCTCCCATTATTTTGTGTGGTTCTGGTGAGATTGTTAATGACAATGCCATTCTCCTTCGTCTCTTTCACATCCCTTCTCGTCTTGAACCAAAACTGAGCCAAAAACAGTAATCTTATCTCCTTGGTGAAGATAGAGTGTGGCACCTGCAAAGTGACTCCGATTCCTTCCCTGGATTGATGATCAGACACTGAGACCAAAATTGTGCTCTTTTCATTGGATTAGATAAGTTGGAATATTAGAACTCTATTCCTGATAGTGGCCATACTGGGCGTGAAAGAAGGAAGACCATCGTAATCCACAATAAGTTAACCTCAGGGATAGAAAGAAATGTAAAGAGCATTGTTCTACTCTTACATCGACAGAAGAAGCCAGACAAACCAAGTTAAATGACTTTTCTTGAACCTATCAGAGAGATGAGATTGCAGAGCAACAACTAACTGAAATCTAAGGAGAGACAAGTGCCTGCAGGTGGTGACAAGACACAAGCATTTGATTACCTGGAGTAGGTGCTGCCAGGTGCTGGTGAGAATTCAGCTGGAATAGTTAATGAATTGGTTAAGGCCAAGTGCAGGCTGCTAGAGAATGAAGGCCCAGATACGGAGTGAATTCTCACCTCTTGCGGGCTTTTTCTCCATGGACCCCCACCTGATGAAAGTGCTTAGAAAGCTTCCTTTGTGGTGGTGGCCTGGGGGAGGGGAACAGAGTCACTTTGGGAGGAGGAGGGCCATGAAACTCTGCCTCTGTCTGCCTTATGGAACAAAAGACTTAATCTGTGAGGAGAGGGGCAAAAACCAAAACAAGGGAAAAACCACTGTTGCCCTTAGGGCACTGGTGAAAACAGTGCAAGTGGGAGAAGGAAATAGGAAAAAAACTTTCTCTCTCTGTTAGGGGAAGGAATCTGTGCCCCAATTACAGTTTGGAGGGGGAGGAGCAATGAGAAGTCTGCATCCGAGAGACTTAGGGACACAGTGTCTACCTAAGACTGAAGCTTAATCAGAACAACAAGAATGCTGCCATCCCTCATCCCCCACCACCAGGCTAATAAGTGTCAAGTAATAAGTGGCAATGATTCCAGTGGCGGAAGGGTTGTAAGAATGCAGACAGACCCTGTCTGAGGTATAATAGCAAACAGAAAAAGCCCTCTAGACCTGTGGGAGGGCGTAGAAATTTGTGCTAGGCCCAGAACTACAGCTGGGACAGGGGAAGAGTCTCTGAGAAGGCCGTATCTCCAAGACCCGTAAATATAGTGTCTATCTAAGACTGAGGCTTAATTAGAAAAACGGAGAATGGGCTAGTAAACATTGAGTAGTAAGTAACAGTTTTATACTGCTGAGAGAGTCACAAGAGATAGACCCTCTCTGAGGTACAGAAAAAGAGAAGACCTAAACATGAGAATGGAGCAGACGTTGATAAAAACCCACTGCCAATCCAGCCCCCAGCCTTAATAAAAGGTATCTACAGAGGAATTTGAACCCTGTGGTATACTAAGGGTAACTCTAGCAACAGCAACTCTCAAATGTAGCCCAACTCCTGACTTAGTTAATACAAACTCCCTCACTAAAGGACTAACAGAAGGAAAGGCGTGCCCATTTCCAAGCATTAAACTACCTTAGCATCTACTGGTCTACACAAAATGTTCATCTCTTGACAAAACATTATAGGACATATGAAAATGTAAGAAAAGATAACATAGTCTTTTGGGAATTTTGTCTTTTGAGAGACAAAACAATCAATAGAACCAGACTTTGATATGACATGGATGTTGGGAACTAACAGACAATTTAAAATAATTATGATTTGTATGCTAAATGTTCTCATGGAAAAGGTAAACAATATGCAAAATCAGATGGTTAATTTCAGCAGAGATATAGAAACTATTAGAACCAATAAAATGTATAACAGCAAATAAAATGAAAGTGCTAGAAATGAAAAGTACAGTAACAGAGATGATATCTTCAACAAGCTAATCAATAGACTTGAAGCAGCCAAGGAGAGAATCAGTGAAATTGAAGATAGATCAATAGAAGTTACCCAGACTGAAACACAGGAGGAAAAAAGAGTGAAAGTAAAAAATACAACAAAGCATCCAATATTGTGGGACAATATCAAATAGTCTAACAGTTATGTAATTGGAATCCACAAGTCCATGAAGCTCAAAGAACACCATGCTAGATAAATCCCCACTGCACTCCAAGAAAAACAAACCCACCTAGGCATAAAATATTAAACTGTTGAAAACAAAAGACTAAAATACTAAAGATGGCCAGAGGGGGAAAAAAAAGACACAGTACATACAAAGGAACAAAGATAATTATTAAAGCAGCCTTCTCCTCAGAAGCCATTCAAGTCAGAAACAATGGAATGGTAACTTTAAAGTGCTGAACGAAAAGACTTTCAACTCTGAATTCTATACCTAGCAAAATATCTTTAAAAAATGAAGAAATAAAGTCTTTCTTAGACAAACAGAAACAGAATTTATTGCCAGAAGATTTACTCTCTAAGATTGTTACAGAAGTTTTTCAGGCAGGAGAGTTGTGATACCAGACAGAATATTGGATCTACACAAAAAAATGAAGAACTCTGGAAATGGAACAAATGAAGTTTAAGCTAAAGTTTTATTTTAATTTCTCTGAAAGATAACTAACTATGCAAAGCAAAAAAAGCAGTAGCAATCTCTTGTGTGTTTATAGCATATGTAAAAGTAAAATGAGGAACAATAGCACAAAAGTTAGGAGGAAGGAACTGGGAGTATACCTCCCAGTAAGGTCCTCTGTAAGGTCCTTACAGAGCATGTGGAACAGTGTAATAGTATTTGAAGACTGACTCTGATTAAATCAAGATATATACTATGAGCCCAAGACAACCATTATTTTTTTTAACAAGTTATAAATAATAAGTTAATAGTGGAGATAAATTGAAATAATGAAAATGCTCAATTGAGGACTGGAATTGTATATTAGCATATTTTATGACCTTTGAGAAAATAATATTTTTATCCAGATTGCAAGTAATGTGCTGTATAGAATCAACTGAATGTAGAATACTGTAGGGGAGGAAGAAAATATTTGTCTTCCATTCTTCTAGATTCTCAGCTGGGGCTTTGTAAGAAAAGACAGATTAACAAGACAAAAGCATACAGGTTTATTTAATATAAGTTTTACGTGACTTGGAAGCCTTCACAAGGAAATGAAGACCAGTAAGAAGCCGTTAAACCTGAGCGTTTTTATGGCAGCTTTGCTGAAGAGTGGAAAGCAATGGGAAAAGGGGATAGCACAAGGGGCTATGAACTAAGAATAGTGAGCTGGGAGAAACTTAGCAAGGCTATTTATTCAGATTTCTCTCCGTGTCTTCTGTCTTCAGAGGTTAGGATGCTCCTTTCCTCCAGATTAATGAGGACACCTCTCACAAAGGGTATTACGAACTGCTTCAGGGGAAGGTCGGAGAGTCCTTCCTGTACCTGCTGTTTCTCAGATTCCTTTAGTGTGAAATACAGTATGCCAAGGTGCCATATTTTGAGATAATGTGTCCTGTGTTGTTAATCTAAATAGTGAAAATGTCTTGAGTAAGCCACAGGTTTAGGAAAGATTTTTAAGACCGTGGGAGACTTGAACATGTTTGTTGACTGAGATAAAGCAACCAGTGTAGAGGTAGAGATTGGGTATGTGAGAGGTGGAGTGACTTATACAAACAAGGTCCTATAGGAGACTTGGGCAGATATGTTAGCCTTGTAAAGCAGAGAGGATAATTCTTCCTTAAAGATGAGATGAAAAAGAATATGAGTAAACAAAAAGAGGTATTTTGAAATAGATGAAATTTGAAGGCTCTCATGCCCTTGGTTTCCTGGATCTTCTCATTAAAGTGTGAGCTTAGAAGTTTAGGAAAGTGGGAAAAGTTTAGATAAGTCTCTGTGGTTAGGGTTTGTCAGAGGGAATCTGATAATGCTCAATGAGAATGGATGGCATGAATTTGTAGTGAAATGTCTTATTCTTACTTCCTTTCTTCAGTATCTAATTGTTTTCTAGTTGCTGGTAACATCTGTTTTTTGTCTCGTACTTATAATGATTTTTAAAGATACTTTTTGTCTTTATAGATCATTAGCTTTAATTTTATATTTAGACTAGTTTAGTGCTGATGTGAATTATTCTCAAGCCATTTCACTACTGAGATTTATTAAAATTTTATCTCTAAAAATATTAACATTGTCAGTCTTTTTACTATTACCCATTCTAGTGGGTGTGAAATGGTATTTCATTGTGGTTTTAATTTACATTTTTCTGATGACTAATAATATTGAGCAACTTCTAATGTGCTTATTGATTATTTGTATATCTTTTTGTGAAGTGTCTCATCAAATCTTTTGTGCATTAAAAAAAAATCCATCATTGGTTGTCTTACTAATGAGTTGTAAGGGTACTTTATCATTTCACCTATTGAATTACCTTGGCTCCTTTGTAAAAAATCAAACCGTGTATATTGACCGTGTATATGTGGGCATATTTAATGGACCCACTACTATTCTGTCCATTTGCTCTGTATGTCTATTAGTATGTTAAAACATGTCTTGATTACTGTAATTTTGTGGTCAGTCTTTAAATCAGATAATCTAAAGTCCTCCAACTTTATTCTTCTTTTTTAATATTGTTTTAAAATCAGTTTGTCAATTTCCACTAAAAAACTTACTGGGATTTTGATTGGGATTCCATTGAAACTGGAGATCAATTGGAGGAGAATCGAAGTATCAGTATTGGGTTTACAGAGCTATAAACATGGCGAATTTTTTCAATTTTTAGGTCTTTTAAAATATATTTCTGTGATCTTTTTGAATTTACTTATCTTTTCTGATGCTATTTTAAATAAGATTGTTATTCTGTGACCTTGCTAAATTAAATTACTAGTTAAATAACTTTTTTTGTAGCTTCCTTAGGTTTTTCTATGTAAACAATCATGTTGTCTGCAAATAAGGACAGTTTTACTTCTTCCTTTCCAATCTGTTTGTATTTTATTTTTCTTGCCTTTTAAATGTGACTAGGATCTCCAGAAAGTGGTGAACAGCAGGAATAGACTTTGCCTTGTCCTTATCTTAGAGAGAGAGCATTCTGACCATTAAGCGTGATGTTAGCTGAAGGTTTTTTTATAGATGTCCTTTATCAGATTGAGAAAGTTTCCTTCTGTTCTTACTTATGATCTTATGTCAAGTGCTTTTTGTACATCTACTGAGATGATTATATGATTTTTTTTCTCCTTAATTCTGTAAATATGATGATTTACATTGATTTTCAGTGTTGAAGCAATCTTTCATTCCTTGAATAAACTCCATTTCCTTGCTGGATTTAATTTGCTTATATTTTGTTAATCATTTTTGCATCTATGTTCACAAAAGATATTAGTGTTTCATTTTATTTTCTGTAATATCTTTTGATATTTTTGATAACTTTTCATATTAGAATCATGCTACCTCATAAAATGAATTGGAAAGTCTTTCTTCCTCTTGTATTTTTTGGAAGCGTTTGTGTAGGATTGGTATTTCTTTCTTGGATGTTTGATAGAATTCACCAGTAAACCATCTGAGCCTGAAGTTTCTTTATTAGATAGTTTTAAAATTACAAATTTGACTTCTTTCATTTTTATGTCTAGTCATTTTTATTTTATTTTTCCTATGTCAGTTTTGGTTCTGTCTATCTATCTATACCAAGGAATTTGTCCATTCATCTAAATTATCAAGTTTATTGGTATAATGTTGTTCATTACTTTTTTTATTATCCTTTTAATATAGTCTTTGTGTTATTCTTGTGTTTGTTTCTCTACTTAATATGTCTTTTTTTCCTCTGGCTTCTTTATATATTTTCTTTTCATAACTGATTTTCAATAGTTTGATTATAGTGTATATTTCTTTTTATCTTACTATTCATGTTCATTGAGTTTCTTGAACCTGTTGTTTTATAATTTTCATTAAATTTGGAAAAAAAATTTTGCCCACGATTACTTCTGAAATTTTTATTATGTGCTTGGTACTATCCTAATGCTCAGTGGGATTCTCTTTGTTTTTTGAATCTCTATCTCTATGCATTGATTTTGATAGTTTCTTTTGCTATTGATAGAGGGCTTCAGAACATTAGGCTTAATGCCTTCTATAGTATTACCTAGGGGAGAGGTCTCTTTGTAGTTAAGGACGTCTACTACCATATTAGGAAATTCTTGCCATGCCATTGTTATTTATTTTCACATATTCTTTCTTACTGCATCATTGAACCAATAGCAGGCCTGGACATAGTCTACCAGAAGCCTCAGAAAGATGGTGGCAATATGGTAACATGACATAGCAATTTCATGTCTAAATGTTTATTCTTAGTAAATAATCAGACATAAAGGTACAGGGATACTCATTGCAACATTATTTACATAGCAACATTTTATAAAATCAAAATGGCTAACAATAGGAGAGTGGTAAAATAAGTTATGGTATACTCACTAAAGCACCAAACCCTTTAAAAATCATATTTTAGGGCAGTGTTCTTAACCTTTTCTTTTTCGTAATGGACATGTAAAATTGATAAGGAACTCAAAGCTTTAACCAGATTGGTGAAATTTTTTTTTTTTTTTTTTTTGGTGAGGGAGATCAGCCCTGAGCTAACATCCGTGCTAATCCTCCTCTTTTTTTTGCTGAGGAAGACTGGCTCTGAGCTAACATCTATTGCCAATCCTCCTCCTTTTTTTTCTTCCCCAAAGCCCCAGTAGATAGTTGTATGTCATAGTTGCACATCCTTCTAGTTGCTGTGTGTGGGACGCAGCCTCAGCATGGCCAGAGAAGCAGTGTGTCGGTGCGCACCTGGGATCCGAACCTGGGCCGCCAGTAGCGGAGCGCACGCACTTAACCACTAAGCCACCGGGCCGGCCCCACATTGGTGAAATCTTAAAGTAGTATCAAGTATTTGAATCAGTCAAAGTAGTATCAAGGTTATCTACTTGGTTCTTTGAAAGCTGCTGTGCACAATAACCATATGCACTGATCTGTACCAGTAACACCAGCTGCCGTCTGTATACCAGACTTCTTTGTGGAATCACTCATTCAAAATCTTGGCAGTAGATATGTAAGCCCTAAATTATCCAAATAATTCTGTTGCTTTCTATTTCTTTCTCAGATTTGTCTCCGTGTCCTTGTAACAGCAACAGATTCACATCTTTACAGCTTCTTTTTGCTTTTCTTTCCCTCTTTTTAAATTCAACAGTTAACCTACGATCACAGATGTAGATTATTTAAAGTAATCACCAAACTGACATAATTGTCTTTCTAGCTAAGTTAAATCCCGGAAAATCTCTCTCAGGGTAGCGGTGTTGGCCACTTACCTGAGGATTATCTGGGAAGTTTGTTTTAACAGGTAGATTCCTAAATTTCATCCAAGATCCGTAAAATTAGACTATTTGAGAGGGGGGCTTTGGAATCTGCATTTTGGGTGATTCTTAGGCACCTTCAATTTTGAAAGCATCTGTAGTAGAGTGATGAGAAACTGCAGAAAATTCCTCGTTTTGGTGTTCTAAATGACATGAAATCTGCGTATCAGATTCTTTTTTTTTTTTTTTTACAATCTAGTCCAAACAAAGTCACATTTCTCACTCGACTATAGGCTCAGAATTAAAAACAAAAAACCCTTAGCTGCTAAGGTATTATACTACTGGAAGAGACTTTGAAAATGATCTATTCAAACGATATTGAGAGCGATATTGAGTTCCTGTTGTCGTACACTGGTAAGCAGAAGGCTCAGCAAGATAACGCAGCTTTCTTGAACTGTTCAATTCGCCTCATTGAAAGCTGCCTTCAAGAATTCCATTCTTTCAGAAATTTTTTTCTCAAATGAATGTTTTAAACCTGGGAGTTTCCTGAATTTGGTAACTGCCAGTTTTGCTCTTCCATTTAAAACCAAAAAAAAAAAAAAAAGGCTTTTTTTTTGGTACTGAGTTTGTGATTTGGTTCCATGGCTACGAGAAAAAAATGTCCTATCATTGAATATCATTTCAGACCTTTTACTTAACAATTTCAAGCTGTGATTTATGGAATTAATAAACTCAAGGATATGGTAAAGTGCAATTCTTAAAATAGTCTTCAACAAAACCACTCCCTCACTTTCTCTAGAAATCAGTGAATCTCTAGAGCAATCTGAGATAATTGCTATGAAATTTTGGTACAAATACTTCTTACTTCTGTGCATCTAGTCAATACCCTGCCTGATTCAGAAAAAAAGTCTTAAAAGTCATTTGAATCCCCATTTTACGCAAGCACTTAAATCTTTCTATGGAGATTTTAGATATAGTCAAATAAGACTTGGCCTCTGGGCAAAGACTTCCTTATTCTTAGGCCAGCACAACTCTATCCAGGGAGAAAGATCTTCTGACAAAAGAATGGACATTTTCGTATTCTGTAGATGGTCAGTAGCAATAGTCATTTTTCTCTAGTCACTTCTAAATTCCCATCTAACTCAGAGTAAAAACATTCCTTACGAAGGTGTACAAGCACCGAGGTGCTCAGGCCTTTTACTCCCTCTTTGCCTTTCTCTTCTAGTCCTCTTCACATTGCTCACTCTGGGGCAGCCACACTGGCTACACTCCCCTTGAGTTTCTGCCTAAGAGCCTTTGCATTTTCTGTCCGCTTTGCCTGGTGCATTCGTCTCCTAGATATCTGCATGGCTTACTACATACTTACTTTTATTGCTTTCAGGTCTCTAAATGTTACCTTATCAAATAGGTCTTTCTTGACCACTTTTATAAAATAGTAACTTCCCTCAACACGTAGTTTTGCTTATTCTCCTTAACCTGCTTTGTTTTTTCGTAAAACTTAGGTTTCTCTAGGACCTGTACATGTTTCTCTAATTTTGAACTTTTTACTATATTTTCAAAATACAATCTTCGATACATATAAAAGACTATATATGTAACATTAATACATATATAAATAAAATATTAAAAGCATGATGATATAATGAAACCCGTGAACCAATAACTACCCAAGAACTAGGATATTACCAGTCACTGTGTCATCTTATGTGATTCTCTTTTATCCTATCTGTCTGCCTTTCTGCTGAAGGAGCCATCATTCTGATTGTTGTGTTTAAAACTTTTTTAATAGTTTTTTTTTCTTTTTTTGTGATGAGGAAGATTGGCCCTGGGCTCACATCTGTTGCCCATCTTCTCCCCCTTTTTTCGCTTGAGGAAGATTGACCCTGAGTTAACATCTGTGGCAGTCTTCATCTAGTTTGTGTGTGGGTCGCCACCATAGTGTGGCTTGATGAGTGGTGTAGGTCCACACCTGGGATCGGAACCCGCGAACCCCAGGCCGCCGAAGCAGATCGTGCCAAACTTAACCACTATGCCACTGGGCCGGCCCCATTATAGTTTTATACTTTTTAAATAGTTGTATTACATGTATCCATTCACACACACACATTTGTGCCTAAAAATGAATTGTTTTATTTTGCTTATTTTTGAACTTTATAAAAAGGTGTGTTGTATGTGGTATTTTAGGACTTGCTTATTTCATTCCACATTATTTTTCTAAGATTTATTTATGCTATTGCTTTAGCTGTAGTTTCATTCATTATGATTGCATATAATATTTCATTATGTAAATATAACAATTTGTTTATCCATTTTTTTGGTTATAAACAATGCTACTATGAACATTTGTGTGCATGTCTCCTGGTATGTCTGTGCAAGAGTTTCTCTGGGGTATATACTTAGAAGTAGAATTGTGTCAAATTGCTTTTAGTAGTTGTACTAATTTACTTTCTCACCAGCAGTGTGTAATATCTACATCCTTTTATTCCCACCAGTACTTGGTATTTTTGGACGCCTTCATATTTGCCAATCTAGTGGGTTAAAATGGTATCTCATCGTGGTCTTAATTTGTATTTTTAATTACTAATGAGATTGAACATCCTGTCATATATTTATAAGCCATCTCTGCTTTTTTAATTGGAAGGACAGCAATGAGACAGATGTGGCTGAAGCGCAGTGAGGGAGAGGGAGACAGGTGGGATATGAGGGCAGGAGGTAGCAGGGGTAGAGGGGCACTAGATAACATTGAGCTTCATGAGCCATGGTAATAACTAGATCACTGTGGTAGCATGTCATGTAGAGAATTGACGACAGGGAGTAAGACTTAAAGCAGGGAGACAAGTTAGAAAGCAATTGCAGTAGGCTATGTTATGGCTCAAAAATGGTAGCAGGTTTTGGAAAGGGATTGTTATTGATCAAATTCCTTATTAGCTTTAATTCTTCTATAAAAGAAGTTCTATAAAAGTAATGTTTATTTTTCTATAAGAGCTACATACTTTTTGAGCCTGACTACATATTCATTTATTTTTTCCTAAACGTGCTTTCAAGTTCCAGAACTTTATTATTTTTTTCATAGACTCAATAGCAATTTCATAGCAAAATTCTTAAAATGTGTTATATTTATTCTTAAAATGTAATGATGGTTTTTCTGTTGCCAAAGATTTGAGGATTAATTGCTAGCGTAATAATTTTAGCAACCTCACATTGAATGGCTTTTGTGAGCTCAGCAGCTGTGGTTACTCATACTGAGCAGCTGCAGTTATCCTGACTCTAATGGTTTTTCATCAGTTATTAGAGAAGTCACAAGTTCCTGGTAAATTCAGTTTTTGAAATTAGGAAGCTTAAGATGTTCTTTTCTCTCAGATATCTTCCATTTGAATATATAAACTCATATTTCAGGAACATATTTATTAGCTACAGCTTTGCCAATAGCACCATCAGCAAACAGAGGTAATATATATACTTTGATACACAGTGTAGTAACTTCTGACTTCTAACTGCAGGCAGTTAGAAGTCAGAAGTTTGAATACTCGTCACATTTTGAGTTCTAAGACCATTTCAGACAAAAGCAAGTAAATTGAAAGACATTATCAGTCTATTTAATTTTGTAATATACACAATGATTCTATATTTACTACTTTCGAATGTTTACAGGGACATACTAAGTTCACTAATATTATAAACTTGATTTTTTACTTTTATAGGTTATCATTTAGTAAAAAATAAAAGTATCTCTTGGTTTGAAAAATGGTAATTAAAGGGAAAGAATTAAGCATTTATATTACCTTTCCTTTGTGAACTGTATTTCATGGTAATGAAAGAAAAATTGATGAAAGTAAGTTCTTCTTTATTGAATAATCTAGATAATAAATATAGAAGGAATGATAGTATTTAAAATATCACTATTTTATAAACTGTGATAAAATAATTGATTCAGATAATTATTATCAAAGGTTGAAACCATTAGATGGAAGGTTGATGGGGGAAAAAAAGAGAGGGATCAGCTGTCACTACTTGTACCCAGTCATCCGTCTTTGTGTCACAAAGAGGAGGCATTCAGACAGTATGTGCCTCCTGATGTGATGCAACATGAAGTACACTTTGCAAAAGTATTGTTTCCAAAAAAAGTGAACCTGAATCTAATCCAGCCTTTAGAGCTAATTTCCAGTTAATGGGAAACACAGGAGGTAAAGGAGCAAATTAAATAACACCAGTGGATCTAGACTGTGGGACGTTCTGCAAGATAACTGACTCAGTTTTATCAACAGGTTAATGGCATACAAAGAAGGGAGGGCAGAGAAACTGCTCTGTATTAAGGAGACTTAAAATACGTAACAACTACATGACCTTTCTATGGATACTAATTCAAATAATCCAATTTAAACAAATTTTGAGACCATAAGGGAAATTTAAATGTGGAGTGAGTATTATATGACACTGATGAATTTTGATTAATTTTGTTAGGTGAAGTAACAGCATTGTGGTTATGCCCATTTTTTTTGAGATACGTACTGAGTATGTAGGAGTTAAATACCGTGTGGCCTGGAATTTGTTTTAAAACACTTAAGGAATAATAACAACAAAATAAAAGAAAATAAATTAGGGATTGAAGCAAATACAGGAAAGTCTTGACCATGGTTGAATCTGGATGATGGGTATCTTTGTGGTATATATACACAATGGAATACTACTCAGCCATAAGAAATGATGAAATCCAGTCATTTGTGACAACATGGATGGACATTGAGGATATTATGCTAAGTGAAATAAGTCAGAGGGAGAAGGTCAAATACCATATGATCTCACTCATAAGTACAAGATAAACAGAACAACAAATAAACACATAGAGACAGAGATTGGATTGGTGGTTACCAGAGGGGAAGGGGGAGGGAGGAGGGCGAAAGGGATGATTAGGCACATGTGTGTGGTGATGGATTGTGATTAGTATTTGGGTGGTGAAGATGATGTAATCGATGCAGAAATAGAAGTATAATGATGTACACCTGAAGTTTATACAATGCTATGAACCAATGTGACTGCAATAAAAAAAATTTAAAAAAACCAATTTTTGTGTATCTTTGAAAACGTTCATAGTAAAATTAATTTTACAAAGTTAAAATAAATGTGATAGATATTTGTATGTGTCTCCTTGACCTTGTCACCCAATTAAATGTAGACAGCTTTTAGTATTTTCCCAAAAAAAATTCATGGTGGGAGGCAGCACATCACTACATAGTAGGTGTTGAAAATGATTCACTTTCCAAGCCCGCCTCACAGTTGGAGCACAGGCATGACAGACCCCAGCCCCAGCCTGTGAATAGGGATCTAGTGAATCAAACAGCTGTGCTCTTTGCCTCTCTTGGGACCAGTGGCACTTGAAGCAAGTTCTAGGTCCTGGATAGCATTCAGAGCCAAGGCCAGTGATGAGCCTGTAGTGAGAAATCCACAGCTTCTATGTTCAGTGACAATATCAGCTTCCTTGCTGTTTTCCACCAGAATAACCAGTGTTTTTACTGGCCATAAAGCCCACTTTTCCAGTTTCCTGGTTATTCTGTGAACTACCTAACGTTGTTTTAATGATTATCTTCTTTCAGTTTTTACAGCTTTATTGAGGTTATTTGACATTCAATAAACTGCACATATTTAGAGTATATGATTTGACAAGGTTTGACATATATATACCTGTGAGGCCATCACCATCTCGAGATAGTGAACGTTCCCATCACCCCCAAAAGTGTTCTCTAACACTTTGTAATCCTTTCTCCTATCTCCCTTCCCTTGTCCCAGGCAACTATTTCTTTTTTTTCAGTAGATTAGTTTGCATTTTCTAGAGTTTCATATAAAAGGATTATACAATTAAGGACTGTCTTCTCTCTGGCTTCTTTCTCATTCAACATAATTGTTATAAGATTCATCTATGTTGTGTGCATCAGGAGTTTGTTCCTTTTTAGTGCTGACTAGTAGTCCATTATATGGCTGTACCACAATTTGCTTATTCCTTCACTCATTGAAGGACATTTATATTGTTTCCAGTTTGAAGCTACTAAAATTAAGCTGCTATAAACATTAGAACATTTTATGTCTTTGTATGAACATATGCTTTTATTTCTTTTGGGCAAATACTTAGAAGTGGAATGGCTAGAGCATATGATAATACATCTTTAGTTTTTTAATTAGCTACAAAACTGTTTTCAAATATAGTATATAATAAATATTTTTTAAAAAATAAATAGATAAAAGTATTAGGAGACATGAGGTCTCATATATGTGTGTATGGGTGTGTATATATAATATAATAGGTTTATATATTCTGTCTGTCTTACTTTACTTCCATGAATAACAAAAGTATAATTTTACTCTCAGCAAGTAGGATTATTAGAGCCACTAATTATACAAAGTGCAACAAAGCATCATAATTACATCTCATCAAGGCAGAGATGGATCCAAACATTTCACACAATTTAGTGATTAATACCAGGTCTAAGTTGTTTAGCATTAACCAGAGTTACATATAAAACATTAATGTATATGATTTATTATGAAGTATTTAGCCTATTGCTTCAAATAATATATACCTCAGTATTTGAAAACTGGTATATTCACTAGTCTTAGTAAAATTTAAACATCCTTTGATGAGAGAGTTCATCTTAATTTGCTTATGTTAAAATTGTACAAGCTAGGAGGTCTCCTCAAATTTATTTTCAGGCTTTTAATTTCATATTGCCTTGAAAAAATGATGATGTGAGTTCTTTACATGGTAGAGTGCCTGTACATTTCACTTTTGATCTTGGGTGAAATCTCATCTCACAGATCACCAACATAAATTACAGTTTGGTTCTGTGTGTGCCTGGCATAAACATTTTTATTGAAAGACATGAGAGACAGAAAAAGGGATTCCCCCCACCCCCTTTATCCTGCATATGTTAACATTAGAAAGATACACCTCTGGATATTCTCCTGTATCTCACTTTAACATGTTAGTGTACTGTTTCATTTTTGCAGTATGTGGGAAGATTTAATATGGTTTGTTACATCCTGATGTGCTTGGTAACACATTTAAACATATTTATTGTATCTGGCCAAGTACCCAGAGGAAGCATGAAAATGTTAAGGGGTAGCTGATGAGAATATTGACTAAGTAAACTTTTAAATGCTCCCAAATAATCATTGAAAAAGGGAATAATACTTGAGCTGAAGTTAAAAAAAATAGTATTTAATGAATTTTTATTCATTTCAAATACAGACAAATAGAAAAATATAAGGTATAATATATAGTATATAGTTTATGTTATATGAAAAGTATTATAAATTCTTTTGTTTTCCTGTAAATTGTTATACTGTCTGAGAAAAATGATGATTTAGCTTTTTTCCTTTCCAATCCTTTTACATTTAATTGCCTTTTTTTGTCTTCTTGTGATACTGAGATCCTTATGTGCAATGTGAAATAAAAGTAGTGATAGTCAACATTCTTATCTTGCTCTGATTTTGAAGGAAATGCTTTCTAACATTTTATTATTGATTATATTTGCTATGTTTTATAGATACCACTTGTGAGGTTGTGTTAGTTGGCTTGGGCTGTCTTAACAAAATGCCACAGATTGGATGGCTTAAACAACAGAAATTTATTTTCTCACAGTTGTGGAGGTTGAAAATCCAAGATCAAGGTGTCAGTATAGTCAGTTTCTGGTGAAGACTCTCTTTCTGGCTTGTAGATGGCTGTCTTCTCACTATGTCCTTACATGGCTTTTCCTCTGTGTATGTTTGCAGAGAGAGAGAAAAAGAGAGAGCTGGCTCACATAAGAGCTCTCTAGTGTCTCTTCTTATAAGGACATTAATCTCATTAGATCAGGGCCCCACTCTTATGAACTCATTTAATCTTAATTACTTCCTTAGAGGCCCCATCTCCAAATATAGCCATGCTGGGGGTTAGAGCTTAAACATATGAATTTTGGGGGGGAAACAAACTTTCAGTACATAGCATAGTTTAAAGAAGTTTTCTACTATTTCTGGTGCTTCAATTATTCTTTGCTGCATAGCAAACTATCTCAAAATTTAGTGACTTAAAACAATAATGTTTTATGATTTTTTGATTCTGTGGGTTGGCTGGGTTATTCCTCTTTGGTTTCATCTGAGTTCACACATGAGGCCTCCTTCACTTGGAGAGTTGACTAGGCTGGAAGGTTCAAGATGGCCTTATTCATGTTTGTGGAAGGCACTGGCTATTGGCTGGGGTGACTTGGTTTTCAACTGCATGGCTTTCATCTACCAGAGGCTAGCCTGGTGTTTCAGGGTTCCAAGGCCAGAGCAGAAACTGCGAGTTCTCTTGGAGTCTCAGGTTGAAAATTGCAGATCGCTTTTGCCACATTCTATTAGTCAAAGCAAGTCACAAGATTAGTCCAGCTTCAAGGGGGTGGAGAAATAGATATCTCTTGATATGGGAAGAGTGAAATATTACAAAGAGGTATGATTACAAGGAGGCATAATTTTTCAAAGGCTATTATAACAATCTGGCACTTCTTTGCGAGGTTTGCTGGGAGTAGTTCACCAAGAATATATTGATGAATTTCATTGACCATATTTTCTCCCAATGTTGAAATAATTATTTTTCTCTTTAATCTGTTCATGTGGTGAATTATATTTTCTATGATTGAACTATATATTCAAAATCGTCATGTATACCTTTTTTTTTTAATTTTGCTTGATATTTATTTATTTGCGTCTGTGTTCAGGAGTAAGACTGATCTTTGAATGTCTGTTCTCTTTGGTATAATGTTTTTACTAGCCTCTTACTGATTTGGGGAATGTTGCCTCGTTTTCTAGTCTTTGAAATGGTTAGTGCAAGATTTGTATTTCTGTTTGAGGCATCTTAGTAGAACTTTTATATGAACTGCTGGTGTCTGGGATTTACTTTGAGATAATATCTTTAACTTCTTATTTAATTTTTTAAACAACTGTAGCCCCATTTAGGTTTTCTATTTTTTCTTGAGACTGTTTTATTATTTTCTAGGAATTTCTGTTAGACAAATTTGGAACTTTTTATTGCATAAAGCTATTCAAAATAATCTCATATTGTCTCTTAGTCTTTTCTATATCTGTAATTATATTCCTTTTAAATTAGAATTTTAAAATAAATTTTTGCATTCTCTTATTTTATCTATCATCTATCTATATATCACTCAGTCTAGTCAGAAGTCTCATAATTTTATTAGTCTTTTTGGTAAACCGAGTCTTTTTTATCTGATCTCTCTTGTACCTGTTTTCTACTGTATTAAATTTTTTTTTGCTCTTATTATTATTTACTTCCATCTACATTCTCAACTTCATAATTTGTTAAGTTTGGCTCAATTTTCAGCATTGCTTCTTTTCAAACATAAATGTTTACTGTTGTAATTTTCCTCGAGTCTCATTCACTGCAGTTCCGTAAGTTTTGATATGTGGAATTTTCATGATCACAGTATTTCAAACAACACAGTATTATCACCCCAAAGCCAAGGCAGAGAAAAGCGAGTGTCCCTAGTCTCTCCTCTGCAGGGCAGGTTGTTTTCTAATTATCCTATTGGGTGCTGCTTTTTTTTTTTTTTTTTTTTTGTGAGGAGATCAGCCCTGGGCTAACATCCGCCAATCCTCCTCTTTTTTTTTGCTGAGGAAGACGGCCCTGGGCTAACATCAGTGCCTATCTTCCTCCACTTTATATGGGACGCCGCCACAGCGTGGCTTACCAAGCAGTGCGTCGGTGCGCGCCCGGGATCCGAACCAGCGAACCCCGGGCCGCCGCAGTGGAGCGCGCGCACTTAACCGCTTGCGCCACCGGGCCAGCCCCGGGTGCTGCTTTTTGAGTGTTCTAAATTTCTATTTCCTACCTTTGGAAATGTGGACCTTATGAACTCAAATGAGGGACATTTTACAAAGTAACTGACCGGCATTCTTTGCAAGTGTCAAGGTCATGAAGGACAAGACTGTTACAGTTTTGGGCAAGACTACGGATAAAGAACAACTAAATATAATGTGGTTTTCTCCTGAAACAAAAAGAGTACATTCATGGAAAAATTGGCAAAATTTGAATAAAGCCTGTAGTAGTGTAGTTAATAGTATTTTACCAATGTTAATTTCCTGGTTTTGATAATTGTACTATGATTATGTAAGATGTTAACATTAGGGGAAGCCAGGTGAAGTGTAGAATGAGAATTCTCTGTACTATTTTTGCCACTTTTCTCTAAGTCTGAAAGTAGTTCAAAATAAAAAGTCAACAAAACAAGCTATAGGCCCCTGGGGATAGGCAGATGCCCCAGGGCAAATGCTGGCTTCAGAACTCACCTAGGTCTCTAGATTAGTTCTGCTCTTTGGCTCTAGCGTTTACAGATTTCCCTTGATTTCCCTGGTACATCCCTTGATTTCCCTGGTACATCAGTCATAAATTTTAAAATGTTTTTTGTTGATGGTGTTGTTGTTTATTCATAATTTTTAAATGTACTGTGTTATAAAATTTTCTCCAGACGTTTAGTCTGCCGTATTCCCTAAGACAGAAATATAATTTACTTAATTTCTTTGACAATCCATTTTCTCATCTGTAAACTGGGAATAAGTGTTTATTTTTAAAATCTATATTTCTTCTAATTCCAGGAAAGATTATACTGGAGGTGACTTACAAAAATATAAATAATCTATTAGTATAAAATCGATAGTTGAGGAAATCAGTCAAAGAGAAAATTAGGAAAGGAAAAGAAAATAAAACTAGGGAAACAGTTTATGCCAAAAGAGGATAAAACAAACAACAAAGCCCATGTTCCTAAGGTTCTATAAAGTTGATATTGTTAGATCAGACATTCTCTCTGCTTCATAATATCCAAAGGAAAAAGGAAAATAGAGTGGTGGTATGAGATTTCGTGTCTGACAATAGAAGCACACCAATTGCCCATGAGAAACATAGGTATTTCTGAAGTGTCTCTCGTTGCTCTTTGGAATGAGGCCAGGTGGGATAGGAGCATCGGCATCTGCTGTGACTTCCCTATAGCCTCAGTGCTGCCCCAGAGCACGCCAGTGCGGCCTAATGCAAGCTGTTCAGTGTGGATCGAACATGGGAGTGATGTAAATGTGTCGCTCGTGGGAAATTCTACCCCCTTTGACTCCATTTTAAAGGAGTGTTATTGAAAAAAGTATTTTTCAATTGGTTTAAAACATGAATAATTTATCTGTGCCTTGTAAAAAGATAAATATGTAAGATTTTGTAAAAACAAAAGATGATCCATTGTTGTAAGTTATAGCCATATTCTCATTATAAAAATATTTTATTATATATTTGAACTCCCTTTTTATTATTCTCTGTTCATTAAAGATTATATAATGATAGCATTATTAAGAAAAGCAAGCTTCACATGTTATTTTTCTAGGACAGAAAACGTGACCTTTTCAGGGCTGGTAAACATTTTATTCTTAAAATAGTTTTTAACATCATGTATAAAAAAATATTTGAACCTTTTTTCCTTTAGACATCTCACTGCATTCTTATTTGTTTTTTGACATGTTTGACAAATTTAAAACACAAGTAAGTGATAGCAAATGTTACCCGAGTTAAAACAGAACTTCTTCTGACTACCAACTAGTGATGTTTTACCATCTAGGAAAGCTGATAAATTAGGTGCTGTTGTAGGGTTCAGCTAGAGAAAATGAAAATAATTTATCAGAAAAACAAAGAAAATGAAACACTGAATCACCACAGTTTTTTCAAGATTAGAGAATCAGTCAAAAGCTCTTGAAGTGGCTTCTAGATTGCGAATGTTTAACAATTAAGTAGTGCATTCATTTTGAAAGATTTATGGCCCTTACTTTATTACAAACTTTACTAATACAAGAACCCAACAAAATATGAAATGTAGCCCAATCTGTTAAGAAGAGAAAACAACTTACATCTCTGAAGAAGTAAAACAGAAAAGTAGTCAACATGCTGCAAATGTTGATGTTTCAAATGTTAGCTTAGGAAAACATATATCTGGTTTTTTTAGTATATTTTGTTTATGTCATATAAGCAATGAGATAGCACAATTTAATTATTAAGTCGAAATATTTATGAAGAACAATCAGTGGATACCTCACTGATTTTATGCACGCACTCCATATCTATAATACAATATTTATCATACTCAGTAATATTCTTAAATAAATCATTAAAATATTGACCCAGTTGAACAGAGATAATGGGAATAAAACTTGTTTATATTTGGTCTTTATTTTTATAAAATAAATATGGCTATTTTTATACCTATGCTATTTCTCTGTTTGACTGAAGTCATTTTCATTTATTGCTACTTATTATTTTCTTCATTCAGGTTATTTCACAGTTGAGGATCTTGGGCAGATCAGTAACAGCTGGTTGCAAATTTGATAGAGAAATCTGGTCCAATGAACTTTCTCCTGTCCTCAATCTCTGGAAGAAACTAAACCAGGTTAGTGGTGGAATATTCTTCTGATTTTTTTTTCTTTCTTCTCCCTATCTTTTTTTCCAGTTTTATATCCAGATTGTCCATGTTGGTAAAATTTTGTATTGATCTACCCTTATTAATGTATATAATATCCTGGAAAGAGATGGAGGAAATGATAGTAATAGAAGTATATCAACTCAAGAAGCAGTGTCACCAGTGTAATTTCTCTTATGCTGGTAATGTGCTGTGTCATCTTCTATACCTGCTGTATATTTTACTCACTCCTTGCCTTCTCTGTCCTCTTTCTGTGAAGTCAAAGACTGCTATTAAAGGTGAAATTTTTCTTTTTTTTTAGCTTTGGAGGAGGCAAATATTTCTTGCATGAGACACAAAGGGCACTAATTGTAAAAAGAAAAATTTGACAATTTGGACTTCATCAAAATTTAAATTTCTATTTTTTATTTATTTATTTTTTTTTATTTTTTATTTTTTAATTTTTTTAAATTTTTTGTTTATTGCAGTAACATTGGTTTATAACATTGTATAAATTTCAGGTGTACATCATTATACTTCTATTTCTCCATAGATTACATCATGTTCACCACCCAAATACTAATTAAAACCCATCACCACACACGTGTGCCGAATTATCCCTTTCGCCCTCCTCCCTCCCCCCTTCCCCTCTGGTAACCACCAATACAATCTCTGTCTCTATGTGTTTGTTTATTGTTGTTATTATCTACTACTTAATGAAGGAAATCATACGGTATTTGACCTTCTCCCTCTGACTTATTTCACTTTGCATAATACCCTCAATGTCCATCCATGTTGTCACAAATGCCTAGATTTCATCGTTTCTTAGGCTGAGTAGTATTCCATTGTGTATATATACCACATCTTCTTTATCCATTCGTCCCTTGATGGGCACTTAGGTTGCTTCCAAGTCTTGGCTATTGTGAATAACGCTACAATGAACACAGGGGTGCATGTATCTTTACGCATTGGTGTTTTCAAGTTCTTTGGATAAATACCCAGCAGTGGAATAGCTGGATCATATGGTAGTTCTATGCTTGATTTTTTGAGGAATCTCCATACTGTTTTCCATAGTGGCTGCACCAGTTTGCACTCCCACCAGCAGTGTATGAGAGTTCCCTTCTCTCCACATCCTCTCCAACACATGCTATTTCCTGTCTCGTTAATTATAGCCATTCTGACGGGCGTGAGGTGATATCTCATTGTAGTTTTGATTTGCATTTCCCTGATAGTTAATGATTTTGAACATCTTTTCATGTGTCTGTTGGCCATCTGTATATCTTCTTTGGAGAAATGTCTGTTCGGGTCTTTTGCCCATTTTTTAATTGGGTTGTTAGTTTTTTTTGTTGTTGAGATGCATGAGTTCTTCATATATTTTGGAGATTAAGCCCTTATCAGATGTATGGTTTGCAAATATCTTCTCCCAATTTTTAGGTTGTCTTTTCGTTTTGTTGATGGTTTCGAAAGGTGAAATTTTTCAAAGGAATCAAAGTGCTAAGGAAAAACAATTCAACTGGATAGACTTGTTTTTATATTGTAGAATAGTTATATTATAGATTATAGAATAGTTGCTTTCTCACTAGGCAAAGCCATTAGAGTATTATGATCCCCATTCTTATTAAATAGGGGTTTATTCTCTGGAATTAAAAAAATATAACTTTGAATTCATATGTTTAGTAGTACTATGAAAATGCCTATATATCAAATCTAACCTTCTTCAGTAAAGGAAGTCAAATTAGACTTATATCAGAACCTATGAAAAAGGTTAAAACCTTCTAAAAATTCAAAATCCTCAAACCTTACAGTATTGTAATTTTGAGTTATTATGACTTATTCTCAACAATTGGTTATTGTCAGGAGTTTCCATAAACAATGATCCAGACTAACTAGAATTGCTATTCTTGTTCAGTTCATCACATTAATAAAGCTTTATATAGCTAGCTTGAAGAAAAATTAGAGAACGAAAAGAAATACTACACCCCCTGGCATCCTAAACTCATGCTCCCCACATCTCCCTGAGTCATACAGGTAATCACATTGTACATATTCCTGACTGTGAAGTCATGGCCCTGATCTCCATTGTTCATACCAATTCATATTGAAGTTACTATTCTTTACCCAAATTTTCTTAAACCAACCTTTGCTTATCTTTAAATTAATAATCAAATTTTCATTTCTCTCCTTTAGCAATTCATTCTTTATTTCCATGTTTGGTAATATTCTCCTTCTCAAGATTCAGCTTCTTGTAACAGTTTCCAACTTTTTTTAGTATAAGATTGGCTATTTTGAATTTTCTGATGATTTTCCAGGTCCATGCAATTCTTAAAATTTATACACATATACAAGCACATATATATTCATATGTATGTGTATTATATAATATAGCTATTTATTCTGAGAATAATAATGTAAAATTATTTTCTAAGTCTTCATTTAGAGAATAAGATAGAAATTGAATGATATGAATAATTGACTAAGTGTATCCCTTACTAAATAGCAAACCTATTGTAGAAGTAATCCTGCTTATTACAAAGATATCATCTTACATTCTAGAAATATAGTCTAGGTGGGTGTTGGAGACTTTTCTTCCCTCTGAAATATAAGTGAACTTGTTTGACCCAATTTCCAAGTTTGAGTAAGAATGAAGTGCACTCCATGTTTTTGTCAACTTACTTCCTTATAATTTTCTTTGTCACTACTTCTGAATTTGCGTTGGTCATGTTTTTGCCTCACATTAGATCTGGCCTTAAGGTGCAACTTCTGTCTGTATATTTCACAAGAAATTCAGTCGTTATTTTATAGTGTGGGGGAGGAAAAATGCTTTTTTCCTTCTACCCTTTTAGATTCTCAGCTGGGTTTCTGTTACAAAAGACAGGTTAACGAGAAAAAACCATACAAATTTGTTTAATATAAGTTTTATTTGACACAAGAGCCTTCATAAGGAAATGAAGACCCAAAGAAGTGGTTAAACCTGAGCATTTTTATGCCAGGTTTGATGAAGAGTGCAAAGTTGTGGAAAAATATGATAGGACAAAAGGGGTATGAGCTAAGAGTGGTAAACTGGGGAAAACTTAGCAAGGCCTGTTCATTCAGGTCCCTCTCAGCCTCTGTCCATCTTCGGATATACCTTTCCTCCAGGGCACCTCTCACATGAGGGTCTTATAACCTGCCTCAAGGAAAGGTCGGAGGGTCCTTCTTGCACTTGCCATTTCTCAGATTCCTTCAGTTTAAAATATTCAGTTTGTCAAAGTGTCATATTTTGGGGTAGCATGTCCTGAGTCCTGTCAGTAGTTTAATGAACATTTGTGAAGTTGCAAGGGACAACTCACATTGCTGAGTATGTGGTCTTCTACTAACTCGCTTTCCTTTGGACTACATTCTTTTAAATTTGGGCAATTCCTAAAGATCCTGAAGTTGACCGTTCCAACTGTGTGAAGCTTCCTGGAATATATAGTTTAGTCTTCTTTACCCTACCTGCTTCTCTCCATCAGGCCCATCAGATTTTATTGTTGCCTCCACCCCCACCGACCCACTGTCCGCTAACACATACAGATACCTTCTTCATAACTCTGGAGATTTTTTTTTCTATTATTAGATAAAGTGGACCACAGAAGTGACTTCAAATGTATAAATTATTTGCCTCCTAAGATACAACCCAATATTAGAAACTCAAGTGAATTCTATACCTTTCCCAAACCTTCATTTTTCTCATTTTGGGGATGTAGATATACTCTATTACTAGCTCTCTGATGTTGGATTCTTGCCACAACATACCCCGTTACTACCCCATTCCTACATACAGAGGAAAAAGGGTGGATTAGGGTAGAGGACAGTACCATAGGAACATTGTGGTAAGTGTGCTGGCAGAAGCACAGATTAAAATATATGATGCTGAAAGATTTTATTTTAGGGGAAACACCTTGGGGAGAAGTCATATTGATAAGCTCAGTAGACTCTCCAAATGAGTCATCATTCTGAAAGGGCCATGCAGAGGGGAAGGCAGCCAGGGATCCTAGCCTAAGACAAAGAATCAAAGGGCAGGGTGAACTGTAAATTCTGGAGTAATTTTTCAGACCCATTGTCATGTAGCTGCTTTGGCTTTTGTTGTTCCTCCTAAAGATAGACAGGTGTCCTCAAGTTAAACCTGGGACCATGCCTTTCAGTTCATCCTTTGCGCTGTTCTTAATTATCTTTCTGGATCACATAATTCAGCTTTTCGAAAACTCATTTGATTGCTTAGGAATAGAATAAAATGCCAACTTCTCAGTGTGGGCATTTGTAGTCTCATCCCAGACTGACTGGCTATCTTCATTCTGACTTCTTTGTACCACATGTGCCATGTTTTTCTACACCAGAATACTTGCTGGGGTTTTTGTTGGTTGGTTGGTTGGTTGGTTGGTTGGTTGATTGGTTGGTTGGTTTTTAACATGCCGGGCACTTTTTCACATTTGTATCTGTTCTTGTGGTTCCCTCTGCGTAGATATACCTTCCTCTCTGTTCAATTGGATAACTTTTTTAATAGTGCCTACTAGTCTGCTACAAATAGCTTTCCAGAGATGTGCATTGCAAACACTGTGGTAATAAAGATGAATAAACTATTGCCCTGTCCTTAAGAAACTCACACAATATTTAATGTGTACGTTCACAGAAAAATGGTGCATGTAGGAAAGGATCGCTCTAGCTCTGTTTTCACATTTTGCTTATTATATAAGTCTCTTTTTAGTAATCTCTTGAAAATTTACTTTTCCTTGATTTCCAATTTAATAGTTATTTCTTTATATGAAGCAATATAAGAGTGAAATAATTTCTAATTGAAAAAGATAGTAATTTTCCTCCTTAAGATAAAGCTCGTAGTTACTAAGTAAATGATGTTATAATTTTAATAGAAAGAACATTTTAAGTGTGAGATGATTTGCCATGCTATATAATGTCATTAGTACATAACTAATTTTTCTCTCCGTTTAAGGATTAAGTAGATGCAGTTTGTTAAAAGTTCTCACTAGATGGAATAGTTATATCCATCTGGATATAAATGGAGCTGGCTATTTCTCTTTAGGTGAATAGGTTGAAGAGAATTTGTTCAGAGACTCTCTAGAGAACTGTTTAGGCAAGGCTGATATGCAGCTGATTTTCACTTCCACAGCCATTTCACTTGGTTACGGCCAACCTCTGTTCTGAATGGATGGTCCTTGTGTCTGTTGGGAGGGACCTGGCAGTTAAATATTTTTAATGCTCATCAGTGATCTAACAAGGTAATATAAGAATATGGCTTCTAGAGCCAGACTGCTGGGTTCAAATCCTGGTTCTAGTACTTACTAGCTATATAACTTAGGAAAATTACTCAACTTTTTTGTGTCTCAGTTCTCTTATCTATAAAATGGGGATAATGATAGTATTTGCCTCATAGGAGTCTCATAAGGATTAAATGAGTTAATATATGTAAAGCTTTTATAATAGTGCCTGGTATATGTGAGCATTCTCTGTTAATTATTCATTTTACTTTTACTGAAGGTGTAAAGATTTATAATATATGACCACTACTTCATTCGCACCTTTTCTAAGCAAATTATTTTTATTACTTGTATAATTATACATTATTCAGTCTTTCATTCAAAATACTTTAATTGAGCACCTAGTTTGTTTCAGTGGTTTTATGCTAGGGACTGTGATGTGGGCAGAACAGTCAGGGTACTTACCCTCTGGAGTTTACAGTTGGTTTGTAAGAGATATATTTGAAAAATTAAACAAGTAAATAAATATTATAAATTATTGCAAATGCTGTGGAATGAAAGGACAGGTGCTTTATAAAGAAAAAGAGAGAAGACCTATTTTGGGCTTGATAGTTAGGGAATTTCTTGCTTGAGAAGTGAAATAGAATCTGAGAAGTGAGCAATGAGAAGACGGTAGCCAGACAGAGCTGGAGGGGAAGGCCATTCTAAGCGGAGAGGACAGCATGCACAAATTCCCCGAGAAGAGAAAAAGCTTGGTGTATTCAATAAGCTTGAAAGGAAGTCAGTTAGATTGGCACGTATAGAGACTAAAGGATAGAATGGAATGAGATAAGGGGGATGATTAGGATAGCATAAGAAGTTTGTATTTTATTCCAAGTGCAATGGGAAACCATGAAAGAGCTTTAAGTGGTAGAGTAGCTGTGATCCTGTTTACAATTTCAAAAGATCTTTCTGGCTGTTGTGTAGAAATCAGTTTGGAGTGAGGTTCAAGAAGAAAGGAGAACAATCAAGAGGCTCTTGCAGTAGTCCTGGTAAGAGTTGATGGTGGCTCAGATTATGGTGGTAGAGCAGAAGGAGAGAAGTGGGTGCATTCAAGAAAGATATTGGAAGTATTACTGAAAGAATCTAAACATGGGTTTGGATGTGGGGGTTAAAAAAAAAGATGTGTTGGTTTTCTGGATTGAGTGACTAGGTGGAGGTGGCACTCTTTACTGAACTAGAGAAAACAGAGAGCAACAAATTCTGCAAAGGTAGGGTGGAGTGGGCGGTGATACCGAGATGATCAAGAGTTTAATTTTGGACATCTAATAGATAGTTGGATATACAAGTGTGGAGCTCAAAAAGGGTGTTTGGACTAGAGGTATAAATTTGGGACATATTAGCATCTAGGGAACATTTAAATCAGTAGAAAGCATTTATCATCTAAAGAGAGAGCATAGTGAGAGAGAGAGAGAAGAAAACGGGCTCACTAATGAGCCCTGAGGAATCTGACATTTAGAGTTATTGTCAGGAAAGGAGTGACAAGAGTATTAGTGAGGGGAGACAATTAAAGAAAAGCCCAACAAGCAAGGACAGAGGAGACTGTGCTGTCACAGATACCTTGAGGAGAGAGTCTTTCATCAGGAACGAAATTGTTTACTATGCCAGATTGCTTCTAAGAGGTTAAGCAAAATGAGATCAAAATTGATCATTGAATCACAGAATGAAAATCATCGGTGACTTTGACAAGAAAAATTTAGATTGAATGAGGAGACTGGAAGTTAGGTTTGAAAGGCTAACTAGAGATACGAGACAAGGAGGTAGGAACAGTATGTATAGACAGTTCTTTCTGTAAGTGTGCTACAAAGAAGAGTGGGTAAATAAAGTGATCAAGATATGGGACCCAGTATGTTTTTTCTTTTTTTTTTTGTGAGGAAGATCAGCCCTGAGCTAACATCCATGCTAATCCTCCTCTTTTTGCTGAGGAAGACCATCTCTGAGCTAACATCTATTGCTAATCCTCCCCGGCCACCGGTAGCGGAGCGCGCACACTTAACCGCTAAGCCACGGGGCCGGCCCAGTATGTTTTTTCTTAAAGATGGGAAGTACTAGAGTGCTTATAGGGTAGTGGGAATGATCTAGTAGAGGAAGTAGTTGATGATGCTGAAGAATTAAGCAAAGTTCTTAAAACTTTCAAGAAAACAGAAACAATGATTTTTGCTAAAGGGGTCAGTGATAAATACAGAAATGTCCTGCCTCTTAAATATATTAAAAAAAAATTTTTTTTTCACAGATTCAGGATGACTTGATATAACTGTTTCTCTTAGTGTGAAATGGTCTGAAGGCTTAACTTTGCCTTGCTTTTCTGTTCTTGCTACTGGCTACATAGAATTCTGTCGTTTCAACAGTTACTGGATAGGATAGTTTGGTATGTGTGTTTCTTTTTAATTATTAGCTCAACAGGGAAATGTTCTTCCCACTCTTTACAACTATTGATATAACCCCAGCTACTCCATTTTCTCTTCTCAACATCACACTTCATCTAATTTGGACAATCAAGTTTCAGCTTTCTGATGCTTTTTTTTTTTTGACTTTGCTTATTCAGCCAAATAGGGTGCTATAAAGTTGCTAAATATCCTTGTTCTAATTTACTCTTTATTATCTACTCTTTAGATGATGTAAGAGGCATTTCATTTAAGTACACTGAAGCCTGGTCCACTTTTAGCTTTTTTCTTATCCTGAGTTTTGCATGAGATGCCTTACTATTACTGCAGCTCTTGGAAACTTCAGACTTGTTTTTCATAACAAAACAGAAGTAAACATGCAAGCATATTTTAATTATTTTGAAGTAGATGTCTCAGTTTCTCTCCTTTTTTCTTAATTAAAACTATTAGTTTAAGAGAAAATATATTTCTTTAGAGTGTGTTTATGAGTGACCTGGAGAAGAGATCTGCCAGTGTATTATTTCAACTGTGAGAGAATATTTATCGAGAAGTTTTAAACATTCCAGAATCCAGCAATTCTAAAATTGCAATGAGGGGTTTAGATTAATACTTACCTTAAAAGCTTACCATAGGTTAACTCTTGATCTAAAAAGTATGATGTTTGTTCTTTCCAAAACCTGAGTTCCTTTAAGGGAAATATTAATAGATATGGACTTAATCTGTATACCTTTTCTCAACAGCTAGATTTTAGAATTTTCCTGTTAGGCATAATTAGAAAAAGAAAAAACTGGCGTTAGGAAATTTACAAGTGAGTCAAACCATATATGGAGAAAAGAGGAAAATGACCGTTCACTTATGCCAAGTAGTTTTTGAAAAGTTACCCAAAGCATGTGCAATTTGAAGCGTCAAAATAATTTAAATAAAGCATCTGCATCTTTCAGAAGATGTTAGGACCCAGGAGGAAAGAGTCACCAACCCTGAGCAACAACAGGCAGGAAGGCATTGACATATGCTTAGAGCAAAAGACACGGAATATTATATACTATCTGCTTCTAAGCAGTGGTAATTGAGTAGCATCATGTTGAAACTGGGGTATGGAGATCCTGAAATATTTCTAGTGAATAAAGGGATTGAAAAATATAAATTAAGTCTACAATACCAACTATTACTAATAATTTAAGGCATACAAAAATGTTACTGTAGCTGATTTTGTATGCCTTCTCTGTTTTATGATGGGGAAGAAAAGAACAACTTATACAAAAGGTGAAGACTAGTTAAGCTTGTTGTGACACTGGATATTGTTTTGTTTTCATGAAGCCAAAGACTCACAAAAAGTCATGAGAGAAAATGCTATGACTTCCCAACATAACAGGAGTTTTGTTTCCAAATGAGGACCTTGAATCTCTATAAGGCAAGCAAGAAAATGTCACTAGTAGAAAAATGAGATGCCTGGCCATTTTAGATAGCTTCACAGAGAATCAAGGAAAGGAAATGGCTAAAGAAAATCAGCTGTATAGTTCAATTTTACTGAAATATTAACCTTCTGTAACGTTAATGCTTATTGACAATATATGTAAAGAATGTTAACTCAGTATATATACTTTATTTTTAAAAGAATTTTAATAGGCTTGAGTAGATTGTAAGAATTTAAGAATATTAAATTCTGAGCAAAAGGACTAAAACAGAAGGGATCCACTGACAAAAATAAAGGATGTAGAAAGCATAATGGGAAAGCAGTTTCATTTTGATGATTTTCTTGAAGGGCCAAGGGAAGTATTTAATTCATGACTTTTATTGGTTGCAACAGTTTCGTAAGTGCTCCTTGGAACATTTTTATGATAGCTGCTTTACAATACTTATTGAATAATTCCAGCTGCTGTGTCATGTTGGTGTTTGCATCTGTTGATCGTCTTTTTTTATTCAAGTTGAGATTTTACTGGTTCTTGGTCTAAAGTAATTTTGGACTCTACTCTGAACATTTTTAGTATTATGAGATTCTGGTGTCTATTTAAATCTTCTTTTTTAGCAGATAGTCAACGTGTTTAGGTTCAGAATGCACATCTCTGTTCACTTCCGTGGGTTGTGCTTCCAATGTCAATTTAGTTTATAAAGCCTCTGCAGTGCTGTTCTGGTCTGCGTCACTGTGTGTTACGTGACAGTAGTCCACCCCACAGTCTGTAGAGCCAGCTGGGGAGAGGGAGTGACACCCGTTCTTTACTGTAGTGGTGGAATGGAGTCAGAATTCCATCCATAGGCATGGCAGGCGAGGAACAATGTCTCTTACCTTAAGGAGAGGATAGAAGTCAGAGAACCACCCAGAGCCTCCACCTGGGATGTCCTCCTACTACTCAGGACAGGGATGACTCATGACTTTTAACAAAGTAATTGTTGATGTCTCTCTCTCTTTTTTTTTTTTTTTTTTTCATTTGGAGAATTTTTTAGATTAGTAAGCTAAAAATGTATATAAACCTTTTGGAGTTTAGTTAACTTAGTGATAGGAGGTTACTGGAGATTCCTAAAAATATCCTGTGAAAACCCAGAAATTTTAACTCTTTATTCATATTATGCTGAATAAGTTAGAAGCCCACAAGAATACAGTAAGTACTATATTCAGATAAGGGCCAAAAATACATTTGTTGGTCAAATTGAAAGTAGAAAAAGTGTCAGTGAGTTTAACTCATTTTTCAAATCTGGCCTATTGGTTTCCAACCTTCAACCCTGTTTATATAGCCAAAAGAGGAGAGTTGAGATGGTGAGCTAAATAGATTTACTGCCACAATCTTTTATTGTACAGGGAAATTTTACCCTCTTTCTCCTTCAGAAGGTTTAATCTTGCAAAGAAATTTTATTCTATAATTTTTAAAACCTGTATTATATTTGCATTTATGTGTTTAAACTGTGTTCAAATTGGTTGAAACTAAAGAAAGAAGGAAATAGAGTTCATGCATTTTGGGCTAATATGCAGCTTTTAGGAATCATAAAGTAGTTTTATCATAATCTTTAACAGAAACAGGTAAGAACAAACTGCTTCAGTTTTTGTGAAGTAGTCTTGAATGTAGGACAGTAGAACTGGGAATAGAGGGCCAGAACTCACGTCATACAAGAGAGGAGTGTTTATAATTTTGAAGGTACTACGCATGTTTGAACTTCCTTTTGTGTAAAAGGTAGTCATGGAACTGAGGGCAACTGTCCAGTTAGTGTCTTCTCAAGTGGTGTCATGAAATAGATGGCTTGCGAGGAAATGATGCAAACAAAATATTCCTCAATATCTTGTTGAGTTGAATATAAGGATCACTTTTCATTACTAAGACAGGATCAATGCACGATTTTAGGCATTTAGAACGCAAGTGTGTGTGTGTGTGTGTGTGTGTGTGTACTAGAGAGAGAGAGAGAGTGTGCTCACGTGCTCCAGGACTAAAAACAGTCCTTGTAGTCTATTACATTCATGTTTTTTTAAAGTAAAACACTAGAAAATAAAGCAAGAGTGTAAGGACTCAGATTAAGGTCCATTTATAGGTGAACTTTATGTAGAAATGTGAGTGATTTCTATAAGAATGGAAAAGAAACTTTCCCACTTTTTTCTGCTAAAATAAAATATGTGGTTTTTATGTAATTTTTAGTTTAATATAGTTTATCATTATTTATTATAAAACCATATTGCAAGGTAATATAAAGTTTTATTAAAATAGGAAAGAAATAAGATATTTTTTCCATTCTTTTTTAATGTATAATATAGTAAAACATGGACTATGGAACTCCACTGCCTGGTTTAAAATTCTACCTGTGCCACTTCTAGATGTGATTGCACATTTTGTTTAATCTCTCTTTGCCTAGTTGCCTGCTCTGTGCAATGGAGATAATAGATTGTTATAACGAGTAGATTGGGTAATACTTGTAAAGCACTTAGAGGTGTGCCTAACCCGTGTTAAGTGCTCAATAAATATTAGCTATTATTAATTCAAATTTTAAAGATAATATTAGGCTGAAATTTCTCTAGGATCTCTATATTCTAGAAATGTGGTATCCCTTTAATAACTAAATAATGAATCTAGAAGAATAGCATAAATTTTCTAGTATTTATCTTAAAGATATAATTAAAAAAGAAGCTTACCCTAATAAGGTCAAAGAACCTAGGTTTGTAGAAAAATGTTAATATAATGGATCACTTTAGAATCCAAATCATATTGCACATTCAGAGGGTTTTCAATCGAATACTAATAAAATTGTTTTAAATTAATTACTTCTTGAGCATAATAATGATGATCATTATTTTTAGTTAATGATTAATATGTGAGTTCTGAATAAATATTACTTTTAGTGTTTTTCTATTGTGTTTCCAGGGTATAATATTTCATATACATTTGTATGTGTCTGAATGTGGATACATGTATACCGCTTCAGACATGAGTTTTTTAAATGTGTTTCCTGTTTTCAATAACCTATTGTTAGAATACTCATTAGTCTCATCATTTTTCCATTAAATCAATAGATTCTGAAAGGAAATCTTAATTTTTTGCTATATCATTCTGAAAAGTTTTTTCTTTTAATCAGATCACTTAGTATCTTATCTATAAGATGGAAAATCAGTTTTTTTCTTTTTAGTTTTTTTGTTTGTTTGTTGTGGCCTTTTTCAAAGGAAAAATTTTGGATGTAAGAAGTGTCATTTCACTGACTGGTAAATTAATTATGATTTTAACTATAAATGTAATTTCTGCCAATATTTTGGCAAACCAAGTTGTTATTATCGATAGTTTATTTTCATATCCTTACAATAATAAAAACTATAAAAATTAATAACAAACTTTGTGGCATAGGACTACTACTATTTTTAACATTATCATTAGCATTAAATAGTTAAAGTAGTGCCAGGCACATTATAGGCAATCAATAAATGTTAGCCTTATTATTGTTGTTGTTACACTGTTTTTTATTATTATTAGAAAATAAAATATGTTTAATTTCCTTTGGATGGGTAGCAAAATCAAGATAACAGAGTGGTCTACTTGAGCTTAGCATTCTATTTTATTGTCTCTGATACTTCTAAATCCAGAGATCTGTTGTATTATCTTCCATAAAGTAACATTGTATAACAGATTAGACTAACATATATATAAAATAAAATTTAACAATATTTTAATTGAATAAGTACACTATTTTTTATTCTTTTATTATTCTTACAGGTAGTAAAGCAAAAGTCATTTTGTTATATGATACCATTTTTAAAAGTCTAAAACATAAAAATAAAACTAACCCTCTTACATTCTTACACACAACAGTTAAAACCAGTAAGAATATACAAAACACAAATAATGAATTTTTTCTCCTTTATATCCTGGGGGAACAGTTGCTTTAATAGCATGTGAGGTTACTTTTTATATTTTCATAGGCTGGGGGTAATTCTTCCCTGTTCTTTTCTTATAGAGACAGGTGCATGCAGTTCAGAAAGTTTTAACTTCAAAAAAACCTAACAGATGTTTTTGTCTTTTAACTTTTATAATCCAAATATTTATAATGGTCAATTTCAGTAATCCTAAACATTCTCTCTGTATCTCCAACCCCACCTCACTGTGCTCCCCCTAAATCCCTTCATTTCATACAAGCAATGGAATATATTGATAAGTTTATGAGCATTATTTTTTAGTAAGGTATGCCAGAAGTCACTCTACTTTTTTATTTTTCTTGTGAGAATGAATAATATATGTAAAGTTCCCTGATTTAAGTTCTTGTGGAACTGGCTGCCTTACCTTTCTCTAATTAAGGGCTTTGCTGTTTGTTTAAAGAGAAATCTGTTCACTTAGTGAGCTAATGGAGTTAAGCCCTTTCAGGACTAAGTAGAGAGAGATTCTCAGGCCCCTGTGATGTCTAGGACTGCTTAGATACCTCAGATGTTTACTTTCAAGCAGAGGGCTAAAACCAAATAAATGTCTTTTTAATAGGGAAATAAACAGCATGTGAACCTACTAACTTTTCTCAGTGTTCTGAAATTTGTGTCTCATTGAAATTAAAAGAATCAGCGGTATCCGGCTCAGAGGGCAAGGGGGTAGGGGCAACACACTTATTATTTACTTTGAGGTAATTAATAAATTATCTAGCTCTACTCCAGAATACCTTGTGTTCACATTCAGGATGAAATTAAAAAATATGAAGATTGAAAAGCCAACACTTAGTTATTTGAATAATTATTTCTTACTTTCTTTTCAGCTCATGGTTGCATTTGGCTGTATTTAAGAAGATGCTTTAGTATTTTATCCAACATATTTAGTTGTTTTCAGAAGTATCTAGCTCTTCTAAAAACAAAGGCAGAAATTCTCTATTTCTTATTTTGAGCAATTGTAAAATAAGTTGTATGTGTCTCTTAAGTGATTATGCTTCGTTTGTAGACTCTTTTTTTGTTAAGTAATGATGTTATGCAGTGTTGGAATTTTTTTTTTTAATTTTCTCATTGAATCTGTGCACTGATTGTTGAAATGCAGACTATTTCTTTTAGCCTTAAAGTTATGAACCAATTTACTCACTATATTAGAACAATTGGGCTTTTCTCAAATTTTAAAACTACACATACACACACACACACACACACACACACACAAATTTTATACTGTCTTGTTGGCTTTCTAAGAGTCAGTCGTATGCATAGGCATATGAAAAAGCATTCCATTGTCATGAAAAAATATACATTAGGAAAGCATGGAAGAAAAAATAAACTATTCATTGTAGGTCCATTTTGGGTTTTTTTGTTTTTTGGGTTTTTTTTATTTTTTGTTTATTGCAGTAACATTGGTTTATAACATTGTATAAATTTCCGGTGTACATCATCATACTTCTATTTGTGTGTGGATTACATCATGTTCACCACCCAAATACTAATTAAACCCATCACCACACACGTGCCTAATTATCCTTTTTGCCCTCCTCCCTCCCCCCAACCCCTCTGTTAACCACCAATCCAATCTCTGTCTCTATGTGTTGATTTGTTGTTGTTATTATCTAGTACTTAATAAGTGAGATCATGGTATTTGACCTTCTCCTTCTGACTTATTTCACTTTGCATAATACCCTCAGTGTCTATCCATGTTGTCACAAATGGCTGGATTTCATCGTTTCTTATGGCTGAGTAGTATTCCATTGTGTATATATACCACATCTTCTTTATCCATTCGTCCCTTGATGGGCACTTAGGTTGCTTCCAAGTCTTGGCTATTGTGAATAATGCTGCTGTGAACACAGGGGTGCATGTGTCTTTATGCATTGGTGTTTTCACGTTCTTTGGATAAATACCCAGCAGTGGAATAGCTGGATCATATGGTAGTTCTATCCTTGATTTTTTGAGGAATCTCCATACTGTTTTCCATAGTGGCTGCACCAGTTTGCACTCCCACCAGCAGTGTATGAGAGTTCCCTTCTCTCCATATCCTCTCCAACACTTGTTGTTTCCTGTCTTGTTAATTATAGCTATTCTGATGGGCATGAAGTGATATCTCATTGTAGTTTTGATTTGCATTTCCCTGATAGTTAATGATGTTGAACATCTTTTCATGTGCCTGTTGGCCATCTGTGTATCTTCTTTGGAGAAATGTCTGTTCAGGTCTTTTGCCCATTTTTTAATTGGGTTGTTAGTTTTTTTGTTGTTGAGATGCATGAGTTCTTTATATATTTTGGAGATTAAGCCCTTATCAGATGTATGGTTTGCAAATATCTTCTCCCAATTGTTAGGTTGTCTTTTCATTTTGTTGATTATTTCCTTTGCTGTGCAGAAGCTTTTTAGTTTGATGTAGTCTCATTTGTTTATTTTTTCTATTGTTTCTCTTGCCCAATCCGACATGGTGCTTGAAAATGTGTTGCTAAGACTGATGTCAAAGAGCGTACTGCCTATGTTTTCTTTTAGAAATTTCATAGTTTCAGGTCTTACATTCAAGTCTTTAATCCATTTTGAGTTAATTTTTGTGTATGGTGTAAGCTAATGGTCTACTTTCATTTTTTTGCATGTGGCTGTCCAGTTTTCCCAACACCATTTGTTGAAGAGACTTTCCTTTCTCCATTGTATGTTCTTGGCTCCTTTGTCGAAGATTAGCTGTCCATAGATGTGTGGGTTTATTTCTGGGCTTTCGATTCTATTCCATTGATCTGTTTGTCTGTTTTTGTGCCAGTACCATGCTGTTTTGATTACTATAGGTTTGTAGTATATTTTGAAATCAAGGAGTTTGATACCTCCAGCTTTGTTCTTTTTCCTCAGGATTCCTTTAGCTATTCGGGGTCTTTTGTTGTTCCATATAAATTTTAGGATTCTTTGTTCTATTTCTACAAAAAAATGTTGTTGGAACTTTGATAGGGATTGCATTGAATCTATAGATTGCTTTAGGAAGTATGGACATCTTAACTATGTTAATTCTTCCAATCCAAGAGCACGGAATATCTTTCCATTTCTTTGTGTCTTCTTCAATTTCTTTCAGCAATGTTTTATAGTTTTCAGTGTATGGTCGTTCACCTCTTTGGTTAAGTTTAGTCCTAGGTATTTTATTCTTTGTCTTGCAATTGTAAATGGGATTGTATTCTTAATTTCTCTTTCTGCTACTTCGTTGTTAGTGTATAGAAATGCAACTGATTTTCGTATGTTGATTTTGTATGCTGCAACTTGACTGTATTCATTTATTACTTCTAAAAGTTTTTTGGTGGATTCTTTAGGGTTTTCTATATATAAAATCATGTCATCTGCAAATAGTGACAGTTTCACTTCTTCCTTTCCAATTTGGATCCCTTTTATTTTTTTTTTCTTGCCTCATTGCTCTGGCTAGGACTTCCAATACTGTGTTAAATAGGAGTGGTGAGAGTGGGCATCCTTGTCTGGTTCCTGTTCTTAAATGGATAGCTTTCAGTTTTTCACCATTGAGGATGATATTGGCTGTGGGTTTGTCATATATAGCCTTTATTATGTTTATTATGTTTATTATGTTTATTATGTTCCTTCTATACCCATTTTATTAAGAGTTTTTATCATAAATGGATGCTGTATCTTGTCAAATGCTTTCTCTGCATCTACTGAGATTATCATGTGATTTTTATTCTTCATTTTTTTAATGTGGTGTATCATGTTGATTGATTTGGGAATGTTAAACCATCCCTGCATCCCTGGAATAAATCCCACTTGATCATGGTGTATAATCTTTTTAATGTATTGTTGTATGCGATTTGCTAGTATTTTGTTGAGGATTTTTGCATCGATGTTCAGCAGTGATATTTTCTTTTTTTTTTTGTTTTGTCCTTGTCTGGTTTTGGTATCAGGGTAATGGCAGCTTCATAGAATGAGTTAGGGAGCTTCCCCCACTCCTTAATTTTTTTGGAAGAGTTTGAGAAGGATAGGTATTAAGTCTTTGAATGTTTGGTAGAATTCACCAGGGAAGCTGTCTGGTCCTGGACTTTTATTTTGGGGGAGGTTTTTTGATTACTGTTTCGATCTCCTTACCGGTGATTGGTCTATTCAAATTCTCTATTTCTTCTTGATCCAGTTTCAGAAGGTTATATGATTCTAAGAATTTATCCATTTCTTCCAGATTGTCCAATTTGTTGGCATATAGCTTTTCATAGTATTCCCTTTTAATCTTTTGTATTTCTGAGGTGTCCGTTTTAATTTCTCCTCTTTCATTTCTGATTTTACTTATTTGTGCCTTCTCTCTTTTTTTCTTGGTGAGTCTAGCTAAAGGTTTGTCAATTTTGTTTATCTTTCAAAGAACCAGCTCTTGGTTTTATTAATTTTTTCTATTTTTTTTTTAGTCTCTATTTCATTTATTTCTGCTCTGATTTTTATTATTTCCCTTCTTCTACTTATTTTGGGTTTTGTTTGTTCTTCTTTTTCCAGTTCGTTTAGGTGCATTGTTAGATTGTTTATTTGAGATTTTTCTTGTTTGTTGAGTTAGGCCTGTATTGCTGTAAACTTCTCTCTTAGAACTGCTTTTGCTGTATCCCATAAATTCTGGCATGTTGTATTTTCATTTTCATTTGTCTCCAGGTATTTTTTGATTTCTCCTTTGATTTCTTCGTTGACCCAGTCGTTGTTCAGTACCATTTTGTTTAATCTCCACATATTTGTGGCTTTTCTGATTTTATTCCTATAGTTGATTTCTAGTTTCATACAGTTGTGGTCAGAAAAGAAGCTTGGTATTATTTCAATCTTCTTAAATTTATGGAGACTTGTTTTGTGGCCTAATATGTGATCAGTCCTGGAGAGTGTTCCATGTGCATGTGAAAAGAACGTGTATTCTTCGGTTTTTGGATGGAATGTTCTGTATATATCTACTAGGTCCATCATTTCTTGTGTGTCATTTAAGGCCAGTATTTCCTTATTGATCTTCTGTTTGGATGATCTATCCGTTGGTGTAAGTGGCGTGTTAAAGTCCCCTACTATTATTGTGTGACTGTCTATTTCTCTTTTTATGTCAGTTAATAATTGCTTTATATATTTAGGTGCTCCTATGTTGGGTGCATAGATATTTACAAGTGTTATATCCTCTTGTTGGATTGTTCTCTTGATCATTATGTAATGCCCTTCTTTGTCTCTTTTTACAGTTTTTGTTTTAAAGTCTATTTTGTCTGGTATGAGTATTGCTACCCCAGCTTTCTTTTCATTGCCATTTGCGTGGAATATCCTTTTCCATCCCTTCACTTTCAGTTCGTGAGTGTCTTTAGGTCTGAAGTGTGTCTCTTGTATGCAGCATATATGTGAGTCTTGTTTTTTTATCCAGTCAGCCACCCTATGCCTTTTAATTGGAGCATTTAGTCCATTGACGTTTAAAGTAGCTATTGATAAGTATGTACTTACTGCCATTTTTTAACTTTTTTTCCTTGGTGTTTTAGTAGTCTTTCTCTGTTCCTTTCTTCTTCTCTTGCTCTCTTCCCTTGTGGTTTGATGGCTTTCTTTAGTATTATGTTTGAGTTCCTTTCTCTTAGTTTTTTGTGTATTTATTATAGGTTTCTGGTTTGTGATTACCATGGGGTACGTATACAGTAACCTACATATATAGAAATCTATATTAAGTTGATGGTCTCTTTAGTTTGACCTCTGTCTGAAAGCTCTACTCTTTAACTCCCCTCCTCCCACATTTTATGTTTTTGATATCATATCTAACATCTTTTTTGTGCATTTGTATCCATTACCCTCTTCTCATGGAAATAGATAATTTTTCCTATTTGTGGTCTTCTCTTTTCCCCTTAAATAAGTCCCTTTTCCATTTCTTGTAGTACTGGTTTCTTGGTGACAAACTCCTGTAATTTTTGCTTGTCTGGGAAACTTTTTGTCTCTCCTTCCATGTTGAATGATAACCTTGCCGGGTAGAGTATCATTGGCTGTAGGTTTTTTAGCACTTTAAATATATCGTGTCACTCTCTTCAAACCTGTAAGGTTTCTACTGAGAAGTCAGTTGATAGCCTTATGGGGTTTCCTTTGTATATAACTTGTCTTTCTCTTGTGGCTTTTAGGATTCTCTCTTTATCTTGAATTCTGGACATTTTAATTATGATGTGTCTTGGTATTGGCCTCTTTGGGTTTATCTTGTTTGGTGCTCTCTGTGCTTCCTGTACCTGGATGTCTGTTTCTTTCCTCAGGTTAGGAAAGTTTTCATCTGTTATTTCTTCAATTAGATTCTCTGCCCCTTTGTCTTGCTCTTCTCCTTATGGGACACCTATAACACGGATGTTAGTGCGTTTGATGTTGTCCCAGAGGTCCCTTAGACTGTCCTCACTCTTTTTTAATTCTTTTTTCTTTTACCTGTTCAGCTTGAGTGATTTCTTCTAGTCTTTCGTCAAGCTCGCAGATCCGTTCTTCTGTATCTTCTACTCTGCTTTTGAATCCCTGTAGTGAATTTTTCACTTCCAGTATTGTATTCTTCATTTCTTTTTTTTTTTTTTTTTGTGAGGAAGATCAGCCCTGAGCTAACATATGCTAATCCTCCTCTTTTTGCTGAGGGAGACCGGCTCTGAGCTAACATCTATTGCCAGTCCTCCTCCGTTTTTTTTCCCCTAAAGCCCCAGTAGATAGCTGTATGTCATAGTTGCACATCCTTCTAGTTGCTGCATGTGGGATGCGGCCCCAGCGTGGCCGGAGAAGCGGTGCATCAGTGCACGCCCGGGATCCGAACCCGGGCAGCCAGTAGCAGAGTGCGCACACTTAACCGCTAAGCCATGGGGCCGGCCCATGTATTCTTCATTTCTGATTGGTTCTTTTTTATATCTTCCATTTCTTTGTTGATGTTCTCACTGACTTCATCTATTCTTCTCCTAAGATCAGTGAGCATCCTTAACACTATTTGTTTGAACTCTCTGTCGGGTAGGTTGCTCATTTCTTTTTCACCTAGTTCCTTTTCTGGAGTTTTGTCTGTTCCCTTACTTGGAACGTATTCCTTTGCCTCCTCATTTTGCCTCTTTCCCTGTGCTTGTGTCTATGTATTAGGTAGTCAGCTACGTCTCCTGCTCTTGGAGAGGTGACCTTATTATATAAGTGATACCTTATGAGGTCCGGCAGTGTGCTTCCCTCAGTTCCAAATGTTCCCGGAGTGACCCCTATGTGGGCTACGTGTGTCCTTCTATTGTAGCGTGTTCGTTCTCCCTGTAGGTGCCCAGGGAGGCTGAGCTATCCGCTTGGCCAGCTGTTGTAATGCTCAGTTGCTTGTAGTTGTTGTGGGCCCTTCAATCTCTTTATCAGGTGTGGGGAGCCCCAGCACAGTTGGCTGCAAGTTCTAATAACACATTTGCATTGCAGTATTTCTTTTAAGTGAGCAGGCCCCCATCATGGCAGTTTGTTAGGCTCAAGGGCTTACAATTGCTATAAACCTCCTGCCTTTAGGTCTCTTGTCAGCTTTCTGAGGATTGCAGCTGGGTGGGGCTAGCCTCAGGCACGACAGCACCCAATTGTTTCAGGCTTTGGAAGGAGGGGCAAATTTATGTGGGTCTTTGAGAATCACAAGTCTTCTGCAGCTGACAAGCCCCACCGCCCACAGGGCACACACACAGTCAACACAGTCCTGCCCCCTGTGCGCGCCCTGACCTCCTGAAATGGGCGCAGTCTCTCCAAGGTGGGAGCTCCACACATTCCACCACCGCCCCACACTCTCCACCCACTCCTTGCACATGCCCTGCCCCATTGAAGTGGGCCCAGTCACCAGCCTGCAGAGAATCCAGTCACCAATCTCTGCAGGCCCACAAGTTGCCCTAGGCTTGTTGTTGTGTGGGGCCAGTCCCTATGGTAGGATGCCTGCCCTGGCTGAGCTGGATTAAATCTGTGCTCTAGTGGGTGGGGCACACCCTGGGCTAGCAGGCCCCAGGGAGAGCTCCAATGGTGTCTGCCAGTGTCTGTGTCAGCACGCCCACACCAGGCCACAACAATGGCCGCCGCCAATGTCTCAGTCCCTGGAGAGGTCTCACCTCTCACCGAGATGCGCTCAGAGCCTGTCAGGTGAGTATCTTTTCACCAAAGCACTGTGCACCTTTCTTTCCGGTGATTTTAGGTTGCTTTCTGAAACGGGTGAATTTGTGTGTGGGCCCTTTAAGAGCCGGTTTTAATTTCTTTGCGAGCCAGCTTTTCTAGTGGTACTCTCCAATGTTTTACTAGCAGGCAAAGTCATGTATTATGCCACTCGTCTCGATTGTGCTGGGTCCACAAAATGCCTACAGTGGGGGCGCTCCCCGGCTCAGGGCCCTGCTCCTCCAGGGAGGGCGGTGGACCTTTGGGCTGCTCCTGGGCGGCCGTGAAGCTGGCGGCTCGTGCAGTCGGTGTTTTTCTCTCCAGAAGGGCGTTTCTGCCTCTTCCACTTCAATTAGGATTGTCGTTTGTTGCAAGAGTTCCTCTTATTCAGTTTTCAGTTCTGTCTCAGGGGTAATTTTTCCACGAGTAGTTGTAACTTTGCTGTGTCCGCGGGAGGAGGTGAGTTCAGAGCCCGCCTATGCCGCCATCTTGACTTCTCTCTGTAAGTCCGTTTTGAACAAAATATCTTCCTATTATTTCCTCCAAACAGGTACAAATTCTCAAATTCTATAACATTCCTTATCATTCTTCATAATACATTCTTCTCTATCACTTTTTTATCTGTTGAAACTGTTAAAAGGTAGCAAAATAGCTTCCAATAGAAATGCATGATGTGCCTGGCACATAGTCGCTAGTCTAAAATGTTAGTCCTTCTTCCCTTTAAATATGATGGTCTGTGTTAAGTCTCTTAATATGAGATTGTGTTACCACTCTCTTATTCTACTAAATTACCTCTTTTCTTGATAGCTTCACAGAGCAGCAGAATCATTCCTTTGGCCAAGTTGTGGAGCAGATAGCCTATTAAAGATACTTTCCAAGAGGGGCCAGGCTAGTGGCCGAGTGATTAAAGTTCCGTGCCCTCCACTTCCGTGGCCCGGGTTTGCGTGGGCCTACTCCACTCATCAGCCATTCTGTGGTGGCGTCCCACATACAAAGTAGAGGAAGATTGGCAGAGATGTTAGCTCAGGGCTAATCCTCCTCAAGCAAAAAAAAAAGAGGAAGATTGGCAATACGTGTTAGCTCAGGGCAAAAAGATATTTTCCTAGAAACAAATATGGTTTTATTAATATGCCATTTTTATATTAATTACCAAGTTTTCAAAAAAATGTCCTATTTTGTTTTATATACCCAAGGTATATATGAATAATGGCTTTCTATCAAAGAATCAAGGGATACAGACAAAGGTAAAGGTCCTCTTGATAGTGATGTCTGCGAATCCTGTCTCTCTCTCCCCAGGGCTAACTACTGGGTTTGGTGTTTATTAATATCATAGTATTGTAAATAAAAGCTATGAAATTCTCAAGGCATATAAAATTAGCAAATTTATATTTAAAACAAAAGCTCCTTTCTATTAGCATTCCCTAGCTTCCTCTCAATTTTTCTTTTAGAAAGATGTAACAGCCTATGACATCAGCTTAAGTGCATCAACTCAAAATACTCCCTTTATCTTTCACCCTTGGCTTTACTTACTCTACTAGTCACCAGCAATTTTGCCTTCTATTTCAGTTCTTCAACATTTCTGATTTAAACAATTTATGGGGTATTTAATACATACTTGTCCTGGTTGAGCTCTGCTTGCTCAATTAAGTAATATACCTTTAATTGTAACTAAATTATGTGAAAATGATCATTAAAACATGACTCCTTTGGTTTTCTTTGATCTACCTGATAATTTGGTATGAAAAGGAATAATTGTTACCAGATTTAGGAATATAAGCTCTGTTTGTTCACTAATAACTGGCTTTGGGTACAATAAAACAGAACAATAAAGCAGCCAGCTAACCCGGCAAATGGGCTGCCAGAAATTCTATAGATCTTTTAACTCTTTGAACTCACCAAACTCAGAGTACTATTTTCTTTCCTTTTTTATTCCCTTCTCTGCCCTCTCCTTTCCACAGTCTTATCAGAAATCCTTTCTAGATAGACATAATTTAATGCAAACATGTCAAACCTTTGATCTTTCTAATTATGAATGCTTGGGACAGAGGTTTACTGAACTTGCATTAATTAGCTAGGACTCTGGATTGCAAGTGATGGAAAAACCTAGTTCAAACTGGCTTGGGTCTATAAAGGTGAATTTATGGCTTAAATAACTGAAAAAGTATTAAATTGGTTTGAGTCACAGCGTGTCACAAGGAACTTGAAAGGATGTCATCAGGATCCAGTAATATATTTATTATATATATACAATTATAATATATATAAATATATTCTGAAAGATCTGATGCACTAAAACTGATATGATATATATGTGTGTGTATATATATACATGTATGTGTATACACACACACACACACACACATATACACATGTATGCCCTGCTTTCCTCTGTGTTGGCAGCATTTTTCATTCAGCCTCTCTCTTTATTGTCACAAAATGACTGTACCTATTCTTACCTTATGATCTCTTAGGTTCAAGTCTAGTGGAAAGGAACAATTATTTCTTTATCAGAAAACTCAGCAAAATTCTTACTGCATTTCATTATCTCTGTTTGGTCATGTGCCCATCCCTGAGCCAATCACTATAGTCAGGAGAATGGAATGCTCTAATTAGTTAAGCTTTATTAAGTCACATGCTAATTTGTAGAATTGAGTTGAGTCAACTCCACCAGAACCATTTGGAGTAAGACTTGGGGAAAGTTGTTTTCTGCCCCAGAGAGACATTAGGAAATGATTATCTAAAGAGGAATGAAGGGTTACTAAAAGGCAGAAGTAAAATTTCTACCACATGAAAATGAAGGTATTACTCCCTTTTCTATGGCCATTATAGAGCCACCCCACTTTTGTTTGTTTCTATATCTGATTTTCTTTTTTGCTTTTTAAAATGATTGTGTGTTGAGTCTTTTAATGTTTTACATATCATAGAAAACGTATCTTGGACAAAGACATGATCATATGACAAGGAAAAAAAATACCTCTGTCCAATTGCTGATTACTATTTTATCAGCCATGGGTAAATATACATATAGAGACTATAACTCACGTCTTATTAATTTCATTGAATCGCAGATCTGGAAAGGACTCTAACGTTATCTAGGCCAATATATGAATCTCCATAACGCTTTAAAGAAATAATAACCTGAGAGGTTGGCAAACTACAGCTTATGGTCCAAATCTGACCTGCCACCACTTTCCGTAAATACAGTTTTATTGAAACCCAGCCACGCCTATTTGTTTATATATTGTCTGTGGCTACTTTTGCACTACAATAGCAGCTGAGTTATGACAGAAACATTATGGCCCACAAAGCCTGACATATTTACTATCTGGACTAACACAGAAAAACTTGCTAACCTCTGGTCTAGTCATTGCTTAAATTTCCTTTGGTGACAAAAGGTCTCTGTCTTTCTGAGAAAGACCCATTTCCTAAAAGCTCTAATTATTTTAAAAAAATACTGCCACTACTACTACTTCCGTGTGTCATCCATTTTACTTAAGTCTGAAATGTATCCCACTTAGGAAATTATTTCAGTTAGAACACAAAAATCCTGGATTCACACCTAAATTGCACCAAATTAAACTAGTTTTTCTTACCCAAAAGATATTCCTTGCCTAATAATTGTTTTATTTTTACTGAGGTAACATTGATTGATAACATTATGTAAATTTCAGGTGTACATCACTATATTTGGACTTCTGTATAGACTACATCATGTTCACCCCCAAAATCTAATTGCCATCCATCACCATAAAATGTCTCCTTTTATGGCTTTTGCCCTCTCCTCACCTTTCTTCCCCTCTGGTAACCACCAGTCTATTCTTTGTGTCTCTGTGTTTGTTTCTTGTTGTTTTTTATCTTCCACATATGAGTGAAATCGTACGGTGTTGTGCTTTCTCTGTCTAACTTATTTCGCTTAGCATAATGCCCTCAAGGTTCATCCATGTTGTCACAAATCACAGAATTCTGTATTTTTTTATGACTGAGTAGTATTCCATTGTATATATATACACCACATCTTCTTTATCCATTCATCCATCTTTGGGCACTTAGGTTGTTTCCAAGTCTTGGCTGTTGTGAATAATGCTGCAGTGAACATAAGAGTGCATATATCTTTTTGAATTAGTGTTTTTGTGTTCTTTGGATAAATACTCAGAAGTGGAATAGCTGGATCATATGGTATTTCTATTTTTAATTTTTTGAGAAATCTCCATGCTGTTTTCCATAGTGGCTGCACCAATTTATATTCCCACTAACAATGTATGAATGTTCTCTTTTCTTTGCATTCTCTGCAACACTTACTTCTTGTCTTTTTAATAATAGCCATTCTGATAGGTGTGAGGTGATATCTCATTGTGGTTGCAGTTTGTGTTTCCCTAATAATTAGTGATGTTGAACATCTTTTCATGTTCCTGTTGGCCATCTGTGTATCTTATTTGGAAAATGTCTACTTAGATCCTCTTCCCATTTTTTAATTGGTTTGTTTGGTTTTTTGTTGTTGAGGTGTATGAGTTCTTTATATATTTTAGATATTAACCTCTTATCAGATATATGATTTGCAAATATCTTCTCCCAATTGGTAGCTTGTCTTTTTGTTTCATTGATTATTTCCTTTGCTGTGCAAAAGGTTTTTAGTTTGATGTATGGTTAAATTTTAAAATATCCATAACCTTTTATCCCCCAGCCACTCTAAAATCAAATAATGATTTTCTCTGAGTACCCTTAGCTTTTTAATAACAAAGTAAACTTTAAAATGTCAAAGCCATCCTTCAAAAGTACATGATTCAGTCAATTGTATTCACTCATAAAAAAGCTTTTCTTGTAATAATCAATTGACTAAAGATATGACTATCATCCTTTGATAATTTCACCAAAAATCATACTATATAGATGTTATAATTTACTCATTGTGATTTTAGCTATATTTGATTTATAAATAATACTTAATTTGAGATTTTTTAGTCTTAAGATTATATAACACTCTAACATGTTACTACTGCTATAAATCTCTATACTTCATTCTTTTAGAATGTATAAAATATCTACATTTATTTTTAGAATTAGAGTTATTTTACATTAATTTTTTATTAAAATTTTGTGAAGGCCTGTGGGAAATATATTCTGTTGTAATATATATTACGATACACTTTGCTATCTTCTGCTATGTTATATTTTTCCCACTCATTAGTTTATCACAGCTTATATACTGCAGTTTGCCTTACTATTCTTATTCTTTTCTTCACAATTTGTTTTTTCTTTTTTTTTTTGGTGAAGATTGGCCCTGAGCTAATGTCTGTTGGCAATCTTCCTCTTTTTGCTTTAGGAAGATTGTCTCTGAGCTAACATCTGTGCCAGTCTTCCTCTATTTTGTATGTGGGACGCCACCACAGTGTGGCCTGCCGAGCAGTGTGTAGCTCCGTGCCCAGGATCCGAACCCATGAACCCCGAGACACCAAAGAGGAGCATGCATACTTAAGCATTGCACCACCGGGCCGGCCCCTCTTCACATATTTTTTTCATCTTCCATTAGTCAAATACTTTTCAAGACCTTACTGTATGCTATTTTTTCCTTTTTCTTCTGTTCTTACAGCAGAACTTGCTGAACTTACAGCATTTTACTTGATAGTCTTTAGACCAACACTGTGCAATAGAAATATAATGTGAAACTCAAATGGGATCCATATATGTAATTTTAAATTTTCTAGCAGGCACATTTAAATAAGTACAAAGAAATAGGTGAAATCAATTTTAATAATATATATTATTTAACCTGATATATCCAAAATATTAGCATTTCAACATATGATCAATATAAAAAATTATTAATGTGATATTTTACATCCTTTTTTCATATTAAGTCTTTGAAATCCAATTTGTATTTTACACTTGCTGCACATCTCTAGACCATAGTGCTTACTTGAACTCTCTCTGAATTTTAAGTATTCTTGATCACTAATCTTCTAAATAAACCTCTTTAAAAGTTCAGTACAATAAGCTTTCCATTTTCTGGGATTGTAGGTAGATGGACTCTTGCCTGAGTGATCTAAGTTTGAGTGTTCTATAAAGTAGCAGTTGTATAATGTAGCAGTGCAAACAGAGCACATTTGTCACAACTTAATACAATGAATAAAATCCACAAAATCTACTTCTAAATAAACTAAATTATTATTTCCTAATCTTAGTATAAGATTTATAAATATTTAAATACCGTATATTATTCACTTCCAGGAATATTGTTTTAATATAAGGAATTATGGAAAGTCTGTAGCGCAAATTTTATGTCAGTTTTATTGCTTAGTTGATTTAGGCTAGAGATGTGTTAAGTATTATTTATTGCATGCTCTGGTTCAAATAGTTAATTCTATTTCAATCTCAGTGTAATAATTTTAATTAATTTTTAATAATATCGTAGATTTTTCTCTTCTAGATTCAGTTTTGAATTTACCATCAATTATTTATTTAAGTATGTACATTTATGTGTGTGTGTCTCAAAAATGATTTCAGCAGCTTTAGTGTTTTAAATGTAGCAGTAATAGAAATAAAAATGCCTAAATTTGAGCACATAGCCTAAATCTATCTTGAGGAATGATCTTATGCCAATAAAATTTATTTAATGTTGATTTATTTAATGGCAATAGTCATGCTAGGTCATCATATTATTTAATTATTTATCATGCTAAATAGATGAAAAAGAGGCAGTGCTCTTGTAGAATATATGAATGTGAAAACCGTTAGAACAAAGAGAAGGAGCCCTTAACTAGAAGTGTAAGCAGAATATAGAGAGAAAATTAGGATAATGGATAGTAGGTAAGAGAAGGGACTTCTCAAATTTATCTCTTGACAGTTCTTTAACACTTTTAGAATACTGTTGAATGTGAATTTTTGTCCTCTTAACCACATAAGCTGTTTAGAAATAACTAGGATTCCTTGAGTTTTTCTTAATAATTTGAGAAGCCCTAGAAATTTCATATATCAGAGCCTCTGTTAAATTATAGATGTAGAAATAAATACTAAGATATAATATTCACTGGCCTTGAGTACAAGATCTTCGGTGTGGTTTTCCAATATATATACAGGTAACTTTCAAATTGAATTAAATGTCCATTCACATTTCATTTCAAGGCCATGATTTATTCTGCTCTCTCTATAGTGGTAGAGTGGTAGTGGAGCTGTTCTGCTCTCTTTGCACTGGCTTACAGGGTGCTGTTCTTTCCACTTTTCCTATTTATATTGACTACTGCTTCTGAGTATGGTTACCCTTTCTCAGTTCCCACCCCCTATTCTCAATTCCCACCCATATCCTTTTAAATGTTTGTGAACTCCAGAATTCCCTTCCTGTGTAATTACAAATTTAATACATTTGGCCATTCATAAAGCAAGAGTATTTCAAAACAGGATAGAACAACAAAAGGTTATAATAACTTTTGAAGTGTTTTACTATATCAGTGATTTGTGTTACTTTTCAGTAAATATGACATATTATTCTTTTAGAATTCAAACCTGATTCATCAGAAAGTGTCTCCTCCTAATGATCGACAAGGATCTCCAATAGTATCATTCATCGTTCTTGAACAGTTTAATGCCATTCGCTTAGTACAAAGTGTTCATCAGTCTCTTGCTGCTCTCAGCAAAGTCATCAGAGGAACCACCTTATTGAGTTCAGATGTACAAAAATTGGCAAGTGCTTTATTAAACCAAAAGGTAAGCCAATGCTAAATATGTGTTTTTATTTTGTTATTAAAAGTGACTCTCTGTCATGTATGCATTTGTCAGAAGTCTTACAGTTAATCGTAACAGAAAACCCAAGTTAAACTAGCTTTAGCCCTATAGAAATTAGTTGACTGATGTAACCGAAGGGTCCAAGCGTAGCTAGCATTAACATAGCCTGATGCAGAAGCTTAAAATTGTCATTAGGATCTCAGCTTGTGTTTTTTATCCACCTATCTAGTTATCTTGTGTGTGTGAGTGTGTGTGTGTGTGTGTATACATACTGCGTACACGGACTTCCTCCCCGTTGAGTTCACTTTTGGGCAGATCCTCTATACATGGTGATATCCTAGCAGCCTGAGTCTTATATCCTCTGAATTCCAAGTCCAACAGAAAGAACATCTGTTTCCTAATAACTCAGCAATCTTGGCATTAGCTTTGATCCAAACTGATTGGCTTGTGTTTTATGCCTAGTCCCATACTAGCTCTGTGGGCAAGGTATGCAAAACTCTCATTTGCTAAGACTTCAGTCAAATTCCTATCCCAGAAGCTGGGGATGGATTCAGCTCCATCAGTAACATATATACTGCAAGTAAGGGAAGGATGGTTACCCAGTACAAAATCAGAGTACTTTTAGCAGAAGAAAGGGAAATCAATACGTCTCTTGCTGAATAATTGGACCATTTTAAACGATAGTAAAATCTATGTATTTTAGGTCTGTTGGATAGAAAGAAAAAATATGGAATATCTTACATAGATTTACGTTAACTATTTGGAGAATATAAACCTTGCAGAACTTGGCATCTGGAAAAGATTTCACTAGAGTCTATAGGAATTGAGAAAGAAAAGTTTTTGTTTTTTCCTGCTGTTTATCCTCAATATAGAGAAATATCTCACAGTCAGCCTAAAAGTTTTCTCTGTTTGAATATAAAAGATCGCCTTCCTATAGCTTACTCATTAACATAAAAAAGATTTCTGTCTTAGTTCAGGCTGCTGTAACAGATTATAGACTGAGTGGCTTAAACAACAAACGTTTATTTCTCACAATTCTGGAGGCTGGGAAGTTCAAGATCAGGTTGTCAGTAGATCTGGTGTCCAGTGAGGCCCACTTCCTGGTTTGCTGATGGTCGTCTTCTTCGTGTGTCCTCACATGGCAGAGAGGAGAGAGGAAGCAAGCTCTCTCCTGTCTCTTCTTATGAGAGCACTAATCCTACTATGAGGGCTATTACGAGGTAATTATCTCCCTAAAGCCTCATCTCCAGATATCATCACATCAGGGATTAGGGTTTCAACGTATAGGAATTTTGAGGGGACACAAAGTTTCAATCCATCGCAATATCCACTTCTTTTCCATGTATACAAAAAGACCTACTCCAACAACGTTATGTTCCTTTTTCCTTTACATTGAGAAAAATCTCAGCTTTGCACTGTTTACTGAATTCAATATTTTTTCCTTTGTGTACAGATGACTATCCTATTAATCAACTGTGATTCTCAAATTCTGTAGTACTGTATTATACTACAAATTGTAACTAATTTGTTTTTAATTTGAAGTAGATATATTATCAGTCTTAAAAGCTCCTTGACACAGTGAAGGAACCAGTGGAGAAGGATCTAAGAACTTTGAAGCACTTTACATTAATTAACTCAATTAATCACCACATTAGCACTACAAGATGGTGCTACTATTGTCCCCATTTTACTTTGAGGAACCTGAGGCAGAGGAGTGTTAAATAACTTAACCGTAGTCACACAGTGAATATAATACCAGACCTTTTAGTTTCAGTTTGTGTGCCCGATGCGCAGTGGGCCAAACTCTGAGACATCTGTGCTTGGGGATGGAGAAAGGTTTATTCAAATTGTACAAAACAAGAATGCAGGACCATGGGTTCTCTCAGATCTGCCTTAACAAGAGAAGAAGGCAGGGAGTTTTATAGAGCTAAGGAGTGTGGCAGAAGGAGTTTCGGAGAAACAAGGGGTAATCCGAAGGGGTAATCCGTGTTTCTTTCACTGCCAGTAAGCCCCTGGACAGTCTGACTTCCAGGCATCAATGGCGGCTGGGAGCTGGTTATCTGGTGATCCCTGAAGACATTCTCTTTCTTCTGTAAAACAAGCTCATAAATCCTGTGACCCTTGTGTTACCCCTCAGGTTAAACAGGAAAACAGCAAATTGACAAGATTACCTTCTTTTCATAACAAGGTGGAAAGGTTATCTTATTGAATATTTACAGTAACCCCCAGGTACCCGGCTTCAAATAGTTGCTGAGTCAAAATTTGAACCTAGGCAGGTCTGCTTGCCATAATAAATGTAAATGATTTAAATTTTTTATCGAAAGATAAGTACTCATGAGAGTGTATTTCTTACTGTTCTGTTCCCCACAGGTCATATTCTTATACTTGCTGTAAAAGGGCAAATGTGTGGTATATAATTTACAGTTGAATTAAGACTAGGAGGAGAATAACAATAATATAAGAACATGACTTGTGTAGAACAGAACAGTGAGTCCAGTGGGACTGGTGTACAATGAAGTATAGTAAAATTAAGGTTAGATCAGATTTTGAGGTCTTTAAAGCCAAAAAAAGGAGTTTGGATTAAATGCTGTAGGCAATAATAATATTTTTGTGTTGAAGTAATGTAGCAAAGTGGCTAAGAGTGTGGCCTCTGGAATAAATCTGCCTCTTTGAATCCTGTTCTACCACTTAGTAGCTTGTGACCTTGGGCAGGTCGCTTAAACCTCTAAACTTTACTTTTCTCTTTTGGAAAATGAGAAGAGTAAAGGTACCAACCTCATGAGATTGTTGTTAAGAATTAAATTAAATCGTGGTTAAGGTGCTTGGTACATAGCAAGCACCTTATAAATGTTAATTGTTTTTGTTATCTTTAGGAGAATTTCATTCTGTAAAGAACAGGTTTTAGAGCATTCAGCTGGCAACATTGTGTAAAATAAGTTTATAGATGTAGGGATACCATATAGGTTACTATTTTTTTTTTTAAATAATTTTATTTATTTATTTATTTTTCCCCCAAAGCCCCAGTAGATAGTTGTATGTCATAGCTGCACGTCCTTCTAGTTGCTGTATGTGGGACGCGGCCTCAGCGTGGCCGGAGAAGCAGTGCATCAGTGGGCGCCTGGGATCCGAACCCAGGCTACCAGCAGTGGAGCACGCACACTTAACCACTAAGCCATGGGGCCGGCCCTACGTTACTATTTATTCATCTCAGTAAGGGGTGGTTAGGACATAGGATAGGGTAGTTCAAGAGGATTCTGTGTGATATAAATGAGAAATATGAGAGGTAATTGGCAAACTTGGTTTTTTGTTTTGCTTCTACTATTAACTATTAAACTGTTAACTATTCAAGGGTGACTTTTGCCATAAACACTTGAAAAAATGAATAATTTAACTTTACATCATTTTCTATGGTTGTAATATAATGTAACTTACATTAGAGCCTATTGAAAGATAACAAAGAACTAAATGAGCTTTAGTATATGAAACACTTTCCTTGATTAAGAGCAAAGGATGGTATTTTAGAAAAGGGGTCATAGGTTTTTAATTCTTTATAACATTTCTTTTTCTTGTATTGACCCATTAAGATCTGCTAAGTATTTCCATATTTAGCATAGCAACAGGACCAGATGACTTATTTCTTAATTAAAATGTGTTTATGTAGGAAGTAGACAATCTCATTATTAATTTATTAAATTAAGTATTCTACATTACACTTTGATATTTTTATAATTTGCATGAAAATGAATTTGCTAAAATTCTTTCAAAAGAGGAAAAATGTGTTTTTGCAAAGCATGTTTAAATTATATCAGACAGACACAGATACTGTCTTTGGAAATATTTCAGGGTGTTCAGTGAAACTCAAATGAGACTAGGCTGACTTTCACTAAGACAAGATCAGTAAAATAGTTTCTGACATTTACTTTCTAATGAGTTTTACCAAAAATTGTGAATTTAGTACTATCCCATTTATTTTAGGATAAAAATTTGATTTTTTATTACATTTGAATGTGACAGGTTCTGTATTATGTGATATGATTTAATGTAATTTAGTACTTGACATTTTCTTTGCTATGTCTGACGTAATTGGAGTAGGAATTTTCCTAGAGAGAATTATGACTTTTATTTCCTTGACAGTTTCTGGTGATCTACTGAAACTTTCTTTGTAAAAAGTCACAGCACATGTAATTTGTTTGTTAAAATACTGTTATTCTTCTTTTACATAGTAGGACATAAGCATTAAATCATAATTTAAAAGATACAACAAAAATTGAAAAGACACAACTCCAAATTACTTCATCTTTCTTGTTAACGGAATTAAGGGAACTAAGGGAATTACTGTATTGTAGAAATTAATAGATTGTATTGCTTTTTAAAAAAATTATTTTAATAGTACCCTGTAAAGCCAACGAGTGTATTAGCTGTATGTTTCAATTTATCCTGATGTTCTGGGTAGTAACACTAATGGCTTTTTAATTTTTTCAATTGGGGAGTCCCTCAACAATATAGCAAAATTGCTAGTGGATCCTAACTCTTTTTGAAATGTTTCCAAACAACTGGTTTTTAACCTTTTGGGTCGCTGACACCTTTTAAAATTGAAGGAAATAGATGCACTCTCTTAAAATATGCATATATTACAGAGCTATATAATAAAGCTCTATAATATATACTTGCAGAGCTTTATTATATAACTTGAAGACATCTGAGAGTTAAGATCTCTGCTAGACAGGTTTTTCCTTTCATTCCTTTCTCTGCCATGGCCTTCTTTATAGCAGTTTCTCAAAGTGTGGTCTCCAGACCAGTAGCATCAGCATCAACTGAGAACTTGGTAGAAATATGAATTCTTTGGCCCTGCCCCAGACTATTAAATCAGAAACTCTAAGTATATTACCCTGCAATGTGTGCTTTATGAAACCATGGAGATGGTTCTAATGCATGCTAAGGTTTGAGAAACGCTGTTCTGGAGTCAGAATACCCATCAAAAAAGGCATTAGCACCTGTCACATCACCTTTCTGCTGTCTCCAACTCCTCTTTGTCAACATCTGTGACCACCTCCATCATTGATCTTCAAGTCTTTGGCGGAAAAGAAAAGATGCTAATTCTTATAAAATGGTTGAGGATCCCATCTTTTCTTAAAGGCTACCTTCTTAAAATTTATCTACCTTCATGTAAATAATTGCTTAGGAAAGTCATACTCAAACTCTTTTACCAAATGATAATCATTAATGTTGAATAATTTGCATTTTTCTGTTAGAATAAAGTAATAGCTTATGTTTTATATAACACTTTACCAGTTATAGAGCCCTTTTGTAGCCCTGAAAGGAGTTGGTATCCTGGTAAAGTGTCAAAGCCCATACTGTAATCCTGATATTGTATTTCCTAGATCAGTGTTCTTTCCACTTCCTCTTTCACTGAATAATGTGTTAACTTCATCATGCATCTAAATGGTAGTCATTGTTATAAGAGATAGTTATCAGCTTTGTGTTGACTGCACTCTGCAAACTCATCTCCAAAGGCCTACCAACTACTGGGATGGAACTCCCCCACCTCCTCATCTCTAGCTTCACTTATGATCAGAATTTGATTATGTGTACTTATAAATGTAAATCAATTCCTACTGATATATGTAAGAACAAAGGGGCCTGCATATACCCAGAATCTCTAGTCTCTTGGAATTCTCCTTCAGTATCCCTAACTTAATACTATCATTGTGGCAAGAAAATAGAGTATACTTTCCCTTTTTAACAGAGATTTTAACTTCAGAGTTTATTCTTCTACTTGTCCTTTTTTATTCATTTAGCAAATGGAAATATAAGTACACTGTTGTAAGGCTTTCATGCTATATCTAAAATTTTATCACTATTACTTGAAGTTTTATTAATATTATTTAACATTTATTAACATTAAAAGCAGACCATAGTAAGTTAAAGATGTGTACTATAAACCCTAAAGCAAACAATAAAAATAAATAAAAATGCCACAGAGATATGCATAATGGGCCAATATAGGACATAAGATGGAAATATAACCTTTACTCAATTAATCTAAAGGAGAGAAAAATCAGGAAATAGAGAAGTGTCAGGAATAAGAGAAGGGACATCGCGTGGTTCCTACACACATAAAAAGGATAATAAAGGAATATTACTAACAACTTTATGGTCATAAATTCAACAACTTAGATGAAATGTACAAATTCCTTGAAAGACACAAAATACCAAAGCTCATTACAGAAGAAATAGTTAACCTATAGCCTATTAAAGAAGTTGAATTTGTTATTAAAAACCTTCCCACAAAGAGAGCTCCTAGTATTCACTGTGAAGTGTAACAAATATTTTAGGAAGAAATAATACCAATTCTATGTAGGCTCTTCCTGAAATTAGAAGAGGTGGGAATACTTCTCTGCTTTTTCTAGGAGACCAACATTGCCTAATAACAAAACCTAACAAAGACATCATAATAAAAGAAATCTACACACCAATTTCTTTCATGAACGTAGACACTAAACTTTTTAACAAGATTATTAGCAAGTTGAATCCAACAAAATATGAAAATAGATAATGCATCATGACCAAGGGGGTTTATCCTAGAATACAAGTTTGGGTTAATTAAAAAAACAATGTTATTTATTATTTTAATAGACTAATAAAAAATCATATCTCAGTAGACACAGAAAAGGCATTCAACAAGACATTGAATTCAAAAGACAAAATTCAACATCCAGTCATGAGAAAAACTTTCAGCAAATCAGGATTGGAAGTGAACCTTCTCAACCAGGTAAAGGGCATCTCTGAAAAAGCTATGGCTAACATAGTAGTAAAAGACTGAAAGCTTCGCCCCTAAGATCAGGAATAAGGCATTGAAGTCCACTTTCGCCACTTCGATTCATTATTGTACTGAAGATCTTAGCTAGTGCAACAAGTTTAGAAAAAGAAATAAAAGGCATACAGATTGGAAAGGAAGAAGGAAAACTGTCTTTATTTGCAGAAGATATGATCATCTATTTACAAAATCTTAAAGAATCTATAAAAAAGCCTTAGAGCTAGTAAGAGAGTTTAAGTTTAGCAAAGTTGTAGGATATAACGTAAATACATAAAAAATTATGTATATCCTGGAAACAAACTATTGAAAATTGAAATTAAAAAGTATCATTTGTAATACTATCTGAAAGATGATGTATCTTGGGATAAAATTGACAAAAGATGTGTAAAAACTTTTCCACACAATGAAAACTACAAAGCACTGATAAATGAAATTAAAGAAGACCTAAATAGATGGAAAGATGCACTGAAGGATGTACTGTATTCATGGATCAGGAGAGCCAATGTTGTTAGGATGTTAATTCTTCCCAAAGTGATCTAGATATTCAGCATAATCCCAATCAAATCCTCTGCAGGATTTTTTGTAGTGACTGACAATTTGATTCTAATGTTTTTTGCAAAATTGCAAAAGACCTAGGATAGCCTAAACAATTTTGAAATAGAAGAATAAAATGGAAGATCTTACTCTTTATGATTTCAAGACATATTATGAAGATATTATAATCAAAGCAGTGTGATACTGGCATAAATACAGGTATATAGCTCAATGGAACAGAATAAAGAGTCCAGAAATAGACCCAGAGATATATGATCAATTGATTTTCACCATATTTTTTTAAAAAATCACAACTCAATAATGAGAAGATAAACATCAAAATTTAAAGTGTGGGAAAAAGATTTGAGTAGACACTTTGCCATCGTATATCATCTTGATAAAGAAGCACATGAAAAAATGCTGGGTATCATTAGACATCGAGGAAATGAAAATTAAAGTGACAATGAGAATATCAATATATAGAAAGCAATTGTATTTCTATACAATAGCAATGCATACGTGTTTATAGCATTATAGTATCCAAAATGAAATTAAAACAACAATTCCATTTATAGTAGCATTGAAAAGAATAAATACCTGGGAATAAATTTAACAAAAAAAAAAGCAAAACTTGTACATTGAAAACTGCAAAACAGCCTTGAAAGAAAATAAAGAAGACTAAAATAAATGACAAGTCATCCTTTGTTCATGGAGAAATGGAAAAGTGTCTATTACGTGGATACAGAGTATTTTTAGAAGGGGATGAAAATATTCTGGAATTAGATAGTGGTTATGGTTGCACAACCTTGTGAAACTACTGAAAACTCCTAAATTGTGTACTTTAAAAGGGTGAATTTTATGGCATATGAATTATATCTCAATAAAAAAAGAAATTTTTAATAATCATAATGAGAACACTGCACACCCACTAGAATGGCTTAAATTAAAATAACAAATCATATCAAGTGTTGACATGGATGAGGAACAACATGGACTCTCATATACTGCTGATAGTTGGCTTTGTCTTAAAATGTTACACATACACTTATATGAGCCTACTATACCACTCATGGACGTTTACCTAAGAGAAGTGAAAGCATATGCACGTACAAATATTTATGAATGTTCATAGCAGCTTTATTTTTAATAATCAAAAACTGGAAACAGCCTAGATTTCAAGAGATGAAATGATAAACAAATTCTGATGTCTCCATAAAATAGAAAAATAATCAGCAATAAGAAGAGTGAATACTGATTTATGTAACAACATGGATGAATCCAGTGTTGTACTAGCAAATGCTAGCAACTGGCTCTCTAAAAAAGAAGCCCTGATCTGTAGCATTGCTCATTTCCACAGTATAAATACTCCTACTATTGCTGATTTCAAATTACCAGTGCAAGGTCACTGAATGAAGTTGGGAAGAGATGTCCATTAGCACACTATTAATAGTATTCCCACCATACAGATACAATAGATATAAATAGTCTTAAAAACATAGATAATAAGTCATAAAATAATTAGGAAGTGATGAGTTTTGGGTATTTATTTACTTTGTTTTAAATAAAATTTATTTATTTGTAAATTCCTATCGAATGGCTGTTTAACAGCTGGCTTGCATAAATCATAAAATTTTTAAGAATCAGCTCTCATGATTCTTTATAAGCAAGTACATCATGGGACACATCTCAAAATAATTATACGTAACAAAAGAAGGTAAAAAGTAATTTTTTATTTATTTGATATATAATTCTAGAAAGTTCAAACTAATGTTTTTTCCCAGCTTTTTGAAGTATAATTGACAAATACAAACTGATATATATTAGTAGCAGATCAGCAATTACCTGGAAATTAGGCTTTTGAGGTAAGTCTGATAGATTGTAAGGGGGAACAAAGAAACTTTGAGGGTGAAAATATTGTCAGTAATTTTTGCTTATATTTTGAGTTCACCCTACACAAGTTTAATACTATTTAGAGCCTAAATGAACGTATTATTTTTAATTTAGGAATTATTTACCAAAATTTAATGTAGTTTGGAAGAATATATATAAGATTTTTAAACACACATGCACATAAACACACAAAGTCTATGGCTAAACTAATGATTGTTATCTAGTTTGTGTTTGTGGTTCAATTAATAGCTGGTTAATTTGATATCAAAGGTATAACAAACTAATGGGCTGAACCCAAGTTCTTTTGTTTCATCTGAAGCAACTGATTGATTAGTTGCATTAATGCCCAGAAATTACTGTTGAGACTGGCCCAGTAATTGTTTCATGATATTCTAATTTGTATTAATTAACCACTTATTCCATGATGATGTGAACAATTACTGTTGAAACATTATTATGCCATTTTGCATTAGTAGTCATTTCTAGTTTAAATTAAAAATTCTAAACAAAAATTCATAAATTTGTTGATGTTTATTGTTATGGTTCATTTAACATGTTTAGTATTGCAAATTATGGAAATCAAAACTCAACATTATTAGTTTTATAATGTTTATAGATTGATGTTAATGCAAACCCTCAGAGCCCATTTAACTCTGCTCTTGATGTGAGTTCAGTTAAAATCTCTGATAAAATATTGATACATATTATTTTAACCTCATCATACCTGCATAATATATACATAAATACATACATTTAAGTATGTCAACATGATATTGGTCTAAATGAATGTATCACAAACAATGCAGAAATAATCCATAAATTCTTAAAATCTCAAAGAATGGAAAAACATAGAAATTTGTTATTGAACATTATCTTGAAATAAATTTCACGGCAGTAAAGACAAATACTAAAGAAATATCTGTTTTAAGAAGTGTACGCATTTTGAATAGAATTTATCATTTTTCACCAATAGCCATTTTCTGTCATCAGATTCTTTTCTTAAGGTACCTTTTATTATTTCAGTATATGATACTACTCATTACAACAGCTCTATGTTTAACCTATTATCCAGTTTGCTTATTTCCTTGCTTTAGTTTTTTGGCAATTCTGGGATAATTTAGTTAAATTTTGGTGCTAATAAAGTCAGGATTCAATCCCTAAATTGACCACTTAGCTTCAAATTGTTGTGTGAAGTTGAAATTTTTTTTTTTAATACCTAGAATGACCTTCTAATTTATCATTCAAACCAGTATAGTTTTGAGAATGAAACAGCCTGCTTCCTGGGTTAAAACATCATCATTTTTTAAAAATCATTTATTTTAGTTTACAAATCTGAAATTTGGTTAGACCTTTGTAGAGAAAGCTTGTGTCTTCCAGATAGCTCATTCACATGGCTGGCAAGTCAGTGCTATCTAAGAGCTAGGAGCCTCAGTTCCTCTCCACATGGGCCTCTCCAACAAGTGGGCTTCACAGTACAGTGGATAGGTTCCAAGATCAAGAGTCTCGAAAGACAGGAAATACAATCAACCAGTTTCTTAAGGCCTGGACCTGGAAACTGACACAGCATCACTTCTGCTGTATTCACAGAACCCTTATTTAAGGAGAGGAGCACAGATTTCAAATGCCTGTGACATGGAGTGTCTATGACTTGGGAAAAGTGTCAAAGGATTTGGTTGGGGTCATGTTTTAAAATCACCACACCTGTTTCAGTTCAAAGCACAGTTCTGGCACTTATCTACCGTCTCCCTAGGAAGGCTTACTTTACTCATCTAAAGTAATGGATCTAGATGTTTTCTAAGGTCCTTTTCCACTGTAAATTCTGTTATCTTATAATTTCCATTTTCCATACGTTGTTTAGCCTAGAGTGGTTTCTCAGCTATGCAATCAGATAGTGTTTTGGGGTATGAAGTTGTTCCCTCTTTATTACTACACTTCAGAAAAATAAGCTTTTAAGAAGTTTGAAAGATATTTACATATTTGGAAAATCCAGAAAACCCTCATAGAAAAGTTATACTATTATAATGAACATGAACTTAAAGAATATTGTGAAGGAAAGAAGTATTCATTAATGGAGAATGCCAGTTAATAGAAGGTCAGATATTAAAAAGATAACTTTTTTAGAATTGTTTTATTTATTTAATTTTAATTTAGAATAATTATTCTCTTTTTATTGTCTTTTTATCATATATATCAATGTGATTTGGGGATAAAATTTCCATTATACTGCTCTATTTATAGTTTAAAGAAATTCTTTAGGGACCAGGACTGTGTGTTTTTTTATCTTTACCACTTATAAAATGAATTTATCAAACTTAATTTGATTTCATTATGCACTAAATACTGTTTCAAGAAAACGTGGGTTGCAACTTTCTGTATAGCAGTTTATGTTCATTTGTTTATTCTTTCAAGAATTTTTACTTTAAAAAAAATCTCTTACAGAAACAGATTAATTCATTGTCTCTGTTTATCATTTAATTTTAATGAGATAAAATCAAAGAAAAACAGACTTAATGGAATGAATTCATGATACATATAATGTGAATTATGCCAAAACATTTTCACCATCACACTAATGTTAAAATCTTTTATATGTAATAGTGAATATGTAAACTTAATTGGACCCTTTTTAAATTGCAGTGTCCTCTCACATGGCAGAGCAAGTGGGAAGGCCCAGAAGATCCCTTACAATACCTTAGAGGTCTTGTAGCTCGTGCCCTTGCAATACAGGTAAGACTAAATCATATAGTAATTATATTGTGTGACTGTATGACTTTTGTACTATAGACATGCATATTGAGATAACCTTTTTTGCTAGCAACTAGTGAGAATATTATGATTTTGTACATAAAGCACCATTTATTCATTTCTCCTTCTGTCTATGATTTTATGTAGCACTCTTTAAAAAAAAAGATTATCTTTCTGCTTTGTGTGGCTTTTCATAATTTTTGAGAGTTTAGAGAAATATCTACAATTTTATTATAGATAGGTCATATGGATAGTAACTGAAATTGATTTATAACTGTGACTAATTTGCTTTAGGGCGTATCCTTCCTATTGGGAGCTGCTTCCACTCTTGGACCACAACCACATTTCACTCGCAATTTCTTGCTTGCTTAGACTCTCCAGACTTCCTGCTCAGTGTTCTCCCAGTCTGTCACTTTCTTTCCCGATCCTGTCCAATTCAGCCTGGAATCCATGGTGTGTAACTTTTCTCTTTTCAGCATCTTCTCTTATCCTAACTTGCTTTCTCTCATGCTTCATCCTTCCTGAAAACTGTTGAACTTGGATCAGACTCTGTCTATACACAAGCTCCTGAGCTCTGCTGTTGACACTTCAGGTATAAAATGTCCAGTATTGGATGGACCCTGAGCACTGCTCCTGTATTCCACAATGATTGTCTCAAACCTTCACTTCTTTCCTGAAGATTCCATTCTATCACTGCCTCCCCTTTCCCTTAGCAGAACACCTTATTTTTACTTTACAGAGAAAATGCAAGCTGTGAGATATGACCACTTGAAAATTCCTACCCTTCTCTTCCACCCACAAATTTGTCTGAACCCACCCTCATCATCTTTGTTCTAATATAAAAGAAGTTAACCTTCTGCTGTTTAAGGCACATCCCTAGACCAGTATACTTGATTCCATCTGCTGTCATGTCTTTAGACACTTCCTGCAGGGGGGTCTTCGCTTGTTGTTCTGTCTTTTCATCTTTTCCTCTCTTTTTACTCTATCCTGCCGGCCTACAAATGGATTCCTTTGAAGGGACCAGGACTCGTCTGAATGTTTATTTGGCTTCTAGTATAACCAATCTCTGGGTTGTAGGATTATTGGAGAAGAAATTACTGGATTTGAAAATGAGGATAAAATTAGCAAGTAGAGAAGAACCAGTCAGGGATTCTGATTTTCTCATCTTTCTATCTACTGTGTATATACCTCGATGTAATTTATCAATAAATGCCAAAAGAGTGAAAGGAAAGAAGGAGGAAGGGAAAAAGGATGGAGAGGGCAGAGAGGAAGGACAAATTAGTCCATCAGTGATCTTAGAAAAATATAGAAATGCTCTGAAGTTCTTGGTATGTTATAAATTATTGTATGGCTGTGATAATTTATCACTTCATATATTTGTCAGTAGTGTTTGCTTTAGATTATTTTTATAAAGGGCAAAAACTTTTTTAATTTGCTGCAAATGGTAGCCTATATTACACTATATGTGTAAGCACACTTAATTACGCTATGTGCATATAATGATAAATATGTTGTTGATACTGAAATTAATATTTAAAATAATTTTACATGAATTATTATAATTTTTCTGGCATGATTATTCATACTGAGTATATTGAATACTGGTCATCAAAACTGAAAACTTTTCCACTCTGTAATTTTCTTAAAAGCTTTATAGACATTTAGCCTTAATTGTAATAATAAAATACCCTCCTAACCCTCAAGATAGCCTTCAGGCCGGACCACAGCTTGTCTTCTGTCTTTCCAACCAACATATATGCAATATTCATCATTTCTATCACCACTTAGGAAAATTTTTTTTTTTTTTATTGTTTTGTTTTTCTGCCTTAATTTGTACAAAAATAACCACCTCCCTAAGGTAACCTTTAGTGTTTGGGATTCCCTTTCAATCTATTCAAGGGTCTGCTAGGTCCTTTGTTTTCTTATATGCCTTCTCTATTTCACAGATACATATCCAGAGAAGCTTGTGAAGGTAGAGGAACAATATAGCTACCTAAGTGGGGAAGAAAGGGATAAGAACATGGGTGGGCAGGGAGAATTAGAAGTACTAGTTGCAAAGATCTGTGAAAATGGCAGCTTTTGGTTTCATATGAAAGTGTAATGATCAGATTGAATCGAAATAGGTACATGGCAGCTTGAGCCCAGTTTCAGCCATAGTTTAAGATCCCACAGCCTTTCATTTTAGGGCCTAACATATAGGGAAACAGAACAAGCTAACTGAGAGTATCATATACAGTGCCTGTTCATTACACGGGTTTTATACAAATAAGGTGACACTGACTTGGGTCAAGGGTGGCATTCATTTATTTATTCATTCAGTCAAAAACATTGTAAGCAGCTACTTTATGCTAGGCTCTGCGTGAAGTACTGGAGATAGAAAGGTTAGTAAATTGCTGTACTTTCTGCCTCACAGAATTTCATTTCTTACATTCATTCACTTAGCAATTAAAAACTCTATCTTGGTGCCAAAAACCGTGCTGAAGTTGCTGAATGTGGAATGGTAAACCAAATAGACATACATTGTGTCCCAAGGAGCTATCCTTACAATTTATCAGAAAAGATGGACAAAGAATAAACAACAGCAGTAAGAGCGATAGAGGTAGTACAGAACTATGGGAGCAAATAGCAGGAGTATCTAACCTACAGGGGAACAAGAAAGTGATGCTTAAGCTGAGAACCTAGTAAGAACAGACCAAGTGAGGAGGAGAGGGAAGAATGTGCCAGATAAGAGGAAGGCCAGAATTAGCCTTGTGCTTTCAAGTAACTAAAAGCAAAGCAGAGAGTGCAAGAGGGAGTGGTGTTCAGAGATTAGGCTGGAGGGGCAGCAAGGGCCAAGTCATGAGACTATGTGAAGGAATTATATTTGATCCTAAAGGCAAAAGAGAACTATTGCAAGATATTAAGGAGACAAATCAGATTATGATTTAGAGAGATCATTTTGCAACATGGAGAGAGTCTTAATCTACTGGGTGGCATAAGGTTTAAGACTCTCCTCTGAGTGTTGGTAATTTAGAGAGAGCCAGAGAACCCCTAGGTACCCAAAGAATCTCTGCCAAAGAGAGTCTTGCAGGCAGCCTGGCACTCATTCTCTGGTCTCCACTCTATAAGATATTTTAGAAGAAGGACTTTTTTTTTCTTTTTAATTCCACTATATTTCCAATACCTAGCATACTGTCTGCTGAATAAATGAATGAACAAATAAATGGACTAGAGAGGTTATTTCCTCTTGGGACTCTAGAATTATTTTCCTGGCTTCAAATTTTTCTGCTTTTCTTCAAAAATAACATCTTCTGAGAGTTTCTTTGGTTTCTGACATCCACTCTTTGTTTTCCCTTTGGCCTGCAGAATAGCCGCTGCGGCACGTCTCCCCCCCAGTATATTCTGATTCTTCTGTGTTGATCATTTTAAATTCCAGCATGTGTCTACCCAGTTCTTATGGTGCTGGCATTTGCTTTTGTCCCTTTTGTCTTCATATTCTCCACTTCTCACAGTTGGATCCCTTGACTCTACACCTGCAGTTTTTGTTCCAGCCTAGCTCATGAGTTGGTTCTGTATAAGCTAGGATATATAGACCCTCATCTCCAGCACCCAGTTATGCTTGGATATGCTAAACTGCTCATTTTTCAGGACTGACCTTCTGCTTAGGTTCCTTGTCTTTTGTTTTAAAATTTATAATGACTTCTTGAACTCTACCCAGTTTTTTTTACCTAACTCAAGCCAGTGGCTAGAATACACATATACTACCAAATCCTGCCATTTTTCCTTCTTATGATGAAGTTTTGTTGTTTATATCAACTGTTAGGAGACTTGAAGTCTGGGGAGATCTGAGCAATAAATAGAGTTAGTTATTGTTCTTGTTATTATTAATAAATGTCATTCAGCATGACATATAAACTATCCTCAGAGTTATCAGGAAAGAAAGACAACTAAATAAGCCACAATGATCAAAACAATAAAAGAAGTGCAGTACTATAGGAGTTAAGAGTGATTCTAGCTTGTGGCGCTTATGCTTAGTGCTATCTCCTGTCCCCACTGTCCCCAGATTTGTCCTCCTGCAATGGCCCTAAATCTGAATTAAGTCTGAATTAAGCCTGAATTAGGCCTATGTTGGGCACTGTGTGTTAGACTGCCAAAATACCCCTTCCACCGGCAGTTGCTAATGTTATGTTGCTCCTTCCAGCCCCTCCCACCTCGCAACGCTAGGAAGCAGATTTTTGCCTAGTGTTGGTATCAGCCCGTACACATCCCTCAGTCTTGTGTTTTCCCGAGATTCTTTTTAGATGCTGCTTCCTATCTTTTGTTCAGATTAACATTCAGGCACATAATTTGTCTGTTAAAATGCATATTGTTACCTTAGCCACATAGATTGCTTCTTTAACTTTTTACATTGCATTTAATTCTGTTGCCCACTTCAGGAAGACTGATTCTTCACCAGAAAAAAATCAGTGAGCCTGTAGCTCCTACTTCTTCCTCTTTAACCCTGACTATCTTTAAGGAGTCAGAATGGCATTTCCAGATCTAGAAACGTGTCTCAGTTTACCCTTCTTGGGTTCATCTAAATAGCTCTTCTCACGTCCCTAGCAGTAAAATGTACTAGTTACCTAAATTTGAACTTCAGATCGCTTTCTTTTCTTTCTGTGCACCACTTCAAATGTATATTCAAACTTTTAAAATGATCCAATGAAGGATAGAAAGAGAAAATGAACATTTATAAGAACTGAGCACATATTGGATGCCAGGCATATATGTGCTTTACATGGAATCTAGGAATATAACATATGAGGTGGATATTATTATTTCCATTTTTAAAGATAGGAAAAATAAAACCCCAAATTCAAGAATAGTTAAATAGTTTACAAAACTTGTACGGTAAATGAGAGAACTCACACCAAAGTGCCCCTTCTATAATAACATGCCAGAGTTTTTGATCATACCGTAACCTATTAGCAACGTTTTAGAAAGATGGTCACTTCCTTCCCCTTGAAATCTTTTTGTAAGTTGGTCTCCAGATCACCACAAACTTCTGTTTTCTTCTTGTCTGTCTACTTTGCTGGCTTTTCTTCTCCCTCATCTCTAATGTTGGATTCCCTAGAGCATAGTCCTCTGACCTTTTCTATCTATACTCTGCCCGTAGTGATCTCATGACTTTGAATCCCATCTAAACTTTGATTATTCTCGGTTTAAGCTCCAGCCCAGTCCTCTCTCCTAACTCGAGTGCATACTCAGTATTTTACTTGGATGTTTAATAAACATCTCAAACTTAACATATTCAAAACTGAACTTCTGACCTTTACCAAACAACTTGTGCTACCCGTAATCATTCCTATAAAAGTAAACGACAACTCCATCCTTCTTGTGGCAGAGGCCCAGTTTGGAATCCTTGTTAGCTCCTCTCCTCTCATACTCTGCATTCTACCGGAAAGATTACCTTGCTTCTGTGTTCAAAATATATTCAGAGACGCCTCTCACCACTTTCACTGCTAGAACCTTGATTGAAGTTATTATTAATGCAGCTGCCACCTAGCTAGTCTTGCTTCCACCCTTGTCCCCTTTCTAGTTGGTTCTCAACCCAGCAATCTAAATGTTCTGGTGAAAGCATAAGTCAGATTATATTATTCGTCTCTTGTAAATATCCCCATGACTTCTGATCCCATCCAGAGTAACAAAATCCTTACAACAACCTGCAAGCTGAGATGAGGCCCACTACCTCTCTGATTTCCTCTCCTACTTTTTGCTCGCTCATTTACTCTGTTCCAGCCATACTGGTCTCCTTGCTATTCAGTAAGCAACCTGGCGCACTCCCTCTCAAGAACTATATTCTTGCTGTTTCCTCTGCCTGGAGTGCTCTCCCCCAGATATCTGCAAGTAAGTTTCTTTTTCTCCTTCAGGTCTTTACTCCAACAGCACCTTCTCCCCAGAGGGCCTCCATGACCATCCTATTTCAAATTGCAGCCCTGTCGCTTCCTTGATGCTTTTTATCTTCTTTCCCTTCTTTATTTTTCTCCATAGCCTATATCTCCACCTAGTATTCTATGTATTTTACTTACTTACTTATTTGTTTTATTTATTTATTTTCTGTGTATTCGTCCACCAAAATGGAAGCTTCCTAAGGGCTGAGACTTTTGTCTGGTGACTGCTCTATTCAAGCATGTAGAACAATGGCTCACACAAGTAGGTTTTTCAATGAATATCTGTTGAATAAATGAATGAGTCAGTCAATCTTAGGGTTATTCTTAAACAAACTGATCTAAATCTCTTTCATGTTTCCCAATCATTGTGATTTAGCCTCCTGAGATGTATTCTGTAGTATCCATGATATGTTTCTGAGATTTTAGCTTCTATCTAAGTCTACCCAATAAACATTATAGTTTAGCTTTATACTCTACTCCACAATCTAACATTTGAAGACTTGTTTTATTTTCTCTTAAGATCCTATACTTCAGGGGCCAGCCCAGTGGCGCAAGTGGTTAAGTGTGCATGCTCTGCTGCAGCGGCCCGGGGTTCACCGGTTTGGATCCCGGGCGCGCACCGATGCACTGCTTGTCGAGCCATGCTGTGGCGGCGTCCCATATAAAGTAGAGGAAGATGGGAATGGATGTTAGCTAAGGGCCAGTCTTCCTCAGCAAAAAAAGAGGAGGGTTGGCATCAGATGTTAGCTCAGGGCTGGTCTTGCTCACCAAAAAAAAAAAAAAGATCCTGTACTTTAAAGGTAATCTTACTGGGGCCGGCCCTGTGGCCTAGTGGTTAAATTTGGTGTGCTCTGCTTTGTCGGCCCAGGTTCGCAGGTTCAGATGCCAGGCACAGACCTACACCACTTGTCAGCCATGCTGTGGTGGCAACCCACATACAAAGTAGAGGAAGATTGGCACAGATGTTAGGTCAGGGCTAATCTTCCTCAAGCAAAAAAAAAAAGAGAGAGAGAGAAAGATTGGCAACAGATGCTAGCTCAGAGTGAATCTTCCTCAGCAAAAAAAGTAGGTAATCTTAGTGAAATTGCATTGTTTATTTTTCATTCATTTTCTGAGGTGTCTTACTGTATTTTGGAAGGTTCTGCAGTACTTTGCATGAAAAAGGAAACTTTATTTTCCTAACTCTTTCTTTCCTTCAGTTTCCTATTTAGTAACTCTTATAGTCTTTAGTACAGTGTTTTACACATAGTAGGTACTCAATAAAATTGTTCATAGATTTATATAAACAAAATTGAAAAAGTAGTCTGTATGTGGTTTAAAACCTCCAGCACCCCTATTTTTATATACTACATTCAGCTAAAAGAGTTGCCTTATGGATGTTTTTTATTCATATATATTCATTAATTTATTTGTTCATTCAGTGAATATCTATTGAGCTTTTATTGTGTGCCAGCCGCTGTTCTAAGTGCTGAAAATATACAGTAGTGAAGAAAACATGAAGTTCTTACCAACAGGAATCTCTACATTTAGTGAAAGAGAGCGATAATAAACAAATAAATATGTTCATATTAGAATTGCACAGAAAAATGCATCTTGGCAAAATTCTGAGATTTAAGATTAATATACAGCCAAACTTTCAACTACATTATCACCATCATAGAATGAACTTAGGGTATATATTTCCAATTTTACTCAGTAAAATATAGCTATTACTATCACAGTAGTATTACCAAATTTTTAGAGTCAAATTTTGTACAAGGACAGTAGTTTCTCAACACTGTCAGCTGATAAATTCTGCCTATGGTCAACTGTCTTGCACGTTTGGAATACTAAACAGTAGTCATAGTCTATGATGATCTGCAGTTTTATAGAAGCAATTCTATAAACCATGTTATTTGTACTGCTTGCAGAAGATAAATCTTGGTTCTAGAAATGTGACTATATAGCGACATAATTGGCTTTCAGGGTAACAAAATCTTCCCTGAATTTTTATCTGCATGTCAGCTTTCATCACATGCATGCCAATTTCAGCAGCTTCCTAGAGTAGCATAATAAGAGGATCTTTACAGCAGAAAACATGCAGAGAATACTTAAACTCTTAGGACGTTTGGTTTCTTGAAGAATCGGCAGGTTCCAGCAAACAAACTACTTTCCCTGCAAGTAACCAGTGATTGTTAATATCTGCTACGTTGGTGCCTTTATTTTCAAAATAGTGTTTCAAGGCTTTCATTGGTTCTTGCAGCCATGTTTACCATTTAAAGGCTTCTTTTACATCTTGTTTGAACATAGTTATATAACAAGACAATTGCAAAATGTCTTTTAAGTCATGTAGGTTTATCTTTGGCTAAAGAAGAACGATAAAAGTGGTTGACAGTTTTTCTGCTATAGTCAATAAGTCTGTCCTATCAAATACTGTCATTATTTCTGAAAACACAATGGAAGGTTGTGAACAAAACATTTTGTACTTTTGATTCCTAAATCAGTCATAGCCTTCACCACATTTGTTCCATTGTCAATGATAATTGCATGCTGACTTTCCATTCTGCAATATATCTTCTGTCGGGTTCACTTCGTTGTTAGCTGTTTGCAACTGGAAAACACTTCACGAACAAGGAAAGCAGTGATTGGTTTTCTTGTTAATTTACATGTTATTACACTTTAAAAGCCCTTTGGGATATATAAGCTTATCTAATTGTCTATTGCATATAATATTGAAGTAGACTGTTTAATGATACTACAAATAATATTAACTTGTTTGTATATAGTAAAAATAGTTTAGGAAAATATATTTCAGTAATTTGGTTTCTAGGAAGAACCTTGAACATAAGATTCACAGCTTAAACAAATCTCAAAACTTGTTGTACTTCATGTCCTGCAAATGATTGGTAATCTGTATCAATGATTTTGTCAAGCATTTTTTAACCCCCATGGATTCAAAACTTCAACAAAATAAGTATTCTTTTTAATATCTATTGGTTTGAAATTTTGTGAGAAAATAAATATTTGATGTATGTAAAATTTTTTTTTTTTTTTGCTTTTCTTCATTTTTTAATTTTTATTTCTGGATGGAAGATGACATATATTGGATATTTTTGTAAGTGACATTAGAGGTTGTTATATATTAGAGGTTATAGATAATATATTATATATTACAGGTTATTTTATAGGTATTATTGTTATTTCATCCTCACAAGATAGGTAGTATTCCCAACTAGGACTTCCCCTTGAAGGACTCATGGTTAAATAGAACTAAATAACCTACAATTAAATTTTGTTCTTAAAAGTAATCTTATTTAGGGGCCGGCCCTGTGGCCTAGGGGTTAAATTAGCTCTCTCCACTTCAGCTGTCTGGGGTTCGCAGGTTTGGATCCTGGGTGCAGACCTACACATTGCTCATTAAGCCATGCTGTGGTGGCATCTCATATACAAAATAGAGGAAGATGGGCACAGATGTTAGCTCAGTGACAGTCTTCCTCAAGCAAAAAGAGGAAGATTGGCAACAGATGTTAGCTCAGAGCCAATCTTCCTCTCCAAAAAAATAAGTGAATGAATGAATGAATGAAAGATAGAGTATATTCTGTTTCTAAACAGATAAGACCACATCTGTTAAGTTAATAAAGTTACACAAGCTAATAAAAATCCTTTCATGCAAGAGAGCTTGGGGCTAAAGTTTCCCTCAGATCCTTTGTACAGGTTGAGCTTTTTTTTTTTTTAGTCACCTATACAATATGAGGGATGATTAACAGAACCTGATTAGATAGTGATTCAGATTTTAAAAATTAGACCAGTTGACTTTAATTTATAGAATTAGAAGAAGTAAGCCTTCTAGTATCTGTCATTCTCTTACCAAATCCATATTAGAAGTTAGTTTGTCCCTGAATCTGTATTCATTACCCAACCACCTGGCCACACTTTGTTCTTCTTAAAACGTTTATTGTAGCTAAGTTTTTTTAAGCAATGAGAAACGTGTAACATGCTTTCAGTTTCATAAGCACCTAGATTTACTACTAATGTTTTGTTTCTTTTGGGTATCTCATTAATTTGGGAAAGGGTTTTTGGTTCCTTCTCTTTTTTGTTAATTCAAGATCTGTGGTGGTGGTGTTTTTTTTTTTTTTTTTGGTGAGGAAGATTGGCCCTGAGCTAACATCTGTGCCCATCTTCCTCTATTTTGTATATGGGTCGCTGCCGCCGTGGCTTGATGAGCAGTGCGTCAGTCCGCACCCAGGATTCGAACCTGCAAACCCCAAGTTGCTGAAGCTGAGCGTGTGAACTTAACCACTACGCCACTGGACAGGCCGTTTTTTGACGTTTTTGACAAATATTTTCCCAGATATTTTTGACAATCCAGATAATAACCAGTAAGGTGGGACCCAAAGTGGTAGGAATTTTTTTTTTATTTGTAATCGTCTGATAAATATTGAGAGAATAAACCTGAGTCTTTTAAGATACCAGAGGCAGTTATAAAGAATGCCTAACAAATAACAAATCACTTATAGAGTTTGAAAATCTTTCAGAAATGTTCTTTTCCACCCCCATGGAGGCAGATTCTATGCTCACTATGCCATGGGTTAAAACAGGAAGAAAACATTAGCTTTGTGTAGAAAAATTAGAATATTAAGTTTAAAGAAATAGTAAGCAAAAAGGGGAACCTACTATATTATCTAGAGTGCTTTCCACTGGAATGAATATGGGTATGTTCATGTTATATTTATGTTTTTCCACAATACCAATAAGCAGTTTCAAGTTCTGTTCATAAATTAGTATGTTGGAGAAATTTCCTATTAATACTGTTTCTAAAAAGATGTCTTACAGGAAAATATCATCTTTTCCCTGTGGCTCCAGATCTGCGGCTAATCCTGGCATTGACATTCTACAAGATGGTTAGCATCTCATAGGAAGTTTAGAAAGAATAAAGGTTAAATTACCGTAAAAACAAGGTCTCATTTCCAAATATGATTTCTGTGCCTTACGAAGGGAAATGAAAATGATGAAGAGATCTTATCTATCCTGCAAGGAAACTGTATCCACAATGGGAGAGGGTAGGGCAAAGACGTTTCTTATGGTCTAGGCAGCTTTCAGCATATCTCTAGATCTGATGGAGATGAGAATGACCAGGAACATCAGCATTTCTTTATAAGGGTATAATGTTGAAGCCCCTCTCAAAAGCCAGCACTTACCTCTTTCTTCCAGAGTTGCTTGGTTGAGATAAATTGCCTAGAAGCATGAAAATGGGGAAATGAAAATTTAGGTTTCTTAAACTATTTACTTTGAAAAACCCTCAGAAAACAACATAATGAAGTCCTTGCTTTAAGAAAATTTTAGCCAATTCCATGGAAAAAAAAAATACAACTGTTGACTGACTTGACCAGAGGTTCTTTTTTTCATGCTTAATTCCTACTAATAGCATATAAAGCTCTAGATATAAGGTAAATTATGTAAAAAATTAGTTGCGTTTAAGTGGTAGTATTAGGGAAGACATCTTTGATATGGTGGTATTTGAACAGAAACCTGAAGAAGGTGAGGGAATTGCCCTGCAAATATATACCTGCTAGAAGAGAGTTTCAGCCAGAGGGAACAGCAAATACCCTGAGGCAGGAGAGTGTTTGAGAAAGGGAGGCCAGTTTAACTGAAGGAAAGTAAACAAGGGAAAGGTGGTCAGAGAAGTCAAAGATTCCAATGATTTGGTTGGGAAAGGGAGGTTGGAATTGGGGCAAGGACAGATAATGAAGGCCTGTATGCTATATTGTAAGGACATTGGCTTCTAGTGTGAGTGAGATACATGTGATAATGATATGTAATTTTGTATTACTAATATGATAAATATTATTATTATTATAAAAGCCATAGTTTTACTCATTGAGTTCTGTTGTGCTCAGCCTAAAGCCTAAAATTTTCCTCTATAAGATACAGCAATTTATAAGCTTATTTTTTTCACTAAATGATATTAAAATAAATCTTTAAATAGTATTTTTACAAATTGATATATAGTTTGAAAGTTACCACTAAAAGGCAAAAATTGTCAGATTGAATAAAATGAAATCCAGCTGTGATGGGTATCAGGCATCAGGGCATTGCACTTTAAGTATAAAGACACAAGTAGGTTAGAAGCAAAATGATTCAGAAAGACATACCATGATAAAACTAGTCAAAAGAAAGCTTGTGTAGCTATATTAATATCAGGCAAAACAAGTTTCAAAGCAAAGAATGTAACAAGGAATAATGAAGGTTATTTTATAATGATAAAGTGATCAAGTCATTAAAAGAACATAAAACTAAACTTGTACACATCTATTAACAGAGTTTCAAAATACATGAAACAAAAACTGTTAGAACTTTGAGGAGAAATAAATAAATCCACATTTAAAGTTGGAGATTTCAAAACACTTCTCAGAATAAGTAGATAGAAAATCAGTAAAGATATAGAAGACTTGAGCAACATTATTAACTAATTGATATTTGTAGAATGTTACATCTAACAACTGCAGAATACATTCTTTTCAAGTACACACGGAATTTTACCAAAATAGATCCATAGACAGATCGAAGTAGTCTTGAATAATGTAAAAGGGTTTAAACCACACAAAGTATGCTCTCTGACCACAATAGAATTAAGTTAGGAATGAATAACAAAAAGATTTGTAGAAAAACTTCAAATATTTGGAAATTAAATACTTATTTTTAAATAACTCATGGATCAAAGAAGATATCAAAAAAAATAGAAATTAAATTAGCTGAATAAAAATCAAACCACAGAACATTAAAATTAGTAGATACTGTGAAGAATTAAAGTCAATGTAAACGGTTAGCAGAACATTAATGGGTAAAATCTTAACTACAATTTTGGCAGGCAAGGTACCCTTATTAATGGAGTATGTGAGGCAAGAAATTATTTAAAGATCATATGCATAGTGAGAATGATTAGAGCTGCAGGAAACTGATCCAACTCAATCTTCTTCTCTTGAACTCCAATTTTACATCTCTATCTCAAAAGTCTACTCAAAGATGACTTGAAATTGAGACTCAAAAGACTAATTTGGAAGAGATTACTTAATTTATTTTCTCTCCCATGCTTGTGTAATATAACTAGTAAACCTAATGCACAAGATTTTAATAATTAATGATGACATAAACCCAGGTTTGAGTTTAGGAAAAATTTAGACTCAAGGAATGGCAAATGTTTAGTAGTATACCCACCGTTTCTTGAAGTTAGTACGACAAACTCTAGGAAGAAATAGCGTACTTGTTTCTAATTATTAATTCTGAGGTTTTAATTCCAATACAATTCCTGGTAATTTACCTTGTTGGTGAGCTGCAGTTTTTTACCATCTATTCATCCAATGAATTGAGAAATTTGTTATACCCAGGATTATTAACACGCTAATAACTTTTAATGTTTTGTTTACTGCAATTAAAACAATGACTGGAGGTACTTATTTTTATTCTGAACAAATTAGATTTTAATTCTGGATGAATTTATTCTCAGATCCTTAAGCCTCTAAGTTTATACTAAATAATTTTGAAGAAAAGATGAAGGAATAAAAAAATGAAACATTGAGAAAAATGATGCCTGAATTACTTATTTGCCTTAAACGCTTTTTCCAGGGAACACAGTGCATTAAAACAAAATAAAATGGCATCAGTTTATTAATGCATTTCGTTTTATACTAAATAATTGTTAAATCATGTGAATGAAAGCAGTCATTAATAGACTATAGGCCAGACCCAGCTGAAATATTATGATATATTTCTTCAGTATTTTTTCTATGTATTCAAATAATGTTTTTACATAATTAGGTTCATACTATGTATACATTTTTACATTCTGATAAATACATTAGGTCTTGAACATTTTCCAATGTCATTAATATTCTTCAAATACCAATTTTTATTGCTAAGTGATTTTTTATTGTATTGATTTACTGTAATTTAGTTGGCTTATTTCTATTATTAGCTAATTTCTATTATGATTATGCTTCTCATTTCTTAATATTATAAATAATTTTAAATGAGCAAGCCATATGTAATAGTCTCTTGATTATTTCTTTAATTTACATTTCAATAAAAGGAATAACTGAGTAAAGTCACTTGAATGTTTTTAAAGCTTTGACATGTTTCATCAAATTGCTTTATAGAAATATTGTACCAGTATCTACTCCTACCAAAATTTTGTCCGTGTTACACACTTAGCAACATTTGAGAATTATCATTTCTCACTCTGCTATTCTGATGAGCTAAAAACATATCTTAGGTTTTAAATTTACATAACTATTAAGGATGATCCTTTCATGTTTCAATAAGCATGTAAACAATCTACCATTGTGTTAACATTATTAACCCATTTTAATATTTGTAGAAAATGTTTTTCCAAATTTAGCTTTAATGCCTTTTACTTTTATTTATGATATTTTTGCATATACAAAATTTTTTATAATCTAACCTATTTCCTTTTTTCTCTTTAAAAAAAGTCTACTGTTGTATAATCAGATACATAATCTTTTATTTCTAGTTTTTAAAGTGATTTTCTTTTCTTCTCCCGTTAATCCATGGAATAACGTTCTGTTTTGAATGCTAAGTAACATAATTTTAGGCTGGAATGTGAATTAAAGATTGAACTTTTTTATTCCAAACAGTTAACTATTTTCCCCCAGCACCATTTATTGAATATTTTTTCCATTCCCCAGTGATCTGTGATGCCATCTTTATAATATATTAAATTTTTACTTTTTTGCTTCATTATGACCAGGGATTGAGGTTCAGCTTCTTCGTTGTAAATGTGTGTGAACACTTGAAAGGAAATGTTTTTTCTCTGTGGGATATAACTGATACAATCGGATTTACTCCAATCATTTGATTAAATTATTTGTTTTTATGCTTTTAGGCCCTTTGGGTTTTTCAAAAGGTTGCTTCTTATATGCATTTAATTTTGTTACAATAATCATTTAGATTTAATTCTATATTTAACTGATTTCATTGCTTATAACCAATAGCTTTAGCTTCTGACTTCTACGTCATTAAAAATCTTAGTTTTGACTATATATAAAACAATTGGAGAACATTTTTGAGTAATGTTTAAAAGAAAAAAGATACAGAGGTGTGGTGTATTTATTTTCTGAACTCTAGCCTATATAAAATGATACTCAGTTGCATTCACAAATGAATGGGAGGTTAGCTAGATATAAAATTCTTGAAGGAACAACCTTTTCCTTCATAAGTCTATATTTATTGGTCCATATACGAGTAGTTGTCTCATGAAACATTATTCGTTTTTATACAGTTTTCCACTTAACACCTTTTATCACAGTTATTTATGCATGTTTCATCTCCCCTGAGTGAGTAAATGAATGCCATTTGAATTCATACATTCTGCTTCATCACTAGCATTTTTTAAATAAAATATTGCAATATTTTAAAACTGTCCCATATCACCTGGGAAAAATCATTTTATTATGTTATAGTAAGAGAACTATACTAGATGATCTCTATGGTTCATTCCACTTTAGAAGTTTTACTGCCTATGATTCTGTGTGTGTGTGTGGTGTGTGTATAGTATTCAAGAAATTGCCCAACCCATTAAGTTGTTCAATTCTATTAGCTATTTATTTACTTATCTCCATAGTTACATTTATTATATAGCATTTGAAGAATTATTGCTATATAGTCTTACAATCATAGGAGAGGCATAGGTCTTATGTTCACTCTCAAACCTAATCCTTTAAAAAGAGCATGGCCCATAACAAGGAGTGGAGTGAAGAAGAAACATTTTCTGAAAAATATTTGCCAGCTAATATCCCTACACCTTTGTTGAAAGCCCAATCCATATATACATATTACTGCTTATTAAAGATTATGCTATTTAAGTCTTTATTTCCATTTGTATAAATTAGTATAAATGTAGGTTTTTTTAAAGACTTTTTTTTAAGAGCAGTTTTAAATTTACGTCATAATTTAGAGGAAGATACAGAGATTTCCCATATATCCCCTGTTGCAACACATGCATAGCCTCCCCCATTATCAACATCACTCACCAGAATAGTACATTTTTTACTAAGGATGATTCTGCGTTGACAGATCGTAATCACCCAATGTCCGTAGTTTACCTTAGGGTTCACTCGTGATGTTTTACATTCTATGGGTTTGGACAAATGTATAGTGACATATATCCATCATTACAATAACACACAGAGTATTTTCACTGCCCTAGGAATCCTCTGTGTTCTGCCTGTTCATCTCTCTCCTCCCCGACCCCTGGCAACCACTGATCTTTTTATTGTCTCCTTAGTTTTGCCTTTTCCAGTTGTATTGTTGGAATCATACAGTATGTAGCCATTTCAGATTGGCTTCTTTCACTTAGTAATATGCATTTAAGGTTTTTCCATGTCTTTTTTCTGGATGTTCCACAGTTAATTATCCATTCACCTACTGAAGGATATCTTGGTTGCTTTGGCAATTATGAATAAAGCTGCTATAAACATCCAATATGTGCAGGTTTAAATGTAGTTTTTATTTATTTTTTTATTTTTGTTGTTTTTTTTGACAGAAGTAGTCTTTTGTTATTGTGATAAAATATACATAACATAAAATTTATCATTTTAACCTTTTGTTAAGCTCACAGTTCAGTGGAATTAAGTATTTTCACATTGTTGTGCAACCATCCCCACCATCAATCCCCAGAAATTTTTCATCTTCCTAAACTGAAACCCTGTACCCATTAAACAATAACCCCTCATTCACCCTTTCCCCTTGGTCCTGGGAACCATCTTTCTACTTTTTGTCTCTATGAATTTGATTAATCTAGGTACCTCATAAAAGTGGAATCATACAATATTTTTCCTTTTGCATCTGGCTTATTTCACTTAGCATAATGTCTTCAAGGTTCATCGACATTGTGGCATGTGTCAGAATTTCATTAATTTTTAGGGCTGAATAAAATTCTATCATATGTGTATATCATGTTTTGTTTATCCGTTCATCCCTTGATGGACGTTTGGCTTATTTCCACCTTTTGGCTATTGTGAATAATGCTGCTATTAACAAGGATGTACAAATATCTGTTTACATCTCTGCTCTCACTTTTTTGGGGTGTATAACCAGGAGTGAAATTTCTGGATCATATGGTAATTCTAAACTAAGATTTTTGAGGAACCACCCTTAAATGTAGTTTTTAAAAATAAAAAAAGTGCTTGTTTGATTCTTCTCTATAAAGCTTGCTGTTCAAAGACATTATAAACATTAAAAGAATCTTTGTTATTTAAACTTTATCAAATATACCTTTGCTTTTGTCTATCTTTAAGCTTAATAGACTAACAAGTTATTTTTTTCCTATGGACTAATAAAAGCATTTTTACTAAAGAAGCTTTTCCTCCTTGACTAATTATATTAATTCAAACATTAATGAAGTAAAAATCAGATTATCAGCTACATACTAATTTTTAATTAATTTGAACATATGCACATCCTGCATATCCATTCCTGGCAACAACTCTTTTGGAGTTTTTGAATTCAAAATTAATTTTAAGGAATTAATGAAATAGTATAATTTGAAATGTTTATATAGTAAATATAGAGTTAAAAAAACAGTTGTTTTAAAATAACAGGAATAATACTTCTCTACAATAAAAAAGGGTCATGCAAGCATATTTGTTGACTATGTTTAGGTAATGAAAATAGAAGACGGATAATATAATAAAAGTATTTGATAGCGAGTAAACAACATTTGCTATGCATGATTTTAAATTATTTAATTGAAATACTTTATGAAGTGTTATTATTATAAAGGATAATATCCAAGAAAATAATTATACTTTGTTAAAGAGATCTCTTTTTAAAGTCTTTTCTACTTTTGAAATCAATATATTATCAATTGGTAGGAAGGACATAGAAACATTTTTGCTACAGGTAGGAGTACTATTCAAATGCATTAAGATATTAATGCAAACACACTAGCTTTGGAAATTTTAATTTCTTGTATTCTAGACGTGGCTGACAGATGTAAATGCTTGGGTGGCTAACAGGATGTTACAGTACATGAGACACAGCCTTTCTACACAGTAATAAATTAAATAAACACATTTTTTTCCTAGACTGTTTATAAATCATGCAAAATGAATCACTGAGTAAATGAGAATTCTCCAAGTTTTTAATAGCTGACGTTACTGTGATACCATCTCTGTGCACCAACTGAAATAGTAAACTTATTGAGAAATCATCAGTGAGCTATCTGTCTCTTAAGGCATGTTAGCACCTGCAGGAAATATTACAGCGAAATAAATCACTTAAGGCTTCCTAGGTTTATTGCCTGGCTCCAGCACCTACTATGTGACCTTGGGCTGTACCCTCAAGTTCACCATGTCTCCATTTTGTCATTGTAAAATGGGGATATTAATACTAACTTTCACATTCATAATAAGCATAAAATTGGTTAATACATGGAGAGCTTATGGTAAGTGTTGCACAAGACTATGTTGTTTTTTTTATTTGTTCCAAATGGCAATATTTTATTATACTCATCAAACATATCTTATGATGATGTATATTTCTCCAAATGGGGTATAAGTTGATTTACAAAATGGCAGATAAGTAGAAAAGACTATTTAAAAACACCTTTTAACAAAAAATTATTTCTTCCTGGACATTACCCTCTCCTGTGGTCCTTGATTCAGTAAAGAGGCATGTTCATGTCAAATCTGGATCTGGAACCCTAGTTCAGTTTTCACTGCCAAGACTTGGGGACCCTAGGGACTCTGGAGTTAGACCCAGATGCTCTGTAGTGTCTCCTAAGTGCACCTTGAGAGTTGGGGTCATCACTGGAGAAGTGCCAGCCCAAACTAAAATCTTATATATTAGATTTATATTCATATTTTAGACTTTTCATTTTGAGTAGATTTTTCCCAACCAGAGTTTGTGCAAGGAAGCTTTTTTGTGATGAGTGGATATTATGTCAAAAAAAACTATAACAGATCCTGCAATGTATAGTGGAAATCTTTTCTTTTTTCTAGACACCACTTAAAGGCATTTGGAAACTGCATAACTTTCTCATTGAAAATGCCTTCTGCATAATATTCTTTAATAGATTTCTTTATCTTTCAGGGTTGCAAGGTTTTTAAATGTGTGCATATATATTTTTTTCTCCCTGTAGAACTGGGTAGAGAGAGCTGAGAAACAAGCGCTTCTCTCCGATACACTTGACCTGTCAGAACTCTTTCACCCAGACACGTTTCTCAATGCTCTTCGCCAGGAAACTGCAAGGTGAATAAAATGAAATACTTTATTTGTTTGTCTAGGAGGGTAGTTATACTTTGCTTTATTTACTTCTGATCACATTCCCTTTGTTGTCAAGAAATAAATTTATTGTTGAATCCAGATAGTCGTATTATTTCCTAACACTTGACTTTTAATGTCAGTTAAAAGCATTGCTTTTAATTATGTGTTTTTTTAATTAGAATTGAAAAAGGTGAAATTTAACGTTTAAAATTTTGGTCATTTATTTATCTAGATCTGTTGTGTCCAATATAGTAGGCAGAAGTTAAATGGAACTATTTAAATTTAAATGAGTTAAAGTTAAATAAAATTTAAAATGTAATTTCTCAGTCACAGTGGCTACATATGAAGTGCTCAATAGCCACATGTGACTAGTGGCTACCATTTTGGACTGCATGAAAGCATTTTTATCTCACAGAAAATTCTGTTGAACAGTGTTGACTGGGCTTCTTGGTGGGGAACAGTATTTGATGGTTCATAAGACCAAGCTCTTTTTTATAATAAATTTGGATTATCATATCATATATAGTCTATAATTTTTAACAAGTTAGAATGTAATAAAAGAGACACTACCAAAAATATACGAGACAAAATTGTTGTTTAGTGTTTTGTGGAGACTTCAGTATGTAGTGCCTGCCTCACAATCATGTTATAAATATTATTATTTGGCTAATAAACATTGATTGAACACCCATCATGTGCCTGCATTTGAAGGTGATGGTCAAAATGGAGGGCATAAAAATAAAAAAGAAAGGCCCTATCCTCAAGGAACTTACACAACCTTGAAGAGGAGACTGACATAACCAGTTATCTTTAAAAACAGTGTGAAGTCTAGGGTATTTGTGCATAACTTAAGAGATCTGATTACTTGCATATTGTAAATATTTAAATTTTAAATAAATGAAAATATATCTATCTTCTATTACATTTCATATTCTAATTCCTGAGAATTATTTCTTTCTGAGATCTGATGCTTTGCTTTTACAGGGCACTGTGCTGTTCTGTGGATAGCCTTAAATTTGTAGCCTCATGGAAAGGTCGACTGCAAGAAGCAAAGCTGCAAATTAAGGTATTAGACTAATTTTAGATGTTTTTCTGAGTCTAAAAATTACATAATTACCAACTGTAGTGAAAAGAGTCTGAAACTCCAGTCTCAAAGTCACCTATCTTAAGAGTGTAAGATCAGCAGAGGTAGATTGTATTACCTATGTTAACAATCAAAAGTTAAGATTTGGTATGAAGCAACTTGTACAAGATACAACCTCTTCTAATGCAAAAAAGAATCTTAAGGATATAACATATTTGAAAATGTAACTTTTGGTAAAAAGTGATACAAATCTTGAAGTTCTGTTAAGTTAGCTATTCTAAAATTCAATTCAATAAATATTTACTGTACAATAACATATATATAAAATGTAGTGTATAAAAAATAGACCAAATCTTGTCCTCAAGGAGTTTACAATTTGTAAGTACATTAGTTCACTGTTAAAATCAAGCCATCTATGGTAAAAAAAAAATCAAACCATCTTTTGCAGTATACATTTTCCTAGCTAGCTTTCCTGTTAAAAATCCCTTACTTTTACAATAGTAGATGATAATAGATAATCATTGAAATGATAATGAGAAAACTAATTAAAAGGCTGTAATGGAAATCCTTCTCCCAAAAACTCCAAACTTCTTCCACATCAGTAGCATTCTCTACCATTCTTCTTTCTCATTTCCACACGTAGAATTGCCCTCGTAACATTTTTTCCACTGCTAATATAACACATTGCATGTTGTAGTATGATGATCTCTATACATCCATATTGTTCTGTCTTATGAGACTATAATGTCATTGAAGACAGAGACTGTCTTATCCATCTTCAGATCCCCAGAATCTAGTCCAGTGTATCACAATTCAGTTTTTTAAATAATTCAATTTTTTAAATAAATTAAATGTAAGGCTATAGGTCTTTAACTTAGTTAACCTTAGCTAACTAGCTTTTCAGAAGTCCTGTTTATATAGTTCTAGTTGCCATTCAACAATTTTTTTTTTATATCACTACTACTTTCTAACATACTATATAATTTATTTGTTGTGTTTATTGTTTGTTGTCTGTCCTACTCCACTGGAATTTAAGTCCCATGAGAGTAGTCTTTTTTTTCCAGTTTTGTTGTATCTCAGATACCTCAAATAATAGCTGGTACATAATAAGCGCTCAATGAAACCTTTGTTGAATTGTTGAGTTGAGGGCCTACAATAGGAGAGGCATTATAGTAGATGTTATTAGCATCAGATGTAGTGATGTAGTGTGTCATAAATTTGATTATTAACAATAATCTAGACTTTTCTCTTTGGGCTCTATAGACTGCTACAAAATTCTCCCTTGAAGCTGAAGTATTAGAAAGGTTCTCTTTCATTCCTTGGCATTTTATTCTAACTTTAGCCCCCAGCCCATGTGAAGAACTACCTTAGCTATTACTGGTGGTCATACACTGTTGTCCGGCTGTTAAGGAGAGGGAGGGGACACATGACGTATAATCCAGGAACCATGCACTTCACTTGGTTGTGTGATCCCTGGCAGCTGTGAACCACACACGTAATGTGTAGTATCATTATTCAGACATAGTGGTATAAAAAGCAAGGGAAACAAGTTTTATTCTGTGTCAAGTTTTGTTAATATTTTAAAACTATGTTGCCTGTTCTTACAAAATGGGAATAAAATTATCTACAATGAGAAAATCCCAATCTTATATGTTATGTTTTGTAGATGGAGAAAAAGAGCTGACGGTTAGTAAAACAAGATTTTAATCTTAGTTCTCCAAAAAAAGGCCATGCGACTTTTATTTATTTATTTATTTATTTTGAGGAAGATTAGTCCTGAGCTAATATCTGTTGCCAATCCTCCTCTTTTTTGCTGAGGAAGATTGGTGCTGGGCTAACATCAGTGCCCATCTTCCTCTAGTTTATATGGGACACCGCCACAGCATGGCTTGATAAGCCGTGCGTAGGTCCGCTCCCAGGATCCGAACCTGCAGACCCTGGGCTGCCAAAGCAGAGTACGTGAACTTAACTGCTACGCCACTGGGCTGGCCCCGCATGTGACTTTTTAAAGCAGTTAATGGAGTAATCTGAGCTTTTGTTGTCTCGTTTATCAATAGGTTTAATAACTTCCTTGACACGTTTATTACGAGCATCTCTGAAAACCTATGTGTGTATTTTTTATTATTTTTATTAACTCAATTTGGATTAGATTTTATTAGAAAATATTTATTTTTTAATTAGAAACAAAAGTATATTGTAGTATAAAGTTCTCTGCTTTTATCCAGTAGAGAAGAATTCTTTCATTTTTCATTTGGCATTCATAAAAGATATTTTGTTAAAAACTAAAATGTTTACAGGTAAATATATTTAACAACATTATTAGTTTAATATAATTATGTCATATACTTACAGCTTTAAGTAAAAAACCCAGGCCTACACAAGAGATTTAAAATTCAACAGAATTTTTCCTCTCTTTGGCTCCTCATTCATGTGAACTATAAAAGCACGTTTCCTGAATTTCTTACCTGCAGTTTCCAGAAATATTTATCAGATAAGAAGTCTTTGTAAGACCCTCACTGTTCACACTTGGCAAAATCAGTAGGTTAAATAATCTATTTAGTTCCTTTTAATCATATTTTTCAACAAAAGGATTATTTCAATAGGAGAACTTTGGATTTGAATTATATTTGAATTCCACTCACTCTAGAATTTAATTAGTTTTGAATTTTTCAATTTCTACCACCCTAGACTGAATTAAACCAGTGAAATGTTCAAGCAACGCTGCAGTTCCCCAAACCAATCAGTGTCTCAAACCCTGCAGACCTACATAAGAGAACATGTATGTATATTGATTTTTAGATCCTGAACGTGGACCTCTAAAATTTCCTCACTACCATTATTGATTTATTATTTGTTGAACAGCAGTTGTGAAACTTGGTACTGGAAAATCATAAATCAAGCTCCTGTTCAGTTTGCATGTTTGATCTTGCCCAAGGCTGCGAGAAGATTGCCCTGGCAAACTGGAGAGCTCTCGGCTCCCTCCTTCACTGCTGATGCCACCACGCACAGAAGGCAAAACCGCAGGTCTTCTCCCTTGGGCAAATCAGGCTTATCTACGACCTAGTAGAGTCATACAGCCACTTACGCTTGCCAGGTGACTTCAGCTGCTTCATGCCAGGCTAGAGTCTGCCCATATAGCAAGCGGTTATTATACTATTCATATTTCAGTTCCCTTCCTCATAGAGCCTATCAGGAAATAGAAGTGAAAAGAGTGAAGAAATTAGACATTTAGACATTTGAGGTTTCATAAGGAGAATGTGCTCATGAGAATTGTGAGTTAGGGAGCTTTAGACACATCCTCCCCGAACGTGTGTGAGCTGCCAGTTGTAGCTCATCAGCCCAGCAGTGGAGTATCTACCAAAAAAAACAAACAAACCAACAAAAAAAAACCCCTAAACCATTCAGATTAAGACATAGGTTTCTGATAGTTTTCCTTTTTAAAAACTGAGCACTTAATGTGAATATGCTTATATAGTCATTATCAAGTAGAGATTGTTTTAGAAACATGGGAGAACTATAAGTGGCTGGTAATATAGTTTTCTCTAAATGTAGATCTCTAAAATGATTCATTATATGCAAATTAATATGATATAAAACCAGTTCAACAAAAATGTTTTTTCTTAATTTAAGTGACTGCAGCAACCAGAGGTTTTAAATCTGTTTGATATCCTCATAGTATTAACAGCTTTGAATATCTTATTATATTTCTACCAGTTTAAAGGATTTTTAATTCTTAGTTGACTGTACTGTTTAATAGCTTTTGCCAATTTAATGCTATCTTCTTATGCTCCCCAAATATAGCAGGAGGGTAAGAACTGGCTACCATTTCTTCTTTTGGAAGTCTCTCTTCTGTGAAACTTTTTGACTTTGATACTGTATGAAAAACATCAATGTGCTGGGATTATCCACTTAATTCCATCAACTGATCTAGTCCTTCTCCAGCTTTCAAAAACTGCTAAGAAACTTCTTCATATTTCTGTCTGGAATATAACTTTTCCTAGCATGCTTTCCTTTCCTCAGCCTTTATCAAGCCACACATGTAATTTTGTATTTTCCAGTAGTTACATTAAAAAAAGTAAAAGAAACAGATGAAATTAATTTTAATATTATATTTTATTTAACCTAATATATTCAAAATATTGTTTAAACATGTAATAAATATTTTTAAATTATAAATGTTATATTTTAATTCCTTTTCCTTTAAAAAAGTCCTTGAAATCCAGCATATCTTCCATGTTGACAACACATCTCAATCCACACTAGCAACATTTCAAGTGCTCAGTAGCCACATGTGGCTGGTGGCTACCATATTGGACAGTAGCTCTACACAGAGAAGGTAATTCCCTACAGAAAATTTAAATATCCTCTGGTCTTCAAGGCTTTTTAAAATCATTTTTAATATTTTCTCTTATTAAACATTTCAATCAAATACAGAAGGAGAGAAAATAGTATAATAAATCTGCATATTCAAAGGTTTCAAGATTTAGAGACATTCCTTCTTTTTCTCCTTCTTACTGTCTTTGCTAAAGTGAATTCCAGGCATCATTTTATTTTACTCCTCCATTTCTCAAAAAAAAAAAATCAATATTTTCTTTAAAAAACACAATGTTTTATCACACATTCAAAAATTAACAATAATTCCTGGCATCATTTACAGTCCATAAGAATATTTACCAGTATGTCTCAAAAAGAACTCTTTTCCAGTAGTTTGTGTTTGGTTGTTATGTGCCTATGTCATTTGATATCTAGATCAGGCTTCTCTTTTTATTTCATCTCACTGTTTGTTACAGAATCAGGGTCACTTCTATAAAATGATCTACATTCTGTATTTATCTGTTGCTTCCTTGTGTCATTATATAACTTTTGTTCCTCTGTCCCTTATTTCTTATAAAATGGAAGTTAGTTCCAGGGGCCTGATTCACATTTTTTATTTATTAATTTTTTTTTTTTTTGGCAAAAATACTTCATAGGCAGCACTGTGTGCTTCATTTTGCATTACATGATGAGGCACACAGTGTGTGATGCTAAGATTGATTCATGTGTATATGTTGTGACAGCCCTCGTTCCTTCATGACAATTTCCCATTAGTCTTCCATTTAATGGTTTTAACCATTGATGATCATTGCCTGACTAATAAGAGGTTGCAAAACTAATTTTTCTAAATCTGTTATTCCTTCCACATTTATTAGCTGGAATTCTGCAAAGAAACCTCATCAACTAGATCTCTGTGATTATGTGGATACCATGGAATACGTGTTATATAGAAAAGAAAGGATAAATGCTTATTTTTTTTTTCATTTAAATGGGATATTCGTATATGGTTTTGATACACTATTTCCCGCAGTGTCCAATGACATTTCTTCTTTGTTTTTAAGTATCAGTGTGAGCTTCTTATATATTTAATGTGTTTCAGTAAATTGCATTTAATATTCTTTTTCATGTGCAGTTATCCCTAGTCTTTGGCTTATGTGTAGAGCCTCTTCATGTTAACCTATATCTTTTTTTGGTAATCTTTATAGCGAAGTATAACATCATACAATAAACTGAAAAAATCTTGAGTGCAAGTTTATAAATTTTTTGAAAAGTAAACAGACCTATTAAACCATTGTACAGATTAATTTTAGTATTTTAGGTCAATTTTTTTCTGAGAACTTCTTTTTATAATTAAATGGACCTAACATATTCAGTACAAACTTTATTTTTCTTTCATTATGAGATATATTTAAGATATTTTTCCAGATATTTGTCTATCCATTTTTCCTTCCTCATTTTATATATTATATTATATCATATTACATTATTGTATTATATAATGTACTTTGATTTTAAACAGTTGAGATTTCTGAAGAATGCCCAAGGAGGTCATGATTCATCCCCTCTGCTACAAATGTGTAATAATGATAGATAAAATATAAAAGAGGAAACCACCATCATAGTCTGGCTTCAAATATAAGATAAATATTTCATTGCATCAGAAACAGGACATAAAATAAAATTGTGACTAATAAAATTGTGAAAATATAGATCTAATGAGCTCCAAGTTCAGAAGTAGGAAGCAATGATCAGAACTGTGGCCCAGCAGTGTAAAAGGAATTAGTAGTGCTGTATGTGAGATGGGGACTGAAACAAGGCTCATTGCTCAAATCCAGGACTGGGGTTAGGCTCTATAGTTTCCCAATACAAGGAGACTCAGTAAAGCTGTTGCAGAATCACTGGTTGGGTCTGTGGCATTTTAGAAAGCTCTAGGCTTAAGGAAGCTGAAAGACAAAGACATAGCCTTAACATTAGATGCTGAACCACACTACCCACCAGATCAATTGCTAGATCTACAGTATCACCAATATCACCAGAACAGAACTCCCAAACTAGCATTATAAATCTTATAGCTATGCAGTTATGGAAAGATCATTACAGAGGTATATGGGAGAAAAATAAAAGACCCCTCAAGATGAACCTAGAAACCAAAAGCCAAAATAAATGGGGAAAAATAAATCTAATCCTGGAAAAGAAAACTAGCAAAATCATCAGGTGAAATATCTAATCATTTAGTTTGTTATTAATTTTTTGGAAAAATCTGACAAAAATGTTAAAATATTTCAGTTTCCTTCAATAGGTACATGAAGGAATAACTTTCACTAAAAAATAACAAGAATTTACAGAATGGAAACAGGCAGAGATGGTACGGTTATGGTTGGATGTGAAAACCAATTAGTAATCTTGGAAATGAAAAATATAATCTTTAAATGAAAAACTTTATAGACAAAATGTATTCTACATTAGATACAACTGAAGAATACATAATAAATTGGGAGATAGTACTAAGGAATTAAGCCAGAACTCATCACAAAAGCAAAGGGCTAAAAATTAGGAAAGAGATGTTATGAGACATAGAGGATAGTTTAAGACACTATCCTACTTCTAAAAGGATTTCTAGGAGTGTAGAACAGACAGAATGGCAGAGAAGCAAAATTTTTAAAATGGCAGGAATTTTCCAGAATTGGAAAATGATTAGAGTTCTCAGATGAAAAGCACATGCAAAGTACCAAAAAAATAAAGAAAAGTAAATTCAGGTTCGCACGTAGCCATTACTATAGTGAAACTATACAATATCAAGGTTAAAAAAAAAAAGCTTAAAAGCTACCAGATAGAAAAGTCAGATTTCCTACCAAAAAAAAAAAAAAACATCACGCAGACTTCTCATCAGCACACTAGATGCCAGAAGACAGTGGAGTAATATATTCAAATTGATGAGGGAAAATAATTGTTAACTTCAGATTTTATTCCCACCTAAAATATCATTTAATAATGAAAGCAATTAAAAGACATTTCCAGAAACCCAAAGATCACAAGAGCTTACCACTCTAAGAGCCTCAATAAAAGAAGTATTAAAACATGTACTTCTACCAAAAAAAGCCAGAGAGAAAGCAATGTATACCAAAGATAACAGTGAACCCAAAAATTACCAAAATAATTTAATTTTAATATTTAAGTAATTTAAATTAGGTAACATATTTGGGGCCAGCCAGGTGGCACAAATGGTTAAGTGTGCGCACTCCACTGCGGCGCCCGCGGGTCGCCAGTTCGGATCCCGGGCACGCACCGACGCACCGCTCAGCAAGCCATGCTGTGGTGGCATCCCATATAAAGTGGAGGAAGATGGGCACGGATGTTAGGCCAGGGCCAGTCTTCCTCAGCAAAAAAAAAAAAAAAAAAGGAGGATTGGCAGATGTTAGCACAGGGCTGATCTTCCTCACACACACAAAAAAATAAAGTAAGTAACATATTTAAGTAATTTAAGTTAAATATTGACTGTAAAATATAACTTTTTATTATGTTTAAACTAAAACTAAAACTCTAAACAGCAATAATTAGATTAAGAATAATGTACTAAAATAAAATCCATGTCATCTTTAGAAGTACTGAATACTTAAGTATTTATTAGAATTCATTAGAAAATTTTATAGTTATTCATTTAAAACATATGGTTAAGCACTTAAAAATAGATATACAATCCATAGCAGAAAAAGAGAAAAATTAAGCAAAAAAAATTATAGAGAAAAAAATGTAAAATAGTAGAAATAAATCCAAATACTGTATGTGACTAATAACAATAAATAAACTTATTAAACTCACCAATTAAAAGATAGAGATTATCACATTGGGCAAAAAGCCAATATCCCGTTATATACTTCCTAAAGAGATACGTCTAAGTCATGACAATTGGAGAGTAAAGAAATTTGATACCATACTGGCAAAATTTATAAGTCTCAACAGACCAAGTGTTGACAAGGTTGTGGCACAATGTAAATTCCTATACATGAAAAGTACACGTGTAGATCACTAGAATTACTTGGGGGAACAATTGCCAATATCAAGTAAAGTGGGAATAAGCATACGCTTCAACATAGCAATGTCATCTCTGTCTCAGAGAAATTCAGATGTGTGCAAACATGTATAAGGAGACATACCATAATGTTTATTGCAGTGTTATAATTGTAAACAATTGGAAATCACTTAAATGTTCATCAGCAGAAGGGTAGATAAATAATTTGTTGTATGTTAATATAAAGTATGTTACCCTTTGCATATAGTTTCAAAACATGAAAAACTATACTGTTTATTGTTTATGGATACATATATATTTAACAATCATATAAAACTCAATTTAGGATAATGACTAGGTCTAGTGAGCACAGAAGAGGAAAAGGCAAGGCAAGGTATATACAGAGGACTTCAACTATATCTGTTATGGTTTATTTGCTTAGAAATATGGAACAAATATGGCTTTATGTTAATGTCTAATAAAACTGGATGGTAGGAACTTGTAGGTTTAAAAATATTTTTGTGATTTTCTGTGTGTTTAAAATATTTAATTTTTAAAAGGAAGGTTCTGGCAAATAAAGCCATATAATAGCTTATCAAAATAAAACTGAGAGTTGAACATGAAATTCACTTGTTAAATTCAAGTTAAAATCAGCAGTGTTCAAGAAGTTAAAGGTCATGCATGAATAAATTAATGGCTTTAACCCTGTTTTTAGTCAACAAAGTCACTATTGTTACTGTTGCTAACCCCTTTTGAGGTGAGAAGCTAAGAGCTGAGTAAGATCTTATACTCATGAATAGCCCCTTCAAAATAGACCAGGGTCATGGTAGGTAGTTTTTTGGAATATATTCATGCAATTGTGGTCTGCCTGATTTACACTATCCCTTAATAAGTGGTTTTGAAACTGTAAACAAAACCAAATATATAATTTTTTAATTTCTCATACTTTTGCAGTTGCCTGTCGGGTTTCAGCTATTTTAATCAGAGGTTCAAATGTGAATCACATTGAGTACAGATTTTTTTTTTTTTTTGGTGTAATGATTTTGTTCTGTTTCTGTTCTGATAAATTGAAAGCTATGCATTTATAAGCAAAACAAGAATAATTAGTGGAAATGATATTATGACAAAGAGATGCACATTTAGATGCCTTTCACTTAATTATTTTCATTTGACTGAAATGGTATGTTTGTACAGATGTCAAGAGGCAGTCTCAACAATGTGGTTCTTTTAATATAATGTAAACAAGTGAGCTCTGATCTCAATAATTATTTTTTGCATCCAAGATACGTGTCATGCACAATAAGGCACTAATGGCTAAAATAGACTTCTAACAAACTTTTAGTAAAGTATGAAGTATGTCCCATAAGTATATGCATAAGTATAAATAACATTTTAATATGGTTTATCATTTAATGGGGTAAATGATAGAATAAATTTGGAAAATATTTTGCAAAATTAACTATTATAGGCAAAAGTTTTTTGACTGGAATTATCCAAATAATTTCCACTCAGACTTTTATTTGGCCTCACTTAAATGGATACACTCTCTATAAAATAATTCTAAACATCTAGAAATTAGAAGATGGATTAGATTAAATAAACAATAATAGCTAATACTTATTGAGCACGTAATATATATCAGGCAATTTTCCAAGTATTTTAAATATATTGTTAGTGAGGAATTCTTATTTCCTGCTTCTGTTTTCTTCTGTGTGGAGGGATATTTACAAATGTTGATACTCCTAGACTCTACCTTCTACCTTACTCCTTCCTTCTGCCTTACTCCTTCCTTCCCCGGAAAGGAGTCCCTTTATGTGATTATGAGTTTGAATCAGGAACCCCCAGCTGAATACTGTGCCTTCCATATGCTTTTCTCTTGGGTATACACATTCTGCTTTGCTTCTTTAGGGCAATCTCTGCACCTGCTGCAGCTGACTCCTTAGCTTCATACTGTCATAACTAGGAATTAAGCCTGCTGAATTCTTGAGTTTACTGTTAAGAAGTCCATTTCCCTGGAGACCTATTATATCTCCAAACTATCTCTTTCGGTAATAAAGGTAATATGTTGGGTCTATCTGCTTTTACTCCTTCCTTTAGTGCAGAACTCCATTTGGAACAAAGGTGCCATTTGTTGATACCACTCTAATCCTTGATATATTATCATTTTATTATATAAACAAAAGGGTATTGCTTTTTGACATTCTTATATTTTCATTTCATTTTCAGGACCAAGAATGTCTTTACTTTAAATTCCACAAATTTACTTTAAATTCCAAAATAGGTATTGATGGAGGGTGTTGGAGAAAAGGACAGATTTAGAAGATGTTTATTGGAAGTGACAAGGCTTGGTAGTTTATGGCATGTAGGAAGTTCGGGAGAGGGAGCCAAGAATGTCTCCCAGGTGTCTGATTAAGCAATTACATGGTCAATAGTGCCAATTACTGAAACAAGACTCCAGAGAATAGTATTTCTCTCCCCTCCCACCTCCTGGTTAGCAGAGGAAAATGATGAGTTTATATCTCAATATATGTGTATTACATAGTCAAGTTGTGGCACTATCAGTGGGGACTACTTGTACAAATTTCTCTATAAACTAATTAAGCTCAAAACTTGATGAAATTCCTAGAAGAAGCCTTAGAATTATTATCTTGCCTAGAGAATTTCTAGCACCGAAATTAGCAGGTACTCTCTAAATTTTAATTTGCATTTTTTCAAGGCCAAAATACTTTAGCAACTCTTGAAGTGGCCTGTATATCATCACATCAGTGGTGTAGTAGAAAGAATATTGAACTTAGGTATTCAATAATTCTGTTTTTATCACTATGTTATACTGTGTGTGTGTGTGTGTGTGTGTGTGTGTATATAAAATACACATATTATATTCTATTTTTATTTTATCTTTCATTGACAAACAAGTTGCTTATCTTTTCCATGGTACAGCAACCTTAGCGTAAAATTAGCTATTCAAAACTATTTGCCAAGGCATTCTTTCCTAGCACCTCCTCATACCTATACCATTTCCTAACTATATAATACAGCAGAAAATGATTTTCTCTTCCAACTTAAAGTGTTCTCTTGTCTCTAAAATTCTATAGTAGTTTCATTTAGTATATTAAAACTTAAAGATACTATGTAATATTTATAAGATTGTGTATATTTTCTATCAACTTCAAATTATGAGAATATAGATGTGGCTCTGAATTCAAAATACTGACTCTACATTTGTTGCCTTTAGATAAACTCAGGGTAGATTAACACTGCAGAAACTAAAAGAATGAACACTTTTAAAGAAATAATGTGAACTAATGTTACCAAATAATTATATTTTCATTATCACAATTTCTTAAATTTACACTAAGGTCAATTTAGAGAAGAAGATTAATCCTTCTCTGTTCTTCTTTTGGCTCTGCATGGCATGTCAAGAATTTTTTACATTAAACTTTCTGAACTTTGTTCTGTTCTTTAAAAACTGACGTCAGAATTCTAAGCAGGTAGCACTCTTGTTCTCTAATTATGCTTTTCTTTCCCCCTCCTGGAGAAAGAATAACTTTTTGGCTTTTGCCATTATATTTCTGTTAATCTAATGCCAAGGCACCTGCAGTTATATAACTGATGACATTTGTAAGTATTTTTTTCTAAAATATTTGCTAAAATTGAGAATTCAGTCTAAAGGAAGTTCACAGTGAACACTGGTCCAGGTCTTCACCTTTTTTATTCTCAGATAGAATAGCATTATCTTTGTTTTCATATTATTTGTAATACATAGTCACAGTGGAAATTGCTGTCTTTCTTTTTAAGTTATAATACAGTAACTCCTGACATTTCAGACTTTAACACATATTTAAATGGTTTATTTGTTTCTCTGGCAGATCAGTGGTTTATTACTGGAAGGATGCAGTTTTGATGGAAATCGACTTTCTGAAAATCAGCATGATTCTCCTAGTGTATCATCAGTTCTCCCTTGTTTTATGGGCTGGATTCCACAGGTAATACATTTTTACAGGTACAAGTTTTAATTTAATCTATTCATTCTAGATTTTTAGCTTTCCAATAAGATATTCTTGACCTATGTATTTTTTGTTTACTTTCTAATCTCACCTGTATTTTGAACAAATTTACCGTCAAACAATATTGTGTCCTTTATAATTTTTAAGATTTATGGCACATTTTAAAATCTTTCTTTTGTTATAGAAAGAATAACATTTTAGTTTTTAATTTATAAATAATTTATAGCCTAGTAAGAAAATAGCCTTTAATGATAGTACGAAATACCATGTATTATGTTCCTATTATTTTCGGCAATGTGCTAAATGCTTTACCTGCTTTTCCTCCTATACTCTTGAGAGAGCCCTACAAGGTGGATATTGTTATTCCCACTTTCAAATGAGGAAATATGTGCACACTTAGGTTAGATGACTTCCCCGCAGTTAGGCATGCAGAGATTGACAGCATCAAGATGTCAATACACACCTGGGTTTATATCATACCATGTCACTGTGCTGCTGATAGGCAGATAAAGAAAACAGCCTTGACAAAAACTTATTGGGTTAACTTTTCCCCTTTTAAACCCTTCAGTTGTTGACAGAACTTTCAACCATGGAACTTGGGGGATATTTTCCTTTAAAATAAGACACAGATGTAGATGAGGCACAGAACTAAAACTTAACAATAAAATTTTAAAATGTAAGTATGAATATATGTGAATAAACTTTAAAGTTTTGATTCTGTACCTAATGACCAACAAAATATTTCATATACTGCTCACTACAAGAAAAATGAGTTTTCTTACTGGGAAAGAGTGCATTAAATTGTCCAATTATTGTAATTCTCTTTATAAAATAAAAATCAACACATCAGAATATTTTTTTTAAAAATACAACTAATGAAGCTGTAGCAATAATTAGCAGTCATTGATTAGAGAGCTAAAAGAGCATCCTCTGACCTAAAAGAGCATACATTTCTGTGAAACCCCTCATTTTTCCCTCATATCATATAAAATAATCTTTATATTATTTCAACCTGACTGTTAATTCCTATAAGAAAATTCTATCAAAAAGTTGGTAAGTTATAGATTACACACATTAGCTGTGTGAACCAAATTGAAAGTTATATACAAAAGTTAAGCTTAGAATTTGCTAAGGGTTGTAACCATAAGATGTAAAGTTGTATATGATGACAGAGATGATTTCAAATGACTCCAAATTATGTGAAGTGTTAATTCTCTGGCCAAGAAAATTAAAAGCCATATAATGACCTTGATAGGGAAAAAGTAGGACATATATAAACTGGTTCACTTAAGGAGAAACCCCAGCAATAAAAATAGAGCGTGGAGAATAACTGAGTAGGCATAAATGCAAAAGAAAATGACCTGGAACTTTACCCACATAATTGACCACAAACTGAATGCAAATCAGGAATGTAATGTTATGGAAAAAGCCAGTCTGTTAATGAGTTGTATGAAAAGCAACATGACATTACAAGACTCAGAATTTATCCCTCCAGAATAATTTACTTCCTTTATTATTTCTATCCAGTTTTATTTACCACACTTTAAAAGATCAGGATTGGAACCGAAAGCTAAAAATATTTTAATTTGAAAAATAGCTCATGTAAAGAGAGGTAAAATGATTGGAGTATTTAGGCAATGAATGAAATGGCTAAAAGATAATCTGAATTTTTTATTACTTTTATAAAAGGAATTTCCCCCTAGGCTTTCACACTTTTTCATGACATGTAATGGAAGGATTTATGGTGCTTTTCCACCTCCCTTTTCGCCTCTTTCCTTTACAGTGAGCCTCTTCTGTCCATATAATCTTACTGCTTTCAGACTGTCCCTCCTATATAAGCTAAGAAGGAGGAAATGTGAGGCATATTACTAAGTGTTTCAGAACACAAAATTTTGGAGTCTGACGAACTAAACTCCATTCCCAGCTCCCAAACTTATGAGCTAGCTGATTTGGGACAAGTTACGTAACCTCCCTGGGCCAGTTTCCTCATTTGAACATGGAGATAATAATATTTCTGTATGACCATGCTGAGGATTAAATAATTTCCTGTATGTGTGAGGTATCCAACGCAGTGCCTCATGCATGGTAAGTTTAATTTATCCTGAAGCCAGTATTTTAAAATATTTTCATAATAGTATGATAATAATTATCTTATTTCATATAGTGTTTTATCGTTTACTAAGTGCTTTCAATCGTCATTAATTACTTGTTAAGTTCCTATATACCATATATTATGCTGAACACTGAGGTTACAAAGATAAAACTCTTCCATCAAAGAGTCTTCTGTTGAGTGAGGGAGCAAATAGGTAAAGAAACTATTACAACTCAGAGTTAGAAGTACCATTATAGAGGTTTACATAAAGTGCTGTGGCAGATAAGGGAGGCCTCAACTCTATCATGTGTAAGCAGTTGAGAGGAAACCAGACGACCTCACAGAGAGAGAAGGCAGCTTCTCTCAGAACTGTAGTCGCACTATGAGTAAGAAGAGTTCAAGGACAAATTCAAAAATGGTAGGGCCAAGGCATTCCAGATAGAAGGGGCAGCATATTTAAATGCTTGGAGGTATGAAAAGAACTTCGATTATTCTGGGAACTGCAAGTATAGTACATCTGGAATGTGTGGTTCATATGGAGAATGATAGGGGATGTGGTTAGAAAGGGAGGCCAAGACCAAGTATGACCAGCCATGTAGCCACGCCAAGGAGTTTAGACCATCTTATGGTTAGTAGGAAGCCATTCAGAATTTAGAACAGGAAAGTGGTAAGATCAGATTTGTAGTTTTGGAAAATCAGTCTAGCAGTGAGAAGGTGGATGATTGGCACAGGGTGAAATAAAATTACACATTCCTTTCATAGCAATCGTGTGAGTGTGGTAGAGCTGGTTTTCTTTCTGTTTTGCTGCTTAAGAAACTGAGAACCAGGTAAGGTAAGTGATTTGTTAAGGTTCCCACAACAGTAGGACTAGTGTTTGAACAATAACAGTTAGCACTTATTTGTATTGATTGTGTGCCAAGCATTGTGCGAAGTGTTTAAAATACAAGATATTTACGCCTTCCAAGAAATTTTGAAATAGGAATTATTATCTCCATTGTAAACTAAGAAAACTGAAGCTTAAAAGATTGTGTAACTTGACCAAAATAAAATAGTTAATAGGTAGGCAACTAAGGTTCAAATCCAGGTTATCACTCTTTAATCTTAGGCCTAATACTGAGCCAAGTATCCAAACAGTGTAAACCAGAGTTTGGAAAACTACAGCCCACAGACCAAATCCAGTGACCTCTTGCCATGTGAGCTATGAATGTTTTTACATTTTTAAATAGTTGAAAAACTCAAAATAATAATATATTTCATGATGTGAAAATTATATGAAATTCACATTTCAGTGTCCATAAATAAAAGTTTTGTTTGGACAACAGCCATGCCCATTTATGTAGGTATTGTCTGTGGCTGCTTTCAGACTACAACAGCAGAGCTGAATAAATGCATCAGAGACCACATGGCCCACAAATCCTAAAATATTTGCTGTCTGGCCCCTTAACAAAATTGTTTTCCTACTCTGTATAAACTATTAAACTCTCCAACTTCTGCTTCAGTTAAACATTATTTTGTACAAGAAAGTGCTTTTTTTTAGGGCAGCTGTAGCTGTTTTTAATAAATTTTATGGAATTAAGGGGGGAACATAAACGTTTTAATTCATTTTTACTGGGAGGGAAGGGACCAGCCTAAAATCGAAAGAAGCATCAACATCAATTTATGTAAACCAGTAAAAAAGAATTACTTCTGCCATTTACTCTTATAGCTACTTTATTGCAGAAAATCCAGAATCGTTTGATAAGCTTGGATGAAATAATGCAGTTCAGAACTTTGGTGACTAATCCCTTTTAGGCCAGAAGAAGGTTTTTTCACAAATTATTTCCACAATATTATCTGACACCTAATAGTCCTAAATACCTTCATTTCAACAGAAACGTGCCCAACAACCCAGTCATTTCCACAACATTGCTATTAGGTAGATAGCACCTCCGTTTTTTAAAGAACATTTTAGGTTGCATAAGATTGAAGAACTTCTTTGACATTGTTTTAATATGTGGTAATACTTAAAGGATATGAGCAACAAATTCTGAAACTTTTATTTGGGGGGTGAGGGAAACTCTACCATTGCTTCTATTATAAATATAATGTACTTTGCCAATTTACAAAATTAGAGTTAGAATTCTCAAGGAGAATTAAGAGTAAGTAAGATGCTGGTGAAAATATTTTCCTAGTGTTTCTGTTTACCATTATCTACTAAGATAATATAACCTATACTCACACTATCATTTTTATATTCACTCATTCATGATGCAGATTCTTAAAAGTATTCCAGTTCCAGCTCAATACTGGTGGTTAAATTAATGTAGGTCCAAGTTAAGATTTTCCTGGGGGATTTTACCCCAAAAAAAAATTCACTTTCTCCAAAGCATTTCCCTAAAACTATTTTATACAACATTATTCCATAATGGTTTTCTGTGAAAAATTGTTCAGTTAACAAATTTAATAAACACATTATTCCCTCCCCTTTGAAATTCATGATGTATTTGAGAATACTAAAAACTCTGAGAAGTCCCAAAGATTATGTAACACACAACATTTTCATGCACCTACACCCCATCCTTCATCTGGATCTAGTGTTCCGTATAATACAGTTTGGGAAACACTGCTTTATGGGGTAGATCAGTCTTAGATGATGACCTGTTCCACAGGAAGTCAGTTTGCCTTTGTTCTTTCTAGTAAAGATGCTACTTAGTGTTTATCAGCCCCACAGTAACAGAGAAGCCCCGAACCAGCCTGAACCCCACAGGCTTTGACCTTCCAACAGGCACCACAATTGACAATTCAATTTCAGACACAATTTCATTTACAGGGAAAATATGGCTATGAAGTGATTCCATAAGCCACTCACAAAAACAGTCTTTATATTGCTTTTATATATATAAAATGTTATCACCATGTATATCAGCAGATATATGCTGAAAGCACTGCCTTGTATGCTTGTATTTAATTGAAAAAATAATATTTAATTAATATCTTTTTCTAGGTGACAGGTTTTTTTTCCTTAAGGACTTATTTTGAAGCAATGCTTTTAGCATCATTTTATTGAAAGAAGTATTTCTCTACCAAAATACATTTTAAAGAGTAGCTAGACATTCTTGACAGAACTGTCTTTCAAAATATTCATTGTTGACAAGTTATTTTGTTTCCTGTCTTGAGAGATTTATTTTTTCCAGAGTTGCATTATTAAATTGTGCCACTTTTATGTACGTTAAAGCTCTGATTTGCTAATATCTTCTTTTCTGAAAAATAACTGTTCATTGACTTGATTCATCACCATTCAGAAGGTATGTGTTAGAATAAGTTTGTTAGACTTTATGCATAAACCAGTGAGAAATATATTTTGGTTTGCCTTCAGATGTGTTTTATTATAATGAAATTGAGTTGATATTGGCCGAATAATTAACATAACCAACCTAGGTAATTTTGTTTTCTGGTGATGTTTTATTTTGTTATTTTCTTTGGTTTGTTGCCTAAGTGATACCTAATATCACTGTTTGCCTTAGTAAAATGCATTGTCTTCTTTCAAATATTAGCATGTTGCCTGCTATTTGTAGTATATGTGTACTTTTAAGTCACTTTCCCTGGGGCATGGGCATAGGCATAATTACGAAATTTCGAATTTTAGCCTCATTATTGAACTGAGCTAACTGGACCAGTTTCTGTTTTAATAAAGTAGGATATATGAACACATTAACCACTTTAGATTAATCATAATATACAGATTTTTAATTATTAAATCTTAATTATGTCAAAATAACTTGTTTACATGTCATATAATACGAATTATTTGAAGTCTTTCTAATGTATCTCCTTTCTTTTTGCATTAACTGAGCACTTAGTGTATTTATTAATAGTTGCTAATAAAATTATAGTTTCATCCAAATATCTCAGCCCAGAGGGACTCTTATACTTTGTCTGTTAAGAGAAACATGTTCAAGAGGGAATTGTGTCATAAGAATTTAATTCAGTTAAACAATATTTATGGAACTTCTGTCTGCACAAGGTATTCTGCTAATAGTGAGAATGCCTAATTACTTAGCCCTGCTACTTTGATATTTATTTATTGGTGACCTAAGAGCAAGTCTATAGCTTTTTTACAGAAGGTTATAACATTAACCGTTTAAGAGATTTTGAGAAATGACAAGCAAAATTTTAAGAAGCAGCTGTGATACTTTGCTTTTAAAACAGTGTAGGTTTGGGTAGAAAGATTTTTACCCTCACTTTAAAACAAACAAAAAGCCTACAACCAAAAGCAGGTTTGGAAGGATTTGGAAGTATATACATAAACTAGTAAATTGTTAGTAAATATGCAAAAAATCAACTGCATTACTGTTAAGTTCTTAATTTAAAGAGAAAATTGCTTGGCATTAAAATGAAGAGATATTCAGAAAATCTCCTGAATAGAAAGAAATAGCATTGTAAAACATTCAATGTGATGTTTCTATTTTCATTTTTGACCGTAGAAGTTATGGTAAGCAAAGCAAATATCAGGTGGCAGAGGAAGATAATTTAAGACCTTTCCTGGGATTATAAATAGGCATTCGTAGATTCAGATCATTTCAGTCCAACAAATATGTAATGTTTGTCTGCTCTTTGCTGAAGAATTTAAAGGCAACTCCAAAAGAAAGCTTGCACTAGGTTATTAACTTTAAGAATGTCTAATAGGTTATGAAAATTACAGGAATTTCTGAATTCTAAAGCTTTGCCATTTAAGCAGAGTTGGAGAAGAAGGAAGAGATTAGGCAGTGACTAATAGTGGTTAAAAATTCTCTTTGCTCCAAATCCTATCTTTTTTTCTGAGACCCAACTCAGGATTCATTCTCTCCATTAATCTTTGTTAGGTTAACATATCCCAGAGTAGTATTTTGTTTATTTTGATTTTCTAAAGTACTCATTGTTCCAAAAATTATGTTCTATATATTTGGTATGTGTATTGTTTTTCTAAACTAAATTTTAAGCTTCAAAGAAGATTATTATTTTCTCTATTTGGGTATATATTGAAATGCTTCGCCTTTATAATTCTAGGCACAGTATTAGCACATAAAATGCTGTTAAATGAAGGGATGAATAACTGACAGAATCATCAATACAAACATAGAGAAAAATTAGAAAAATTCAGGGCAGGTGGTCTTTTTATCTATTTGCACAATGATTCGTCATCAAGAATGAATTTTATTGTATTAGGTTAAGATTTAGGAATGTTAGGAATAAATGAGTTTTCAGAAGAACTTAACTGATTTGTATCAAGGACCAGAAGAGTCAGACCAGTATTTGTGTGGGCATGGGAGGGAGATGTGGGGATTAGAAAAGCTAATCGAAATTTCATATAATGCCCACTCAGACTTAAAAATAGAATGTTTGTTTTAAAGTTTTCCTTGATGGAAAAAATACTTTTATTTCTATAGTAGCACCATCCACGACATGTAGTGGATGCTAAAAAGCTGGGATTTTTTTTCCAGTTGGTTTGAGAATTAGTAGGGAGTAAAGAAAAGGTATATATATGAAGTCCAAAGAATTAATGATATGTGGATAAATAATACTTTATATTTGAGCTCTTTAATACATCATCGGATTCTTTCAACATTCTGTTAGGTGGACAAGTGTTGTTCATCTCCCTTGTACAGTAGGGAAACTGATGCTCAGAGAGTAACCTACTTACGGTCAGGAGCTCCTAGACAAGTACTCCAGAGCCTGAAAATGATTTATTTCCATAAATGTCTTCTCTTTGGAAAAATAACAGAATAACAGAGTCTTTAGGTGCTAATATTCATATGCCAAAACCTTTTATCTATGGCAACTTGCCACTTCCTAGCTAGGTTACCATGGTAAATTCTCTATAGGTTTCTGATTCATCACTTGTAAAATTCTAGAATGAGTCTAACTTTTCTCTTAAGTTTCATTCCAACTCTTAAGAAATAATTCATTGGTTGAATGAAATTACGTAAGTTCAGAAAAACATGAATCCTAAATTTGAATTGAAGATACTATTATGAACTCACAATGTTTTTCTTTAAAAAATATATTTTTCTAAGTTCCAGTCACTGAAAAATCCTACAAGGAGAATGATAGATCGTTCCTAGCACCCAGATTACGATCTATAATACCATTTCTTATTAAAGGAACCAAGGATCCTCAGAGTAATAACTAAATTGATTTCTGGAACAGGATATATGTAAGATGAGCTTGTAACATCTTGACGTACTGGAAAGCAAGAAAGCTATTGAAGATGACTAGGGTCATATCAAAAAAAGCTTAGGAGCTAACTTAAAGAGTTCCCACTGTGCAAAGACTGACAATTTGAACATCAATAAGATAATAACTGCATGTCAAATATGTTTTAATCCACCAGTTCATAATGATACTTTTAAAAAGGAGGGGAGGGTCATTGATCACCTTTACAGTATAGTAGGGAACAAATTCATTATTTTGAAAGCATATAAATAAAGGGAAATTAGATAGTATTTATCCAGTGTTTTCCTATATGAACTGTACCTCATGGTAATCAAAAGATTGATAAGTAGAAGTTTCTCTTTAAAAAGATATATTTCTGCCCAGAAATGAAAAAGGAATGATAGAATTAGATTACCATTTTGTACTTTTGAATGTAATAATGATCGTCAGTGGCTCCTAATATCTAAAAAGAGAGACAACCAGATGTTATATCTCTTGATGAAGTACACAGTACCGTCTACATGGTGTTTCTGAATCTGAATCCGAGCTCACCTCCAGATCTAGTTTACAAGAATACAGGGAACAGAAGAACGTGATACTATGAGAATGTAGCCAACAAAAGTCATGATGTGGAAAATTCTTTGGTATAGTTTCTTCAGCAAATTACAAGGAAAAAAGGAAAAACCTATAAATTTAGGAAACTTTAGAGACATATCAACAAACTGCAACATATGGCCTTTATTTGAATTATGGTTCTAATAAAAAAATCTTTTTAAAATTATAGGATGATAAGATCATAGATATAAGATAATATTAAGGAATTGTTAATATTTTCATGTGATAATAGTATTGTAATTATATTTTTATATTTTATTTATAAACATATATTTAAATATTTACAGATAAAATTTTATAATGTGCAGGATTTGGTTCAAAATACTCCAATATTTGGGGCAAAGGGAAGGTTATAAATGAAACATGATTGACCATGAGTTAATAATTGTTACAGCTATATAATGTGGGTTTATTATGCTAGTCTTTATTTAAAACATTTCATAATAAAATGTTACATAAATATTATTTCAGAGGGTTTTGTGTTTGTGTCTTTGGTTATTTAATGATCTGCTTCAAAACAGTATATTGCTGCATTTTAATACAAAATTAATTCTTTTTAAACAGGATGCATATGGTCCATATTCCCCTGATGAGTGCATATCTTTGCCTGTTTACACAAGTGCCGAAAGGGATCGCGTGGTAACCAATATTGATGTTCCATGTGGGGGCAACCAAGACCAGTGGATTCAGTGTGGAGCAGCTCTATTTCTAAAAAACCAGTAGAATCTAATGACAATAAAAGCTGTCTTAGCAAAAAGAAACATTTATTGTTTAAGCTTTAAATAAAATATGTGGTCAGTCTACATTTGAAATGTTAGTTCAAGATATTAGCATATAGTTACCCTCTGTTGTTGATCTCATTGGGTTTTTTTATTTTAACGGGTAATGACAGCACCATGCACCTTTTAAAGTAATAACTTAATGGAATTAATGTTAAAATGGAGTACCCTTTATAACATTAAATATTTCTGTGAGACAGTTCACTTTTCCAGTGGCTCAGAATTTTAATGTTTTAGATAAGAGGTTTAAAATAGTGTATTTAAGGAATCAGTAATAAATATTTTGGGTATCATTTTTGTATCATAATTATTTAATAAAATATAAGATCATTAATATTTTTATCAGTTTTCCATGGTTTTAGACATACATATGTATGTTATCTTTTTAAACACTGAAGGATGTATTATACTTTAGTTAAAGTAGTTTAGTTACAGCATCTCAAAGTAATCCAAAAGAAATGGCGAATAATAGCACAGAAAGCAGGATAAAACTTTTACAAATAGAATAATTAAATGATGAAAAGTTGTAATTTCTCATGTATATGACTTGGGATGAATGGGAACTCCAAGGAAACTACCTAAAACCTCAAAAGGACACACTATTTGAGATTCTCACTCAGTAGAAGCAACCAACAAAAGTTTTAGGTTCCCAGGGCCCACAGATGTTGTAATGGCTCAAAACAAAATATAGAACAGCTGTGTATTTGGTAAATTCAAGACAGTGATTCTCAAAATAAAAACCGTAGCAAATCAGAAATAGAAGGGAACTTCTTTTCATGAAGAATGAATATCTATGAAAAATGTATTCAAAGATCATTCTTAATGGAGAAACAGAAGCATTCTCTTTAAAATGAGACGACAAAGTTTATCACTTCTACTCAATATTGTTTAGAGATGCGTTATAACCAGCACAGAATTACAAGAAAAATATAGGCAGAGCAATTGAAAAGGTAAAAGCAAATAGAGAAACATATGTTTAGGAGAAGACACCAGCACATACATACTTCCTCCCATCAGCCCTCTATTCATCTTCCAATTTTTGCAATCATTAAACACATACACATACAGAAATAAAAGTTTTAAAGAGCAGAAATTGAACTCGTGTTAAGCGTTTCTAAACAAGAATTCTTTGGAGGTTGTTTGTTTGTTTTTGCTGAGGAAGATTCGCCCTGAGCTAACATCTGTGCCAATCTGCCTCTATATTTTGTATGTGGGTCGCCGCCACAGTGTGGCTGATGAGTGGTGTAGGTCTGTGCCCGGGATCCAAACCTGCAAACCCAGGCCATCAAACCGAAGCACGCTGAACTTAACCACTACAGCACAAGGCCAGCCCCTGGAGGTTTTATTTTTCATTCTGAGACTTTCTGCTGTAACTCCTGAAAGATGTGAGACTGATGTAAGAAAACAAAAATGACAGAATCACTCTAGTCACTTGGGACAGCTTCTTCCATTTTACTTCCATTCACTCATTTCCATTTTGTCAAAATAAAGTATGGATAATTTATCATTTTCCACCCATCTCCTCAGGAAGTGTGAGGACAAACGAGTCCTGCCAGGAAGGCAGCTGCAGAGCATGCAAAGTGCAGGACTACCTCAGGCCCTTGACACACAGAAAAAACAGAAAACAAAGTATTGCAATATGAAGTATGTTAAACTCAAAAAAAATCTGTCATCCTACCCCTTGTTTTTGACCCTCTTATACTTCAAGCACCTTGAGAGCAGGAAGTGCACTTCTCATGCTTTTATTTCTTTCTCTTGCTTATGGTGGAGCTCAATACACATTTACTGAATCAATGACTAAAACTGCTTCCAGACAACTTAATCATCAGATTTGTCTCCAAATTATTTTAGATTGCTCCCAAAAATCAAACCCATCCTCGAAGAATGAGTCCTTTCTATCGTTAAGGATAGTTGAAGACTATCCAAAGGTTCTTAAGGAAATCTAAAAGAGAAGTTCCAAAAATATCTGAGCAAGGGTAGTGTCATTGTCCCTATGTGATCACTTAGAAGAAGACAACTACTTTGGACACATGGTCCTTGATTCAAAAGCTTTTGGAAATGAAAAGGATGTTAGAGACTGTCTGATTGGATTTTTGTTTATTTTGTTTTATTTTTACTTTATAGTCATGCCTTTCTAAATGCTTTACTGTTCCGTGTGAACTTGAGATTCTCTAACATTTCAGCTAGGAGGAAAATTAATTATCAAAGTTTCATGAAAGAGGTGGATTTTATGCAGGACAATCAGAGAATCTTTATTATAAGGAGTAAAGGTATACCTGTCAGAGTCCAAAAGCTCAAACCAGTTCCCCCCCTCAGTATATCAGAAGCCCTTCCAGGTATTAAGACTGCAAATTGCTCACTGAAAAAATGAATATACTCAAATAGTTAAGTCATTGGTGGGAGAACGGGAAAAATAAACCTAAGCTAAGGGGAAAAAAAGGTGAGTCTATTGAGAATATATGTGTCTACCTACGTTGATATTCTCTATGCATGTATACATGGCAATCAGCTTTATTTTTTTTACAAAAGGGAAAAACAAGTATCAACCAAAGTGTTATGCTATCACCATTATTAATTCTGGTTATTCTATGCCTAATTTATCCTTCCCCCTCTTTTCTAGTTCCTAAGAACCATTTCAAAAGGGATTAAGTCAATAGAAACTTAACAAGGTAAAAGCAGAGACAGGAAGGTGGAATATGGTAAGATTCAGCACACTGAATAGATGATCTTTGATTTCTCTTTGTTTTTAGAAGTGGATTAGTAAGTGTAAAGAATAAAACAAGTTTGTGTTTTATGGGAAGATCACAAGGCAATGAAGATACAAACTTAAACCATACAGAAAAAATGATGGAATCAGATCATAGCCTAAATATAAAATTTGATGATTGGGGGCCGGCCTGGTGGCACAGCAGTTAAGTTCACATGTTCCGCTTTGGCAGCCCAGGGTTCGCTGGTTCGGATCCTGGGCACGGACCTACTCACAGCTCATCAAGCCATGCAGAGGCAGTGTCCCACATAGAAGAGCTACAGCTCTACAACTGTGATACACAACTATGTACTGGGGTTTTAGGGAGGAAAAAATAAGGAAGATTGGCAACAGATGTTAGCTCAGGGCCAATCTTCCTCAAAAAAAAAAATTGATGATTTATTAAAGTCACTGATACCCATGTGATTTGGAAGGTGGCTTTATTTCTATTTGAAATAACAAATGATTATTAAGATAGGAATTTATTTGAACAGAGCTGGTTCTGCTGTAGTGGTAATATCCTTAACAAAGCTGCAGCTGCTAACTGGTTTGTAATTTTAAAGTCACTTCCCTGCATGTAAAGCACTACTCTTTCTGTGTTAGAGACTGCTGCTTATGTCCCAATACTCATTCTTACCAATTATCATAATAATACAATGTTTGACTGGGCTAATGTATACTCAGAATAAAAACTACAATTCCTTATATTCAAGTGTGGCCATCTGACTCATTTCTGGCCAAGCAAGTGTGAGTACAAATATCATATGGCATGTGATATTTGTATCATATCGCATATGGCATATCATTTTCTCTCTTCTTCATCTCTTCCTTTATTCTGCTGCCTAGAACAGGGATACTGCCATCTTGGGCCATGTGTTGGTGGCCACAAAAGGCAGAGCAACAACATATAAGGAACCTGGATCTCTTTGTGGAGCATAGCTGCCACCCCTGGACCATTTAACTCTGGACTTCATTTACACAAGAGAGATTTAGCAACTCTAGATGGAGGAAATAAATGCCACCTGGCTGGTGGTATGGACAAACAGAACAAGACTGACTGACCTCAGACAGTCCCTCCAAAAACAAGGACTTGACTCAAATATTCAAACTGAACTGAGAACCCTAAGGTGGAAGCACTTACAACCTGTGCCCTCTGAGTGATGCAAGTCCCACTGATGCAGATGGACAACAAACAAATCTGTCTTTCCAGAGACACTTTGTATAAATAAATGCCACTTTGGGACTGCACTTCTTATGGGGAAGTCAGACATTAAACCTGCCTCCCTCCCCAAAACACTCGCACCTTATGGGTGGCTATAGGAGAGCTGCAAGTCTATAAGGAAGCACCATCAGTAGATCATTTATCCCTCAGACAATTGCAGAGACCTTTCCAAAATGAGTGTACCTTTGGTTACTTGGTGGAGGTTCCCGGAAGGATAACTGCTTCATTATTTATGTGCCCCTTGTGGATAGTTTTCCGTGTAATGAGAGTCATCCAATTAAATAAGGTGGTCTGAAATTTGTTCCCAACTTCAGCTGAAGTGATCAATGACACCGTCCCAGCCCGGAAAGCACTCAGGTCAGCATCCGCTTATCATCCGTGGTGGTTATGTTATCTTTGCGTGAAAAGCATCTCTGGAATAAACTTCTATCTGGTCTTCGTAAGATAATTAAAAACGAAATGCTTATCATATAGTGGTAGTGAAAAAAGATGTAAAATATTTTATACAAGGTAATTTAATGTGAAATATGTGTAAATATATGTATATAGCATATCTCGAATTAGACGGGAATATTTTAAAATATTAAATGATGAATATCTCTGGGTAGAAAGAGGAATGATAGGTAATTTTTGCTTTACTTTGGGTACATTTTTACATTTTTCAAATGTTCTGAGAATGTATTGCTTTCATAATTCAAACAAAACACTAGTTTTTAAAAATTAAAGAAAATCAATGAGATAAAAATGTAAACTTGAAAAAACAATGCATAAAGGTTAGCTTTTCATATTCTGAGATAATTCCCTTCAGAGTTCCTTAATTTGTGAGCTTTCTAGTCTATTTGTAGTATCTGTTATTGTAGAAGTTAATTTACTCAAGTTTTTATAACGTCAAGTAAGATTTCATTGGGATTTGTATATAATTAGTATTTGATTAAATTATTTTAGATCAAAAGCAAATACGGCATTTCTACCTTGGTATATAGCTGCAATCAGAAATGTATGCAACTTCAAAGTTTAATATCTGTAATAATGAGAGAAGTGAGTCAAAAGAAAGTTGAACTGAAATCAATTTACAGCCTTATGTTTAACTGTACAGTGGCAAGAGCCTGGACTTGGAGTTAGGACACCGGGCTGCCAGTCTGAAACTGGCCTCATCACTTTTGCCAAGATAGTTGATCTCTCTGAGCTAAGGTTTCTTCATCTATGAAATGTGGATCCTTATTTCCATTTCCAAGTATGATTTGAAGATCAAATGAAATGTCATGTGATAACATTGTAAAAACTATTATAAATTTAAATTTAAGGTGTTGTTATATCATCTTCTACAGACTGGATGTGAATTTAAATTCTTAAATCATAAATCACAGTTTTATATAAAACATTAATTCACTATTTAAAAATAAAAATTAAGCTGAGAATGATTTGATTATAGTGTTCTTAAGTTTTATATTATCTGGTTTCTTTGTGATTATGTTTCTAATGTTGAAGGTCCGTTTTGTTTTCACAAGATGAACCACAGTTTAATCAAATAACATTTGTAGAATTTTGTTCAAAATCAATAGACTGTATATGACCAATATATAATAGCAAAACTAAATTCTCTAGCATCTATCATCTTGGAACTGAGTATGCTAAAAAGAATGACCAGGGATATTTCAGTACCACATGTTGATCAATTCTTCATTTTGACAAATATTTGCTACGGCAGAGTTTCTAGCAAGAAGATAAAATGAATTGACAGTGCCAGTCAAAATACTTGTTACATTACATATTTTCAGTGAAAAATCACCTCTGTAAAACTCAGGAAGAGAATATGAGGGGAAAAGTTCTTTGAATGGTGAACTCAGCTCTCAGAACTATCAACCTAAGCCTCCTTTATTCCAAACTCTGGGTGTCCTCTGCATGCACAATACGGTTTTAGGGGCCTTGAGGGCTTCCTGACACTGTCTCCTTCTTCACTATATAAAGGGAATAATGAAATTGAGATTTTTTATTTTTTTACTTATAAAGAACACTGTGAAATATTTCAAACACACAGATATATGTAGTGTATATATACAGTATAAAGAATAGTAGAATAAACACCTGTACCTAACACACAGCTTAAAAAGAACATTACCAACACCACTTAAGCTCCTTGATATATTTTCAGTATCTTATTTCCCACCCTGCACCCAAGATGATTACCCTAATTTTGGTTTTTATAATTCCCTTGGGTTTCTTCATAGGTTTTCTAACTGTGAATGAATCCCTAAGCCATATTTCATATTTCTGCTTAACTCAACAAATATTTGCTTCTAATCTTGAACTGGCCCCATCACTTTATACAGTTTTTATTTTTATGTAAACAGTGTGTATTTTGTGACCTTTTTTTTTCAGTGTGAATGTTTGTTTAAATAAAATGTAACCATAATTTATTTATCCAGTCTCCTGTTGAGGAACATTTGAATTGTTCTGGTTTTTTTACTACTGCAAACTATGCTACCATAAACATTCTTAGGAAGTCTCCTAACATGTGTTTACAAGACTTCCTCTAGGGTATACACCTCGTAGGGGAATTGCTAAGTCTCCAGTAGGAAAAACATCAGCTTCATGAGATAATGCCAAATAATTTTCCAAGTGATTAAATAACTTACCATAGATAATACACTTGAAAGAGTACCTAGCACTAATCTTATTATAATCATAATTATTAATGTGGTTGAACCAATTTACAGTTCCACCAGCAGTGTATGTGAGTTCTTGTCATTCTACATCCTTATCAATACTTAGCATTTCTGCAAATCTGGTAGATATTAAATGGCATTACATGATAGTTTTAATTTTCATTTTTCTATTTACAAATAAAGTTAAGCAACTTATGTTTATTGTCCATTTGTGACTTTTCTTCTGTGAAATACTGTTTTTATCTCTTACCAGTTTTTCCTATTGAGTTGTCTTTTCTTATGTTTTATTTTGATGAATAAATGTTTTTTACTTAAAAGTAGAATTTTTCTGCCTTTCCCCTGGTTTGTTTTCCTGGAACAAGGTCATTAAGATGACAACATTTTTTCCTTACAGTTTAAAGTTTTGCTTTTTGTTAGTAGAATGACCTTAAACAGTAACCTTAAGTCAAATAAAGCCACGTGCAAATCAAAAATTCAGGTGCACGTCATTTTCAGTATCTGTAAGAGTTACGTGATCCTAAGAAAATGAAAGAATGTAAAAGTCGATTAATTTCTGTTAAAGGAGAAATAAAAACTCTAAGACAAGGTGAGCTCTAAGCAGAATTTGAACTGCTGGGCAGGAGCTCCGTGCAAACACACCGGGACTATCTCTACGTGCATAGGCTTTGGGGAAGATTGCTGGTGCAGGGTTTTAAAGCCAAAACCGCAAATTGACTCGGGCTCAAATTAGGCTTAGAATAAAGGATTATGTCTAGAAGGTATAGTGAAGTAACAGGCTTTGCATAATCATAAATTCACTAACAGTCTGCTTTGCTACTAATTCTAGTCGCTCTTCTGAGAAACAATTGATTTCATGACCACTAGCTATCTTGCCAAGTCTCATATATACTTAGGTGTCTGTAGATGCTTTTTCTTTTTTCTTAAGTACAAGATTTGTCGATTTAAAGGTGTTTTTGTTGTTATCAGTAGGACACATATTTGCATATTTTAAGAATTCACTAATTTCAACTGGTCTTCATCATTAGATAGGAAATTTACGTGTCTTAAGTTATCAAGTTCAAATGTCTTTAGAGTTATACTGAAAATGCAGGTAACTACCTAAGAACCAAAGAAATGAAAACGCCAGTCAAGTCCAAGAGTTGAATTGCAGATTTTCGTGAGTAGATAGTAAAGCAGGTAATGTGTATAACTTACATTTAAGAGCAAAGGCTTCCTACATAAAAGTTAAGTTTTGAAGCTCATGGTATAGTGACAATAAAAAAGAGCACAGTATGACATACAGGGCAATGAGAGGAACTTTCTGGATGCCTATAGTCTAGGCTTTCACTGAAAATGAAACTGTTGTGGAGTGCTCGCGTGGGAAGCTGTAGGAGACAGGAAGTACAAGCTAAAGCCAGAGCAGAATGAGGACAGGAGGGCCTGGCAGGCTAGGTGATGGTTACATTCCCCACATCCCCTGTCTCTACTCCTTTTATCCCTCACCCCAAGGCTTCCTTTCATATCTTCTTCTCTGAGTTTCCCTTTCCATGTGAACCCAGGCTGTACTTGGGGCCCTGGAATTGCAAGGCCCAAGCCAAACTAGGGGCACAGGAAAGAAGGGGAGAGATTGGTAATCTTTTCCCAAGAGCAAGCAGGTCTTGTACCAGCTCACTTCTTTGGGGCAATGTCTCCAAGCTGGGAAAATAGGACACTTGGTTACATGTGGCTGAAGCAAAGGGATCTTATAGGAAGCTGAGTAGAATGGCTCTTTAAGAAGAAATTTGTGCAAAATTAGACTGAGAACCTCAAGAATTAATTTTCAAGGTCAAATAGTCCATGATAATAATAGTAAGGGTCACATCTGTATAATGCTTTATCATTTGCAAACTGATTTTGCATATATTATCACAACAACCCTGTGAGGACTGCAGGCCAGGTATTAGGTCGGAGGAGTAATCTGAGACTTAGGGAGGATAAACAGCTTGTTCAAACTCAGGACCCAAAACTTCCACCTCTAAAATCAACTGATAATACTTATATCTCACACTGTCACCCGATGGGAAAGACCCATTGCCTGGTTCCTTCATTCTTTCATTCCTAGGATGGGCAGAACAGGTTCCGATTCCCTTATTAGGAACCCCCCTTCTGAGAGAGCTGTTTCCCGAGAATTGCTCTAGCAACAGATATTTTCCTGCGACTGTGGACCTAGGACATTATGGAAAGAAGAGATTAAAGTTAACCCTTGGAGAACTCAGGATTGAATAGGAAGAAATTTACCATTTAATGCACTACCTTTAAGCCTCTCTCAAAGGTATATATATGTATGTATGTAAGGTTTTATATATATATAAAATAACCTACTCTCAAAGCACTCTTCAATTTGTTACCCCTCTTCCATTCACTCTCCCTTTACTGTCAAATGTGTTTCTGTTCAGAAAAGTTTCTCCATACATCTTAGCATCCCTGACATTAACAGATATGGCTTGATTCTAGCCCTGACTGGCCAAATGTAAAAACACTACCAAAGTTTGAGCCAAGATAAGCTCTAAAAAGAGAATTTCACATGAAAAGAAGGAGCTATTAAAAAGGCCCATTGACTGTATTCTTCAAAAATATTAATGTCATATAAGACAAAGCAAGCTGAGGAACAAGTCCAGATTAAAGGAGACTAAAGAGACATGACAAGTAAATACAATACAATGTTCCAGGTTACATCCTGTACTGGAAGGAAAACAACACTGGAAAGAACATTCCTGGGCAGGTAAGTTGACAAAATTGAAATACAGACAATAGATTAAATAAAAGTTCTAGCTTAATGGTAAATTTACTGAAGTTGATAACTACACTATTGCTTTGTAAGAGAATATTTTTTTTTCTTAGAAAATACATACTGAATTATTTAAGAGTAAAGAGCCATGATATACACAACTTATTTTCAAATGTTCAGGAAAAAGAGTAACATGTATATGCATATAGAGAAAGCAAATGGGACAAAATAATGGATGAATCTGAGTAAAGGTATAGGTGTTCTTTACCATTTTTGCAACTTTTTTTGCTGCAATATCCCCAGCTCTCAGGGTTGTAGTTAGTACAATAGACCATATTGTGATAAATCTCCAGTACATAATAACCACTCAATAAATGGCAGGTATGTTAAGAATATGAATAGAATCAGCAAAGAACTTTACTAGACCTGACATTCCTTTACTCAGAAACAGCTAAACTTTGGTATTTGATAGACTGATCCAACTTGCCAATGGCACACACCATTTTGTGAAGTTAATTAGAACCTTCTGATTTTTCTGGGTACATCCGGCATAATTCCCCACACAAGAATTCATGGGCCGTACTCCTCATGAGATGGAATGCTTCAGGGGCCGGCCCCATGGTGTAGCGGTTAAGTGCGCGCGCTCTGCTGCTGTCGGCCCAGGTTCATATCGCAGGCGCACACCAATGCACTGCTTGTTAAGCCATGCTTTCGCAGAGTCTCGTATAAAGTGGAGGAAGATGGGCACAGATGTTAGTCCAGGGCCAGTCTTCCTCAGCAAAAAGAGGAGGGTTGGCATGGATGTTAGCTCAGGGCTGATCTTCCTCACACACACACGAAAAAAAGATGGAATGCTTCAGTCCTCTCATTCTTAAGTGTAAATGATATTGCAGTGTCACAGAAGCAACTTCAATGTCCTACTCTGAAAATGAGCCACCGAGATGACTCTCTTCAATTCAAGGCCATCTTTCCTATTTCTCTCCTCCCACCCTACAGCAGAAGAGCACCACCTCCCCAGACAGCTGAAAGGCTCAGGACCAACTCCAAGCTTGGTCTAACCCCATCTCACCCTTCTCAGGAGAGCTTTTCTCTTGCTTAGCCCTATTCCCCGTGCTCAATTGGCAGATTTCACTTAAGTTCTGTATTCCTCTTCAAAGCTTTTTCTATACTAAGATAAACCTATCCCCATGTTTGATTTATATCATGCCATGTTGGCTTTTGGAACTTCTCCCTCATTCTTTATTTCCTCCTTAAAAGCCAAGTTAATAGTTGTAATTTTCCAAAAATAATATAATTCTGTTGTTAGCCCCCATAGAAATAGGAACAAAAACTCAAGCATAAATCCTTCACTACTCTGTGCTCTGTGTGTATTAAACATATGGAAAGAAATTTATGGTTACTCTCAAAGTTTGAATTTTATTTGGCCTTTTTAGCTTGCCAACCATGCAGATAATGGTCAAACTGCACCAGACTCACGATGGAGACAAGGAAATTCCCAGTCCAAAGCTTAAGACAATGAAATGTGAGCTTCTATCATGGGCTATCATTTAGCCCAATGCTAAATCTTAATAAATGACTTTAATGGTAAAGAAAATAATAAAAAGGTTTTTCACACTTGGTATACCTAGTTGCAAACACATACTAATATATAGAAGTGATTTTAGATAAATTCATTGTAAAACAAGTATTTTATCTCAAATCTCTTTTTCTAGATGATGACCTTAAGAAATAAACATATAGATATAGAATTTTCTGGCTTGATGTATCAAAATCATAGATGAGAAGCCTAAGAAAATCTTTGTGAAAAATAATATGATAATCAACATTTTGATTCTTTGATTCCTTTACCAAAATGAGAACAAATTAATCATCTTTATTTATAGAGAGTCAGAGAAGAGATTTCAAGAGAGAACATCATTACAAAAGCAGGGAATGTTAGACCTGAAGGTGCTAATAACTGAATATCTGTCAACTGTGCGACTTGAAGCTTCTCCCATGGCTGCCCTTAGAGCTCAGACATACTTTTGTGTACTATTTGAATGTTCTGTGCACTGTAAATAGTGTCTTTAGAAACCAGATTTTTAGAAACTGCATAGAAGTAAACAAAACAAGAATATATCCAAAAGATGCGAGGCATCCTTAACTAAGAACAAATATGAATGGCACAGAGTTATTAGATTTGCATTATGCAGGCTAAAGCTAGAGATTTGTGGAAAATACTAACACCAACCAAAAAGGGCTTTTAATATTCTGTTCAGAACAAGAACGAAGAAAAAACTACTTGGGATTTATAGAATTGTGTAGTAGATGATTGTGGATCATCAACTCCTGTTTTGATTATTTCCTATTTATCAAAGAGAAGGACCAAAATATTGAAAAGAGTAGAATTAAAACTTGTTAGAGGCATTGAAGCACAGAATTCATGAAAAGATGCTGTGAAATCATTCATCTGCCCCAAATAAGTCCTGTCTTCTGTAACCATGTTGTGGGCAACATACAGAGGAATTTACCAAAGCAAAATTAGGAATATTTAAATAATAGTCAAGAAGGTGAGAGAGATTGGGGGAGGACAGCCATCAATACTACCATTTTTTTTTTTTCTTTTCAGAGAGGAAAGTAAATGGATTTGATATACCAGAGCTATCCAATAGCAATATAATAAAAGCTACATATGTAATTTTATATTTCCTAATATCCACATTAAAAAAATTAAAAGATATAAAATTAATTTTAATAATACATTTTAACCCAATATACCAAATATTTTGTCATTTCAACATATAATCAATATAAAATATTATCAAGATATTTTTACTTTTTCATACTAAGCATGAAATCCAGTATATAAAAACTATTTCACCCTCATTTTTGAAAGAAATTTCCACTGAATATAGAATTCTATATTGATAGTTTTTTTTCTTTCAGTTCTTTAAAGATGTGTGCCACTATCTACTCACTTGCATTGTTGTCTATGAGAAATTTGTTGTCATTTTCATCCTTTGTTCCTCTGAATGTAATGTATCTTTATTTTCTAGCTGCTCTTAGCATATTCTCCTTCTTACTAATTTTGCATTGTGATGTGCCTTCGTTTCATTTTCTTCATGTTTCTTGTGCTTAGAGTTCATTGAGCTGCTTGGATCTGTAGGTTATGATTTTCATCAAATTTAGAAAAAATTTGGCCATTATTTCTTCAAATATTTTTTCTGCTCTGCCCTCCTCTCCTCTCCTTTATGGACTCCCATTGCATGTATATTAGGCTGCTTGAAGTTGTCTCAGAGCTGACTCACCGATGCTCCTTTCAGTTTATCTTTTTAATTATTTTTTCTATGTTTCATTTTGACTGTTTTCTATTGCTGTGTGTTCAAGATCACTAATCTTCTTTTCTGTGATATCTAATCTACTGTTAATCCCAGTCAGTTTCTGTTTCATCTCACACATTGTAGTTTTCATCTCTAGAAGTTTAACTTTATTTTTTTATATCTTCCAGGTCTCTGCTTAAATTTTTGAACAGATGGAATACAGTCATACGACTGTTTTAAAATACTCGTCTGCAAATTCTAACATCTGTGTCAGTTTTGGGTCATTTTCAATTACTGTCACTTCTGACCCTATGAGTCTTATTTTCCTGCTTTTTTGAATGCCTGGTAATTTTCAATTAAATGCCAGACATAAATTTTGTCTTTTTTGATTCTTGGTATTTTTTTGTATTCCTATAACTATTCTTGGACTTTGTTCTGAGATTTAGTTAAGTTACTTGGAAACAATTTGATGCTCTCAGATCTTGCTTTTAACTTTTGCTAGGCAGGACCAGAGTACTGCTCACACTAAGGCCCATTACTCTATCTCACTCTATCCTCCACTACTGAAGCCAGTAGATTCTGTGTACTGCACCAAATGCTCTGTGAATCTTCAGGTTTTCCAGTTTTGCTGATGGGATCAGGCACCGTTTCAGGCACTGTTACTTCTAATCGTTTTGTGTGTGTGTATGTGTGTGTGAGGAAGATTAGCCCTGAGCTAATATCTGTTGCCAATCCTCCTCTTTTTGCTGAGGAAGATTAGCCCTGAGATAACATCCAGGCCCATCTTGCTCTACTTTATATAGGATGCTGCCACAGCATGGCTTGACAAGCGGTGTGTTGGTCCGTGCCCAGGACCCGAACCCGGAAACCCCAGGCCGCCAAAGCGGAGCACAAGAACTTAACTACTATGCCACTGGGCCGGCCCTTCTAATCATTTTGAGTGATTTTTTCCATGGCCTCAAGTAGTTTCCTCACACATGTGAGCTGACCAATACTCAGCTGAATACTCAACTCTCCACACATCTCTGGAGTTTTCTCTCTGTGCATCTCTCTTCTCTCTCATGTTCTGTCCTGAGAATGCCGGCTGCCTTGATCTCCCTGAGCTCTCAGCAACAGTGCTGCAATTATAGAGTTGGCCAAGCTCTGCCTAGGTTTTTTTCCCTATGCTGTAACATAACGACTCTCTAAAGGCAGTAAGATGGGGCAATCACAGGGTTCACTGCTAATTCATATGTTTTGGTTGTTTTAGGTAGGAGGGTAAATGTATTGTTGCAACCATTTTGGTTGGAAGCAAACATCCTATACAATTTAATATAGCACTTTCATTCAACGTTCATTTAGCATCCACTTTGGTCCAGGAGCTATTCATAAGGGCCAAAGGCATCCAGGGTCATGTCCTGATGATGACTTGGTGGTGCAAGAGGAAGGAGGATAATGAGGAAATGGTGAGAGCTACGGATTAGTTGGAGATTTAACAAAGTAGCAGGTAAGAAGCCAAGAGCTGGTTTGTAAAGATTTCTGAAGAAAGTAAATTTCTGAGTGAAGAGATGAGTTAAAAATCCAAGTCCAAACAATAGAAAAATTGCATCTGTGCCCAGATCTGTGCATCGTGAAGGCCTCATCTGGCTATCCTTGATACAGGCTTTTGTGGTTTTGGACTCCACAGCTGTCTCTCGTTGGAGGCAGGAGCCACTAACTCTTCCTTATCTTTTTTGGTTTTTGTCCACATACTAGGTGGGCAGTGAAGGTTGAGGAATGAGTTCCTCAGAAGGTAGAAGGGCATCCCTCCTGCTTCTGTGTGACAGAGTGTGTGGAATCCTCCCCCACCTCATACTGCTTCCTGTTCCCTCTAGCCTCTCACATAGATCCTCCATGTTCCAAATTACATATCCTCTTTTCTCTCATCTATGAAACACATCCTTGTTTAATCAAATCCATTCCCCTGCTCAAAGAGTATGGATGAGAGACCCATATTAGACTTTGCATTAGGCCCATTTTATTAGTTTTGTTACTTGTGGTGATCATAGCTTTTTGTTAATATCTAATCCCAAGTGACTTTTTCGAGGCACTATGCATTCTATGGGTATTTGGTGCCCACCATTGACAAACACCAAGACCTAGAAACAGGACTAACCTTGGTTGCACGTTGAAATTACTTGTAAAGCTTTTTAAAAACTCCTATGCCTGTGCCCTGTTCCCATCTCAGATCAGTGAAGATGGTTCCCAGACGTTGGCGTTTTTTAATAAACTCAGTAAGGCCTTCTAAAGTGCACCTACGATTGCGAATCACTGGAGTATTGAATAAGACAGTTAAGAGGGTAAGCGGTGATAAAAATTAATTTGTTTAAAAGTAAGTGGTAGGAAAACTTATCTTTGCATCATGCTAGGAAGCCTAAGTAGAAAACATGCCAGGCCTTACCTCTGAGGTGAAAAGACTGAGGAAGTTATAGGAAGGGGATGTATAAGATTTATTCGTAAGTGTTTTTTCTTTTTTTCCTGTGTTGCAGTGTTATGTAATTCCCCTCCATTGACCGAAAACTTTATCGAAGTTTGCTATGCATCCTGAGAGAAGATCAAAGCCTTGTCCAGTCAGGTGACAAGGTGTAGAAAACACACCAAGCACAGGAGTAGCAGTCGAAGCAGCAGGAACGTGGAATAAAGGAGACTTGGGAAATCTCAGGGCCTTCCACATCACCTTCCTTAATCCCAAAGGAATACGTAGAAATGCCAGTTAGAAAGCACATTTTACAAATATCAATGAACAGCTTAACTCGAAAAGACTTTTTAGTTATAAATGCAAAGGTTGGAAATATCATATAATTGAAACAATAACAAAAAAAATACTTTAAAATGTTTCAGCTTTTTCTATCCAGAAGAAAGAAAGCCAAAAAAAGAGAAAAAAAATTGATAAGAAATTTATTTCAGCATTAGCTGAAATGGAAAGAATGTCAGTCAAGGTCAAATTAAAATCAATGTTATCTTAATACTTCATACAATTTCGCAACTGGAACATCAGCTTTCCTAGGTTCAACTCCACATACAGGATCTGGGGAGATCTAAAGCAAAATAACATGATTAAATGTTTTTATTACTAATGTGAGTTATATTGGTCCTGCTTATGTCACTATGTTGTTACATTCAAATTAGCTCTCTGGTCCATATCTTACAAATGACTTTCTCTAAACCTAAAATAAGTTTTTATTTTTTGATACTTCGTGACCATTTTTGTGTCATAGCAGCAAAGTTGAAGTCTTTTCAAGTGGAAAACAATGAGCATTAATGAGGGTCATAGCGATGCTAAGTGAGAAAAGAGGAGTGAGTTAGAGACAATGAAAACGAAACAAGTGGATCCAGACCACATTGAAATAAAAACCGTCTTAGGATGTAGACAGACAGCAAAGTTAGCAGTCTGCCAAAGAGAGCAAGAAAGAAGAGGCCAAAAGTTACGAGGGATAAGCTGTCCACGGTCGGCATGAAAGCCATCGCTGATGATGTGACATTTGAGTCAGTGAAAGTCTGCCATGTGGATAAAGCGGAGTGTGTGTTGGGTACTGAAGGGAGTGGGGACAGGCATGTGACATTCCAGAACCTGCAAAGTGAGACGCATGAAAGTCATGCTCAATGTCCCTTCTTTTGTAAAATATTTTCTGATAGCCCCCCAGTCTTAGTTAGATCCCTTAGATTATATATTCTCCTGCATAATTTGCTGTTGTACTTATCGCAATGGTAAATAATAATTTATTTGATGACTGCTTTGCTGGGTATGGAGGAAGCTGAGGTTTCTAGCTTGGGTGGTGGGTGATGTTCCATCTGAGATAGAGCATATGGGAGGAGGAACGGGTCCAAGGCTGTAAGATTAATGAATCTGGCTTTGGACATACTGACTTCAAGATGGAAGCTGGATATTTGTGTGTAAATGCCCAAAAGACAAAAGGAAATATGGACTTGGGGCTTAGGAAAGAGTTTGGACGTCATTTCCAAAGAGTTTGGGAAGTTGACAGCATGGGAGTGGGTGAAGTCCCCGTGGAGAATGGAGAACCTCAACAGGGTAAGCACTGAACGCCAAAGATGACTTGTTTCCAGGAGGCTGGTGTCAGAGGAGCCAAAGAAAGACACAGAGTGAGAAGCAGCAGTGGAGTAGGAAGAGAACTAATAGGGCATGTTTATGAAAGTTGTGTGCAGGCTCAGATGTACCTGAGGTGCTGCTTCTAAAGATCGATTCCTGGGCCCAGCGCAGACCTTCAGCATCAGAATCTCTGGGAGACCTGGGAGTTTCATTTTGAATGAACGTCTCAGGTTAGTCTTGTGACAGACACTATAAAGTAGGAAGAAGTGTCACAGAATCCAAGGCAGAAAATATTTTCAGGAAAGAAGTGGGTCATATTTTCAAATTCTGTAGAAAAGTCAAATTTCATTAAAAAGTCAAATAAAATCTGGAGTGAAAACTTACCACTGGATTTTGTAATTAGATTATTGGAGTCTTTAGTGAGAATGAATTTTGTAAAACAGTGGAGGTAAACGCATCTAGCGTTTCTTGCTAGCATTTCTTGCTAGCATTTCTCCTTTTTTTCCTGAAGGAGAAAAAATAAATTGAGGGTAAAAATTTTTGAAACTTTTACAAATCTATGTCTTTCTGCTGCTTTTTAGAAATTTTATGATTTTTATTTCCATAGCACTGTTGGGTCACACTCTCTCCTAGGAAACGTCAAACCTGTTTCTTCTACCCATTTAGAGTTAAGGTACCTTTGGAAAAAAAATCACTTTTGCAAAATGTTTTTTTTTCTTCCCTTCAATTGAAAGATAAGAAGAATTTCTTTCTCTTAAAGATTAAGAATACCACTAAAATGTGTTCTGATGCTAGAGTCTACTTATTATTTCTCTTCTGGAACCGAGATATCAATTTTAAGTTTTTAAGTTTTCAGTGTTTTTTTAAGTTCTGGAAAGTTTTCTTCAATTACATTCTTGATAAATTTCTCCCATTTGTTCTGTACTCTCCTTTAGGAAATTCAATTAATCTTGGGTTGCTTCTTCATGTAATGTCTTCTATAATTTTGTCCTCCTCTCTTGATTGTCATTTTTATTATTTTCTTTCGTGGTCTGTACATATTTACAGAGTCTATTTTCTGTTCCATTAATTTGTTTTTGAAATGTTAATTCTACTACTCATGATTCCAATGAGTGTTTTGTCATGGAACTTGTCCTGATTTCTTGTTTCATAACTTTGTTGCTATCTTCTATCTCCCTGAAAATAGATTACAGATATTTTCATTACAGTAGATGTTTCCTTCTTCTGTTTCATGAGGAAAACCTACATGATGGATTAAAAATGGTTGAAATACAGGTTTGTTTCTGCAGTCTTCTGTTTCCTTTCTCTAGCCACTTCCTCATGGGAGTCAGATTGCTTTTCCTTCCTTGCTCACACTGCCTCTGTTACTTTGATAACCCCTGGCGACCTGGCCAGGGCTGTTGCCTCTGGTCATGCAGGTTGCGCTGGCTGAGGGTGAGGGGGCCTGGAATCCAGTTTGCACCCAGCTTGCCCATCTGAGCACTCTGGGGTGGAGCTCCAGCCCCTCGAGGAAGGGGCACCTCTTGCTAATTGTTACTAATACTCTAATTCTCACAGTACTAGCAGTGGCTCTTGTTGGTCATATGGAAAACTGCTTTAAAATTTCATTCCAGTAATTTGCATTCAGTTGAAGACTCTACACCTGCAGGGGCACCTACCTTTCACAGGCGTTTGGTGATTGTGATACCACAGACAGGAGCACATGTGGTTTGGACCCACACACCATGCAGCAGAAGGCAATGGTAGACCACTGCTGTATTTTCCTTTTATTTTTTTCTTTTTCTCTTTCTTTTAAACTTTTCTTTTTACTTTGAAAACCCTCTGATGAGACAGTCCAAAATGAAATATGAGATAGTGCTGGAAGAAGAGACCCCCAAGTCAGAAGGCACTCAAACAGTTACTGGGGAAGAGCAAAGAACAAGTAGAATGGCTCTGTAGCTAATGACGCAGCTAAAGTCGGAAGGACATCTGTTGGCTGAGGTGCGCAAAGGCGAAAGGAAAGTCTGATGCTGTACAACATACATTATTGGAACGTGGAACGTGAGAAGCATGAACCAAGGTAAACTGGAAATTGTAAAGCAAGAAATGGAATGTTTAAACATTGCAATGTTTGGCATTAGCGAACTAAAATGCACTGTAATGGGACACTTTCAATCAGACTGCAACCTGTTCTTCTCTGGAAATAACAAACTCAGAAGAAAGAGAGTGGCTCCACTACTGAGGCAAGATATAGTACAGGCAGTTATGGGCTGAAATGCAAGTTCTGACTGAATAATATCAGACTTCTGGGAAAGCCTATTACCATAACCATCATCTAAGTCTATGTTCCAACTACAGATGCTGAAGAAGATTAAACTGAAAGTTTTTATACAAGAATCCAAGAAGAAATTGACCATACACCAAAACAAGACATGCTTATAATTATAGATGTCTGGAACGCAAAAGCAGGAAATAAAACAGAATCAAACATCATTGGAAAATTTGGACAAGGGATCAGAAACGAAGCAAGAGATCGGCTTGTGAATTTCAGTGAAGCCAACAATGTGTCCATTGCAAATACATGCTTCAAGCAACTAAACAGACAACTGTATACATGGACATCACCGGATGGCCAATATAGAAATCAAATAGACTATGTAATTGGAAATAGGAGATGGAGAAGCTGTATTCTCTCTGCCAGAACAAGGAGCAGATTGTGGTACTGACCACAAACTGTTAATAACAATTATCAGAGTAAAGCTGAGGAGGAGCACTACAAGAACCATACCACTAAAATATAATGTAAACACATTCCCAATGAATTTAAAGGCCGGATAAAAAAACAGATTTAGGGGCCGGCCCGGTGGCGCAAGCGGTTAAGTGCGCGCGCTCCGCTGCGGTGGCCCGGGGTTCGCTGGTTCGGATCCTGGGCGCGCACCGACGCACTGCTTGGCAAGCCATGCTGTGGCGGCGTCCCATATAAAGTGGAGGAAGATGGGCACCGATGTTAGCCCAGGGCCGTCTTCCTCAGCAGAAAAAGAGGAGGATTGGCGGATGTTAGCTCAGGGCTGATCTCCTCACAAAAAAAAAAAAAAAAAAAAAACAGATTTATATTGTTAAACTTAATTGACTGAGAACCAGAAGAACTATGAACTGAAACTAGAAACATTAAGAATATTGTTTGGAATTTTATTATTATTTAGAATATTATTTAGAATTTTTAGGGTATTATTACTATTAAGAAATATTATTAAGAATGCCAAAAGACAATGCCTGAAGTAAAATGAAAAGAAAAATTGAGATGGATGACTGAAGAAACACTAAAAATTATTAAGGACAGGCAAGAAGCAAAAGTAAAAGATGACAAAAGTAGGGTTAGAATCCGGAACGCAGTTTTTCAGCGACTGTCATGTAGAGATAAAGAGAACCACTGTAATGGCCAATGCAAAGAGATAGAAGAGAACAACAAAAAAGGAAGAACAAGAGGTCTCTTCCAGAAGATTCAAGAAATCCAAAGGAAATTTAAACTAGATGAGGAATGCTGTATGACCAACAGGGAAGCACACTGTCTGATCAGGAAAAAATAAAGGGAAGATGGAAACAGTATACTGAAGATCTGTACAGAAGAGACTAAAGGGTGGCAGATTGCTTTTAAGGAGAGTCCTATGAGGAAGAACTCATAATTTTAGAAAGTGAAATGAAAGCTGCCCTGAAAGTACTGAGAAGAAATAAGTCACCAGGGATAGATGGGATACTGATAGAATTATTTCAAGCCACAGAGACTGAGTCTGTCAAAATCCTAACAAGAATATGACAACAAATATGGAAAACAAAACAATGGCCTACAGACTAGAAACAAATCAATATATATCCTAATCCCCAAGAAAGGAGATGTCAAGGAGAGCAGTAACTATAGGACCATTGCTCTAACTTCCCACGCAAGTAAAGTGATGCTCAAGACACTGCAACAAAGCTTTTACCTTATATGGAGCAAGAAAGGCCTGATGTCGGATTTTGAAAAGGGAGAGGTGCATGAGATCTAATTGCAATTATTCATTGGCTACTTCAGTGCTCCAAAGAATTTCAGAAGGTTAGTCTGTGTTTTACAGACTTCGGTAAACCCTTTGACTGCATGGTTTGTGAAAAGCTATGGGCTGCTCTGAAACAGTAGGGCATGCCTCAGCACCTGATGCCTAACCTGTATTGTGGACAAGAAGCCACTGTCAGGACAGGATATGGAGAGACAGAATGGTTTCCTATAGGCAAAGGTGTCAGACAAGGTTGCATTTTATTTCCCTATCTGTTTAATCTGTACACAGGACATATCATACGAAAAACTGGGCTAGATGAAGGAGAAGTGAAAATTGGAGGAAGAAATATTCACCATCTAAGATAGGCAGATGACACCATCTCACTGGCAGAAAGCAGCACTGACTTGAAAACACTTCTGACAAAAGAGAAAGAAGAAAGTGCCAAAGCAGGCCTGCATTTGAACACGAAGAAGACAAAAATCATGACTACAGAAGAACTATACAACCTTAACGTAGACAATGAAGACATTGACATTGTTCAAGATTTTGTTAACCTTGGTTCAGTCATCAATTTAAATGGAGACTGCAGCCAAGAAATAAAGAAAAGACTGAGACTTGTAAGGTAAATTAATGTATAGCCTACAGGATGCAGAATTGCTCTGCACTCGTGCTTTCACATTTGTGAGCACCAAGCAGGTCTTGGGGAATCTCGCCTTTGGGTCCAACAGAGACATTTCAATGGGAGGAGAGTGGTCCACTGCAAATTGCTCAGGTTGTGCCACGTGAGTGAGTTGGAGCCTGTTCAGAGTAGGTGCCTGTAGCACTATCTAGAACAGCGGGACAAGAGGCCAATGCCCCAGGGTCAGGCAAGGCTGAATGGGTCTGAGGTGGTACATGTGTCTGACATGGGACTCAACAGGTGTTTGGTACATTAATGCTGATTGAACCTCTAATCAATATGCTGTCCTTCCTATCTAATATAAGCCTGTAATGAAACTATTCACGCACATACCCTACACACAAAACTCTTAGATGATCACAATGATATGAGTTTTGTTGATCTGTACTGTTAATTCTTAAAGATTTTTTCTCCTTCAAAAATATTTTATGAAGTTTCTTTCATTGTAAAAGTAATATATGCTCATTATACCAATTCAAAACCATTCAGAGATTATGTCCTCTCTGTATAATTTGTGTTACAGTATAGTAGACTATCCTGTGCTTTCCCAAGCATTGTATATGTGTGTGTGTAGAGAGATACATAAACCTACATGATATTTGTATATAGGGATTTACATTTTTCCAACAAAAATGAGGTTTGACTACATACTATAAAGTAACTTGCTTATTTTCATTTTTAAAAGCATATCATCATGCAGCCACTTTGGAAACCATTTGGCAGTTTCTCAATATATTAAAATAGTTATGATGTGACCCAGCAATTCTACTCTTAGGTATATACGCAAGAGAAATTAAAACAAATGTCCATATAAATGCTTGTACATGAATGTTCATAGCAGCACTGTTCATAATACAAAAAAATATTAACAACCTAATTTTCCATCAGCTGATGAATGGATTTTTTTAATGTAATATATTCATACAATGGAATATTATTCAGCAATAAAAAAGAACCAGGTACTGATGCATGCTATAACACGGCTGAACCTTGAAAACCTCATGTTAAGTGAAAGAGGCCAGTCACAAAAGACCACGTATTATGTGATTCTATTTACATAAAATGCCCAGAATCAGTAAACCCATATATCTTACTTCATTTGGCTGCTATAACAAATTGTTACAGACTGGGTAGCATATAAACAATACAATTTTATTTCTCACAGTTCTGGAGGCTGGTCCAAGATCAGAATGCCAGCAGGTGAGGACCATTTCAGGGTCATAGACTTCTCAATGCATCCTCACATGGTGAAAGGGGCTAGGGAGCTCTGTGGGGTCTCTTTTATAAGAACACTAATCTGATTCATAGGGCTTCACCCTCATGACCTAAGCACTTCCCAAAGGCCCAACCTCTTAATACCATCACATTGGGCATTAAGATCTCAGCATATGAATTTTGGGGGGATACAAACATTCAGACCATAGCACCACAGTAAATTAGTAGCTGCCTGGGTTTTGGGGGTGGTAGGAGGGTAGGAAAATGGAGAGTGACTGCTGATGGGTACAAGGCTTCTTTTTGGGGTGATAAAAATGTTCTGGAATTATTGGTGATGGTTGCACAAGTCTGTGAATATACTAAAACTCACTGAACTGTATACTTACAATGGGTGAATTTTGTGGTTTGCAAATTACATATCAATAAAGCTGCTAAAAATGTATCATGCATATTTCACAGGTCATTACGTACAAAACTAGTGCATTGTAGTTGCAAAATAACATTCCATAGTCTGTGTCTAGTGTAATATATTTTATCGTTCTTATGTTAATGGAATTAAGATTTTTTTTCCAGTTTTTTGCTATTAACAACAATGCTCCAATAAATACTACTGTAGGTACATGTTTTTACTTCTCTAAGTTGGATAACTGCAACTAAAATTGTTGGACCAAATTGCAGGTACCTATTTAATTTTAATAGATGCTGCCAGATTAATTTATGAAAAGAAAGTAGCAATTCACCCTTATGCTAATAGTAAACGAGACAGTTCATTTTCTTACACTCTCACCAGCACTAGATTGTAATCAATCTTTTTAACTGTTGCAAATATGAAGATAACAACGAGTCATTATTGTTTTAATTTGCATTAAAAGACAGTGAGATTAAACACATTTTCATATATTTATTAGCTATTTGCTTTTTCTCTTTTGTACATTTTCTTTTCTGATATTTTGCCAGGTTTTTACTAGATTTTCTTTTGTATTATTTTTACTAATATGAATGGCTTCCTGATATAGTTGTGTCATTAACCCTTTGTCTGCCATATGTTTTCCAACTATTTTTTTCCCATTCTTGCTTTTGTTTTTGGTTTGGCTCAGTGGTCTATTGCCATATGGAAAATTTCAATTTTTATGAGATCAAATCTATCAATATTTTTTGTTATAGCTTCTGGATTTCCTGTACAACTTAACAACTACTCCCTCTCCACCTCAACCTCTAAGATTATATTAATAGAAAAATTATACTATAGTTTCATTTTTTACAGTTAGATATTTAATCCAGAATTTTATATATGATGTGGAGTATGTGTCTAACTTTTTGTTTTTCCAGATAGTGTTTTCCTTTACCCAGTAAGCAATAAATTCAGCTTTGTCTTATTAACAGATTGTGCTGGAGTTATTTGAGGAAAAGACATTCAACATTGTAAAATCCAAAGATTAAGCCTCAGTCTCCATTTTGGTCAGTCTTTTGGCTGCATTTAACACATTGATCATTTGTTTTCTCTTTTTTTCACTTGGCCTTAGGGATACCAGAGGCACCTGGCTTTTGTCCCACCTCACTGGCCCCTCTAGTCTCTGTTGATAAATAAACCTTCTCTCAACCTTTAAATGTAGGAGTACCAGGCTTAGTCCTCTGAGTTCCTGTTTAGCTCATGACTTCCCAATTTATAACTTTCTTCTGAATTCCAGATTCATATTTAATGTTCACTCAACATTTGTCTTGAATGTTCAAAAGTCATCTCAAATTTAAATTGAACTCTTGATTCTGATTGCATTCACCAATCCCTCCCCACCAATTAAAAAACAGACAAAAAAACCTGTTCCACCCCTATGTTCTCCATCTTAGAAATATATACCATCATTCAACCAGTGGCTTAGACCAAAATCCTTAGAATCTGTCTTAATTTCATTCTTTCTCTTAATCCCTTGTTTTCTTCTCCCTGTTTGTTATTCAGTCAGTCATTCATTCAGTCAGTCATTTACTTATATAAATATGTGCTCATGGATATTTATTTTAGACTTTGGGTTATAACACAATGCTACATTATTTTGTTGGGTGAATTTTTCCGTTTCAGCCATTGGGAGCTATTTCCGCTTGGCTCCTGTCTCCCTTTGATATGGCCCCTCTAACAGTGATTAGTTGAGCTGTTGGGATTTTGTTACATATTCAATCACATAAACTTCAAAGAAGTAAAATCTGCCTCTTCTGTTCCTGATTTTAATGACTATCTCTGTCCTTATGCATCCTAGTTTCCTATGTGGCAGATGAGAAATTTGATGCTATTCTGATTCTCTTACCTTTGCAGGTAATCAGTTCTCTCTGATTGGAAACTTGTAAAAATTTTCCTTTGTCTTTGGAGTTTAAGAATTTCACCAGGATATCTAGATACGTGTCCTCTTTCATTAATTTTGCCTATGATTTGGTGAGTCTGAAATCTCAATTTTTTTCAGCTCTAGAAGGTTTTCTTCTATTTACTCTTTGAATATAATGTATATACTATGTGTTTTTGTACCTCAAAGCTTCTCTTTTCACACATTAGATTTTCTGAATCTATCTTTTATGGCCCTTATCTTTTCACTCATGCTGTCATGACTTTTTATTTATACTTTCTATTGTGGTATATTTCTTCTGTCTAATCTTCCAGAACAGTAGAGCAGTTTTCAGCAGAGACCACTCTTTTTTTTAATCTCTTGATTTTTTAAAATGTAAAAATATTTTTTAAACTTCCCAGAAACTCTTTTATGTTCTCTATTTGTATCACCTTAATGATTTTTTAATATTTTTAACATAGTCATCTTCTGTTTATTCTCTTAATTCTGACTTCTTAGGAGCCACCTGTCCTAGTTATTTGGCTCAGTGTCCTTTAAGCTTCCCTCCCTCTGTGTTTATTATTAAGCTATTGTCTCTGGGCTCCATGCCTACCCTTCTAGTCCTTGCTTTGTGAAGTTGCACCTGGGTCTCTGCAAACCACTTTTTCCCCTTTGTCAAGTAGCTCCCTGCTCAGTTTTGCCAAGAGAAAGACACAGAGAGAGACTGGGTGACTGGAGTAGGGAAGGGACACACTCATTCCCATTTGCTTCCTGTTCTTGTCACTGTGACCCCCAGCCATACTGCCTTTTCCTCGCGGGGGCAGTTGGTTTCAGTAGCTGTTGTTGGTTTCAGATCTCAGTTTTATTCACCTCCTGGAATCAGTCCTGTGAACCCCTCAGAGATTCTGCTACTAGCTAGATAGTGCCTTTCTCTGGCATTTTGTGTCCCAGTTCCACAGGGCCACTCTATAAGCTTTTATTATGTTAAACTATATGAAATGGCTAGCATTTGAACATTTTGACCTAAAAACAGAGCAATTTTGTATAATTCAAACCAGGACCAGCTCCATAATTTATGGAGCCCAGTAGCCAAATGAAAATGAAGTATCTCTTCTTTAAAAATTATTAGAAATTATAAGACAGTGACAGCAGAACATTAAACCAAGTGTGGGGCCTTTCCGAGTGGGGGTGCTGTGTGACTGCCTAAGTCACATACCTGTGAAGTTGGCCCTGGTCCAGACTAATAGGTTCTAATAAACCCAGCCTCTTCCCTTAATTCCCCTGGCCCTCTGGAGGGGGAGCTGCCTTCGGTAGTTATTGTCTGTTACCTCACTCTTCCCTTTTCTGCTGTTTCAATTCTCCAATACCTGTTTAAATAATTCCCTTTATTACATTATTTTTATTACAATAACTGGTGTGGTTTCTTTTTTCCTGAGTAGACCCTGACTGATGCCTCTTAAATTATTTATGATATTTATTTTCCTCTCACATTAGCAGTTGTGTAAAAGAGATCCCTCGGCTAAGGTAGGGGTGGTGTGGGCTTTTTGGGGAAGTCCAGTCAAAACATCAAAGTCAGAAACTGATACATTGAGACATGTTCAAAGCAGCTAAAAAAAAACCAGGATACAAATAATTCTTTGCTCTTACCTAGGCCCGATTTTAGTATTCTGTTAGCATGTCTTTCCTACAGAAATCGTTCTACCCCAACATAGATTTTATGCTCGCTTAAATGGTGTTGACATTAAATTCCAGCATGTATAAGACTAGCAACACTGCAAACTTTTTAAAGACATTGCTAAAATCCATAGACCTCCACCAAAAATCTTTTCATATTGAAACAGCGTGGTTATTCGACAGGGAAATGGTAGTAACTGTGGACTGTTAGATGCCTGTGTTCTGTAGGGCCAGAATACAATATTAGATTTCGCTCTTAAGGAGAATGTTAACTTCTGGAGCATTAGATGGGATCTATGTTTGTTGCTTAACAATTAGGCCCATGTTGGCTTGCATTTCCACGTTAAGCCCTGCATTAATCACCGCCTGTTGTAATCTAACTGCTGATTGTTTTGAAGGATAGGGAGAGTGCATCTGTGTTCCAATGAATCCCATGCATTCAAATTGCTCTTAAAACAACAGCAGTTAAGTCCTGGCAGCTAAAATGAGGCCGCTCCATACCTGGGAACACTAATATCTGTGAACATAACCCCCATATGGATGTGCTTGGTGGAGAAATGTTTTTATCTTGTTAGGGAGCACTCGTTAATGCAAATTTGAGAATAAGAAGTTATAATCATTAAAGGCAATTCCGTTTCTGAGCTACTTACAGAGACAGAAAATATTTCATAGCCTTTATAAAACAGTAAATTACTCCTGATTTGAACTTCATGTGAAACTCCAGAGTGTGAGAGAACACTGAGTTCCCGTTAAATACAAAAGCTTAAATGAGAATTCAGCACCCAGGAGACAGCTGACTGACAACACACAATCTCACTGAAGCTTGAGTGGGTACACACCAGAACAGTTAATCAAAACTCCACTCAGCTGCCAGCTCTTCATGCACTCATCAGAGCCCAGCAGAGAACATTCGGGACAGACGAGTCATACGTCAAGACTTCAGCTCGGCTTTCCTTGACACTCCAAGCAGATTAGTGCATGACAGATTTCTGCAGCCCGGTAACTGGACCAGCATGAATCGACGGTGGAGATGACAAGCAAACCTGTGGCATGGAGTATCATGACCTCTTGTTCCATCAGAACTGGCAAGGCTGCCACTGAGGTTATTGGAGTCACAGAGTTTAGGGAGGAATATTTTGTTTCAAACATGTGTCAGGAAAGAGAATGAGTCTACTTCTCACTGACATGTAGAGCGGGGTATCTACTAAGACTTCACCATCCAACAACACCCACCACTCCCTCGACTCTTATATTCATAGTGTTTGTGTTTATTTTGGGAAAATAAAAATCTTTCTGTTCCTGGTCTGATTAAATTTAAAGTCTACCCTGAGTAAAACTTTACCTACAAAAACTGCTGCACATAGATATTCCTAATAATATTGCCCAGCACCTGCGACTGTATCGCCTTCCTCATAGAGTAAATGCATATGACCTTATAAGCATATGGAAGTTGTGCATCCTTACACTGATTTTTTTCATGTGTTTAAATATAATTCAACCAAAATTCAAACGAGGCAATACGGATTCAACTGTACAGTTAGTTTTACCGAGAATCTGTGCCTTCCTTTGTTACCCACTTTCGAACAAGTCCTGGGTGTGCCTTGGCTGACAATAAACTTGCCAACGCTTTGTTTGCTTGTTTCCAACTATTTGTTCCGCTAATGCCTTACTGGGCTGTAAAGAATTGCCACCTTCTCAACCTCACTCCAAATTGATTTTCTGAGCACCTGTTGTGGACGAGGAGCTTGCAAACTACTGAAGAACACGTAAATGGAAGTGCTCATGCTCTTTCAACTTGGACGACGGATATTAAATCACTTCTTTAAAGCATTGTTTCCATGGCAGGAAAGCTATTTGAGAAAAGAGCCAATGTAGCAAATATTAAGGTACCTGAGATTGTGCTGACAAGGACAACTGATACAAGGCAAGTACTCTGGAAATGTCTCCACTTCTTTTATCTAATGGGAAATGCCACAAGCTGGAAACACGTGAAAATGTTTGCAGCATCTCCTCAGGACGTGAGCACTTCACTGCGTGGCCATCCCAGGTGAACTTGTGCTCCTTGGGTCCTGTTCAGCCCTTTAATGCCCATCCACTCTCTGCATCCCAATTTGTAGAAACAACGATGCCTCATTTGAATAGCATTTTACTGTTTTCAGTGGTTGGACCTACTCTTGAGGCAGACAGTCTGGATTCAAATCCCAGCTCTGTCTCTTATCAGCTGTATCCCTTTGTTCAAGTTACTTATCCTCCATGTACGTCAGTTTCTTCATCTATAAAATGGGGGTAAAATTAGTACCTATGTGATAGAGTTGTTTAAGAATCAAATGACTTATATAAAAGGCACTTAGAACAGTGCCTGGCACAGAATGAGTTCTATATATGTCTTAGCTATTAGTATTATTTGATCCTCTTAATAAATCTATGAGATAAACTTGAATAATTGTCATTTTCAAATGTGGAAACTGAAGTTTGGAGATGTTGAATAAATGGTTCTAGGCTCCTTTCTAAAAAGTGTCAGGATCAGGAACAGAATCTAAGTTTTCTGACTCCTAGTCAAGTGTTCTTTCCACTATAGTCATGTGCTGCATAGTGATGTTTCAGTCAATGATAGACCGCATATATGATGGTGGTCCCATAAGATTAGTACCATATAGCCTAGGTGGTTATATATACTGCTAGTACCATATAGCCTACCCTACCATATAGCTTACCTATGCCACCTAGGTTTGTGTAAGTACACTCTGTGATGTTCACACAACGACAAAATTGTGCATCTCTCAGGACATAACCCCATTGTTGCCAGCCCTGGTGGTCTAATGCTTAAGATTTGGCACCCTAACCACCAGGCTCAGGTTTGTTTCCTGGTCAGGGAACCACACCACCCAACTGTTGGTTGTCATACTATGGTGGCTGCATGCCGCTGTGATGCTGAAAGCTATGCCACCAGTATTTCAGATACTTGCAGGGTCACCCATGGTGGACAGGTTTCAGTGGAGCTTCCTGATTAAGACAGACTAGGAAGAAGGACCTGGCCACCCACTTCTGAAACAAATTGGCTGTGAAAACCCTAGGAATAGCAGCAGAGCATTGCCTGATAGCGCCGGAAAGACCAGGCAGGGTTCCACTCTGCTGTACACAGGGTGGCTAGGGATCAGAATTGACTCCATGGCAGTAAGAACAACACTAATAACAAATCCCTGTTGTTAAGTGACACATGACTATACTCTGCTGTCATGTAACAATTATAAGCATCTAGAGGGCAGAGCCTGTGTGGTCCTTGTCCTCTGTGTTGTCTCCGTGGATGGGGCTTGCCTCAAGGCATGAGGGTGGCATAATCACTGGGGTAGAGGAGCTGGTATCAGAACCCGGAAGGAAACAGAAGATAGGATGTGGGGTGAGAAACTGACCTGGCAAGGACAGATCCCTCTGGGGACTACTCATCAACTTTTCAGCGTATCATTCTATATCCCCTTCTCTCCTTCTGTCTGTAACCCTTTGGTCAAATATGACCTGGTGCAAAGGGCTAAGGTCATTTTTATGGAAAGCACAGATGACATATGTGTCCAGCACATGTGCACTGGACACCCTGGCTTTCCTAAACTAAAGGCACAAACCCAAGATTTTAAGCAGAAGTTTAAATATTAAATCTGTGGGGTTTAAGTTCCACATGCACATCATCCCCAGATCACTCGTAGTCACCAAAGACTGGACAAGGATTTTTCTTGTCCTTGGGCTCAGGAACCTCTGGCCTCCCTGCTCCATGCCTGTCCCCTGTCTCTCCGCACTCAGCACTGTCTTCTCTTATCATGCCTGGAGCTGTCTTGGAGCACAGCTTTTATCCTTCCTGGGAAGTGTCACTGTAGGTTTGTGTGAGCACACGGCATCCACGCTGGCCTCCAGCCCCCTTCCTTACTCTCTCACTCACTTGTACTTAAGCCCGCCTCTGTGCACCCCTTACAAAAGCCCACACTGCTCTCAACAAGGCCCCTTGGAAGAATCATCTAATGTCTTGCTCCAGGTGCTTCTCCTGTGAGGAGAAGTCACTCTCAGCTAATCTGCCTTCCCTGGGCCCCACAATTCTAATGAGTAATATATTCTTAATTTTATTACATCAAAAACACAAGACTCCCACACATGGCTCTGAGCCTCACATCCTTTCTTTCTACTTAGAGGAAATTGGAGTCAGGACAATGAACACTACAACAACCATCAAAGGAAGAAAAATAGGGTGTGTTTAGGATTTTAAATATTTTATTCTTATGTTTTATTTTGTTTTGTCTTATTTAGTTATTAAGGTCCTGTACTAAAGCAATTGTAAGTCATGGTCTCTGCGCTGTGTTACGATATACTTGGAGGAGTGACAGACTGTGGTGATGTGACAGACAGCAACAAGACAAAAAGCTGCCTCATTCCATGGGATAAAGTTCATAAAAAATAATGATTGGAGTCATTAATTAAACACTTATTATTAAGTGTGTCTTATGTAGAATGGGAAAAGGACAGCACTTCCATTAGGATCATGTGAGTTAGTATATGGAGAACACATAGACCTGGGCCTGGTGTGTAGACATCTTGGTCATTGTCACTTGTTTCATTACACATCATCATCCATCTCACAATGACTCCGCAAGGCAGGGGTTGTTATCTCCATTTCACAGAGGAGGAAAATGAGTAATTTATTCATACTTGCAAAATTATAAAGCATCAGTGTTGAAGTTCTAGGTCTTTCTAATGCTAAAGCCTGGGGTCTTACCACTATATGATGCTGCACTCTGAGTGGCCCTGGCTGGTAAGAAACTCCAGAAGAAAACACCACTCCTTTATCCCTGTGAGTTTGGTCTTGGTGGAATTTGGAGATGGTGTAAGTTGGTGGATAATGCATTCCCACTGAGAGTATTAGGAGCAAATGGGAGGGGCTGGCAAGTGGCTCTGACAGAGTCTTTGAAAAATGCAATCGGGGTCAATGTATGGTTTATAGAAGTGATTTTTAAATCACCATTTAAAAGACTTTATTCTCTGGTTATTGTAAATCATGATCTGCATTTAGCACACGCATGCATGCACACACATACGTATAAACATATATATTTTAAACCCTGACTGATGCAGGAAATTGAATGAAAAATTTTGTTCTTCCCTAGTAATGAGGAAAATGTCCATCCTAATTTTAAATTATCCCATGCCATGGTTCACCGTTAAGTTTTACTACTTTTAGAGTTTTAGGGCTTTTTCATTTATTTTTCTTTCTTTTCCTCTGTCCTTCCTTCCTTTAGTCAACAAACATTTGTTAAATATTTACTATTTGCCAGCCATCAACAGATTCAGCAGCCCTGATTCCACCCACTCCTCCAGAGCTTTATCATCCTTCTCCATTATGTTTCTCATTCTGATTCAGATCTCTCTCCTACCTCACCAGATTCTTGTAATAACCCCTAAGTGGTCACCTGCCTCAACTTTCTAAGTATGGATATTATGGTGTCCTTTTCCCCCTTAGAAGCCCTTGATGGCTTCCCACTGCCTAATGAATTGAGTACAGACTCCTTTTTGTAGCGTTCAAAACCCTACTCACTCTGGCTTCTGACTTCTCTTCGTGTATCAGCCTGTACAACTGCCCTCTCTTTCATCCCCTTTGCTGGATTTCAAAAGAAGTACCATCCCACCAAGGCTATTTCCTCCTTCTCCTAGATTTCACCTCTGTGTGGTTGCAGTTCACGTGTTACCTTTGATCACAGTCATGTTACCCTCTGCGGTATAGGTAACAGTTATTGGCAATACTATGTATTCACTTTATCTACATTATCTCCTTTAATCCTTACTAAAAGACCATGAGGTAGGTGATTTATTATGTCCATATTACAGATGAGAAAACTGAGGCTTGACATGTATTGGCAATACAGGATGAAGTAGAGATATGTACCAAAACAATCTCCTCTTAGACCGGAGTCTCACCTTTCCTTTTGGACCAGTAACTTGTCAAAGGTCACTTAGCTAATGAGTAATGGAGCAAAAATTTAAACCCAGACTATCTGATTTCAAAGCCTGATTGTTTGACCACAGTCTGACTCTCCAACGAGGTCGTGAATGCCTGAGTTGAGACATTGACTTACTTGTTTCTAAATCCCTAGTATGTAGCAAAGCAACCTGACTGATTGAACGAGTGATAATGGAGTGAGGTAAAGTTTGAGTGGATTCAGAGTTCTGGGGAACTTCAGGAGCTGGAGAAAGGGTTAAGAGAATAGATAGCTCATTTTTGACCTTGGCAGTGTCTAAGTGGTATGACACTTTCAGAAGTGAGCAAGAATTCTGGGGCAAACTTACATAAGACTTCTCAAATTTGTCTTAGCTTATCAGCATCATATAGTCAAAAAGAAAAGGTTTGAATCCTCTGGAGAAAGATTATTTTTGACGCATCCCTCTGCTGACCTGTATTGTCACTTCATGTGCCACAAGCCTTCTTTTCAGGCCTTGCTTGCAGCGAGCCCAGAGGACTCTAGGGCTACCATGTCCTTGTGGAATTGCTTAACTCCCCATCCTAAGAGAAGCTGAAAGGTAGACTGCTGAGGGCCCCTCCCTTCTTCCCCCAGTCTGTCTTTTATGAGGCTTGAAAAATGGCAAAGTGACCTTGAGAAAGCTGAGGGAGACATCGAGAAAAAGAGAAAACAATTACTTTTCTTTGTAGAGGAGTTAAACAGAAATTGCCTTAATATTAACAATACACAAAGATTTATCAGCTGCCAGGAATGGATGGGTTGCCTTCTGTTTCATAAGAAATATTCAAGATAAATAATTTAAACAACATAAAAGTGACAAAATTTTTTAAAAGCTTCCAAATGAGGAAATATGCATTTGGGCCATGCCTTTGAAATGTGCCTATGAACCATTGTTGGACTTGACCTTGGGGAATCCACAGAGGATAGAAAATTTCTACCACAGGAAAGAAGAGAATGTGCCTTTTTCATAGAATGACATCAAGAGCATTAAATAGATTATTCTAACTGAGCTCTATTTTACTATAGCAGATGGTAAGTAATTTATCTAAGTTATGGGCGTATTGTTAGAAATTCATCCTACAAAATGTACTATAGATCTTCTTTTAACCTTTTCATGTTTAAAGAATGAAAGTATTCCATTCTAGTTCCTTAAAGGAGGTCCTACAAAGTATCATATATGTTAGAAATTACATTTGAAAAGAATTACTTTGAAAGAAAAAGCAATTGTATAAAGAACTACAGACTTTTAAAATAAATGACTGCATTGTAGTGTGTGACAGAGGGAGCAGAGGAGTGGAAGGCATGAGTGATGGTGGCATTCTGAAGTGAAAGAGTGGAAAAGCCAATAAAATTATTTTTACTAATATTCAAAAATATTTTAAAGTTAATTCCTGTATTGAAACGAATAACAACCAACCAACCAAACCCTACCAGCACATCATAAGGTTGAGCATCACTGTTTCTGGTTGGGAAACAGAATACCATAGTAGTTAACAAAGTAGCTTTGGAATCAGACTAGACTTACCAAATCATTATTTGGTTGGATTGTCCTTAAAATAAATACCTAGTCTTTAAGATTTTTTTTCTTCATTGCAAGATGGCCTCTGGTTGTTTGACAGGTGGTGCTGGTGGTGAGGTTACCATGTGCTCATGCTGCACTCTGCTTGCATACCTTTGCTTCATCCATAACCTTATAGGGTGTGGGCTTTATGACCCCCATTTAACAGTTTAAGTGTCAAAATATGTGCAAAATAGGTTCATGAGTACTACAAAATATTCTGAGAGAAACCAAAGAAGACTCAAATAAATGGAGCAATTACTATGTTTATGGATTGGAAGACTTAATGTTGTTAAGATGCCAATTCTCCCCAAACTGATCTATAGATACAATGCAGTACTAATCAAAATACCAGCAGGGTTTTTTTTTTTTGGCAGAAATTTAAATAACTTAACCTAAAACTTGTATAGAAAATCAAAGAATTTAGAGTAGTCTCAACAAATTAAAAAAAAAAACAGCAGGGCTGGAATTCTTTTATTACTTGATTTTAAGACTTATTATGAAGCTATAATAATTAAAACAATATTGTGATGGCATAAAATATATATATCAATCATTGGAACAGACTACAGATCCATAAATAGACACATAATTATACAGCCAGTAAATTTTTGACAAAGTTGTCAAGAAAATTCAATGAGGAAAGAAAAATATTTTCAATGAATGGTGTTGGACAATTGGACAGCCATGTACAAAAAAAATTAGCTTTGACCTTACCTCTCTAGGCACAGAAATTAACTAGAAATTGATCATAGACCTAAATGTGAGTGCTAAAACTATAAAACTACATAAGAAAACATAAGAGAGATTCTGAGTAGTCTTGAGTGTGGCAAAGATTTTGCAAGATGACACAAAAAGCTTGAACTGTAAAAGAAAAAAATTCTTAAATTGGACTTCATAAAAATTTAAAACTTTTGCTCTTTGTAAGACACTCTTATAAAAACGAAAAGACAAAACTTGACCTAAGATAAAACACTTGGAAAACAAAAATCTGACAAAGGACTTAAAAAAAATGCATAAGGAACTCTTACATCTCAATAAGAAAACAAGTTACCCAATATAAAAACAGATAAAAAATTTGAACAGACACTTTGCTAAGCAAGATATACAGATGAGAAATAAGCACATGGAAAGACGCTCAACATCTTAGTTATTAAAGGAATTATAATTAAAACCACAAGATACCACCATACACCCACTAGAACATCTCAGTTTAAAAGGACCACTCAAATAATTGTTTTTCAAGATGGAAAGTACCTAGAATTCTTATAAACTGCTCGTGAGGGTGTAAGATGGTACAACCACTTTGGAAAACAGTTTGTTTCGTAAAAAATTCAACATAAACCTACCAAATGACTCAGCCATTCTATTCCTAGGTATTTACCCAAGAGAAATGAAAGCACATGTCCATGTAAAGACTTATACCTCAAATCTTTATGGTAGCTTTATTTGTAATAAACACAAACTAGAAATAACCATAGTGTCCATCAAAGAGTGAATGGATGAATTGTGGTATATCCACACGACAGAATGATACTCAGCAATAAACAGGAATGAACTACTGATAGATGAATCTCAAAATAATTATGCCAATTGAAAGAAGCCATACAAAAAAAAGGTAGATGTTTTGTCTTTATGGTTCTATTTACATAAAATTCTAGAAAATGCAAACTAATCTATGGTGACATAAAGCAGATAGTGTGGTTGCTTTTGGATGATGGCAGGGTGAGGTAGGGAGAAATGGATTTTTAAGGGGCAAGAGGAAATTTTGGGTATAATGCATATGTTCATCACCTTGATTATGGCAATGGTTTTGCAGTTGTATACATGTCAAATTTATCAAGCTATACACTTTAAACATGTGAAGTTTATTGAAACTCAATTATTCCTAAATAAAGCTTTAAAGTTTTGAAAAAATTAGAGAGAAATCGTTCATTATAATTTTGGCAAAGGCATATTTTCCGAATCTTTAAAAAAGGAACTTGAGTTTACATAAATAATATAAAGTTTTATGCCTTTTTTCTTTAACACTGTAAGACATTCCTGGTATAATTATAAATTCTTTATAAAAAGTCACATTGAAAGACTCATACTGTGGTAAACTGTATTCAGTCACCGTGCTGACACTGACATCAGTCTTGGCCATGGATTTGCTTTAATCAATGAAATGTGACTGGAAGTGACACGTTATTTTGAGAAGATTTAAATGCATGCTGTCAATCTATGCTTTCATCAGTAATACACTATTTTAATTATGGTCATTAAATAATATATTTAATATCTGGTAGTGCTTGTCCTAATCAGGCTGAAAATCTTTGTGCTGCTCTAGTGAAATAGAGACAGGAGCTGGGCTGAGGTTTGACAAATAGCACATCTTTCTACCTGAAATGGGGAAAGGCAGAGACATGGCTTTTCAATCTTTTCATTCCTTTCTGCTCTCTTTTCTTTTTCTCCTCCTTCCTTCCAATGAATATTTATCACATGCCTACATGTTTCAGGCACTGTACTCAGTGTAAATACACAAGGGTGAAAAGAAGACACGGTCCTAGCTCTCATGGAGCTTACAGTCTACTGAGGGGAACAAAAACACACACCAGCCGTTTGATGAGTTTGGACAAAGACATTTATCCGTATGAACACCAACCAATCAAGATACAGAACATTTCCATCACCCCAGAAAATTCTTCCCGCCACCTTCTAGTCAACCCTCATTCCACATAAGTAACAACTGCTCCCATTTCTATCGCTATAGATTAGTTTTGCCTGTTCTTAAGCATCGTGTGAATGGATATATTCTGACATTGTCTTTTAGTCTAGCAGTGTTGTGTTCTTTCCCTTAAGCTGGTGGGCCAGCCTCTATGACACCGGAATCAACAAGCCCTGTCGCTGCCCCTTTCTGCTTCACTCTATCCCCCCAGACTCCAGCGCCACACACAGGAGAAGCACAAATATCGATGTACCCTTCACAAGACTCTGGGCCAAAGTCCTACCGCTTGTCTTTCTGTCTCAGCCTGGGTGAGCCGGCCCCTCTTAGACTGGGAGCTGCGTTCTGTGTACGTGTTGTTAGATCCCAAGTGCAATAGGAAATGCCCAGAAGGTTTTGAATCATTACCTATACCTACAGGGAGAGAGAAGCAGATGCCATTTGAAAGGGGCCTGATTAGAGAACATGTTTGCCAACAGTGTACCTGATTGGCATCTGTGGCTTTGCAGCCAGACCATCTGTTTTTGTTAATGCAGCCTCAAGTGCGGTGCATAATGAGGTTGGGGTCAGGCCTGTTTTGTTCAAGACTGTGGCTTATGTGTGCTGCTTCCAGCTCGGTGAACAGTTGGGGGGCACTGCCAGGACCAGGAGGACAGGGGAAGCTTCTCTGCCAAAATGTGTCAGGAAAAAAAAGGAATAATGGGCTCTGTTTGTGTCTCTCTAGGGGGATCTTAAGTATGGAGGGAGTGCAGATCTAGAGCAGTATATGGAGGGAGAGAGAGAGCAAGGGGTGTGAGATTCAGTCATTAAAAATAGATGGCTTGTAACACAAGCGAGAAGAAGGAGCTCTAAACACAAGAGAAAAATCAAGATGGACTGACAGGAAAAGATGAAGACAGAGCTATAAATATTTATGACTCTGGGGTAACGTTTCAGCATTTATACAACGGAGACTCCCCCACTCCCAGCCCACTCCCAGCACATGCAGAGTAGCTTTGTTCAGAACGCACTAAAATAGTGCACTTTTGTCTAAATATCATTAAAGTACCTATGGATTTTGTGATGATTCCCTCTCGTCCACGTACCTCCTGAAATCCTGCCCTTGTGCCAAAGCCCGGACAAGATTCCTGGTACATTTGGACAGTCGCTCTACTCAATCTTGGCTACAGCTAGAAAGTAGAAGATTATTTGACAAACTGCATGTTACTCTTCCCTTTACACAATATATTACATAAAATGCACCTAAATCAAATTTTATACAACTTAGAAACCCCCCAAAGGGTCACTGTTTGATGATACAGCAGTATTTCTCAATAGTTCTTAATATCTAACCTCTGACAAATGTAAAATACTCACATCATCCATAATATTGTTTGAAGTTTATAAATAAATTAGATATTGTGACTAAAAACAAAGCCCAGCCAAGCCAGCTTCAGAGTATGCATTCTCAAATCACATCCTGTGTTTTTGGTATGTCATTCTAAGTGGGCGCCCCCACGCCCCCTCCCAGCTAGTCCACCAGCTCCCATCTTGAAACTCAATGGATTAATAAGTAGGGCATCCAGTAATAGGTTTGCTTTTTACAATTTATTTTTTAGGATTTAACACTAGGTCAAGTCTCTATATTTATGCTTTGCTGTTTTAAAAAATACACTATTTTGTTAGAAAACTATATTCTGAATATGTACAGTTTAACCTTTTTCTTAGATTAAAATATGTGCTTGTCATTCAGAATAATCATGGCTGGAGGAGGTTTGCCCTACTGAGGTCAAAATATCCAATGTCCCCTGAATACTCCCTCCAACAGCAGATATCAATACCTTATAGACTGACCTGCTGAATTCACTGCATGATTATGGAATGGCTCCCTGGGTCCTCCCTTTTACAGGCTTTTGAACGCCTGCCCTTTCATACATTGCACGTTGATATCCAACTGCCTTTTGTAGAAATTAAACTCTGGCTCTTAGCTGATAAGCATTTTGAGCTATCATATGGTTGGCCATCTTTGTTTAGCAGTGTTTGTGCAGTTATCTGGATACTTCAATGCCCTTTGCCCTTCTTATTTTATAAAAATGACTGTATACTGGGAGAAAAGAAAGTGCTTACACCAGCATTAAATAGCACAGTACTTATAAACTCAACCTAATTGAGATCATCATTAGATGAGCTGAAGCAGTGACTTTTTAGCCTCAATTAGATGCTTAGTGAATTAAGCTGGCTGACTATATTAATTATGAAGAAAAGGAACAAAATTAAAATTTAGAAATAAGTGAAATGTTGGAAATACATGTTGAAGATTGTTTCTAAAACGCAAGGTATTAATACTTTTATAATGTTTTAATTTCATGGGAATAACACACACACACACACACACACACACACACGTAGTTCTTCACTTTGACTTCCAAAAGTCACTTTTTAAATATATTTTAAGGATGCATTCCACAACAAAGATGGAAATTGCTTGTATATCTTATTCTTTAAAAGGGAGTCTAAGGGCCGGCTCCGTGGCTTAGCGGTTAAGTGCGCGCGCTCTGATGCTGGCGGCCCGGGTTCGGATCCCGGGCACGCCCCAAGGCACCACTTCTCCGACCAACCCGAGGCCGAGTCCCACGTACAGCAACTAGAAGGATGTGAACCTATGACATACAACTATCTACTGGGGCTTTGGGGGGAAAAAAATGAATAAATAAAATCTTAAAAAAAAAAAAAAAAAAAAAAAAAAAGGGAGTCTAAGAAGTTATAACCTAATTTGTGTGCTTGGTATAGGGCATCATTTGCATGACACATTATAAATAAATAGATGATGTCACCACTATTTTTCCCCCATGCCAAGAGTGATGATATTCAATGTATTTAGCAGCCTATATAGACATACCAGTGCTATTGGTCCTATTGATTTGGAGAGAAGAAACCTTTTGAGATGAAACTATGGTATATTATATCTTACAAATCTCCTTAAAGCCACAATATAATTATTGAAATGAGTAAATGCTCAATAAAAGCTGCGAAAGGATGCCAAGATAGTCTTGTGTTTGGATCTTTACCAGGTGAGAATATTTCAAGTCAATTCTATCCTACAGGAATTTGTGATTTTTTATCTAGTCTCTGTAAATATAACTGGCTATAAAAACTTGAAATGATTCTCTTCCCTTTGCATAATTTGGCTTGTTTAAGGGGTTGGTGAGGCTACAATGACTTTCTCTTTTTCTGGAGTCCTAGATTTTACTTCTCCTGACTCTCTCTCCATTACCATAGACTCTTGGATGTTTTCCAAGTCCTGGGCTCTTGGCTCTTTCTAATCACAATATTAACAGCTGACTTCACCAACTCTAATCATGTTTCTGATTTCCAGAACGTATGGGAAGACTGTGGCCACGACATTGACTAGATGGAAGTTTGGTTACCAAAAATAACTTATCAAATGGGAATACTAACTATGATGGTTAATTATATGTGTCAACTTGACTGGGCCACAAGGTGCCTAGATATCTGGTCAAATATTATTCTGGGTGTTTCTGTGAGGGACTTTTTTGATGAGTTTAACATTTAAATCAATAAGCTAAGTAAAACAGATTGCCCTCCCTAATGTGGTGGGCCTTATTCAATCAGTTGAAGGCCTGAATAGAACAAAAGGCTGACTGTCCCCCAAATAAAAGGGAATCTTCTCCTGCCTGATTGCCTTGAGCCAGCTCATCAGTTTTTTTCTGCCTTCAGACTGGTATTGAAACATTGGCTCTTCTTGGGTCTCAAGCCTGCTGGCTTTCAGACTGGAACTACACCATCAGCTTTCCTTCTCTAGCTTGCTGACTACAGCTCTTGTGACTTCGTAGCCTTCATGTTTGTGTGAGCCAATTCCTTATAATCAATCCATTTTTATGTATTATACATCCTGTTGGTACTGTTTCTCTGGAGAACCCTAATACACTAACATTGACAAATAGAAACATTTTTTGGTCAGAAACTGTCCACAAATCCACAACTTAAAAGTGATGACAATCATTTTATTTACATTAGAAATCCTCCCTAAGTGTGTGACCTCTTCCTCTTTCCTCTGCAGCCACCGCTCTGGACATGGCTACAAACTTGTTTTCAGCCACAAAAAAATAACCTATGAGCCTTCTTCGTGTAGAGAAAGTCCATGCTTTTATTATCACATCACAGAGGGCAATGCAATGTAAGAACCACAGAAGGGTAGCTGGATTCAGTCACTCTCATCTTTAACTCAGAAAGCCACATTCCTTGTCTTGATGAGCAGGTCTGCTGGGCTCCATGCTGGAGCTATCCTGGGAGTAACTGATGGTGCTCAGGGCAAGCTGCCCCAGGAAGCACCACTCTGGTAGGCGGTTTATTTCGAGCTGAAGACAATAAGGACTCAGAGAGCTCAGGAAAAATATTTGAGTTTCCCCTCCCAAACTGCCTAAAGAATTTAAAACCAAAAAATCTGTTTTAGGAAGGGGTTATTATCATGACTGCTATAAAAGATAATTTAGGATAGAGGTTACAATAGAAAAGGCACCAACAAGCCCATCTTATCGGGAGTCCTGTCTCTCTGGCCACATTCTTTGGATGGCCCTGCGAGGAGTTGTCAGACAATCATTTACAAGGGAAGTCTCCATTTGTAAAGGTATCTCCCTCTCTGTATTGAGAAAAAGGGGGGGTGAGCTCATTTCTAGTAACTTATCAATGTGGAAGATGAGGCCTTGGGGCTGTATAATAAACCTTACTCTTGTTTACTGTGCTTTAGTGGTAATCTCCTGTAACTGACTCCCCCCACCCCCAAAACCCTCCTTTGTCATTGGCTGAAAATGATATTTAAGACGAGAATTTCTGCTATTGTGTGGAGAAACGCAGTGTCCCTGTTTTCTCCCATGTATACATGTTATTAAACTTGGTATTATTTTCTCCTGCTAACCTGTCTTGTTGATTATTTGGCCAGCCAGAAGAACCTTAAGGGAAAGGGCAGAGGGAGATTCTCCCTCTTCCCCCGACAGTTTTGGCGAGCCAGCCAGGAGAAGCACTGGTTGGTAAGTTGCCTTCTCTGGCTGGAAGACCTGCCTTCTCCCTGGACTACTGCAGATGATGAGATACGGGAACGCCTGACGAAAGCCGGCAAAAGGTAAGACTTCTTACCACGTCAGCCTCCCGAAATCTCTATCTGCGGAGTCCGGCGGAAGGAAGTGGTGAGAATTTTTTCTCTTTCTAAATTTAGATTGGCAGGAGAAAATATTTGGGAAACTAGTTTCTTGGGCTTTTAGTGACTCTTGGTTTAAATTTGGTAGAGTACTCTTGGTTTTGATCTTGATCCCTTTTCCTCCCAGAGTAGTCTCTGTCTTGTTCTGTGTCCTGAGAAAACTTGGCTTTGTGACCAGTGAGAATATTCTCCTTGGTCTCCACCATACGGAAGGTGCATTTACCGGGGTGCACCTTGGTGGCCAGTCGAGTAGACTGGGGTTCCGAATTGTCTCTTTGTCCGGCTGTGCCAAGTTCTCAGGGGAGTTTGTCATAAAAGGCCCAGTCCATAAGGGCTTTTGTCGTCTTTACCTTCGTTGCTTGTTAGTGCTGGAAAAATCCCATTCCAGTATCGCCCGCCCGGTGTCACAGATTAGCGGGTCTGTGACTGGAGGCGTCCCACACTATTGTGGGAGACCGGAGACACCCTTTTATCCTTACCGCCTGTGCAACGAAGGTCTTTACTTTCTCTGAATATCTTTGGGAGTGAATTCTGTGGATCATGGGGGCTACATCATCTGCGCCCTCACCAGGGACGCCTCTTGCGTCCATGGGAAAGATTTATTTTAAGCGTGGAAAGTTACCTCCGGGTCTTTCCTTAAAAAGGCTTATTGGTTCGAGTCACTATTGGAATAAATATACAAGTGAAGATCCTACTCGTCAATGGCCAGACGACGGATCCTTTGAATTGGAAAAACTTCTAAATTGGGGAAAAAAATTTTTTTGAGAGCTCTCACATAATTGCTTAATTGGTACCTAAGAATTAAGGCCAGAAAAAGGAAGGGAAAAATTTGGCTAGTCTTAAGACCTTGACTCAGGTTACAATTGAATTGAGAACATGTAAAAGTGTAAGTGTTGATAAGATTATAAAGGTTGGAATGTTTGAGCTAATTTTATACAAAGAGGTTACATCAACTTTGCCTGAGTATGTTTTAAAATGTCTGACTGGGAATACTTCTCTTGTCCAAAATTAGAAGACCAAGACCTATTGATAAAAATCTCAATGATAATTATGTTTAAAGGTATAAGAGGTGACGAAATTTACATGAAATTTTGTAAGAAAAAAACTGATGTTATTTCTATTACAGAACTGGTTAACAAAAATAGTAATTTAAATGATGGCTAATTTTATCTAATGTCTTATGAAGTCTTATAGGCAATCTAAATAGTTATTGGGAATAAGTAACTAAATAGTTGTGAAAAAGATGAATGTTGGATGAACTTTAAACAATAATTATGTGTTATGGTGGTTACAGCTTCCAAACTCTTTTTGGTGACCTAAAACTTTAGAGTTTTGCTGAATTTTATGATAAAAATTCTCTGAGTATCATCATTTCCAAATAAGATAAAATATTAGACATTGATTGCTAAACTTACGTTTATCTACTTTTGGCTTTTCATCACAGGAAAACTAAAAGGTGTTTTGGGTCTATTGGTAAACATGTGTTTTATTAAAAGATTGTACTATAAAGTAACATGTTTCCAGAAATGATGAAGTAAGTGTTCATAAATTTTCCAAGCCACAAGATACTAATGTAAAAGAAAGTTTATAATTGTTTACTTAGTTTTTACTTAGAAATTAAGGTTTCTAAGGGTTAAAATTCCTAATTAGTATATGTGATTGAAGCTACTAAAAATTAAGAAAAATATGTCTGTGTACAAGGAAAGTAAGATGTATAAAGGTACAAAGAATGGAAATATTTTGTTTGGTTAAGAAAGATAAATTTGTCCTCAAGTACTAGGAGGGAAAAGAAAGACATGGGACAAATTCTGAATGTAAAAGGAAAGTTATAGAAGGTTTGTTGAAGAGGAATTCTGGAAAAGGAGTTTTATGCATGGTCAAGTTGGCTAAGATTGAAAGGAATTTAATTAAGTAAATGAGTTTTAATAGCAGAAATAAGCTGGTACAAAATTAAAATTTGGTCTTCTGTCTCTTAAAAAGATAATTTGCTTAAACTTGATAAAGAGGTTACAAAAGATTTTTCTTTACCTTTGAGTAAGTCTACCTAAAAGACAGAAAAAAAAAAAACCTGTTAAAATAATTTCCTACGTTCAAAAGACTGAGGTCTCTCTATTAAGGCTTTTGGACTGTTAATGCTCTGTTTGCTTTGATTGTTTATATTTTTGACAAGCTCCACCAAAATTCATATCTTAAATAAAGTCTTTTTTTTACTTTTTTCTTTGAAAATTTTCAAAGGGCCCTGGAACTTCTCAAAGAAATTTGCTCTCTTCCTATAAGGGGAAAGATACTAAACTTATTAGGTTTATTCAATATGTTCAATTACATGGAAAGCATTGTCAGAACAGTGATGATAAGCCTGCTTAGGTGCTATTATGTGGGCAAATGTTATTGACATAGGTGTTTTAAAATTGTATACCATTACTAAAGTTCTGATCTGTCCTGGTTATCAGTCATAATTCTGGTTATTATTATTTTAAAGTGTTGTATGTCACAAAATTAACCAAATTTCCTTGTCAATTGCCATGTTGAGGTCTTGTTGTTTACAGACTTATTTCTTTGCTCTAATGCTTTTGCAAAATGTTTCGACTTCAGAAAAATTCATAGAAAGGACTCTGACATTTACACTGGAACTGTACAGGTTTCTGACAAACTTTCTGATCATAAAACTGAACTGGGTAAAAAATTATAGAAATCTGATGGAGAGACTGATAACTTCATAAAGCTGCCAACAAAAAGATTGGGATCAAGGGGCCGGCCCGGTGGCGCAAGCGGTTAAGTGCGCGCGCTCCGCTGCGGCGGCCCGGGGTTCGCTGGTTCGGATCCCGGGCGCGCACCGAAGTACTGCTTGGTGAGCCATGCTGTGGCGGCGTCCCATATAAAGTGGAGGAAGATGGGCACCGATGTTAGCCCAGGGCCGTCTTCCTCAGCAAAAAAAAAAAAGAGGAGGATTGGCGGATGTTAGCTCAGGGCTGATCTCCTCACAAAAAAAAAAAAAAAAAAAAAAGATTGGGATCAAGAATGGATTACACAGGACTGAACCAACTGATAAGGATGATTATAATTTTTATGATTTTTCGTTTGAAGTATTGCTGAATTTTTAATGTTTTTTCAGATTTAAGAAAAACTTTTTCTCTTTTCTCCTGAGCTAGCTATGACTTATAGCAATTTGGTAAATGATACTTTTATAAGTAAAATTGAAATATTTATCTTTTTCTCTCTACCTGATCCCTCGAATTTAGAAACTCTTAGTAAGTAAATATTGTTGTTTTCATGGCAATATAGTTATTTGCATAAGTTCAATAAGAATCTGTTCTCCTTATAACAGGACACAATTGGAAACACTGGTTCTATTACCAAGGTTGTGACTGGAACATCATATTTACAATATAACCATACAGCTTTTGAGGAATGAAGATTAGACTTTATGGAATAAAGCCACGTAGAAATATTGGCCTGGTACCTTATGTTCCAAGCAGCACTTACCAGGATAAGTAAAGAATGTCACTTATCTGGCAGGTACAAGGAACCTTGAAATATTTTGGGGAAACCTCGGAATAGAGGAATTCACCCAAATTTATAGGTATTGCAGACAAAGTCTGATGACAAAATCCTTGGCTTGGCTTTCCTGGCCTCGAGAGACCTTTAAAGTTCAATGTGAGATTCCTTATAAAAAGTTCCAGCAAAGCAGATTTAAAAGAGCCTATGTGATCAACTGCTATTCTTGCTGTACTTATGTAAATAATTGAGCCAACTCTATTGGAACTAGACTTATTTTGCAAACTAGTTTTAATTTTGCTATCTTAATAAAAATGAGGGTGATTTTAGAGAAAAAAAAATTATATTTCAGTAAAAACTATTTCAATATAAATTTGCGGATATTAGATCCTAGTTTTGTTGTCTTTTGAGGTTTTTGTTTTATATCTGTTGACTGGACTGGATCCTGATTTCTTCTAGTCTCGTAAAATATCTGGCTACAGATGTCCAAACTAACGCTTTTGATTTTTTCCATCATTTTCATTTGAAATCACTGAGAACTGAACCTGCCCTTTTTCCTGAAGCCTTACAAACTGAAGCTGATGAACTTGATATAAACTTAAGAGATGACCTGACGACACCATCAGAGACATTTTAAACTGCAAAAGATACTTTGACGCTGACATCTAAAATTCTTCTTCACTGGCAGTCCTCTGAACTCAAAAACTGGTTTACAATTTGCTCTAACCATTAACCTTGTTTTTCTTTCGTTTACACAAATATGCTTCTGGAGTCTGCCATGCTGTTGGCACAATTTGGAAATCCTGTGGATTCTTAACTTCTGCAGGAACTCCTATTGCTAATAGACACTTAATTGCAGCCTTATTACAAGCTATTCACCTTCCTTCAAAAATTGCCATTGTTCATTGTTCAGCCCATACTAAGGAGACTGATGTCATATCTTTAGGGAATGACAGGGCTGACAGAGCTGCTAAACATGCAGCTCACTATGGACCCCCTTATCCGTTTTCCACCCAATTCTTAAACCTGCCTTTATCCCTGACTGATGTTATTAACTATCAGGCAAATGCCCCACAATCTGAAAAAGACAATTAGATACAAAAGGGTGCCAAACAATTATCAGATGGATTATACATTGGACCAAATGGACTTCCAATAGCTCCTTTTCTTTTGACTTTTTGGCTTGCACTTATCTCCCACCAAGTGGGACATATGTGCAAACGGGGGATAGTTAAGGAACTGAAAGACAATTGGTTTTGCCCTGGCATCCATAAAATTTCTGACCAAATCATCTCCCAGTGCACAACTTGCAAATCTTACCAAGTCTCTGGCAGAAATCAGTGTGATCCAGGAAGTCCTCCCAGGCCCACGCTGCCTTTTGCGGCACTCCAAATGGATTTTATAGACATGCCTTCAGCTTTAGGTTACTCTCACTGTTTGGTTATTGTCTGAATGTTTAGTGGATGGACTAAATGCTATCCCACCAGACATGCAGATGCCACAACAGTGGTAAAGAAATTAATAACTAGTTATTCCTCGCTTTGGCATTCCTTTATGGATTGAATCAGACCAAAGAACTCATTTTACAGCAGAGATAAACCACTTGCTTGCAAAAACTCTGGGGTATTCATTAAAATTTCATACCCCATATCACCCTCAGTCATCAGGGCAAGTGGAACGTAAAAATCTAGATATAAAAAGAACTCTAGGAAAAATCTGTCAAGAAACTGGACTTAAATGGCCAGAAGCTCTGCCCTTGGCCCTTATGAAGATTCAAAATACTCCAAATAGAAGGCATGGATTGACTCCTTTTGAAATAGTTTTTGGACGTCCAATGCCTACTGGTGTCTCTAAACCTTCAATTCCTGGATTAAATGAATATTATGGGAACTTAAGTGAACAATTTGATGCTATGACTTGTTATATACAAAAATTAACTAGTATACTTGAAGCATATCGTCAACAGGTAAAAGAGGCATGGCCACCACCTTCTGACAAGCCTTGCCATCCCTTTCCACCAGGAGACCGGGTGTACATCAAGGTCTTTAGAAAAAAACACGCACTGTCACCTCGCTGGGAAGGACCTTATGAAGTTTTACTGACGACCTGCACTGCCATCAAAATAAAAGAAAAATCTTCCTAGATCCATGCGAGCCACGCCAAAATAGACCCAGAACATCGCTCTCAAGACAACTGGGAGATAATCCCCACAGGAGACCTTAAACTAAAGATTTCGAGGGCCAAAACCCAGGCCCCAGAAGCAGCCGACATCACGAAGTAGACAACTTTTCCCAAGATCACGGATCAAGAAAACCTACTTTGACCCATTTCCTCCCCCTTGCTTCAAAACTCCCTATATATATACACACTCACACACACAAACTATTAGTGGATATAAATATATATATATATATTTTTTTAATCATTTAATAGAAAGCTGACTGGAGAGTGCTGGTCTCTATCTGTCCCTCTTCCCCTCTCTAAGTCTCCGCTATGGGCTCTTTTCCGATCCGTGTCTTGCTTTTACTAACCCTCTCCTTTTCAACAGGTCGGGCACAGACCAAACACCCCCTTATGCCAGTTTACCAAGCCCTAGCCACGCTAACTAATCAATCTGACTGTTGGTTATGTCAACAGCTAGATAGTGCAAAAGAACCTGAACTAGTCTTTGTTCCTGCTGATATGAACACCTGGTAGACTAAGTATGGAAAATGGATGAATAACAGAGTATGGTATCCGCAACAAGGGAAACTTCACTCTGCTTCTTCTCCTGGTGAGTCACTTGGGCCCCAGAAAGACTACTTAGAAGGTCAAAGACTGTCCCTTGCCCAAGTACAAGCAATAGGTAAAAGTTTTTCCCTCTGCATTGAAAGTAAACATGGCGCTGGACCTTTCCTGGGTGACATACCGAGACAATATTGCAGTCAAACTCTGTGGTTTGATTCCGCAGGTGGCATCTTCAGAACTCTCAAGGGAATTGTAAGTGACTCTATCACTACTCCCTCTGGCACAAACATTTGCCAAATCACCAAGTGCTCTGGATGGCCTACGAGCCACCCGTGTGCAACTTGGGGTATAGCAGCTATCCGCATGGTTAAGCTGCCCAATGCCACAGACTATATATGGGTGGATCAAAAATCTGGACTCACCTGGTCAGGTGACAAGACCAGGCTTTATAGCTGTCAGAATCAGACTGCAGGCCTCCTGTACCAGCTATTCCGCAATCTGTTCTGTTCTCGCAGACTGACAGGAGTTCATGGGAAATGGAGATGTTTAGGTAGTAACAGTGCAAGTGGCACAGATCATGAAATAGTCCAGATCCTGGGAACTACAGACTCAATTCTAACCTTGTCTTTAAACTACACTGGTCTTTTCATTTTATGCGGCAACAAAGTGTATAAAGGATTCCCACCTAATTGGTCAGGACGATGCAGACTTGGATACCTGGCTCCTTCTGTCACCAAACACTCCACCTTAAATGCTAGCCAAATTACAAACTTGGGTTCGTTTGTTCATAAGATTGTGCCACATAAACGTGCCAGTCGAGAAATCGTAGAAAATCCACTTGTGTATCACAACTCCAAGTTCTTTTCAGCCTTGAGAGTCCTATTCCCCGGCTTTGGAGATTATGAGTTGGAAAAAGCAATATTAAAAATCTCTCTATGGTAATGGAACAAGAGTTCAACACCACCATGCAAACCTTAAACATACTCCAGTCAGAGATTAACAGCCTAGCATCTGTGGTGCTCCAAAATCGGCATGCTCTGGACGTACTCACTGCCCAGCAAGGAGGAGCATGCGCAATCATTGGAGAAAAATGTTGTTTTTATGTGAATCAAACAGGTCAAGTAATATCTAACTTAAATCTATTAAAAAGAGAAGATTGACATTTTTCATCAGATAAACGAAGCTCACACATTTTATTGGACTGACTTGTTTCCAGGATTGTGGGACTGGTTTAATGGAGTGTGGGGAAATGTGCTCCGATTTGTTCTTTTCTGCTTGTTCATCCTCATTCTAATCTATGTTCTTTTCTCTCTTTGCAGACTTCTTATCACCCGGGTACTAACACGATTTCTCTCTCCACAGTCACCAGCTCAGCTTTTAATATGTGAAACTTCTAGGGAAGTTTCAGAGGAGGGAACTGATGGTGCTCAGGGCAAGCTGCCCCAGGAAGCACCACTCTGGTAGGCGGTTTATTTCGAGCTGAAGACAATAAGGACTCAGAGAGCTCAGGAAAAATATTTGAGTTTCCCCTCCCAAACTGCCTAAAGAATTTAAAACCAAAAAATCTGTTTTAGGAAGGGGTTATTATCATGACTGCTATAAAAGATAATTTAGGATAGAGGTTACAATAGAAAAGGCACCAACAAGCCCATCTTATCGGGAGTCCTGTCTCTCTGGCCACATTCTTTGGATGGCCCTGCGAGGAGTTGTCAGACAATCATTTACAAGGGAAGTCTCCATTTGTAAAGGTATCTCCCTCTCTGTATTGAGAAAAAGGGGGGGTGAGCTCATTTCTAGTAACTTATCAATGTGGAAGATGAGGCCTTGGGGCTGTATAATAAACCTTACTCTTGTTTACTGTGCTTTAGTGGTAATCTCCTGTAACTGACTCCCCCCACCCCCAAAACCCTCCTTTGTCATTGGCTGAAAATGATATTTAAGACGAGAATTTCTGCTATTGTGTGGAGAAACGCAGTGTCCCTGTTTTCTCCCATGTATACATGTTATTAAACTTGGTATTATTTTCTCCTGCTAACCTGTCTTGTTGATTATTTGGCCAGCCAGAAGAACCTTAAGGGAAAGGGCAGAGGGAGATTCTCCCTCTTCCCCCGACATAACCATGAAGTCCACCTTCTATTGATTTCTTTCCTTACACCTGGGATCCCTCAGGTGGCTGTGTGACACTAATGCATTACCATATTTTTACCAGAAAAGGAAGTTGGAACTTTGTGGGAGAAAGACACATGTAGACAAATGGAATTTTCAAGGAGGAGGCTTGAACACATCAAATTTTAAGGATTAAATTCACATTCTTCAAATGTATTGACACTCATTTTGTCACCAGTGTATGCCCTAAGCAGCCTGAAGGAAGTTTCAAAAGTGCCTAACATTTCCTCAAGGTTGTTTTTCAGAGCTATTTTAGTAAGAGACTCCATCATCAACCGGCCTGAACCAGATCGAGCCCCGCCACAAAAGCAGCGCCTACGTAGATGGCTTGGGAGATGACCTAAGGTCACCCTCCGCGTTGTTTTAATACTAAAATCTCCACCCCAGGAGGAGCTTAAGCCTTGTTAGCATAACATGCAATGTATGTGAGAGCATGTTTTCAGACTGTGCTTGCGCAAGCTAATACCCACCTCTACATGTGATGATAAAACTACTCTTTTAAATATTCGTTCCCTACCAGAAATAAAAGACAAGAGCTTGCCCTTGTTCGGGGAGCCATATCTTTGGAAAGAATTCCACACGGTCTCCTTTATTTGTGGCAAATAAATTTTACTTTGTGTGACAACTACTTCTGGTGAAGTCTCTGACTTCAATTCACCAAGAAGTGGACCCACTTTGGTCCAGTAACAATATCTAGTCTTTTTAGCCACGTAATTTATACATTTTGTGTGATGGTTGGGAAAGAATATATTACAGATTCATTAGTCGATATAAAACTATATCCTTCTCCAGATTTTTGTCACTCAAATACCTCTCACAGTAAATGTTTGTTAAGCTCAATTTTGAAACTTTAGTTTCATCTTTGATTCATCCCTTTCATTAACTGATTTCAATAGTTATCAGTTCTATTGACTTTTTTCTTCTAAATGACTCCTACATGTATCCTTTTATTTCTTCCATTTGACTCTGTAGTGCGTAATTGTGGCTAAAGGATTTTAAAATATGTCTGTACAAGTAGATGCTGAGGTTAGGATGGTGAGGCCAAAGACCATAATCTGCGTGTGTGTGTTTGGTATTTTCCATATGTGGTATTGTGATTTAGAATAAGAAATATATATTTCGTCTTTGTCCTGGTTTCTGGCTCACAGCTTGCAAAACCCTTGGAATTTCCCAAACGATAAGAGCAATGGGAGCGTCTTTTGTTATGATATTTGGTCTCTTGTCCTCAGTTTTTGAAATTGCTTCAGAGCCATAAAGGTGAAATGGGTTTATGTTAACGAGGTGACTTTTGGGAAGCCACTCAGGATGGGGGCTGGTTGCCAGGGAACCAACTGTGAACAGAGTCTTGGAACGTTCAGTCCCATGCCTCCCGCCACCTCCAGAGAGAGGAGAAGGGCTGGAGGTTGAATCAATCGCCAATGGCCAACGAGTTAATCAATCATGCCTATGTAACGAAGCCTTCATAAAAACCCAAAGGACAGAGTTGGAGAGCTTCTGGGTTGGCGAACATGTGGAAGTGCTGGGACAGTGGCACACCTGGAGAGGGCATGGAAGCTCGGCACTCTTCCCACACACCTTGTCCTAGGCATCTCTTATCTGACTGTTCCTGAATTATATCCCTTTATAATAAACCAGTGATCTTGTAAGTAAAATGTTTCTGTGAGCTGCTCTAGCAAATTAATCAAACCCAAAGTGGGTGTCACTGGAAGCTTCAATTTGTAGCTGGTTAGTCAGAAGCGATGCTGATAACCTGGATTTGCAACTGGTGTCTGAGAAGGGGGAGGGGCAGTCTTGTGGGACTGAGTTCTTAACCTGTGGAATCTGATGCTATCTCCAGGTAATGTCAGAACTGAGTTGAATTGTAGGACACCCAGCTGGTATCAGAGACTTGCTTGTTGATGGTGTGGGGAACCCCCCTGCCACATTGGAAATGAGTGGTCAGAACACTTTTACCATACTACATTGATGAACATGTGGTTATTACACAATAAATACTTTTAAAAATTTATTTTAGAGATTTATTAGCCACTAGACTCACTGTTCTCTTAATGCTTTATGTAAGCAGTAACTTAGGTCTAATGAATCTGAGGAGAGGCCTGCCTGATTTTGAGGCAAGTGGCCTAAAAACCACGATGAGAAACAAACTCCACATACCCTCTAATTTGTACAGATTAGGCCCGATTGAGCTAAGTATTTCATCTATAGGTTAATGATGATAAGCAATGGTCACTTTAAGGTCACAAAGCACCTCTAAAATCATTAACAATTGATATAATTGTATTTAATAGAATTTTAGATTTCATTTTTTATGAATTAACGCTTAGAAAATTAGAAACCTATAGTTAGCTTGAATGGAATCTCTCTGAAAAGAGAATGTTCCCGAGTGTCCTGTTCTTAAAACTCTCTGGAAGAAATGGAGTTTACTGTAATTCATAAGTTTCTCTGCTTGTCTGAATCCTGTAGATCTTATATTTACTCATAAATAGATATGTAGCTTAGAAATGGCAGGTTCTCTTTTGACTACACCTTTCTGACAGGATTTGGTGGCTCATGCCTTGTCCCAGAGAGGCAAGGCAGGCAGGAGAGAGCTGGCGCATGTCCTTTGCCCTTTTGCACGACGGTGACAGGCACTGCAGAAGCGGGCCAGTGCCATGGGCTGCAAATAACATGAGAAGCATCTCCATAAAGGAAGAGACCACCCAGGGAAGGTTAGGGCTCTACACTTTGTCGAGGAGTTGAGGAACCAAGCACTGGAAGAGGAAATAAGTTTTGGAATGGAATAAAAAACCCAAGTATAGAACCAAGGCACATTGTTGGGGCCAGGGACAGACTTGTTTGAGGCTCAAGTTGGATTAGAGAGCCCATTAATAACAGTTACCATTTATCATGCATTTACCATATACTGGGCACAGTGCTAAGTGTTTTACCCAAGTTAACCTCTTTAGTCCTTGCAAAGGCCCAATAGAGTAGAAAGTCCATCCTATGGATGAGAAAACGGAACCTCTGTGTGTTTAGCTCACCTTTCTATCTGAGGTCACCCTAAATGGAAGACTTGAATCAAAAAGCCTGGGCCCCTGGAACACTGTAGAGGGTGTGATCTGAGCATGTGTGTTTGAGGGTATGTGTGAGTGCATGTGTGTGAACCAGGGTGAGCATGTGTGTGAGCCAAGTATGTGTGAGAGGGTGTGAGTGAATGTGTATATAAGGTGGAATGGGAAGGGCACCCCGTGGTTCCCTTCTGGTCATTGCGGGACTGAAACTCAGGAACAGAGTGAGGGCCCACTGAGCCCCTTGATGTCAGGTCAGACTAAAGGCAAGAGTGACCCAGTATCCAGAGGGCTGGGGTGACAAGGGCAGAGAGTGCACCTGTGCTTTACTTCTCGTCTCAAGTCAGGATAGATAGGCTGGGGCTCTGGAGGTGAAGAACAGTGGGCCTACCTAGTAAATGGTTCTATCTGGCCACACAGGCAGTTCTTCCTTCTAGGATAGTTTAAATAGGAAAACTAACAGCTTCAGATTATAGCTTCTAGAATAATAACCAACCCTGATTCTGTGGTTTCCCAAGTTATCTCTATCTCAAAGTGTTTTCTGAATTCCTGCAAATAGAAATCTATAAGAGTAAAATGAAATGAAATAGAAAAAGGAGGAAATGCCATAAACTTACTGAAACACAAATGTTCCTAGGGATAGAAATCATGTTTTATGTCTGGTATAGCATCTAGCACAGAGTGGGATGGACGCGTTTAAGACTCACTACAAACTCTCTTTGTATGTGCACTTTTATTTATACCCTGTTCATTTTAGAGTGATGTAAGCCTGAGATTTAGTGCTCATGATTTTATAGAAACCATTTCCAGGATTCATTTGTTTTTTTTATTGAACTAAACTAAAAACCTGAATATTCAACTGGTATAGAAAAATGAGATTGCTCATAAACAGCTGTTTGGTATCAATTAAAAGGTTATTCCTAAATCATAAAAAAGCCACTTGAGCTTTATATGATTGTAACAAAGTCCAAAGCTCTATAAAGCCCCCCAATTTAATTTATTAGTATCTGAAACTGAAAATGTGTCAGAGATGCTGATTAATTAACCCGATTTTGCAAGCCAGGCATGGGCTATGAGTGATTTTCTTTGACAGTTTTCTAAAGATTGCAGAAAGAAACCTAGCTCTGTGATCTGCCCTGTGTCAGAGGAAACACAAATGGAACCTTCTTTTTAATTATGGTAGTGTGCACTGTCCCTCCTCCCATTTAATTCTTCAAATTTACTCAGATATAAATGGAATTTGGAACTGTTCAGGATCTATAAATCCTTCATTCTTATTCTTTCACCTCTTGTTTGTACTTCAAATAATTCAAAAAGATGAATTAAAAGTTTGACACAGCTTTGGTCATCACTAAATTCAAATATCAATTATATGGAAATAGAATCCTCTTTGATGAATAAATAAGACTAATATTTAAGCATTTGATGATCTTGTGCATTCTAGGACTTGAGTGTTGCAATGATTCATTCTCAAGTAGTAAAAATTCATTATCTTCAATTAAATACTAAGATGATGCGTATCATAAACTGAGCAAAAGAGCTAGAGATTGGTAATGAAATCATTTCTTTTGTCATCTAAATACTTTGAGAGAATTATCCAGTGCCTTTCCAATGATATTTTTGTCTACTTATAGAGGCACCAATTTAAATGGAACATAGTTATTGACTTGAAATCATTGTCTAAACCATGATTACCAAATGAAGTTTAAGTAGCATATGGAATGTGAAACATAACTACTATATCCTGTAGACATATCATGGATTATATATGCTAATGGTTTAGATTTCCACCTTATTACTCGTTATTTTATGACAATCTCATTTTCCTTCTCAATTCCACCCCATTACTAAATCTTATTAAAATTAACCAGAGAACTACTGGCTCAGACAATTGATCCAAATAAGTCCAAGACAGGACATACAAGGTGTTTTCCCGTTTAGCAGCCTTTCCAGAAACAAACATGGTTCCAGAACTACAGGCTGTGTCAATAACCCCAGTGGTGTTGGTGTGTGTGTGTGTGTGATGAATTCAGCATGCTTCTTTTGGGAACTTATAATGTGCCAGGCCGAGGAGATGCATAATAAGAAGCATATATCTGGTACTCAAAGAATTCAATGCCCAGTGGAAGAGACAGATGATGAATCTAGAATTTGGAATGCTGGTCTACCATGTCTTATCCGCAATTCTTAAAGCCTATTTATTTTTCCTATTTATAGTTTTTATTTATCCCACTTACTGTGAACATTTGTATATTTCACTGCTGAAATATTACTGTATTTGATTATAAGGTGCTGCTATAGATCCCATTGCAAATTTTATATAATATCCAGTGTATCTACCACATTACTTTTCTAATGTGTGAAAAATTGTAAGTCCCAAAACACATTCGGCTCCAAATTTTTCAGATAAGAGGTATAGATCTGAACAACACAGTAAGTGATTCACACAGTGTTACAGAACAGAGAACAGGGCAACTTAACCCAGATGGCTGGGGGGAAGGACTGGGGAGGAGGAGGAAGTGACACTTGAGATGTCTCACTGACATTAGAACTGGAAATGAATGGGAAGGGGAAGAGGTGCATTCCAGACAGATAATGTGCTAATTGTGGTGAGGTGGTAGGTGAGAGAGAGAGAGAAAGAAATGTTGGTTAATATTTTGTTATCCATTGCTGCATAACACACCATCCCAACATTTAGTGGCTTAAAACAGCAGTAGTCATTCTCTTTGCTCATGAATGTGCAAATTGGTCAAGGTGTGTTGGGGATAGCTTATCTCTGCTCCATGAGGCATCAGCTGAAGCAGTTCAGCTGGGGCTGGAGAATCTGCTTCCAAGAAGACTCACTCACATGATTGGCAGGTAGATGGGAGTTCAGTCAATAGAGGCTGCTGGCTAGGCAAGAGCCTTGGTTCCTTTCACACAAATTTATCCGTGGGGCTGCTTGGGCTTCCTCACAGCATGGCAGGTGGGTTTAAGAGCAAGTACTTCCCAGAGTCAGGAAATGGGAGCTGCAATTCTCTTAAGGCTCAGGCTCAGAAACTGGCACAGCATCACTTCTACCATATACTGTGGTTAAGCAGTTATAGAGGAAAAGGGACATAGAGCCCACCTCTCAGTGGGAGGAATGTCCACAAATTCATGGCTGTCTTTAATGTTCCATAATCAGCCTGATTTTAGTTAAAATGGGAAGGTGAAATAGGATTAGTGGGAGCAGGGGAGGAGAGTTGAGGGAAGGATACTCCATCATTCTATAAATTCAGCTCTACCACCAAGAAAGTGTATTCCTAACAGAAAAAAAGCAAAATAAAAGTAGTTGAATTTTACATTGCTTCCATTCTTACGGTTAACCTCTCTCCCTTCCATTTCCATCCTGTCCTCCACACAAAAAAAGGATTGAGGATGAAGAAAGGGGGAAAAGTTGTTTAATCAAGTTTTGGAAAACACCTAGAATTTTGAATCCTTTACATTCCTATAATACCATAATTTAATCTCAGGAAGCCAGTGGGTGGGGTATCTGTGAGACATGATATGCTCTAGCCAGCTTGTACTAGCATATGAAAGCTGTTTGTGCACAACTCTTCCCAATTCCACATTCAGGGACATCACACTGGTAGCTTCAATCTAGCTATGGTGGGGCTATTTATACCACAGAGGTCGGCACATGCTATGAACCAGGGCTTCCCTCATCCCTTCTCCAGAGAGTGAGTTCACCAGCACACCACTGCATCAAGCCAGCTTGACCTGGCCAGGGAGCTACAGAAAGTAAAACATAACAGAGACTTGTCTTTGAAAACATTGTAGTCCAGATTTCTGAGTGACTATTACTTACAAAAAAAAAAAAAAAACTGAATGCAAGAATGAATAAAATCATTTCAGTGTCAAGTGGACAGCACTGATACGGACAAATTGGGTAAAATAGAAAACATGGGGAGGCAATGGTACAGTCATAATAGAGGTTAAAAATGAAACCCATCTGGGTTGCAGAGGAATCTGGTTGCCGAGGAAGTGGGGGTACAGGGGTGAGAATTGCTGTAGGAGGGAGTGGGTGAGTTCTTTTAGAGGCCAGGAGTGGAGAATGCCTCCTCGCTGCCAGTTCCAGGTACACTGCTTAGAGCTGAAACTTGTTTAGGAAGAGAGCCTGACGGGCTGTCTTCCCTATTCAGGAATTTTCTTGAAGCACACATCTCTCAGTTGCATCTTTCCCCTAGGTGTCCTTGGCCATAGAAGGTTCTTCCCTCCTTTCTCAGAAGGAGGCAGGAGAAGCTTTAGCATTGTGTTTCTGTGAAAAGAACAAGATTGCATTTGGACTGCTATTCACTTCCAGCTAGAAAGAACAGCTCATAAGCTGTAAACCAGGAACTGCAATGCCAAAACAGATTTCTAGGAGCTGGAAACTGCAGCAGCCAGAGTGCTCTCTAAGCTAGTTGGGAGGAAATTGCACACTTCTGCATCAGCAGAGAATCTGGCTATATTTTGGGCTCTGGAGGCGGAAGCATTACTGTAAAGATATGAGTTTTCACTTAGGTGGTATTGTTCCAAAAAGCAATTACATTAGCATTTTCCCTACCTCTGCTCTCAATGGAACTTGACTCTGTTCATCGATTACATCAGCATTATCAATTACCCCACATGTCCTGGGGTTCCAGTGAATCTCTCTCTGAGAAGTATGTAAATAACACTTGTTTCTCCAAACACGACTCCCCTACAAATAAGGCCATATTGGGAAGCATTAAGCCTCCTGTTCTTCAATATCCCTCTGATGTGAGTCTTTTTTCCTGCACCTTTACTTAAACTAAAAATTTGCAGATTCTTCAAGTTATCCAGGAAATGTGCATAAACTATTTCCTCCTCCTCTTCACTTCCTTGATTCCCAAACATAAAAGAAAGGCTCTGATTCAAAATCCAAGGTGATGCAGCTTAGGTGAAGCGTTCTTCTCTTTACACTCTGCTGCAGGAGAAGCCTGGAGGACTCATCAGGGGAAGCAGAGAACAGAATGGCAGAGACTAGTTTGGGGAGAGATGGTAGTGGTAGGTGAGTGGTTGTTAGAAACAAGGCCCATTTTAGGAACGTAGAATTGGCCCTCAGGGATAATAGGACATTTGCTGTCATGGATCCATGTCATTAGGGACAGCTGACTTGTCCTCTTCCTCCGAGTCATTGGTGACAAATCTGAGCATTCTCCTTAGCAGGGGACTTGAGAGGTGAGGGCGAAGAGGAGAGGTGAAGACTCCACCCCCTGCTCTTCTGTGTGATCTGGGGCGCAGGAGCATGTCAGTCAGGCTCATGGAATGAAGGTGGCTCTTCTGATTGTTTTTCCTAGAAGAAGGTTGTGGGTTGGAAAGGAAACAGGTTAGTTATTAAGGTATAAACTCTGTCCGATTCATGGTAACTTAGGATAGAGAGAGAAGGGCTCTTTCCCTCTCTGAAGACTTCTTGGCCCTGCAGTCTGTTTTTGCCCTGGACAAGCCACCACCAGCCATCCAAGTCCCTGCTGAGCTCACCTAGCCCTTCTGGTGATGGAGGTAATGGGGTCCACCTGAGTCCGTTAATTTGTAAAGTTTGTTTTGTAGTTGTGTTGTGGAGTAACATAAAAGTCACTCCCCACATCAGACTTTCAAGAGAGAACATAATTAAACTGCTCACCTCTCTGCATTCTTTGCAGAGGGGGAGACACGGGGGAGGGTTGTCTAAGGCCAAGAATAATGAATTTCCATAGAAAAATCTGTATGAAATACTAACGACCAAGGAGCAGCATGCAAAAGGAGAATAAAGAAGTGCGGTGTCCACAGATTTGTTATCTGTGCAGTGTTCTCTGGAAATATCTGGAAGTTCAAAAATGATAAAATGTTTTCTCTAGTCTGCCAACTTCACAATAAGAACTTAGAAAATAGAAGGAAGGAAGGAAGAAAAAGGAAAACCAGCTTTTGTTTATTTGTTTCCAACTCTTGGATGGAAAATATCACAGTCTCCACCTAACATCTTTAGACAAAATCCCAATCAGAAGTTAGGAACTACAGCTCCTCTAATTATAATCATTTCTTCATCTAAAAGAAGTAGTAGTATTTTTCTACTTCCTACCATGGTCAACACATAACTGTATTGTGCTAGTTGTGAGTCTACCCCACACCCCCAGCACCACAGAGCAAGACTCAGAATTCTGAGGGAGGAGCTAGTCAGCCCACGGGAAAACTGTCTGTGGTAGATCTTTTGTATGCAGAGATTTTTTCATAGCTGGAGCACAGGGCTTCAGGGCTCAGGCAACCGTTTAACAACCTTTGTTCAACAAACATTTATTTTGTGCCAATGTCATTAATTTAGGGGAAAACAATTTTCTGTGGTTCACCCTCATGGAGGAGGAAGGTAGGAAATGAGATCTTAAGATGAGGCAGGATCTTATATGCCATGCTAAGGAATTAGGATATAATATTTCTTTCTGCCTTTCTGGCCATCCTTTCTCCCACAAATACTTTCTGATGTTCCATTACTGTGCCACCAAAGTAATATTGGTCACAGGTGGGCTAGCTGAATTATTGAACTACGGAAATAACGTGATTCTATAGGGATTTGAAAATAATATTCTGGAAATGGTGTGGTGGGTGGATTAGAGGAGACAAGATTAGAGGGAGCAGACCTATATAGCCAACCATGATAATGGCCAAATGAGAAAGAAAGGCCTGAAGTAAGGCAGTTGATAGAATTTAAATATATAAATATAGATGATAGATTGGACACTTGGATTGAAGGAGAGGAAGAAGTCAATGACAATTCCTAGTTTCTAATTTAGGAGGCTGAGGGTGTCCTCTCAGCTCTTCAGCAGCCAAATATCTTCCTCATTATCACACTCTCTCTGGCCAATAAAAGCAAGTTCAAGGGCCATTCAAGGCGCCCATTTTGGGCCCTTCTCACTTTTAGCCAAACAACTCTGGAACTACCCCTCCACCTCTGTGTGAGCAGTGGTACTGCTGAATGTGCGCCCCCATTCAGATGCTCCCTCTGGCCCTCTGGACCAGGCCTTCAGACCTGGCTTGCAGCTCTGTCTCTCAGTCTTCTCCCGATGGCTTGGCTGTGCTTCTGTGGGTCCTCCCATACCACTCTACTCAGGTGGGTTCCCTGCTCCAGCTTGAACTCCTTAGAACTCAACTCATACCCCAAGAGAGAGTCTGGTGCGCTCCTCAAACAGGAGCTTCACATAGAGAAAAGAAAAGGAAGAACTCTTGAAGGAAAGATGATCACAAGTTTATTTTAGGTTTGTTGACTTCGACATGCTGGTTGGGTTGTCAACACCAATTTAGGAACAGTTGACACCATGCAGGTAGATGAGATCAGCGTGCGAGAGTGTATGGAGTGACAAGGGAAGCAGGTCAAGGAGGGAAGCCAGGAGTGTTGATGGAAGAGGAAATAGCAGAGAGAGTAATAGCAGTTGGAGAGAGAGAAAGGAAACCAAGGGAGAGAGTGATCATTGTGTTAAACATCAAAGAGAGGGTCAGAGGAAAAAGGATCAGATGGAGTCTAGCATTGGGTGTCGGATTCTAAAGCAGACAAGTGCTGGTCCCTAAAGGAAATTTTAATCTTTCCTTCTAAATTCAAACACTGAATTGCCCCTTCCTCTCTCAGAAAGCTCTTAGCCAAAGATCAAATAAGTTGAGACAGAGGGATAGCAATGGTGGACATGGCCAAGAGACACTGTCAGATGACTTGTGTATAAAACCATACAGTGCTGTCACCATCAGCACAGGTTTAAGGGCCAAAGAGAGTTTTGCTAAATAGTGAGGCAGGATGATTGCAATTAAACCAAGATCTGGCTACCAATTAGTAAACCCATGGTAAAACTTCAGTTATTCATTTTTTAATTCCTCATTTATTAGAAATAATCTGACATAATACTCCTAACTACATAGAAGTTAAATATAACTCCCAACTACAAAGAAGGATTTTTGAATAATCCACTAGTTTGCATTATTTTCATTAGCATTTCAAGGTTTACCCCCTCCAGTAGCTTTCATTACTTTGAGTGTTTACTGTTTTACTATCATGTGTCCAGGTGTGGATTTGTCTTTATTTTTTCTGCTCAAGTGTTGGCATGTTCCTTCAATCTAAGGACTCACGTTTTCCATCAGTTTGGGAAATTTCTTAGCTATTATCTCTTTGAATATCAAGTCTCTTTCATTTTCTCTATTTTCTTCTTCAGGAACTCCAATATATATGTGCGCGCGTGTGTGTGTGTATGCGTGTATGTATACCATGTATATGTATACACACACACATACCTTTTAATCTTTTCACTACATTTTCTCAATCTTTTAACTTCTCTTTTATATTTTTATCTCTGTCTCATATTAGGCTCATATCTTCCTTCTCATTCATTAATCCTCTTGAATTGTATTACTGTAATCACCGTTTGAGTGTTGTTTTTATTTTTCATTTATAAAATTTCTATTTTGTTATTTTCAAACCACCTGTTGTGTTTCCATACTGCCCTGTCATTTCATATGATTTTTATTTCTTTCTTTGTCTCTTTGATGATTTTCAGCATACTTATGTCAAAGTCTCTATCACATAATTTCACTATCTTTAGGTCTTGGGTTACAAATTCTCTTATCACGATAGTGTGTTTCTTTTTGTGCTTTATAACTTTTTATTTAGATCTGTAATCTCCTGGTCAGGTTAATTATCTTATCTGGAGTTGTGGAGTTGGGGGAATGTGCTCACAGAATGTTTTGAGTTTGCTTCTGCCCAGGGCCTATAGACTGCATCTGGCCTGGACCAATCTTTAATTTTGTACCGTAAGAGAAGGATTAATTCTGACCTTTTATCCATGTGTACTGATGCCGTGAAAGTCAGACCTTAGCAGAATGCTTAAATTTGTAAGCTTACCTTTCAAGAGATATATTTTACAATATCTCAGGGGTAATTATTTTTTCTATCAAGACCTTGATTTGATAGCAAATGTCCAAATTCCTTTCTTGGGTGGCAAACAGAGGATTCTTCTAGAATCCATTTCACATATGGATCAGCCCTACAGGCCTGCTGGATTTGCACTGATGGTTCAGTTCCCTGGCCCCACAAGTGAGGGATATATGCCCTTACTTGGATGGGCATTGTAGCTGGTTAGGCCTAAACCCTCTGTTAGGGTCTCAGCTTTGATGCCACTTACTTCTCTGGATTTGAGTTTCTTCCTCATTTCTGGTACCTGGAAATTTCTCTTTCTTGGTTTTGAGCTCAGAATTATATTTAATTAGGGAGGGGATTATATTTTATTCAGAATTATTATATGTTTGCACACAACTTTAGCCTCCGAAATTGAGTGGAATGTCCTCTGATGATATAATCTTTAGTTACTGAAACATTCAAAATAAGCTTGATGACTGCCTTTATTCTCCACACAACTTTGCTTAAGGGGTCCTTCCACACAACCAATAGATTAGTTTAGCATCTGAATCTCCCTGGACACTCCTCTCAAAAATGTGCTCCCACTTGTCATCAGGGGACAAAATAACCTAAAGAATATGCATATGGTTGAAGATTCTGTGTTTCTGACACGGTATTCTAAAAAGCACTTTTCCTAATTGGAAGCACTTTCAAAACTACTATCTTTCTGAATCTGACAAGGGAGATTTGGTGGATTTTTTTTCTTCCCATCTGAATGGAAATGAAAAGGGGGAGGTCTGCAGTGTGAGAAGACATAGACAGTGGAAATGGAGTAACACCAACATTTACAGGATGAGAAGAGGAGGAGGATCCATGAGGATGACTGGCAGGGGCATTTCACAGGGGTGGGAGCAGAGCCATCAGAGAGTGGCCGCTTGGCATATAGCAGACGACAGATTTTGCAGAGAGTGGTCAATATGGCCAAATGCTGAGAGGAGGAAGAAAGAGGAAATATTACTTTTTTTTGCCACTTGAAAGCTATGGTGACTTTGAAAGAGCAATTGTTACAGTGTTGGGGTCTTTTCAGATGTAATGCATTAATGAATAAATGAAAAGTAACAATGCATATCTAGTAAGCATAAACAACCCTTAAAATAAGCCTGACTTAAAAGAAAAAGGGAGAAATGGTTATTAGCTATAGTATAATATGGAATCAAATTATGTTTTGGAGGATTGGGCAGGGCGCTGATGGAAAAGAAAATTCTAAGGCTTGAAGGTAAGGAAAAAATTGAGAGTGAAAGGCTGAAGACATAGATGAAAGAGGTGATTACTGATAAAGTGACTTCCCACGGGAGACATTATGCCTGAAACAGAGAAGATGATCAATAAATATTTGAATGCATGAAAAAAGTAGGAAAGGTGGAATACTATGTTGGGTATTTTAAATCTGGGAAAGTGAGGAAGGCATGGAGAGAGATGGAGAAAAATACTATGTGTATCAGTTGACTTGCTTTTAGCTTCGAGTGCTGAACTTACTATTCTTATATAATAAGGAGTCTAAAGATAAGATAGGTCTAAGGCTGATTAATTCAGCAGTTATAATACCATCAGGGACCTTGGTGTTGGTGTTTGTGGAGAAAAACAAAAATTACAATCTTTATTCCTTATTTGAGTTTTTAATTAATAGGGAGATACTTGGGAGTAGGACAAAGGGAGATCAAATTTCAGCTTTAGTGTTGATAGTGCTGTTGAATGTGCCTTAGATGAGTGACTATCATGGGATTCTTAGCAATGGACACTGGATAAAACAACCTTACCACCATTCACCAGACAAACCCAGGTCACACTCCCAGGGGGAGTCACTTCACAAAAATAAGGAAGCAGAGCAGATCATCCCATTACTTTGTAATTTCAAAAGTTAATTTGATTGGAGAAAATAATCAGACCTCATTCAAAGCATATGCAATATCTTACACTTAAAAGTATAGTTGAAATCTTTAGTTACTTTGCTCTTCATTATATTGATATTTCTGAAAACACATTTGGTTATTAAATTCTTTACTTCTAAGGCAGAGTGAACACACTCAAAATCACTTCTTTCTGCACATCCTCTGCTTGAGTGCTAGGGAAACAAATTAAATTTGGAGAGGCTCTCTTTTTCCATTTTAATTGAGGATTTTTATTCCTGTTCACGTAATTGAAAATGAAGACTGATGAATCATGTCTTCTGATCAAGACCCATGTTGCCCTGACCTTGGGAAAGTTTGTGTCTGTGTAAATTCAGGTCTCAATGAAGTGAAAATAAATATACATTATTTTCTTGGAAACAGAAAGCTTTTGCTTAGTGAAATCTAGAAAATCAGCCATCAAAGAGACAACTTCTTAATCTTTGATTTACAAAGTTTCCTGCAATGAATTTAAATAAGTTTTCTTGTGGTAATAAAGAATGTTAAAAATTCCCAGCTCTTTCCGGAAACATTGAGAGCATAGAGAGCACATAAAGTTTTTTGACAAGTGCCTATCTGAATGCACTTCGAGACCACCTGCCTCTCTTCCATGGCACCTGATGACGTTACAGCTGTGGCTTGAGAGTAAACACAGAAATCAATTTCTTTTTTATAAAGCTTTCAGCTTCAAATACATGGGATGGAGAATGAGGGCAGGACTTGGCACTAGAATACCAGTTAATCAGAGGACACTGCACACTTGGGAATCAGGTCTTCCTAAGGAGAGCTGGGTTCAGATCCCACTTCTGACCTTTGTCAAGACAAAGCCATCTTGGTTCAGTCCCATACCCAGCCTGAGCTAACAATTTAGTACATAGGGATGATCCTATGATTAAAGGGCAATAATGTTAATAGCAAACATGTACTAAATGATTATTATGTGCAAGCCACTGTTCTAGATATTTTCTATTTGTTACTCCTCACAGTGACCAAAGCCATGATTTGAAAACCACACAGCCATCAGAAAGGCCATGAAATCATAATATCTGAAGAGTATGGAGCATCTACCATGTGCTTAGTTTACACATTATGTCACACATGCTTTACATACATTACACCACTTAATCCTCAGTCAGGTATTTAGTTGCAAACAACAGATGCAAACTCTGATTGACTCAGCAGAAAAAGATGCTATTAAAAGGAAGTCCACCTCTTTGGATATACCACAGAGACACATGGGGGGCTGGAGAACTACGCCCAAGACAGAACTTCCTAGAACAATATCCATACCGCATAAACTGAGGAGAAAAATCAAAGCAGCTGCTATCAAAAACTGGATTTTGGTGCACCACTGTCAACTTCTATGCCAGAAAATGAACTTGATTGCAGATGCTTGCACCGTTAACGTTACTGCCATTTCTTGAAATTTCAGCCACTGCTACTACTGCTGCATCACCAGTTCTTGAGAGAATAGAAAGAAGGAGAGCTGACATCACTTGGCTCTACTCTTGCTGCAAAGAGGTTTAGAAAAATAATTATCCAACATTTTCAGCTCCTACCTCAGGAGACAGTTTTTATTCCCTATCAAGTTCTTAAACCTAGAAAGAAGTTCAGAAGAATAACAAATATTCAT